>NC_132998.1:15939483-16564483 GCF_048564905.1 Vicugna pacos | reverse complement strand
ACAAAATTGGGATGTGGACTGCAATTTCAGTGAAACTAATCAATTTGCAAAGAGTTCAGATTTTAACAATTTTGAAATTTCCAATTCTTGACATAGAGAAATTTTCCTTTATTTGGGCATTTTAAACTGTTTCTCAATAAATTATGTAATTTTGACACATTACTAGACACAGCATTTTTGGATACTGTTGTAAATTTTAGGTTTTTTTAATAGTTTCATTTTGTAATTTTTGCATAAGAATAAGACTCGATTTTATATATTGATCTTGTATCCAGCAAGTTTATGAAGTTTTCTTACTAAATTTTCATGATTTATATGCAATTAATTTGAATTTTCATGAATAATGACAGTTTTGTTCTCAATTTTTTCAGTCCTTGTACATTTTGTGTTATTTTTCTTCCCTTACTACGATGGCAAAAGCCACCAGTACAACACTTGAGTAGAAGTGGAAAGAGCTGAGTCGTTCCTGATTTCAATAATGTCTTTATTAAGTTTGATATTTGCAGTGGGCTGATTTGTAGTTTGCCTTTATTAGATTAATAAATGTTCTTTCCATTTTTAGTTTGCTTGGAATTATATTATCTATGGATGTTGAATTTCATAAAAAGATTTTCTGCACCTGTGGAGATAATCGTATGATTATATACATTTCAGTTAATGTGATGCATTACAGTGATTTTCTTATTTTCTTTTTCTTTAAAGTTTTTGTGAACCTCAGGTACACAGAATTAGATTAATCATTATTCTTCAGTCAGGACACTATGTCATCTTTAATTTATTCATTGTCACATTATGTGTTCATTTGATTATTTTAGTTAACTGTTTTTAATAATCCATTAAGTATGTGTAACACTGCCATACAAAGCAATAGCTCTATCACTCACGATAATTGACATTTACTTACACGACCTGCTTCTATGTCATTCCCTGCCTACCCCAGCAAAAATTATTCTGAAATATTTTATTTTCTTTTTAAAACATTTTATTGTATTTCTTTTTTTATTTGTTTGTATGTAAAAGGTATCATGATGGCACTTACTTTTTCCCATAATATTACATTAGTAAGTTTACCCATATTACTGCATGTCTATATAATTCTTTTTTTTTTTGACTGCTGAATGAAATTCTGTTATGTGAATATAATAGTTGTTTATTCTCACTTTGAGGAACATTTGGGGTGCTTCCAAGTTTTTGACATTATTAATAGTGCTTTTATAAACACAATAAACTTAATTTCTCTTTCTGATAGATCATTATTAGTGCATACAAATATTACATACTTTTGTATATTAACTTTTTATCCTGCAACTTTACTGAACTCATTTATTAATACTAACAGCTTTTCCCTATAGTCTATAGGTTTTTTTACATATAGTGTCTTGTCATCTACAACACTGAAACTTTTACTTCTTCCCTTCTAAGGACTGGATGCCTTTTATTTCTTTTTCTTGTTTGACTGCTGTGGTTAGGACTTTCAATACTATGTTGAATAAAAATGGCAAGTGGACATCCTTGTCTTGTTCCTGATCATAGAGCAAACATTTTTTACCTTTTCACCATTGAGTATGATGTTAGCTGTAAGCTTGTCATATGTTGCCTTTATTATGTTAAGATATCTTTTCTCTATACTCATTTTTTGAGAGTTTTTATTATAAATGGATATTGAATTTTGTCAAAAGATTTTTCTGCATCTATTGAGATGATTATATGATTTTTATTCTTTGTTTTGTTAATGTGCTGTATCATGTTGATTGATTGGCAGATATTGAACTGTCTTTATATCTTGAAATAAATCCAACTTGATCATGGTGTATGAGCCTTTTAATGTATTGTTAAACTTAGTTTGTTAATGTTTTGTTGAAGATTTCTACATCTACATTCATCAGGGATACTGGCCTGTAATCTTCTTCTTCTTCTTCTTCTCCTTCTCCTTCTTCTCCTTCTCCTTCTTCTTCTTCTTTTCTTTTTTTTTGTACTGTCTTTGGCTTTGGTATCAGACCTCATAGAATGAATTTGGAAGAGTTCCTTCCTCTGCAATTATTTTGGAATAGTTTGAGAAGGATAAATGTTAATTTATTTTTAATGTTTGATAGCATTTACCTGTGAAACTGGTCCTTGACTTTTGTTTGTTGGGATTTTTTTGATTACTGGTTGAATTTCATTACTAGTAATTGGTCTATTCAAGTATTCTGTTTCTTCCTGATTCAGTCTTGGAAGAGTGTATGGTTCTAGGAATTTATCCATTTCTTCTAGATTGTCCAGTTTGTTGGGGTATACTTTTGCATAGTAATCTCTTATGATATGTTATATTTTTGTGGTGTCAATTGTAATTTCGCCTCTTTCCTTCTGATTTTAGTTATCTGGGATCCCTATCATCTTTTTTTGATGAGTCTGGCTAAAGGTTTATCAATTTTATTTGACTTTTCAATGAACTATTTTTGATTACATCCAAATTTGTCATGTCATTTTACAAGTTTTTAGCTCACTCTTGAAATTTTCAATCTCAAGTTTTATTTTTGGACTTTGATTTCTTGGAACATAGTAAGCATAGTTGTTTAATGGTCTTTGTGCGATACTTTTAATATCTGAATATTTTGAGTTAATGCTTATATTGTTTCTGCTGGTTTTTTCTCTTACCATCTTATTTCCTTGCATACCTGGGCATCACTGGCTCTATAATGGCATTTTTGTATCTAAAAACACTTTATCAGAATAATTTGAGGCTTAAGAAGATGGTTTCTTTCTTCAAAGTGATGTTTTGTTTTTCCTGCAAGGTGCTTTGGGTCTTTCAAAGCTTGATGTATCATGAACTACCCAGAATGAAGTAAAAAAGCTGGGCTGAGAGTCCATGCAAGGGCTGCGTTATTAACAGTTCACCCTGTCTTAAGGGCGCAGCATTTTATGTCCCCAGTTTAAAGCCAGGGATGATTTATTGGGTGCCCACCCTTGTGAGTGACTAGGCTTTCTTTCTGAATTACGAACTGCTCAAGGCTGTCAAGTCAGAGTTGATTGGAAGACCTCTTCCAAGCGAGACCAACTTTGATTGCCGAGAGATTACCTCTCTGGTATATCTTTCTTTTGTATTTTATCCCAGTCATTCCTCACCACCTCGTTAGTTCTTTGATACATTTAAAGAATATTGTTTTGATATGTTACCCAGCCTTTATAGTTTTCAGCCAAGATTTGATCTGAATTTCCCAGTTTCTTATTTCTTATCTCCCAATGCTTAGCTCTCAAATTTCACCTACCTAGAACACTCACTCTTCATCTGCTTAATTTTTCTTATTCTTTAAGACTCCATTTAGACCTCATTTATTCAGTAAAGCCCTTCCAGGACCTCAATTATTGGTTAAACGATTTTCCTTGCTTTCCATAAGGTATTGTTCTTCTCCATTACAGCATATAGAGTCTATGTTTTACTTTACACTTGTTTATATACCCCCCATTAGTCAGTAAGCTCCGTGAAGACAGTGACTATAGCTATCCTTTGATTATGTAGTCATCATTATCCAGTGCAATTCATGACATACAACTGATATTAAATAGACATCTGTTGAAGAAATGAATAATTGTTCTATAACTTCACGGCACAGTTGAAACAGTGTAAGTTGGAAGTAAGTTAATGTATATTCAATATACACATACAGAAATAATCTTTCAGTATGCATTGAAACCATACTAAAAACAGTTATATCTGCAGATATATATTGAATACTGATGCACGCAGATTGCTGTACTGTAATAGGGCACTCCAATTCGTTTATAGACTCATAAGAAAAAACAACCTTGAAAGTTATTATTTATGTGTGGTGATGTGTTTGAGTCCACCAGTGAAACACGCTTAAACTTCCACATTGCTTTAAAAATAAATGTGAAGAAATTACAGGTAAGAATAAATACGTCTATTTTGCAACACAGTGTTTATAAGACAAGTTGAAAAGAAGTGAAATGTTACTTAATGAAGCAGGTCCATGTGGAGTATATTTGCAAAGATTGCAAGTACATAATGGGATTTAAAATTGATTTTTGTATCTCAGATGCCAGTATAGTTGTACATAATAGTAACATTCAGTAAACATTTGAAGAAGGGAGGATGAGAAGGAAGGCAGGAAAGAGGAGACAGGCAAGCAGTGGATTCCAGTTTTACTAGATCTAGTGTTTTAATACATATATGGCTATAAAAAATCAACCCATTGGCAACTCTGTTTTCAACAGTAATCCTCATACTAGCTAAAGACAAAGATATGTTTTCTTTATCATTTGCGAAGCCATAGGATTTGTTGCATCCTGGATAATACTGACATACTCAACTGGCTCCAAGTTGATTAGGGTATCTTTTAATAAAGTGCATGCAGTTGATCATTGTACACCACATGCGATCTTGTCATTTTGGTCATTCTTTTATCCTAAATATGGTACTTCTTTTAATTCTGCCTGAAGTTGCTTTAGATTATTTTGATAGTCATGACACACTGTGTGTTCAAGTTGAGCTTAATGTCAAACACATCTACATTAATATAGGTCTCCCCATATGATTTTTATGTATAGGATTTTTAATTTGCCCTTGTTAAATATATTTCTCTCTTTTATCTCTAGATTTAGACTGTCCTTTTCAGCTTGCCACTGTCTTTTCGAATCTTGATTTTGTCATTCAAGGTGTTATATTTCTTTATTTTTTATTAGTTACAAATTTTATGAGCAACAATTTAAATATTTATCTAAATAGTCAATGTATTTGAGCATAATAAGGTTGAATGTAGACCTGGCAACCTGACACTCCTTGCATTTGATAGAGTAAAAAATGGTGATTCCTTGTAGTTTTAATTTATATTCCTCTTATTTTAAATATGCTTGATAATTTCCTTTTTATTTGGTAATAGTGGGCTTTTGGGGGGTTTTTGTGGAGTTTTTTTGCCTTGCAGAAGTATTTTATTTTTATGTAGTTTAATTTATCAATCTTTCTGTTATGGCTTCTACAGTTTGTGTTACAATTAGAAGTTCTCTCTTGCTCTGAGATTATGAAAAAACATCTTTTTTTCCTTCTTCCGGTAGTTTTATGACTTCATTTCTTTTTGTTTAAGCCTTTGATCCATCAGGAATTTCTTTTGTTTTAGATTAGAAGGTAAGAAATCTACCATTTTTTTTAAATTGGCAATCTAGTAGTCCCACCATTATTCGTTGACTGAGCCATCTTTTCCATCACAGATTTGAAATACCATGGTCACCACAAACTAATCTCTGAACTTTTCAGTTTTCTCTTATGATGCATATTTTTCATCCTTCTGTCAGTACTAAACTATTTTAGTTATTTTTTTTTAATATCTGAGGTACTAGTCCCCATTCTTTTTTCATTTTCTAAATTTTCTTGGCTATTCTTCTTTTACCTATTTTAATTTTAGAGTGAGCTTGTAATACTTAAACATCCTGTTGACATTTTTGTTAGGAATTTATTCTTTTTTTTTTTTTTACCAGTGGTTCTATCCTGCCCTTGTTTCTCTTGCTTTGCTTATAGTACAGAAATCACTTTTCTGATATCTAACATTTTGATATCTAACATTTGATCTAGCATTTTCCTCGTGTCTTATCTAGTGATGTTTTTCCAGTCAACAGCAGATAATTGTAGAAATTGAAAATCTTTAATATTCTTATGTTGATCTTTGATTTTGAATTTGTCTTGTATCTTGTTGTCCATTACCTTTGCAATGCTGCCATTATCAGATTTAGGTCAGATTAGAAATAGTGTCTTCACAGAATATACAGAGATAGGCTTCCAGGTTATTATCTTGTATAATTTAAGGCCAGGATCAAGTAAATGGAGGGACCTCTATTCATTACAATCTGAGTTTACACATTACTCAGGCTTTTAAAACATTAGATTAAATACTAAGTATGAACAAAATCAAACCACTTACTCTGTAAATTTAATTATTTAAGGAAAAAATCTGGTGAGAAACTAAGAAAGCACTACTGAGAACTGTGGATGGGATAGTGAGAGGGCTAAAAGGAACACTTTTGGTGGACATTAGAGTGATTATTAGGAAAAGCGGTATAGGATCAGGAAAGCAGAACTTTCTATAATGTCAAAGTAACTTACATTCTTAGATGGGAAATGACCATTTAAAAGAAACGCATTGCATGTACAATGCACATAGCATTTCTATAACCCCATACGTGCAGGGTCAAAACAATTATTAATGCATGATTTTGTAGAAACTGCTTTCACTCATTCTATATTAGGCTAGAGTTTTAAGAATTTTAATTTGACCACAGTCTAGGGTAACAAAGAGGTGAATAAACAGGAGAATTATAAGGTCAGTTCCTCACATGGAACCACATTAAGTTAAAATTAATTAGTTATATTTTATCTTAACAACCTATGTTATGAAGGTTTACTTTGCTAGTAGGGTGATGTGCACTTCACCATTTTATGTCTGTTTATAAAAAATTGTAGGAAATACTTAGTTTTCTTTTTTGAGTGAAACTAAATAATTACATATTCTGGGTTTTAGCTTTCTATAATAGAATACAAGAAATTTTTATTTTCTTATGATAAACACATTTACGACATGAAGGAAGGCTAGAAGTTGGCAGAATAGGATATTAATATATCCACAGTGTTTATTCTCCTTTTAAAGAAGACAGTGTGCTTTTGCATTGAAAAAAAATCTATTTCAGCTGCTTGTTTTCCAGCTTCTGTAAGTTAGTTTGCTGCACATGCTGTTTTTAAAAGCCAATTCAGATAAGATGTTTAGTATCACCACTTAGACATGCCATTTTCTTCTGCTCCAAGGAATTTAAATGACAGCAATATATTTTGAACGATTTCTGAAAACACAGTTTTTCTTTTAATCTATACGCAAACTCATTTAGTGTTCAGGTCAGTTAAGTGGGAAGGCATTTATAGAATCAATCATTTTGGGTTAAGGAGTAGATACCCTGCAAGCTTATTAATTAATGGAATGGAAATAATGCCTGGAACCTCTCCAAACAGCAACAGTCTCAATGGAGCAATTAAATATGTATGAAGAATGTTTGCTGAGAAGTTCAAACACATCAACCTGGGGTTTGTAGTTTCGGTTTAATTTATTCAGCACCTTCCAGTGAGCTGATGCTTGATGGTCTAAAAACGTTTCTGGGCCCTCAGTATACTGCATCTGCACAGAACTTTGACTGGCAGTCACTGAGAGACAGTGAATATTTTTAATCATCTCAAGAAGTGCAGGCAGAGGATGGAGAACAGGAGTTTGGGATTAGCATTCAGGTACCCAACACTGCCTCATTAATAAATTTGGCACTATTAAGAGTTGGCCACTACATATGAAAATAAATTTAAAATAGCAAATTTCTTCCGTATAGCACAGGAAACTGTATTTAATATCTTGTAATAACCTTTAATGAAAAAGAATATGAAAATGAATGTTTGTATGTAGATGCATGACTGGGACATTGTGCTGTACACCAGAAATTGGCACACTGTAACTGACAATACTTCTATTTTAAAAATATGGAAAAATATTTTTAAAAAAGAGCATGCCAGACCATCTTCAGCCTATTTAATTGAAAGTATCGGCATTAACAAAACTCCCATTTCTGCTCACAGCTCACAAGTGAGCAAAAGTCACAATTTCTGCTCATTTCTGTGGCATTTAGGCCTTCAAATTGCAATTCACTTAGCTTGTTGCTGTAATCCGTATCTTCAGATCATCCATCACTCTTCCCTCTCACAAAGGGAAGTCTGTATGGTAGTGGCTGGCTGCACTTTCTGCCATTAGTGAATAATGGAACTATTATAGTATTACTGATTAAATCAACGATTAAAAGGTTTTTTGGGGAAAAAAAGCCAACTGAATGAGAAGGCGATATTTTCTTATGTGCGCTAGTCTTTTTTTTTTTAATTACAAAGAATGTAAAGATAATTAATAGAGAAAGGTTGTTTTGTTGGTTTTTCTGGGGGTTTGTATTCAAACGTGTATGGGACACTACTAGTAATCTGTCATTGGACACATCTGCTCATTTATTATTCTAGGCTGAAGTCTGCAGGAAATGAAATTATCAAACAATTAGAATCTGTGTCATGAGCAAAATATCCAAAGAAGGGCAAGGTTTTGAGAGGGTTCTCAGCGGCGTGATTGCTCTGGCAGACGTCCCAACCCTTTCCCTGTTACACGTAACCTCATCCTGGGAAGCTGACATTGCAGGGAGGCTTCAGAGTGAGTGACAACTCTGAGGGAACATGCCACAAAGCTCAGGCATTCGTCTTTGAAATAGATTTACAGCCTTATTAAAGGAAAAGGCTGAAGCATCACCATAATTTAACTGGATGTAAAATGAAAACAGGCCTTCGAAAATGGAAACCTGAAATCCCAGGGAGGCATTTAAAAAGTGGTTACTGACAGATCCATCATGGCCAATTTATGAGCTGTGAAAACCCCCTGCTTTCAAAGCTTCTTTCAGGACCCAGCATCTAGGGCCTGTGGGCCATCAGTTGGACGCTTTCCTTCTACTGAGGAAATCCTAAGGGTGGTTATAAAACAATAGATTCAGCTCCCCTGAGATGCATTTAATCTGTGCTGGCAACGTGAGGCCAAGTGCAGTCTGCCCACCGACCCAGGTACTGAGGAGATGTTTCACAGCTCCTTCATACATACGTAAGGTAATTTTTAAAAGCTATCTCTCTATTGAGTTAACTTGTAATCTTGGCCACAGAATAATTGGAAACACTGAATAATCTTACTCGTTGACACTGAACCTACCAGTAGTCCTAACTAATCTTTTTAGTTAGTGACTCTATACCCTTGGGGGTGGAAGAAAATGGTATTAAAGTCATTTGCATGTGGGTTAAGTCCAGCACCTATTTCTGAGGTCATAAACAAGTAGGTAACAAATTAAAACATCCAGTGCTAGCTTCTTAAAATGCTGATTGGGCCAGAAACCATTACTCCCTAAGAGGTAATAACCCACCAGAGGGCATCTCCACCCCACCCTCACTGCCCCCTGCCTCCTGCCTCCTGCTTCATTACCAGCAAGAAAAAAGGCAGCTTCTTAGCATAGTGGTCAAGGCTTTATAGCATCTGGTCCACCCCATCCCGTTTGCATCTCTTGACTATCTGTGCACCCAGTTTGCAGGCCTCTGGGAGGACATTGACCATGCTCTGCCCTTGCCTAGAGGGTCTTCCTCCCTTTTCCATTTATTCAGCTTTATCCAGATCCAAAGATTCAACTTAAATGCCAATTTTTTTTTTTTTTTTACAGAGTCCTCCTCCATCTCTATGATGTATTCGGGGCTCCTTCTCTTCATTTGCATATCCCTTGGTTCATCCTCATTACAGAATTACTTCCTAGTATTTGAGTTTAATGTGGACACGGGCTTGATTTACTCTCGGATGGAATGCCTTTCTCAGCTGAGTGACCTGGAACACGTTGTTTAATTCTCTGAGTCTCAGTTTTTCCCCAGGGTTGTGGAAAGCACGGTGGTTTTTGACACAGAGTAGGCAGTGGAGGCATTTAAGGAAATGTCAGGCCCACCTACCCCCGTACAGGAAAAAATATTTTTTGTTCTTGAGCAAAATGAGGACAATAAAGATTATCAAGTAGTATTTTGTTGTTGTTGTTGTTGTTGTTGATAGTCATTACCTAGTTTAAAAAAAAAGATGACAATAATGGTTAAGAAAGAGAAGAAAGGGGGGGAAGAAAAGGGAGAAGTTATTCTTCTTAAACAAATGTCTAAGAACCAATGCATTTTTACACTATGGTTTTAAATGGTTACCTTCCTACTTCTTAAAATATTACAAATTAAAACATAGGGAAAAAATAAATGAGTGAGAATTTTTTTTTAAAAATTTAGTGTGTATTCTGGTTTTTTAGGGTGATGTAATGTCCTGAAAATATCAATTAAGTCTAAATGTTCTATTGTATCATTTAGGATCTCTGTTGCCTTGTTGATTTTCTGTCCATTGATGTCAGTGGAGTGTTAAATTCTCCTATTATTGTATTCCTATCATTTTCTCCCTTTATGTCAGTTAGATTTGTTTTATATATTTAGATGCTCCTGTATTGGGTGCATATATGTTAATGAGTGTAGTATCCTCTTCTTGCATTGAGCCTTTTATCATTATATATCATCCTTCTTTGTCTTTCTTTCTGACCTTTGTTTTAAAGTTTATTTTGTCTGATATGAGTATTGCTGCCTCACTTTTTTATCATTTCTGTTTGCATGAAATACCTTTTTCCACCCCCTCACTTTCAATCTGTGTGTGTTCTTCACCCTAAAGTGAGTCTCTTGTAGGTAGCATATTGTAGGCTCTTGTTTTATTATTCAGTCTACCACTGTGTGTCTTTTGATTGGTGCATTAAGTCCATTGACATGTAGGGTAATTATTGATAGAAGTGTATTTATTGCCAATTTAAACCTTGTTTTCTGGTTGATTTTGTATTTCTTCTTTGTATTTTTTCTTTTTGTTTTTCCTTTTGTGGTTTACAGTATGGGAAGTACCCATCAAGTAGTCACACCCTTTGATTCAGATTGTAGGAGCATAGCTTAAGAAAGTACTAGATGTTGACTAGGAACTATAATATTGACATATTAGAAACAAACAACAAGTTCAAATAAGTTAGGTAAGTTTGTATCATGGAATATTGTTTAATGTAAGCTGTTTAGCTATCTAAGATGGTGTTTTTGAAGGATGTTAATGTTTTCTGGTAAAATATCCACAACTTAACAAGTTTAGTGTAAAATCGGGACACAGACTTGGAGCTGGCAGGGTCATAGTTTCATAATACACACGTGGGCACATGCACACACGGGCACACATGACATAGCTGTAGAGGAAATACTGAAATGAAGTACAACCAAAGGAGTGCAAAGCACTGACAGGAAAATCACCCATGAAATTTCTGTAGGAGTATTTTATTTTCTGCTATATACTTCTCTGTAACTGTCTATGAGCACTGAACATAATTTTAAATTAGAAGATATTTTGAAAAACAATCCTTTCGTATTTCAGAATGAGGATACGTTACTAGACACTGATGATAACTTCAGGACTGTTGCTCAGTGAAGTGAGCTGTTAATCACCTGACTTGGGGAGCCCATCCAGACAATGCCTCAGATCCCCAAGGGCATTTCGTATTAAATTATTCATATCAGTGATTTAAAACTCCAGTTACATTACCGGAAACACTAGTCAGGGACATCATGCGTGGTCAGCAGTTTTGAAAAAACTTTGTTTTTAAATATATACATACATACTATATGCACACGTATAGAAACTTAATATAAAGGTGTAATTTTAACTTATATATACCCCGATTCATATATAAATTTTATATGTACATCAAAACAAACATCTATATTTTGAAAGGAATAGCACATCTTTTTCTGATTTTTTTATTGCTTTTCTGTATTTTAAAAAATTGCAACTGTATCCAGCCTCCAGTATTTGAAGCTCTGTTGGTCAGATGTATAGAATTTCATTATGATACTTAAAGTGGTTAGTATTGAATGTGGACCCCAAATGTCATGTTTTAACCTTTTAAACATGAAAAAAGGAAGAAATGTGCAATCACGTATTTCAATAAAGTGAAATTTCATTTTCAGCCTCATCTCATTATTTATGATTTGATCAGAATCACAAGATGAAATTACTCTTATAAATAATACATGGGTATTTCATGTGGATTTTGATGTAGATTTATACAATGTGGAATTTTACTGCCTTATATTACTATGCATTCTTGGATTTTATACCAAAAGTTATGGCCGGTAGTAATATAATGCATTAGAATTTAGTATGATGTCACAAACCCTCAAAGTAATTTACAGATACAATTAAAAAGTATAAAATAACATGGGCTTTTATTTTACTTGATTTCTGCTCCTGAAAATAGCATTATTCGGGATAATAAAAGAAATGTTTCTATTAAAAAATCAATGCCTTTAAAGCATCTTCATTATCTTAAAAAATGCACAGATTTTTTCTACAGGCTATTGATTCTTACCAGTTCCAGTATGTGATGATAATTTGGTTTTAGGTCTTTTTCAAAAGGGTCTGTACTTTGGCCATTATTTAGGTAAATGGCCCAGTACTATGCTTAGTCTCTTCCCCTTTTCAGGTCTGTGACTGGCTTCTGCTGCCCCTAAAAAATGACCCCTGTCCATCCTAGTTAACACCCTTCCTCACATAATGGAGAAAGGATTTATGAAATCTCTATTGTATACCAGATGCTTATACATATGCTACCTCACTGACTCCTCAAATAGCCTGTGGACTAGGTCATTAGGAGAGAGGGGATGGAGGTGTTGCACACCCATGAGATTATCCTCTTTCCCAGCCCAGCCACTCCAATCTGCACATCACTCGACTCCCCTTCCACTGGTTCTACTCAATGCAATAAAGTGGGAGTTCAGGATTTGCAGATACTAACTACTATACATAAAATAGATAAACAACAAGTCCTGCTGTATAGCACAAAGAACTATATTCAATGGCCTATAATGAAAAAGAATATGGAAAAGAATATATATGTTTATATATCTGAATCACTATGCTGTACACCAGAAATTAACACATCATAAATCAACTATACTTCAATAAAAATTAAAAACCACATCATGCAGGAGAAACTTTTTGTTTTGCATTTTCTTCTCGGAACGAAGAGATATAATATGCAATAAAGAGGAAATCCATGATAAAATATGGTATTTCTATTTTAAACAAAGTATATATTGTGCACATATATTTTTAAGTTGAGCCAAAATTATTTCTGCTATAATATTTCTTAACTCATTGCTGTTCAGTCATAACTTTGTTAGTTTCATTGTCTTCTTTGGAATAATTTGTATTGCATATCTTTCAAAGCAGCAGATTCAGAAAACCTGGAGATTGTTTATATTTATTACCTTTATAGAAAGATAGAACATAATTTGAAATGGTGAGATGTTTGTCAAAGGGTACAAAGTTTCAGTTATGCAGAATGAATACGTTCTGGAGATCTAATATACAGCATATTGACTACAATTAATTGTATTGTATACTTGAAATTTGCTAAGAGAGTAGATCTTAAATGTTTTCATCATACAAAAAAAGGATAACTATGTGAGGTCAAGGATTTTTTAATTAGCTTGATTGCAGTAATCATTTCACAATATGTATGTTTATCAAAACATCACATTGTACACCATACATGTATACAATTTTTGTCAATTATACCGCAATAAAAAAGAATGTCATTATATATTAAAGACAGTTTGAACATTACTTTTTTTCATGATGAAAACTCAATTCCCTTTTACCTAGGAATTTTCTTATCTTGGTTTGGCTCTGATTTCAGTACGAAAGCATTAGGCAGACATTTGTGAACAAAATGCGCCTGTGGCATTGTGTGGTGGTAGACAGTTGTAAAAACCCTTCCAAAGCATAAAGGAAGATCCCTATTCATTCTACTAAGTTTTTAAAATAGGTGTTTATATTTTTGCTTTGACATTAGCTTTTGTTACCTTAGGCAATTACTGTCTGTAATATATGAACAGACGTGGCCTCATTGAATAATGGCCATTCTGTTTCTTTCAATGGTTTGAAAGACTTGTAGCTCATATGGCTGATTATGCAGTTTCATTCACTTCCGAAACAGATTTTTTTCTTTTTCCCTGATGACATATGGCGTGTATTCTAGGGAAATATTTTTAACATTAAAGCATCACCAGGGAAAAAAAGATTAGAGTGTTTTGACATTTCTTTTATTTAAACTCTTACGAGAGAAAAATCAACCTTGTTAGATGAAAGAATCTATATTTATTCAAACTCTTTTGAAGAAACATTAAAGATGGGTTCAAAACATTTGTAATTACATTTTACCTTGGAAAGCTTTTCCTAATTCAATAGTCAATGTTTCTTTTAAGGCATCTCAATGGAGAAGATAGATTTCCTTGAGAATCACATGTAAAGCTCACAGAATTAGCAAATGTGCTGTAGTGGCTGCACCCACAGACTGCTGGAACACTGAGATGAGTATTGATCAATACTCTTCAGTTTGGTGCCTCATCTAGGTGTTATGTCAGTCTGCATTTTCCAGCAGGAGGGCCACCAGTAACCAGTGGCTACTGAAGGTGTGAAATATGGCTGTTTTGAACTGAGATGGGCAGTGAGTGGATATCAAGGATTCAGTAAGAGAAGAAAAGAATGTAAAATATCTCATCCCTAAGTTTGTATTGATTATATGTTATAATAATAAAATTTAGATATTTAATAATAAAATTTGAAATCAGTTTCACCATTTTCTTTTCACTTTTTTTAATGTGGCTACTAGAAAATTAAGTTTTATGTGTGTGACTCACATTTGTGGCTTGCATTGTATTTCTGTCTTTGTGTACAAAACATTTGAATAAAAATACCATTTGTAGGGGGAGGGTGTAGCTCAGTGGTAAAGTGCATGCTTAGCGTGCATGAGGGCCTGGGTTCAATTCCCAGTAACTCCATTAAATAAGAAAGCACACCATTTATATTGGTGTTCTGTTATCCCCTAACACCTCCAAGTCGTTGTTTCTTGCTGAATTACATATGAGGTGAAACCACAATCCTAATGGCCTGAGTCGGGTCCTCTTATACGGTGGCAAGCCTTATCTTCAGTGTTGTAGTTATGTAGTACGGCAGCCTACAGTATGAATTCCTACAGTGTGCTAGGTTTGTTACATAAATTATCTCACGTACGCTTCTCATCACGCAATGATGTAGATATTATAACCCCAATTCTAAAAATGAAGACACAATCTGAGATGGCTTGTCTAAAAACTTGTCTGATATTACAGAGTGACTAAATGTTTGAGGCAGGATTCAAAACAAAGTTTGAGTCTTTATGGCCCCTGCTTTTTACTTACTGAGCAACTGCTTTTCTTTCTTGTATCTCAGGGCTTTTCAGATACTGACTTCTAGCAAAGATGTCAAAGTATATTTTTGATCTTCGGGGGTGGTGATCATGATTAGGATGATTATGGGATTTACAAGACTTCCCCAACCTTCGCTGCTCTACAATTAACATATGCAATTAAATATGTACCTCAAGGAACTAATAAATCATGGCATTCACTGAAATAGGTACTTTGATATTTCTGTGTATACTATCATTACAATGATTGAATAATACTGCTCATATTTTTTTAAAAAAATATTACCCTCCTGGTACTAAAATTATTTCTTAGAGTTAGAGAAAAAGGCATCGGAAACCAAAAATATACTATGAAAACTCATTGTTAAATTGTCTATACCCTGGGCCATACTCAGTACTACTAATATTTGATGAGTTGAAGAATGAAACCCATTTGTTTGTGAAATCATTATTAGTTAGGAACAGAAAGTTACTTCTTTAAAAAACTACCACGAAAATTATTAAAGAGGTACATGACATTTGAGAGCGTATGGGATATTGTGCTGATCTGTACTTCGACTAAGTTATGCTGATTTGCTTCACTGGCCAAAATTGGCTGTGGGACATCTCCCCTGCTGCTCCAGGGTTGGCCAAGGTAGGGACTGGCAGTAGCTGTGGTGTTTTGCCATGGCACAGAATTATTCTGTCCAGAAGATGCGACTTGGCCGTCAAAATAATTCCACAAAGATTCACAGGTTAGAGAAAGATGAGAAGGCATGTTCTTAAGCAATCTGTAGTCACCCCAGCACCTACAAGGGGAATTCCTATGAGATTGTGCCTCACAGGGTCACCTGTGATTTTCTGACTTCTCTCCTGGCTAAGACAGAACCTTTCCTCAGATCCAGCCTTAGCAATCAGGTGCACAGATGTAAAAACTCCTTTAGTGTTAGATGAGAAGCTGTGTGCTGTCAAAAGAAATGCACCTAGAGCTGAGGGATACTGTAATTGATATTTATCAAAAGAGGTCCTTAGTAGGGAAGAACGTTTCATTTTGTAGACATTACCTAATATCCTTTATTTTGAATCCATTGGTCATATCATCTATGATTGTCTCCTATAATAAATACAGAAACAAACAGGTGTGCATTATTTCTTGCCTGATATTTGTGGAAAATACTTTTCAGAGGGACTGTATTTTAAAGCTGGCTACATCGGTGATCATTATGTGTCATGATGACATGCACTTCGGGCTGTGCAAGTTTAAAAGCAAAAAGAGACAAATATCAATTCATGGATAGAGTTTAGTCTTGTTTAGCTTTTTTAAACCAACTTCCATTCCTTCCAACCCCCCCACTAATTTTACAGCAAGAAGCCATATGCAAATCATAGATCCTGGCAGCTGAAGGAGAGGCAGGTGGGCATAAATCTTGAAGTTAAGCATCTTAGACTCCATAAGTAAAAAGAGGCAGGAAAAATATTTTACCAAGCTGCTCTTAAAATTCGTAACTATAAGTTGCATATTAGAATTTATAGACCATATATCTTCTTCTATTATTATCTCTATTAATTGAATAAATTGAGTTCTTCACAGTTTGTCTTGGAATCTTGACATTTTTATATATTTTTGAATAGTAAGTATATACAGGTTGCAGAAATATACTGTGTACTGTCCTTCTTAAAATACAATTTTTAAAAATATAAATTAAAAAACAAAATATTAATGGAACAGTAATCATTTATGGAACGCCATGTGGTAATCATTCTTTATGGTTTATTTAGTGAACAACTTTATATAAGGAGCAGATGATATCTTTTTTAATAGAAGCTTGGTTGATTTACAATATTGTATTAATTTCAGGTGTATAACATTCAGTATTTTTAGATTATATGTGATTTAAAGTTATTATAAGTAATGGTTTTATTTCCCTGTGCTGTACATTGTATCCTTGTAGCTTATTCTGCATATAGTAGTTTGTACTTCTTAATCCCCTACCTCTGCCTTGCCCCGCCTTCCTTCCCTCTCCCCACTGGTAGGTAACACTCTCCCTGATTGCTTCCCATCCCTTCTGACTGATTCTGCGTAATCTCTCATACAGCCTACCCTCTCCCCACTGGTAACACTAGTTTGTTCTCTGCGTCTGTGAGTCTGTTCCTTTTTTGTTATGTTCATTCGTTTTATTTTTTACATTCTGTATATAAATGGTAACGTACAGTGTGATGTTTTTATCATGAATGGATGTTGAATTTTGTCAGATGCCTTTTCTGAATCTACTGAGATGATCATGTGATTTCCCCCTTCCATTTGCTAACATGATGTATCGCATTGTTTTTTTAAGGTTTCTCCTGTTCTTTTCTTCTTCTTTTAGTTTCTTCTCTTCTAGTTTGATGATTTTCCTTAGTGGTATCCTTGTGCTTTTTTCTCTCCTGTGTTTGTTCATCTATGATGGGTTTTTAATTTGTGGTTACCTTGGGGTTCATACATGCTGACCTATAACTAGATCTACTTGTTTTCAACTCATAGTCATTTAAGTTCCAGCACATCCTAAAAATCTATGTTTTAGCCCTTCCCCCACATATTGTGTCTTTGATTTCATATTTTATGTCATCGTCTTTATCCCTTCATTACTGTCATTATAGTTGATATTATTTTAATATTTGTACTTGCTTATAATAAAGTGGTTGATCCACCACCTTTACTATATATTGTCTTTACTAGCAGGATTCTTCCTTTCCTATGGATCCCAACCTCTTGTTATAGCCTTTTCTTTTCCCTTGGAGAAGACCCTTTAACATTGCTTTTAAAGTAGGTTTAGTATCGGTGAACTCTTTAAGTTTTTGCTTGTGTGAAAAATTCTTTCTCTCTCCTTCAATTCTAAGTGGGAATCTTGCTGGATAGAGTATCTTAGGTTACAGGCTGTTCCCTTTCAGCATTTTAAACACATCATGCCTCTCCCAGGGCCACAGGGCTCTCCCTGATTGCTTCTCATCCCTTCTGACTGATTCTGCGTAATCTCTCATGCAGCCTTGGTTGTTTTCTGTCAGTTTCCAGTTGGTTTTCAGTGAGAACTGCTCCATACGTAGATACATTTTTTATGTGTTCTTGGGGGCAAGTGAGCTCTGCGTCCTCCTACTCTGCTGTCTTGCTCTCCCCCACAGACATCAGGGAAAATACTGTCTTTGTCTCACAGATGAAGACATTAGAACTCAGAGGGTAAATAACTTACTTATTATCACATAATTAGTAAATAGAAGAGTTGTGATTCAAACATAGGTCTGTATAACTCAAAAACCAATCTTCCATGCCATTTTATCCAAAATATTAGCATAGAATGTGGAAAAGGAGAAAAGTCTGAAATTTTTGGTCCCTGTAGCATCAAAACTCTGGATTTTGGTATCATAGTTAGAAAGCCTTCTGATATCACTGAAGATTTGGCCTGTCTGGTACTGCATTTCCTTAAATGTTTATATTCAAAAAAAAAAAAAACTTGGTGCTACAGATGCTTGTGAGTATTATTATTATGGGGAAAAGTCATTAAAGAAAGAAAGCTTAAGGAAGAGGTCCAATTTAATAATAGGAACAGAGAGAGAAGATACTGTGATGGTCAATAACTCCTGCTGTTGACTTTAAGCCATTTAACTGGTAGAGAAAACCATTGTAATTTTCCCAATTGAGTGGTAAATTGAAAAGTGGGAGTCTGAAAAATCTTTACATGTGCCAGCATTTCGAATGGGATTTGAAACAAAGCATTAAAGTAAAGCTCAATTAAAAGCAAGTTAGGAAGCCCTTCTGAATGATGTTCTGAAGTAGTTTTTTTTTTTCACTTTGCACAGTATAAAATTCATCTTATTATAATTCTCTATTGATTTGGGTACAAAGTACAATATAATGACCTTTGTTCAAAGATGGAAAATTACCTTGTTTAATGAAATGCAATGTAAACAGCCAATACTTTTTGCTTTTAAAAGAAAATCCATATGGGTTTTATGTAAAAAAAGAAACCTGTAAGGATTAATAGAGGTGTGAGCCAACTTCTTCAGGGCTTTTCCTGAACATTTTTATACTAAAGACAAGTTCTATCTTAAAAGTAAGAAAAAAGTATTATACTGACTATATTCAATATTCTAAAATTCAAATTTACAACAATCTTCCAATCTCTATCAATTTGCCTAGTGAGATAATGTGTGTATGAATATACATTTATTTTGTTTGGTTGTTACAGGAAACTAATAGTATAGAAATTTTGAAAACTCACTTTTTTTCGCTGGAAGGAATGGCAGTGATCTTTTGTTCTCTTAGTGCAGAAATAGAGGAACAGAGACTTCTGTTTATTCCAGTTGCTTCCACAAAAACACATTTGAGGGAGATGAAGGAGGTAGCTTGTCTAAGGTACAATAGTAATAGATACGCAAACCTTCATACTCAGCCACCAGAGTAGTTTCACATGGGTTGTGTTCCATTTTTTTTCTAATTTTATAGCAGTTAACTTAATATGATACACCACTGTTTTCATGGAATGAAATTCATTTTTAATATTACTATCTTAACAAATGAAGCAGTTACCTTTAAGAATGGAAGCTAGGTAAGAAAAATCTCTTGACCAGAACCTGTGTTAATCCCTGCTCTATTTTTTATGTAATAATTTTTTTATTGAAATTGTGTTTTGTATAAAGTTCTGACTTTTGCCACACCACAGAGAGGTAGTGGCACTTATAACTTAACGCTTTAAGTAAGCTGGTGTTTGAGACAGATAACACTTCCATTTTGGGAAGTTAATAATATGGTAAAAATAAATTGAGAATTGCTTTTACCTATAACATAAAGTTTTTTTTAGAAACCTAATGTTTCTCTGTATGTTCAATATGATTTTTATACCATTTAGAAACACATGAAATCAGTCCTGCATTTTTAATTTTAAGCATTTTTTTTTTGCATGATATGACACCTTGAAGGCAAGACATTGCCATCTAAATAAGAGGACTGTCCCTGGAGATAATTGACCATTTGATTGACCTGCCATCAATGATGCTACACTTTTTTGGGAATTGTTTGTCATTATGCCATTTTCCATAGGGGAAAATAATAGAAAAACACATTACCCTACATGAAAAGCATAAATACAAAATGTACATATTCCTTCACCAGATAAAACAAAAAGAGTAATCAAGCCATATTCTTATAGTTTATAATTTATTTCATTGAAGGTACATTTTATATCCTGGAGGATCCTATTAATGTATTCAAAGTAATAGACTTGTTTAATGTTTTACATTTCAAGTCAATAATTAGAATCCCTGTTTTAGGCTCTAAAACATTGCCTACCCAATTTCATGGCTTTCTAAAGAATTTTCAGTATACTTACCAATAAGCTAACAGTGACTGTCCATATACATGAGATGCAGTTAATATGGCAGAACTACCAGTTTAATGAGTGATTAGGAGATGACCTATATTTTTCTGAATAGGTTGTGTTTCATCTGTTTATTGCTCATGGTTTCCATTTCTGTTGTCTGCCTAAGATCTCCCACTAGCTGGAAACGCAGGATCCGTTCTCAGTGAGTTCTCTCACCTCCTTGATTTTATAGCTATTAATTGAGCTTTACCCTGTGATGTGTGTTTTCTTCACCAAGCACAAGTGTGAACGTTGTGCTGTCACTTTCAGAATGACCCATCAGCAGTGCTGTTGCCCTGGGCATCTGTTAGCTGTGTAGCTCTTGGGACTTGGGACAGTGTTTCTGAGAGGAGGGTATGTGTGTGTGTTGGCAGGGGTGGAGTGGAGAAGCCCACTCAGAGATCCACCAGATGGAATGATGGGGAAACACAAGGGAAGGCAAAGGAAAGGGGCAGCGTCTCACCTATTGCTGCGAGGGAAGTGAATGACAGCATGGGTAACCTTGGTTACTTAGGGTACATGTGTATGTGTATCAGGGAGACCAAACTACTCAGAGAACCACAGAAATCTGACTAAAAGGATGCTTATCTAGATACCATAAAACCAACAAAAGAAGAAAAATGTGAAGAGATGCTCTGAGTATATATATATGATACAGAATTTCATCATGTATATGGATGTTCACTAAAAAAACAAAATAAGTAATAATTAAAGCTAGTAACATTTTAAGCATTCTATGAACATTATCATGTTTAATCCTCACAGCAACCCAATGAGCTATGTACAGATAATATAAGTTGTCCCAAAAGTGACAGAGGCGGAATTAGAAACCAAGCAGTGTGATTGCAGAAAATGTGTCGTGGGGATAGTGGGGGATAAACAGATGAAAAACAAGCAAAAGAAAAATAGCTTTGTGAAGATTGCTTGTTGAGAAGTAAAATAAGATGACATGAAAAGACTGCTTCGGAGACTGCTTTTGATTGGGAGTTCAGGGAACCCTTATCTGAGGTTTAAGCTGAACAGTGTATGATAAGATACCAGCAAAGCAAAGATGAGAACAGGGGTGCAGAGGCTGCACGGCAGGAAGGAACTTAGCATGATTCAGGGATACAGGAAAGGCCAGAGTGAAGATGGTACCAGAGGACGTGGGAGATGAGACCCAGGTGAGTTCATGTAGGTCTAAGGTATGGTGTTTGGATTTCATTCCAAGTGCAATGAGACACCATTGGAGGAAGTGAGTGGTACAACTTGGATGACATTTAAAAGGTCCTTCTGGTTGCTCTATGCAGAATGTATCATAGGGAGTCAAAAGCTATAAGCAGTAATTGTGTCCATGTAGTCCGGGTGAGAGAAGACAGTGCCTTAGAGCTTGAGTAGTGGAGATGGAGTGAACCAATTCAGAATATGTCTTTGTCTTTCTTCAAATTGCATTTCTTTTACTGAAGTGAAATTGACATTAAAAATAAACAATGTCAAAGTATACAATTCAATGACATTAGGTACATTCACAACATGCAACGACCACCTGTGTTGAGTTCCAAAACATTTTCATCCCCGCAAAAGAAAATCCTGGACTCATTAAGCAGTTGCTCCTCAGTTCTTCCTCCCCCTGGCAATCACCAGTCTGTGTGCATTTACCTATTCTGGATATTTCATATAAATGGAACCATACAGTATGTAGTTTTTATGACTGATTTCTTTCCCTTAGCGTAATATTTTTAAGGTTTGATTATGGTGTGATATTTATTAATAGTTCATTCTGTTTTATTGCCAAATAATATTCTGTGTATTGATAAAACACATTTTATTTATCTATTCATCAGTTGATGGGTAATTGGGTTGTTTCCACTTTTGACCAGTAGGAATAATGCTCTGTAACACTCATACACAAGTTTTTGTGTGGACTTATGCTTTTATTTCTCTTGAGTGTGTACTTAGAAGTGCAGTTACTGGACAGCATGATAAATCTGTGGTTGACATTTTAAAGAACTGTCAAACTGTTTACCAAAATGACTATACCATTTTATATTCCTAAGCAATGAATGATGGTTCCAGTTTTTCCACATCCTCTCTACTCTTGTTGCTGTCTGTCATTTTTGTATTAGCCATCCTAGGGAGGGTGAGAGGACACCTCATCGTGGTTTCCATTTGCATTTTCCTAATGACTCATGATATTGAGCATCCTTTCTAGTGCTTATTGACCACTTGAAGAATTGACTGTTTCCATTTTTTTACTCATTTTTGATTGAGTTATTTGTCTTTATTGTTGAGTAATAAGTTTTCTCTCATTCTGTGAGCTGTATTTTCACTTTCTTTTCATGTCCTTTGAAGCACTAAAGTTTTAAATTTTTATGAAATCCAACTTATCTGTATTTTCTTTGGTTGTCCTTTAAGTGTCATAGAAATAGTTGTCTAATTCAAGGTCACAAGATTTACTTCTATGATTTATTCTAAGAGTTTTATAGTCTTAAGTCTTATAATAAGTTATTGATCCATTTTGAGCCGTTTTTTATGTATCGTGTGAGGTAAGTATCCAGCTTCACTATATTTGCATGTGACTATCCAGTTGTCCAGCACCACTTGCTGGAAAGACTGTTCATTCCTCCTTTGAATGGTCTTGGCGCTCCTGTAAGAAATCAGCTGGCTGTAAATATATGGATTGACTTCTGGACTCTCAAGTTTATTCCACTGATCTGTATGTCTGTACTTATGCCAAGTGTCCTGTGTATTTCCATATGAATTTTAGGATCAGCTTGTCAATTCTGCCAACAAAGCAGCTGGAGTTTTGACAAACACTGCATTGAATCTGTATGTCAGTTTCAGGAATAGTTCCATGTTTTTAATCCTTACTATTTTATTGAGATTTAATTGACGTAGGACACTATATACTTTTAAGGTGTACAGCATAATGGTTTGATTTACATACCTTATGAAAAGATTACCAGAGTAAGTTTAATGAACACCCATCGTCTCATATAGATGCATATTAAAAGAAAAAGAAAAAATGTTTATCCTTGTGGAGAACTCTTAGGATTTACTCTCTTAACAACTTTCATATATAACATACAGTAGTGTTAATCATATTAATCATGTTGTATATTACATCAACTGTACATTAAATATACAGTTACTTTATAACTGAAAGTTTGTACCTTTTGACCACCTTCATCCAGTTCCCCCCTCCCCACCCCTCATCTCTGATAACCACAAATCTGATCTCTTTTTCTTGAGTTTGTTTGTTTGCTGAAGTATAAATGACCTACAACACTATGATAGTTCCTGGTACACAACATAGTGATCTGATATTTCTGTATTTTGCAAAATGACCACCATGGTAGCTCTGGTGACCACCTGTCACCATACAAAGATACTACGTTATTATTGACTGTATTCTCCATGCTGTGCCTTTCATCCCAGTGATTGATTTACTTTGTAACTGGAAATTTATGCCTCTTAATTTCCCTCACCTGTTTCATCCTGACAGTATTCAGTCTTTCAATCCATGAACACGGACTGTCTTTCTGTTTGCTTATTAGGTCTTCTTTAATCTTTTCCAACAATATTTTGTAGTTTTTAGAGTTCAAGTCTTACACTTATTTTTATTAAGTTCGTTCGTATATATTTTATTTATGATGCTATAATAAATGAAAATTTTCTTACTTTCATTTTTAGATTGTTCATTTCTCATGTATAGAAATACAGTTGATTTTTGCATATTGATATTGTATCCTTTAACCCTGCTGAACTGTTTTGTTAGTCCTAACAAGTGTGAATGTATCTGTATTCCTTAGAATTTTCTGTATACAAGGCTATATCTCCTGTTAATAGACAAACTTCCACTTCTTCCTTTACAATTTGGATTCCTTTCAGCTGATTTTTCCTGCATAATTGCCTGGTGAGAACCTCTGATAAAATGCTGAATAGAAGTTGTGAGGGTGGACATCCTTATCTTTTTCTGACATTAGAAAGACGGCTTTCAGTTTTCAACATTAAATATGTTGTTGGTTTTGGGTTTTTCATAGATTTCCCTTATTAGGTGTAAGAATTTTCCTTCTAATCCTGGCTGGTTCAGTGCTTTTATCATGGAAGGGTATTCAGTTTTGGGGTTGTTTTTGCCAAATGGTTTTTTTCTGTCTATTGAGATAATCATGTGATTTTTTTGTCCTTTTTTTGTTAATATGACACATCATATTGACTGATTTTTCACTTGTTAAACCAATTCTGCATTGTTGGTACGAATTTCAATTGATCATTGTGTATAATCCTTTTTTATATGTTGCTGAATTGTGGTTGCTAATATTTTGTGGAGGGATTTTGCATATATAATTGTAAGGGATATTGTTCTGTGATTTTCTTTTCTGGTAATATCTTTGATTTTGGTATCAGGACTCATAAAATGAGTTGGGAAATATTCCCTTCTCTTTTTGGAATACAGCGTGAATATTAATAGTAATACTTCTTTAAATACTGGGTAGAATTTACTAGTAAAGTCATCTGAACATGAGATTTTCTTTGTGAAGAGTTTCAAAATTACTCCCTTCATCTCTTTACTTACTGTAGATCAGTTAGACTTTCTGTGAACTCTTGCTTTAATTTCAGTAGTTTGTGTCATTCTAAGAAAATGCTCATTTCATCTTAGGTTAACTAACTGATTGGCATACAATTATTTCATTATAGCATTCCCTCATAATTTTTTTTATCTCCTCTTTTATTACTGATTCTACTAATTTGAATCTTCTTTCTTTTTGACCTTGGTCAATCCAGCTAATGACTTAATAATTTTGTTGATCCTTTCAAAGAGCCAATTTTTTGGTTTTGTTTATTCTCCCTATTGTTTCTCTATTCTCTATTCATATATTTTCTGCACCAATCTTTATTATTTCTGTTGAGCAAATGGTACTTGTTACTTACTACCAGGAGTAGAAGTCTGAGCACTTCTGTCCACTGCTTCTTGGTATCAGAGTAGCCAAGGGAAACATGGAGCAGCCAAGCACTGGCTGGAATCATGCTTCACTCACACAGAGAAGAGACAGCAAGATCAGCTTCAGAAGTAAGTGTCAGTCTCCTATTCATTTCCTTACTGCCAGCTGGGCTCCCCTAGCAGCTAATGCAGGGCAGTTTGACTACATGCACCCTTCTTGTGCTCCATAACAAAGGACCCTCCCTTCCAGGGACAGAAATAGCAGTGGGGTGGCCAGGTGCTGTGGGATGGAGATGCTTAAGCAGAACGAAGGAATGAATACGCACTGAATCTGAAACAGAGAAAGACCTTCCCACACAGGATGATTGGTCCAGCTTGAGCACAAGAGAGATCTCTTTATCTTTTAGTAACAAACTCTTCCAGGCCCAAGGCCCATTCTTAAGCAGCTGTGTAGGGATTTGGAGAAGTCAGAAGGCTGCATGCACACGATGGCCTATCTCAGCATTTCCTTCATTCTGTGCTGTGGTTTTAGCTTGCTCTTCTTTTTCTGACTTATTAACGCGTAAAGTTAAGTGAATTATCTGAGATCTTCTTTTTTAATATAGACATTTATAGCTCTAACTTCCTCTCTAAACAGTGCATCCCATATGTTTTTATTTGTTGTGTTTTTGTTTCATTCATTTAAAAATACTTTCTATTTTCCCTTGCAATGTATTCCTTGCTTGGTTGGCTCTTTAGGAGTGTGTTGTTTAATTTCTAAATATTTGTGATTTCCCCAAATTTCCTTTTATTATCATTATTATCTAATATAATTCCAATGTGATCAGAGAACACACTTTGTATCATTTCAACCCCTTTAAATTTATTGAGGCTTGTTTTATGGCCCAACCTATGGTCTATCCTGCAGAATGTTTCAAGTGCACTTGAAAATGCATATTCTGCTTTTGTTAAGTGTAATATTCTATGCGTGTCTTTTAGGTCCAGTTAGTGTACAGTTTGCTTTTATTTTTTTTTTCCCCAACGACAGACATTTACTTTCTCACAGCTCTGGAGACTCAAGTGCAATATCAAGGTGTCAGCCAGTTTGGTTTCCCAGTTTATAGTTTTGTTCAAGTCTTCTATTTCTTTGCTGATATTCAGTCCTTTATTGAAAGTGAGATATTGAAACTTCCAACTACCGTTGTTAAATTATCTTTTTCTCCTTTTAATTCTCTTAGTTTTATTTGTTGTATTTTGGGGCTCTGTTTTTAGGTTCATATGTGTTTATAATTGTTCTGTCTTCTTGACAGGTTGCCCTTTTCTCATTGTGCAATCTACTGTACCTCTGGGAACAAGTTGTTCTGAAATCTGTTTGTCTGATATTAGCGTAAGCACTCCAGCTCTCTTCTGGTTACAGTTTGCATGATGTATCTTTTTCCATACTTGTACTTTCAAACTGTTTGTGTCTTGGAATCTAAAATGTTTCTCTTATAGAAGCTATGTATTTTTTTAAAAATTCATTCTGTCAACCTCTGCCTTCTGAGTGTTTAATCTGTTTACGTTTAATGTACTCAGATATGGCAGAATTTATGTCTAGTAGTCTGCTAACTGTTTTCTACATGTCTTATGCCTTTTTTGTCCTTGTATTCTTCCATGACTCCCATCTTTTATGTTATGTATGTATTTTCCAGTGTACCACTTAAATTCCCTTGTTTCCTTTACTGTATATTTTAAAATTCATTTTTATATTGGTTTTCCTGGCAATTCCAATTAATATTTTAACTTAAAACAATCTAGTTTGGGTTAATACCAACTTAATTGGTTTTTACAAAGTAGAAGTTTTTAATTTTTATAAATTGCAACTTATCAATTCTTTCTTTCATAGACTGTGCCTTTGGTGTTGCATCTGAAGACTCATTGCCAAACCCAAAGTCACCTAGATTTTTTTTCTATATTACCTTCTAGAAGTTTTATAGTTTTGTTTTTTATATTTAGGTCTATGGTCCATTTTGAGTTATTTTTTGAGAAAAGTATAAGGCTATTTAGGGTTTTTTGGGTTTTTTTGTTGTTTTTGTTTTTGTTTTTTTTTTTTGGTATGTGAATGTCAATTTGTGCTGACATCATTTTGGAAAGACCATCCATTAGATTGTCTTTGCTTCTTTGTCAAAAATCAATTGACTATGTTTGTGTGGATGTGTTTCTGGGCTCTCTATTCTGTTACATTAATCTGTTTGTCTATTTTTTGATCAACACCACACTATCTTGATTACTATAAATTTATAGAAAGACTTGAATTCAGATAATGTCAGTTATCTGATTTTAGTTTTCTTCAATATCTTGTTGGATATTCTGGGTCTTTTGTCTTTCCATATAAACTTTAGAATTAGTTTGTTGATATCCTCAAAGTATTTGCTGTAATTTTGACTAGGATTGTGTTGAATCTAGAGATCAATTTGGAGAAAACTGACATCTTAACAATATTGAGTCTTCCTATCCATGAACATGGAATATTTTTATATATCTTTATATATGTGTGTGTGTGTGTGTGTGTGTGTGTGTGTATGCTGTTTCAATATAGTTATCAAGTACCCACTAGTTAGTTCAAAACATCAACAAATATAGGGACCCTCAAGCCCTTAGATCACAGTTCTTTACTCTGTTAGGAAAATAGATTAAAGTGACCAGAATTTATGTTTTATAATAATAATTTACTTGATTTTCTTTATAGTTTTACCAACTATTCATGCAGCCCTAAGTAATATATTATAGAAAACCCATTTCTAAATTTTATGTGAATATATATATTCTTTTACGCCTTGATTTTTTTCATTCAACACCACATTTGTGAGTTTCCTCTGTCGTTTGGTGTACCTGAGTTATTCATTTTCATCACCATAAATATTTCTCTGCATTAATATAAGGCAATTTATGTATCCATTGAATAAGTTATTTCCAGCTATCTTTTTGTTTGTTATTATGATCAATAATGCTAAAAATTTTCTACTGTGCATTGCAACGTCACACTGCTCCACGTCCTCATCAATATTTGGTGTTATCAGACAGCACTTTTGTCAAACTAGGAAGTGTGTGGAGGTATTTGTTGTAGTTTAAATTTTAATTTCCTTGAACTTTAATTAGTATGAGCACCATTTCATATTAAGACTGACCCATAGTTTTCTTTGTGTTACTATCTTGGTTGGATTTATTAAACAAATTGGGAGACTTTCTCCTATATTATGTAATAATATTAATTTTGTAGAGATCTGATACCTAAGACAAGTTTCCTTCTGTCTCTATTAATGTCTGACCTTTAAAGCAGGATGGCTTTGGGGTTTGTTATGTGATGTTTTTTGTTACTCTGTAAGTAGTACATGCATTATGGTTGAAACAAAAAATCAAGTAGCATGAAAAGACATAAAATAAAAAACAAACCATTACCACCTCTGGTCCCACTCCCCAGAGTTACCACTTAAAATTCTTCCTGTGTGTAGTTTTTCTGATTTTTCTAATCCCAAATAATTACATTACTCTATTTTTGAATTTGTCAACTTTAAACAGTGACTAATAACAGCAAACTATCAAAAATAGGAAATTTGCTCTTTTATACTTCCTTCTAATGCCCCTCCAGCCCACTCTGTGCAGTTTCTTACTTACTTTCTTAGTTTTGGAATAGTTTCTTCTTAGAATAGTCTCTTCTGTTTCTTGCCTTTAAATAATGGCTTCACATTTCTCTGTACCTTTTTGCCCTTCCACACCTTCCAAACTTCTATTAGCCATATATTTTTCACATTGTTGAGGTGAATTACACATTTGTCATTGGAACTATAATTGCCTTCCATGTTTTGTCTATTGATTCAGTCCAACATTTGTAAACCTACTAATGGTTTTTAAATTACAAGTTATATTTTAAATTTTGATTTCCTGAAAAGTCAAATAATATGACCGATCATGCAATTAAGGCAAAGACATTAAATCTGACATTAAGAGAAGATCGTGTAACCGGCACCAATGTTTCCATACTCAAATAGCTGCCCTAAGTATGGATAGTAAGAGAAGAGAATAAAGAGTGTGGTACCAGCAGTGCATCTCCCTTCCTGCTTTTCATACATGCCAGCTCCTTCCTTTGAGCCTCCCTAGAAGGTCCCTGGAACGAATGCCTCTCCGCTGAGCCTTTGTGTGTGTGTCTGTGCTCCTGGCTCCTTCAGTCTGTGTCACATATGTCCAAATCCAATTATCTTCTTCTGGAAATTCATCAAAATCTCTTTCTCACTCATGTTCTCCTTGCTATTATGGACTTTCCTTTTATAGATCATCATTAAGACATTAACGGGATTTGGAGTGGTTGACAAAAGAACTCAGTGTATCATCTTGATGTAAAAGATCTTTATCTTTGACTATCCAGTAAATTGCCTAAAAACTTTAGTTTCTTAATTTTCAGCTAATGGGAGGTTTAATATTTGCTGCAGGACCATTACTGCACAAAAGGCTATTAAACAAAAGGCTATTAGTACAAAAAAAAAAGGCTATTGTTAGAAAAGGTGAAAATGATATGCTTCTCAAACAAGTATAAACATTTAAGAATTTGAGATTTGGCACAAGCAGACATAGGGATCTAGTCACAGCTTATTGGAAAAGCAAAGCATGGATTAAGGCTGTTGGAAAAGACATGTTCAGAAACCTCTTTCAGGACCAAAAGTCATACATTTAAGTACTCGGAGGAAGAGATTCTTAAAAACTGATTTTCTTTGTTTTTCTTTTCACGTTATTTTTTCCTCTCTTTACATAGTTTTGTTCTGTAGTTAAGCTTTAACTCTGTGATGGCTCACCCCTATACACAGCTCGCTTCGTGATAGTGGCCATTCTGCAGTCTGGAAGGGGAATAATGCAGGAAGAACAAGACCCCACCAGGCAGTACCAACATTTTAGCCCCCCGTATCCCATAACGAACAGTTTGAACTATTATCACAGTGTAGGAAGAGGAAAGATTTTGACATTTCTTTTGAAGGTTCCCATCCAGTTTGCTGTAACAATGCTTATTCGACTCCTGCAGTCCCAACATCTTGTTACCAAACATGCAGTTAAATTCATGTGGCATCACCAGGGTCCAAAGATCCATGCACCAGAAAAGGACATAAACATCTTGCAGTGAAAATGAGGAAAAGGGGGATGAACCAGTCTTTGACTTTCTAAAATCCCTCAACTGGAAAGGAAGGCAAAATGGCCCCAGCAGCCTTTGTTCTTAGATGAGGAAATGGATGGTATTAGGTAAGTTCCTCAACTGTAGCTGTAAAGAATGGGGCCAGTGGATTAAGTGAAGTGTACAGCTTTGGACTGGGTGAGTTTAGTTCGTCCAAATTCCATTTATTTCAAAAAAAAAAAAAGAAACAAACAAACCTTCTTTTGAAAATTGCCTAACAGAGACTCGTAGCACCTCAATTAATTATAATGTGATGATGGTTTTTGAAAATCACCTAATTTCACCAAGTTAATGGATGATACTTTCCAGATCCCCATTGGGCCAAATCAGATATTTCTGTGCCTGTACAAGTACACAGGCAGCTCCAGAGTGGGTGGTCCTTTTACCTCAATGCTACCAAGCAAAGCACATTATTACCTGTGAGAAGTACGGGCTTGTGCATTAAATATATCACCTCTAATTAGAAAAAAAAAATACACTGAAGTCTTGTAATTCAAAAGAAACTTTCCCCAACTGCTTGAGAGTGAGATCACTTGTAGTAGCTTTATCCTTGCATACCTTTGAATAATTTGCTGAAAGAGGACTAAAGGATGATTGGATTATTGCCTTTTAAATATAAAAACAATATTTAAAATTTTCAGTTGCCTCGCATCCATTATTCAATCCTCACAACATCATAAGTAGGTTAAGTCAGAATAGCATAGTGGCTAAGAGCTTGGCATCGGAGTCAGAGGCACATGATTTTAATCTAAGCTCCATATTTAATAGCTTTGTGATCTTGGTCAGGTTACTCAATCTCTCAAAGTCTAATCTTCCTTATGCAAAATGAGATGATTAATAATATTTACCTTGTAGGATTGCTTTGAGAATTAAATGAGTATATGGGTGCACTAATATAATTATACCTAATACGTTATAAAGTGACATCACCGTTATCACCTAATACTGCTTCATCATCATCATCATCACCATTTCAGAGATGAGAAATTAAGCGTGAGAGGATAACTGATTTTTCCAAATACACATAAATAATTACTGTAAGCCATGACTGGAAGCCAGTGCTCTTTCCTTTGACGAGGTTTTCTTTTTAAATACAGGGAGAATTTTTCTCTTGGAGTAGATCCTGACTAATAATCTTCTAGAGCAAGGGTAGTTAAATTTAACTAAGAGAAATTGCATTTAGGTATTGGGTGGCATTTTAATATGCTTCGATGCACCTTGAAAGCATCATTCTTTCTTGTTAAATTCTAAACAAAGATACAGACAGAGCCTTCCCTGTACAATTATTTACACACTTGGAGACAAGTAGCTGGACCAAATTTTCTTTTAAGGCTAATTTTGGTTCTCTAATTCAGGGAGCATTTTCCTGTGAATAGATGTCCCATGGAAGCCTGGGTTTATTTCCCAGTTTGGATAGATAACAACTTTAATTGATCTTAATCATCTCTGATCTCAAGAGCTAAGCATTTCTTTTCTATATCTGGCTTGGAAATATTTCCAATAAGCAATAATTTTAGGATCCCAAGAATCCTAAATTTCTAACGCTGTATTAGTTTTCTATTGCCACATAATAAATCCCAAACTTAGTGCCTTTAAAAAAAAAATACTCACTGTCTTATAGTCTATAGGTCAGAAGTCTGGCAAGATGAGGCTGGATTCTCTGCTCAGGCTTAAGTCAGCTTGTCAGCTGGCTGCATTCTCATCTGGAGCACAGGGTCCTTTTCCAAGCTCCTTTTTGTTGTTGGCAGACTTCAGTTCCTTGTAGTTTCGGAACTGACATCCCCATTTCCTTGCTGTCTGCCAGGGCTCGTAGAAGGCCGCTCCTAGTCTTGTCCCATGACCCTCTCTGTCATAACAGAGAACCTCTCTCCCACACTTTTCACATCTCCCCAACTGCCTCTACTGATATCAGCCAGAGAAAACTCTCTGCTTTTAAAGGGCTCATGTGATTAGGTCAGGCCCACCAAGAGAACCTCCCATTTGATTAACCCAAGGCCAGTTGAGTAGTAATCTTAACTAAGTCTGTGGAAATCCCTTTTGACGTGTAACATAACATAGTCACAGGAATGATGTCTACCTGAAAATCACAATATCCATAGGTCCTGCCCAGACTCCAGGGGAGGAGATTATTTATACAAGGGACAGGATCACTGGGGCTCATCTCAGAATTTCATCTGCTCCCAGGGCCCAGGGGTCTATGAGGGTAAATGTAGGTTTCTGGAGCATTCTGAATATCCACTTCATAGTCTGTTCTCAAACCAAACCAGCTTTCTTCCCAACTTCCCTATTTCCATAAGCATCGAACAAATTTAGCCTAAGTTCTATTAATTTTACTCTCAAATCTATTTTGTATTTATCCTCTGTATATTTATAACCATGTCACCGTGCATTACTGTAATTGTCTACTTTCTACTGTCTCTCAATCTGGGCCTTCACTTCCCTCCAGGACTCAAGCCATCCTATAAAACAATGATTTTGCCTGAGATATTTGGGCAAACTCTAATAAAATTGTCAGTTACTTGGCTAATTGCAGCCTAATGGTTTTAAATTGATTACCCAAATAATTTCTGCAATTTTCTCTTCCTCTTTGCTAGTAGACATCCTGGGAGCAGAACACAAATTAGGCCCCTATCAGAGTTTACAGAGAAAATATGCAAAACTATGTTTGCATCCAGTTTTGTAGTTTTCAAGGGAGTCTTGTGTTAAAGAAAGAGGTATCCTCAGCAGTGGTCCATCTTCAATCTTTAGCCCATAAAACTGCTATGTAGTATTTGGGAGTTTTGGCTACAAATTCATTCTTGAAATTATTTTTTCTCTGTGGCTTCTATAATGTTGTTTTATTTAGGATTTCTTCACGTATCATGTCATATATCTTTGGCCTTGTCGCCCTCCTGCTCTCTCTGGATATGCCATAAACAGAAGTGATCTTCAAGACTCTGGCCTTGATTTTTCTCTATTCTTTTTTTTTTATTTTTATTTTTTACCTGAAAAATCTGATTCATCTTCATGCCTTTAACAATTACTTGTATTTGAGTGAATCAAAATTCAGGGCCTGATCTTGCCTTGGCCCAGATTCCTACCTCCAGCTGACTGTTGTTCATTCCTGTAAGATGTCCTGCCAGCCCTGTAAACTTAGCAGTGTGTCCAAAACAGGACTTTTCATTTCTGCTTTCTTTTGTGTTTCTCACTTCAGTTAATGGCTTTGCAACCTTTTTAGTCACACAGTCTAGAAACTTTGGAAACACGTGCCACTCTTCCCTACCACTCACTAACATTTTTATATTTTCTTTCAGTTTTGTCCTTTGCCTGCAATATACATTCCACCATTGCAATCTATTCATATTCTAGGTCTAATTTCACTAAACCTCCTAGCTACCTTTCATACCTGAATAAAAATAAATCAGGTATTACTGGAAACTTCTGTAGCATTTGCTTAACTCTGGGTTTGATTGTTTTGATTGTGGTGCCATCCTTCAACTGGTGACAAGTTCCTTAAGGCTAGAGATCATTTCTGTGTCCCTCCAGTTTAGCTCTGTGCCTTTGGCAGAGTTGCTCAGCGAACGTTTCTCGAATTCTCTGTGTCCTTGCATGCGTTACAACATAACTTTCTCGTTCAAAAAGCAATACTGCTTTTCATTCTTGTACATTATCTGAAATAGCATTTGCTAGCAAGGAGCTTTCTAAATTCTTGATGAAATTACACTTTTACATGGCCTCAAAATTCTCCACTGGGTTGACCAAACAAAGCTGATGATCTGCCTTTGAAATACCAACAATCTACTCTTAATTAAATCAAACTTAGAAATCGGTTCTCTGATCACTAGTGTCGACATGCTCTTTCCCTATTTTTGGGTGAGGTCATTTTTTTTTCCAGTTTGTCCTGAACTATGTATAAAAAAAATCAAAGATTCTTTACAGGTTCCCAAAAGAAAATAAATATATGTCTACAATAATAGAGCTTTAGGTATTTTACAAAATCTTTTTCATTATAATTCAAGAATCAAGTGTGTCCCTTATGAATCCTAATACTAATTTTTTGATCTCCCTTTATTTCCTTGAGTAATTTCTGTATGACTTTAGGGAATTTTTTTCTCTTCCTGTGGTCTACTTTATAGTCTTCTTTCATAAAAGAAAACTATTTTATGTTCACAATATCTACTTTCCTAGCCATTCTATCACGTGCCCAGTGTCACTGAAAAGATTCTTTCTTCCAACGGTACTTGTGGAGAGTTCTGAAAGCATCCTCCCCAAAGGCCAGTCTCCTGAGGATACACCCTCTTCAAGAGATATTTGAAATGATGCTGAAAATATAAGTTTGGCCTTGGTTTGACTTGTGTAAACATCTTGGCTTCAACAAAGTCATAAAATTTTACCTGAACCTTTATTTTTAATTCAGTATACAAATTCATCCTATTTTTTAAAAATTAAATAGAGCATACTTCCATCCTGCTCATCCCTACAAGATCCTATAGTTTTCCTTATTTTTTTTTTAAAAAAAAGCAAATTTAGCAATAGGAAAAAATGCAAATTTGGTATGTTGTACTAAACATTTTTACTTTGCATTTTTAAAAATCAGAAGTGTGTTTGGAGTATTACAGTATCATAGTGTTATTTTATTTGCATTAAATAAACCATAATGGGTATACTTCTTGCTGGCGTTGTCTGTAGTTAATGGGCATTTATGTATAGCCTTATGTTTATTACCACTTTCATTACTGAACTTGTAATATTTTATAGGTGGGGTAACAATTAGTAGAGTACATCTCATATTGAATTTGTGAAATATTTAGTATGTATAAGGTAATCCACTAGGAAGAAAAATTAGACTGGTGAGTTTGCTAAGAGACACAGAGGATTAAGATGCCCCTTAAGCCCCTGCAACCTAATTTTGCATCATTGCACGGGGTTCTTTCTTTGCTCTGTAAACCCTGGAGGAAGTACTGTCAATTGCAGAAGTAGCTGAGCTCAGTGAAGGGTAAGGCATTTCCTACACCAGATTAAAGAGATGTATTTGTTCATACTATTTTTTTAAGAATCAATAATGCACTGGTTGTTGGTAATCAGTAATGAATGACACAGCCTCAGTCCTAAGGACTTTGCCATCTACTGAGTGTTTTTTCCTAAAACATATGCTTTACTCCACATCTAAAGCTATGAAACACAAAGAAACTAAAATGATTTCTCCTAGCCAAGACTAACTATGCTTTGTATCCATAAGCTCATTCGAAGTCCCTCTGAGTAAACCAACATCACTCAAACGCCAGTAGAGGAATTCAAGCCACTAAAAAAAAATGTGGTCATTTCGTTTGCCACCTCTTGTATAAAGATTGCCGATGCTCAGGGCTCCACATAAAGCTGCAACGGTTGGACATTGCAGAACTCCAAGGAGCATTGCTTACATAGATTAAGACACCAGGACACTATCCACATAAATTGCAATCTACCAAATGATGTGCCAAATGCCCTAACCCAGAGGTGTCTCTTTCAGCCACCTTTTTCATGGCCTTTCAGGAGCAAGAGTTACCAGGTTGTTTCTTCACTTCAATCTGTTCAGTGCTTCCTGAGCTCCTGCTGTGTTCAGGGCACTTCTCTTCATGGAGTAATAGAAAGATAGAAAGGCAAATAACACATAAATGTGCAGTTTAACAGACAACGTTAGAGTCTAATAATTCCCTTTACAGACTCCAGATCCCACTGGAGCCACAAAGAAGGTAAGTTAACGACTGCATCTTCTCAGGGATCCTATCTTAACAAGTGTGTCCAGGTTGACCAAGAACTGGCCGTGGCATTTACTTAAGGAAAGCCACGTGGAGAAGCTAGGTCATTTAGCAGAGATTACCTTTGTGTTCCCTGGGTGCTTCCTGATCCCAAGAGCAGAAGACTGGAAGGACACTAAAATCTCTTCCTTACAGACTTCTAAGGAGCAACCTTCGCTTCATCAGCTAGACTACGGTTCTGAGTAAACTCTCGAATTTCAGGCTGAACTGGCTTGAGGACCCAAGTGGTGATTGTTCTTCTCACAGAGTTGCAATGGCAACACCGATAATTAAAACAAGAGAAATGGACAGTGTCAGCATTCTCTCCTGGCCATCTGTGACTTCTGTGTCCTGTAGTTAGTGTTCAGAGTGGAGCTGGGTGTTTGAACTGGCTCTCAGTTTTGCAACGAAAAGTGAAGAAGTGCATTCTTCTGTTTATACCTGCTTGTTGTAGTTTCCTTCTAAACAAGATTGTTAGAAATTATGATGTTAAATCATTTTAAATTCTATTGCCATGTCACATTTCATCTCATTTATTTAGTACTTTGAAATATGAGACTATACGTAACTAAATTGTAAAGTTAAATTGGCTATCTTAATCGATGCATTCATTTTTTTTTGTTTGTAGTGATAACCCTAAACCTTTCATTTCTCTAAGATTCACAGATTTTTATTTTGCTAGGAGAAATTGTGAAACATGATCTGACTTGTTTTGACTGAGTTCCAACATTTTAACCCAAGTATTATAAAAAGAAATAAAAGTGATTTTTACTCCCTCTAGCCATCATAATAGTTAGGCAGCATGATCAGAAAGGAATGTGATATTCATGATGGGAATCCAAGATTATAAACATTTTAGAACATGAATAATAGCTAATATATTAAAGCACATAAAAGCATATTTATTATATTGAATCACCTGAAATTGCTACTTTTAGTAGAATAAAACATGATCAAATTTTGGCAGTTTTGTTTGGCTCAACTTAGAATCTATTAGGAGGTTCTGTACATTTCTGCTACCTGGTTTAATTAAAATGAAATTGTACAATAATCAACACTAAGGTAGCCCTCTGTGGATAATCCAAGCCTAATGCCAAACCTTCTCTCTCTTGATTTAACCCTTGCTTTTGGGCTATTTGATTGCACAATAAATCTATCTTAAAGTGATTATGAATGGAAAAAGAAAAGCAAAATTAACTCATTTAGTTACTTAAAATACAAGTTCAGTATTTTTTTAAAATCCAGAAATTAGGGTGAAAGAATGGTTAAGACTATGATTAAACCACAACTGGGGGCTTATCCTAATTCACTTACAGGCACTCTTCTGTTTTCAATCAGCATGTATAATAGATATTTGAATAGAGTATAAATGAGTATGTTTCCAGATGAGAGCCAGATGATACTAAATTTTTTAGCATCTCCTCAGATTTTCAGCTGAAGAGAGAAAGTGGTTTACAATAAGGTGAGCCCTTCCCCAGAGTCAGTTCTCACAGTAGTTCTGTCACAGGCAGTCTGTGTGACACGAGCGAGTTCCCTGACCTCTCTGGAAGCATTTTATTGTTTCACTTTGCCGACAGCCCGTAGTGCACATAGACATTCGCACTTCCTTAGCAAATCTGGTTCCCAGGAGCCCAGCCCAGAGATTGAAAAGCAATGAATTAGGAAAGCTCTGTTAACCCTTCTGGATCTCACGTTCTGATTCCTATTAATCTAAGAGGAATTAGCAACAACTGGGGAAGAACAAACAAACTGGAAATTTGAAAACATGAAAGTGAGACTAACCACTCAAGCTGATAATTATGTATGAGTTCTTTCCATTTGACGGGTGGCCAGAATGCAGAGACAGTGGAATTGATGAGCCAGGATGTCCTGCTGGTGCTGGCTGCAGCTTAAAAGGAAATAATCCAGATAATTCTTTAATTGGATGCTACTTAAAAAGAGGAGCTGGAACTCCCAAGAATCATGATCGAGAGTAAACATCTTTTCAACCATACTGGTTGAGCTAAACCCCAAGGATGTTATGTTGATGGCTTGTATCCATGAGTTTCTATTTTCATCTCCCTAAAAATACTCCTTTTTACCGTTCCTTGTCAGTTCATGCCAGTCTCTGTCAGGTTTACTTTTCAACGTGAAGTACTCCTGGATGATAATTTTCCAACATTATACTTATAATACAAATGGAAAATAAGTGAAATCTTAGCTGCAGACATGGTAACAAGAGATTAAAATCAAGTTGCTTCCTAGGAGAGGTGATGTGCATGATGGTTATGAAACAGATTGCCGGGAGTCAGCCTGGGTTTGAATCATCTCATGGCTTATATTTTATATAACTTTAATAAAGTCCGTAACTCAGGTCCAGCTTTCTGTGACTCCGTTTCTGCACTGGTAAATTGGAGGTGGTGATAATGGGGTTGTAGTAACGGTTACATGAGTTAGTTGTGTAAAGCCCTTATGCCAGTCCCTGACACAAGTGCGTATGACAGTAACAGAAATTTGTTATTATTGCTGCTTCCTTCGTAGAAGTTTTGCATAAAAGTGACTATTTTTAGATAATCTAGCTGAGTCATGGCTCTTTTAAACTGATATTTTAACCAAATTATCATAGCATGGTAAGGTCTATCAATTTTATAAGAAGAGGCTCAGAAAAACAAACCACAGGCAACACATTTCCTTCTGCATCAATCTCTGGATAGGGCCCTGAATGTAATTTTGGAGGTGGAATGACCAGTTAATGTATTTCAGTCCCCCCTTTCCTTTTCTTTTTTCCACTCTTTTGACTTTATTTTTAGGGCTTTTTCTCTGAGCTGTATGCATGCATATTTAATGGTTGCCATTTTTATTCTTTTTGTAGAATTAAATATTAAATATCAAGCAGAATACCTCCTTTAATTTCCCTTCAGAGTAATAAAATATTACCAGTAACTTTTTCTTGAGATCCGTGGCAATACTCTGTCAAAAGAGAAGTACTCAATAAAGCCAGAGAAACACCTATGGAAAGCTCTTAGAAGAGTATGATTATATATTGGATAGATGAAATTTGTCAAATTAAAGCAAATATCTAAGACATAAGTTAATGCAGATTTGGTCTCAGGAAGCTCTTATACAGAAGTGTTATGATAAATTCTAATTACCAAAGAGTTTTAATGATTAATTTTAATACCTATTCACAATAAGATTACTAGCATGAATAAGAGTAACTCTTTTAAAAATCTTGTAATAGATGAGGTTTGCGATTGCTCAGCAAACACTCCAAATCCCAAACTTTGTACCTAAAAATGTACCTCTGAATTAGCCTTTAATTTTACTGTATCAGTTTATATATTTAGACCAAGGAAGGAACATTAGAGTATGAATTCCTATGTAATCAACTGTCCTCACAAAAAGGAGGTTTCAGGTATCTCTTGGGGACAGTGCCAGGGTGATACTAAAAATACTAACCTGGCAGCCAGAGGCTTGGACCAATAGAACGGATACTGACCATAGAGTTAAAGGGAGGATGTTTCACCAAGACTTCCCCCTGCAGTGCTGGATAACAGGCAAGTGGAGGGCTTTGTGAAGGAGGTTGGGGAGGTCAGGAAGGGGGAGTGTGAGAGAACTGGGATCCTAACCATCTACCGATCGGTACAAACAGTGCGCTCCCTGAAGGAGTGCATATATTCATAGCATCCTTGTGAAACACACTTCTGAAAAGCCAAGCGTGATGATGAAATACCCTGATTACCAAAAGGAGCTTCAAAGAATAGTCAATATTTACTTGTTCTTCATGGAATTTGTTACATTTCTTGTTGACAAAAAAAAAAAAGTGACAATTTCATTCAAATTGGCTGAAAGTTTCTCAAACTCAAAAAGACAAAAACAACTGGACTCAACCTGGAGAAAAATTTGTTGAAAATTCCGTTATTCTTACGTTTGACTGTATTATATTTGCAGATCCTGTCTATTTTATTTTAATAATTATTTAGGACTTCTCCCATGCTTATTTAATCCATTTGAATTTCTGGAGATGCCCAAAGATGTTCTAAACAGTAGCAAAGACAGTGTTTACTTTATATTTTGGAGATCATGGGTCAAATTCTTTTGAGAGCCTGAAATATTAATAAAATAAGTACATTTTTAAGAAATTTTTATTTTCCAAAATTAAAAAGTAATGCATCTTTTCAATTCATGGGGAAAAATCTAAAGAGAAGTTTGATTATATTTATTTTATCAAAGCATAACTTGCTCCAAATAAAAAGTTGTGAAAAGAAAACCCAAAATTTTAGTTTAGGAATGTGTATTTTATTCAGTTGTAAAGAGAATTCTAGTATGAGTCATATGATTCTTTTTTGAGTATCAATTATTATAAGACATTAAAGGGCAAAAACAGTTTGTTTGTTGCCAAAACGGGTGTGTGTTCTTTTAAGGCATTCTTCCACCTCCGCATTTTTTCTTCCATTTTTCTTTTCTTTTCTTTTATTTATTCCTTTACACTAAGATTATTTTCAAAATATTTGTTCTTTTTAATTTTCCCTTTTACAATTCAAAATAATATCTAGATATGACTGTAACTCTGAAAACAGAAGCTTGACTACATTATGGACAATTTTCTGGCAGTTTCACTGCCTGCATTTCAAATTTACTTTGAATACCAATATTAAAGACTAATTTATGTTTTTTTTATTTTTATAAAAAAGCTTACTTGATCATTGTTACAAATTTCAACAAACATTCTTTGAACTCCATCTGCATATAATTATGTAAGACTTTATGGGGGCCACAAAAATGTATGAGAAAAATCTCAGGGCCCTAGTATCTTATAACGAGGAATGGGGGATCAAACATGGTGTTACCTAGACAGGTCGCTAGACCACAAGCCATCTATGATTTGAGTCCTATGAGGAGACAGGGCTACACAGTTGGCATGTAGAGATGGCGCCTCTGTGGAGCTCGTCAGGCTGTAAGGATGATGAAGGGACAGTCTAACTGTCCCTCTCTTTTGTAGGCTAGTAATGAAATCTAAAGACTTCCTTACCCATTCATCATCTGCCTTACGCTTTTATATATGTATGTTCACTACTCTCGTTAGAACAATGTACCTGTAATGAGAGTTATAATTGCTGCTCTCTTTGGGACACACTGCACTAACCGAGGTTAATTTGTTATATTTTGTTGTTAATTATTTGCTCCATAATCATTACCTTATTGTTCTTTAGGGAAAATCTTGGAAGAGATGCTATCATACCTTTTTCTAATTGCTTTGAAAAGAAAGCATTTAATTTGCTTCTTTTTTCATCTTCCTTTTGGTGAATATGCCTTAGGATAGGTACTTGGCAAGGGGTAGACATTTAATACAGTGGTTCACATGGATTCTGTTTATAGTATTACCTCTCATGTTCTTCACGGAGTGTCTTGTTTCTTACAGGACTGTTCTGTTCACTCTGACTTCTGTGGTTGTACTTGTCATTACAACTGACTGGATCAGCTGGGACAAGCTGAATCGGGGATTCTTGCCCAGTGATGAAGTTTCCAGAGCCTTCCTGGCTTCTTTCATCTTGGTCTTTGACCTCCTTATCGTGATGCAAGTAAGTGTCGAATTTTTCTCCTCTCACGGAAGCAACTCCATGCTCTGTTCTCAGTCTAACAAACACTATACAGTGAAAGGCTCCATCAAGCTAGAACGATGCATAGTTTACAGCTGCTGTTAAGGGGGCCTTCTCTGATCATATTTTCAGCAGTTTTGCTGGAAGGATAAGCCAATTGGGCTTTTCTGAGAGAAGCACCAAAAATTCATTGTATGAACATTGCGAGGTGGCCCCCGGAAACCATACAGAATGGTTGTGGGTTTTTTTGCCAAGGCTTCAGGGAACAAGCAAAACAAAACAAAACAAAAACCCCCTGTCATTTAGTAAATAGAAAGCTGCAGAGATGAGGATGCTATAAAGCCAACAAGGCAGGGATAAGCAATTGCCAGAGCAACTCAGGGTTTTAGAGCAGTTGAAATGGAATAATATAAAAATGCTTTTTCTGGTTATGGAAATGATCGTTTTCTTTCAGTATTCACCAGAGATCATTCCATTTTCATGTAAACAATATTTCTGCCCTGCTTAGCAGCAGACTGTTTATACAACAGCGTCGTGCTAACCAGGGCTACTCATGTAATCTTCTGGTGTGAATGCTTCGGGGTCTTAGGGGTGTTTCTTTGAATGGAGTGGAAAGAGACATCACTATTACTTGACATTTTGTCTTGTTCATTAAATGTCCATCCATTTGCTAGACATTTTCTTATTGCTTTCCTAACGCAGTGTTGCACTTCTCCCTCCAGAGGCATTGTAAGTTACCAGAACAAAGGCTTCGTTGCTGAAGGGAAAGTAAACTCCATTGTGTTCTGAATTTGTGTGAGATTTCGCAGGATAGCAGATTGGTTTTCTCATTTCTAGAGGCAAAGAGAGGCCTTTATAAAAGATAGTCTTGAATGTTTTAAAAGAAAATAACGATCTGTTTTATTTTGGGGAGTGGGGGTTAGCCCAGGCTTCAGGTTCAAGATGGTTCCTGGAATATATTACTTAAAAAGTTAAGTAAAACGGAATTCTTTGTCTCATCTGAAAGTTGATGTATTTCCTTTTTTTATTTCCCATGGGATGGTTTAGCCTAGGGGAGGAAGCCCTGGACTTTGAGGAAGGGAGCACTGGCAAGGCTCCTTACCGCTCTTGCCGTGGGACCTCCTCTGGATATTTATAAAATTGAATTCATAGCCCTTAGGCAATAACGTGTCATGCATTACTCGTTTAAGGGCTGTTTTTATCTTCTTTCATCTAACACTCCTAACAAAACACCATCCTATGTAAAATAACTGCTTTGGCCAAGTCACCTAATGGTGCCTCTTTGAACCCATCTTAGAGTCAGAGGTATTGGTATCCAAGTAGACAACTGTCTTTTAATCTGTTTACGCTTGAATATGAGAGCATAAATTTCCTGATTTCCAACTGCCATCCACCATCTTCTCCCCTCTTTATATAGTTTTAATTGTTCTTCCAATAGGTTCACTAAAATCAGGGACTTGAAGTGGGAAAAATGTCATGTTACCATTATGGACTCTCTGAAAATGTACTTCATAAAGAGAGATGGAGGGAAGGACAGTCAGGATTTACACAGGCAGACTCAGCAAGATTTGGAAGGGAAAGGCAGCCTAGATGAAGGAAATGGCATGAAATGTGGAGTCAGTAAAGTGCTGAAGTGTTCAGAGAGTAGCCAGGGCACCAATTGACTGAAAATGGAGAGTTCCCGCTGAGGAATATATCCGTTTGGACCACTTTGGCTACAAGTAACAGTAACCCTGCCGCGCCAGCTTAATCAAAGGGGAAATGTATTACTGCGTTATAAGGATGTCCTGCAGTATTAAAGATGAGGGATGCAGTTGCATTTTAGGGACACATGAAAGCAGAGACTAAAGTGTCACAGGGAACCCAGACCCACTTTTATTCTCCATCTCTCATCTCTCTCTTTTTTTTTTTAACTTCTGCCTTTTTTTCTCTCTCTTACTGTAAAGCAGCTTTTTCAGCTTTCCAGTTCACATGGAAGAAAATGGCCACAGCCAACATCTCAGAAAGAGTCTAGCTCTCAAGTCTAATTCTGGACTCCAGGGAAGGGACAGTAGGGACTGGGCTGTCCTGTACCCATCCATGAACTGACTGGGGGTGAGGCCACCCCGAAGAAAAGCAGGGAGAGATTGGGCCACAAAAGCCAAATTCATAGGTGTCTAATACAAGAAGGGGCCAAAAACGAGGCCCCCAAAGTAGACCTGTTAACTCCTTGTCTTTGTCCAACACCGAGTCAGCCAGTCAAGTCTGTTGACTCATCTCTTACTGTATCTCTTGCAACCTAATCCTTCCTTCTCGTTCCTCTGCCACCATTCTAGTCCTGACTCTCCTCTCTACTACTGTGAAATAATCTCCTGTGGAACCTTCAGCCTCCAGATGTCCCCTTGTCCCATATACCTTACACAGCTCACCCTCATAACTTTCCCATTCTGAAGTGCCATCTTGCATATGTCACATCTCCACCAAAAGTCTTGTCGGTAACTCCTCGTTGTCCAAGGACAAAGCCCACATTGGAGGAGCGATCTCAGTGCCCTCTGTGGTCTGGCCTGGGCTGTGTTTTCTCCCACATCTTCCCCGTTCTAGCTCTACCTCAATGCCAGGGATTGTTGCTTGGCCCGACCACAGCATGCCTATTCCAGGCCATCTGTGAGCCTCTTTTTTCCTCCCCAGATTGTGCCTTTCTCCTGCCCTGCTCGTTAGACTTCACCATTGAAGATTATTCCAACTCCCCTTCGTTAAAGCCATGCAATGACTTCCTCCTTGCAACTCCTGCAGCACATTTCACCTGAACTGCAAATCAGCATTCCGCTGTTTCCTGCTCCGCAGAGCGGAAACCATAGTTCACCACTTTCCATCCCTGGAGCCTCCCTAGCGCAGAGCTTTGCACGGGCAGCAGGCGGCCCTGAGTAATAACTGCTTGATGAGGATAAAGAAATGGCATTTCAGCACTCAGTCTCATGCAAACTCTGTCCCCTCTGGGAGCATCACGTTGAAGTTCACGGGACTAGTACATGTGGTGAGAGAGTGAATTAAAGGAAACAGAGCCCCAGGAGGCATATATAGTCAAACGTTTAAAAAACCTTGAGTACAAATGTCCTTACAAGTCCATAACCAACCAAAATGTGATCTAATCCATTTCATATTCACATATTTCAGACAAAAGAAAAATACGAAAGTAGCAAGATTGCTGGACACGGAGAGAGTGGTTTCACTGAAAGGTTTGCCCTCATTAGAATTATTTAAGCGATTTGAGCGCAATTGACCCCAGGTCTTTCTAATGGTAGGAAAATTCAACTTATATGATCAAAAAATATTTTAATGTTTGGTTAAAAAGAAAAGAAAAGAAACCATTAGAGTATGATACCACTGCTGTAAAGATTTTATTTTAACAAAATTGATAGGTCAATTCTGAATACTTTTCAATAAAGTGTAACTACTGATTTTTATGCATATTCTTTAAATAGGATTTTTCTGCATTTATTGTGAAAACTATTTGTGGTAACATGATTTACTATAGTTTTAGTAAGTTCACTGGAACTAAGGCATAAACAGATGCCAGTAAAATAGTACATGGCTCACATAAATCACATACCACTACAGAACATAAGAAGTAAATTGTAAGGAACCCTGCCCTCTGAGGGAATCTTGTCTCAAATTTGTTTAATGTTTATGTCACTTAACTTTTATACACTCATTTAATTCCTTGCACAAGTATTTAATTTGCAGTTATATTCCACCTACTCAACTTTTCTGTTAGAGCAATGAAAATTTATGCCTATGTAAGAGTTCAAAATATGATGTGTTGTAGAGCAAGGAAAGGACAAAAAAATTGTCTTAGGAGTTCACCAAAAAGAGAGAGAAAAAAAGATCAGTGTAGACCGAGTAGTAGGAGAAAGCTTCAGAGAAAAGATTAGACTAGAATGACAAGCAGCTAAAATTTGAAAAGGCAGAACCATGAACAAGACTTTTTTTTCTCCCCCAGCTGGGCATAGTATTGTGATCTCAAGATAGGAACTCAGTTTTGCTCCATTAAGCTCAGAAAACATTTACAAATTCATCCCTAGTGTGCCTTGCAGCAGGTGCTGGAGACGGGACAGAGCAAGGGACATCAAAGCTCAGTGACTCGGTCCACAGGTGTTTGTAGCCACGGAGGGGAATTCAGAACTTAATAGAATAAATATGAATGGAAAAGTAGAAGCATTTGAGAAAGACTGTCTTTATTTAGATGAATTATTCAGGGAGAAAGTAAAAATTCCTCCCTTGCCACTTTTAAATTCAACCACCCCGCCGTCCCAGGATCCTGCTGCTGATATGAAGACTTTAGATGAAGTCTTCATAAGGTAAGGAACGTTCTGGGCTTTCTACTAGACAAAAAGAGGGAGGGAGAGTGAAAGAGGGAAGAGAGAGGAGAGAGGAGGAGGACGAGGAGAGGTGAGGAGCCGGAAAGATGGATATAGACAGGGATGTCCTGAGGAGCCAGGACAGTTAGTTCTCCAGTGCGCTGGGTGGGTGGATGGAAGCCGGCAGAGTTAGGCAGTGGTGATGACCGTGGGGGCTGATGAAGTTCTCTCTGTTGCTAAGTTTTCATTCATTCTTCCTTTCTCACAAATGCTTTACATAACTGAACTCTAGGGGATTGGGGTAGGGAGATTAAAAAACTGTTGCGTTTCACAAATGAATCAGTGTAGCTTAGCATCAAGATAGCTTCTGCTGAACAAAGTGCCCAGGAGGCAGAGGAAGTTGTGAGAAGGCAAGTTGCTATAATTTATAGATAAGTATGGGAAGGTGTTGTGTTTATGTATACATATATATATATATATATATATATATATACCCTTGAACTTTCTCCTCTTTGACAGCTGCTCCTCTACGAAGTTTCCCTCATTACCCTGTGTGTGTATCTTAGATTTATGTATATGAATAGATACATAATATCAATAAAATATGCATTATATACAGAATGTCTTAGCTTTATCAGCTTCAAAGAGAGAAATTTTTTTAGAAGAGAGGCTTTCAAAGAGAAGAAGAAAGATCCAAGGGTCATATTTTGGTGAAAACACTGTTGGTACATCTTTTCAATACTTCTCTTTCTTGTAATTTATCTACATACCTGCCCGTTACCTTCATACCTACATACCTACATTCCTCCTGTAATGTGTGAGCTTGAGGAGAGGAATTGCTCTTTTTAAGTTTTTTCATTCCCACAGCTCACTCATATTCAGTACAGTGCAGCTTTACCATAAATATTCTGCTGGATGAAAGAATAAATAAAGGAATGAACATAACATTATTTCAGAAAAGCCCAAGAACGTGAGATTTTTTCAAGAACTAAAATGTTTACCAACAGCAGGAAAATGAACCATCAATAATATCAGATTAGGTCATTTCCGCTGAAGTATGATCCCACAGTAGTTAAATATCCAAATAAAAATCTGAATAAAATGGCCAATTAAATGTTAAAAAGGACTCTTTGGTCTAGTTGGAAAGCATTTAGAGAGAAGTGATGTTTCCTGAAAAGTAATTCTTAATGCACTGAAAAAATAATTATGAAAATTGCATGCCACACACATTTCACTGTGTAACATCTAAAAGGTGTTTTTCTTTTTTGTGCATCATTCTCAGAAGCAGGTTGACTCGTTTTTAAAAAATAGACATTATGACTCTTGGTAGACTTTATTTTAAAACTCCTGCAGCCTGACTTTAATAGGGCACTTACTTCTTTTGAGGTCATAATTTTTGAAAGTGTAATCATTTCCTTTAGAACGTAGGGCAGAGCAAAAAAGCATGAACCTCTTTTAATTAAATTGCCATGGTGTTTTGCCAAGTTCGCGTATCTTTTCAGGATAAGTTATTTCAACTGACTTTATTTATAGGCTACTTAGAAAGAAAAGGTTGTTTAAATGTCTGTCCACCAGTTTTAACATATTCTCCAGCTATAGAAATACTTTATATAACTTTCTTCAAATTACTTAAAACGCCTCTTCATGCTTGTTTTACCTCTTTATTTTTCTTACGCAAGGTCTACACTCCTATTTGAAAATAAAGTAACGGTCATTTCTGTTACAGGAGCCACGTGATGACGTGGAATAAGGGTTTATCCTTTAAATAATACCTGGATTAACCATAAATGCCTGTTCCCTTCATGATGTGTATCTAAGAGGTTGAATCTCGAATTTACTTACTGTCACCATTTTGTGCTTCTAACATCATTGTTGGTCCACTGGGGAGACAGATGATTCAAAGAGATCACCTTTGAGAGGAGCCTCAATATGTTTGTTAGTAGCTTCAGCAACTGGTCTCTCCAAACAGTAGACAGACTTACCACGATAAGTCATGTCCGTGCAGCATGATGGAGGTCAGCCAAGTGGGCAGGAGGTGCCAGGGAACACATCTTGGCAGGTGACCCGAGGTATCGGGAACATTTGGCAGAAGGTAATAGATGAGCTGGAAGCACTGGAGTTATTAGGCAAAAAAATAAATAAATAAATGAAAAAGAAAAGAAAAGAAACAGGATCTAATCATGGATACCAGCGTGACAAACACACTCCCTTGAAAATGATACTAATAGTCTGGTTAGCATATAAAATAAATCACAGTTTTGAAACAGGCAGTAAGTTCTATGAGGGATTATTGTGAGCAGGAGAGATCACTCAATTCTTTATGGATAATATGAGAAGAATGTAGCTTGAAGGAATTACAAGATTTGGTTAAGCAAGTGGAAAATAGAGACATTTAAGTTTTATCCCAATTTAAATGCTTCAGACCCTGGGGTATTTTTTTTTTAAAGAGAACTAAAACATGATTAAAAAACTGAGAAGATAGAAGTTCCATACTGTTGCACATGAGCAATAATTTTTTCAAAGCCACACAGAAGCAGCAAAATAGAACGCCCTTAAATTAGTATTTTTCCAGTGGATGCGTTGCTTCCAGGCACTGTAGAATGGTCAGTGCCTGTGACCTTCACGACAGTGTTCCAGCCCTGGCCTTTACCCCAGCTTTGTGTGTATCATGGTTGGCCCTGGACGTCATGTGTAGCATTGCCAGCTTGTCACTGCATCACTTCTACCAAAAAAGTGCGATATTGAAGACTAGACACATTCAGTCCTTTCATTCAGCCCTCCACTTCCCTGGGGCAGGTTTCAAACTGAGAGCATGGCTATACTTCAGGTCGGAGTTTTATGGGTGCATCGGAGGAGGTAATACAAAGGACGTGACTTCCAGCTGACTTACGAGCAGGACCCAGGCAATCGAAGGCTCCTCCCTGCCCTGCTTTGTTTGGAACGTCTGCTGTCCACACCATTCCCACTGTGGGAGCCGTCTGCAAGGATGCAGCCTTGAGAGAGCAAGTGTAGTTGAGAGCGTCTGACAGATAGTCTTTAGGTCAAAGGTCCATTAACTATGGAGTTGGACATGCAAGGCGAGCCTTGGGGAATACGGTGCCTCAAGTGGCTCGAAGTCCAGGCTTGTCTAGTTAGACTAGAGATTGAGTTCAATACCAGGAGACCATAGTGAGAACCCTTCCTGGCGGAAATGAGGAACAAGCCACTAAGAAGAGCAGAATGTGCAGTGAAAACACGACGGGACTAGAAAGAAGACTGGGAGGGAGGGAGAGAAGGAGGCAGGGAGGCAGAAGAAAAAGCAGAAGGCTAGCATTCACTGAGCACGTACTGCATTCTGGGCACTGTCCTGGATGCGAAGCATTTGACACGTGGTAGGAAGCTTAGTGAATGATGGGAACACTCCCGCAGTAGACTAGAGCCAGGGCTCTATTTCTTAGTGGCAGTGGGACCCTGGTTAAGTCACTGCATTTCTAGGAATCAATTTCCTCATCTATAGCATGACAAATTTTTCCTGACCTAGGTTACAGGATTTTTTATGATAGTCTAAAAAAGGCACTTTGAAGTGTGATATTTTTACATATTGAAATTACATAATCTGTATAGAAGAAAATAATTCGGTTGGAGAAAAGTTTCAGAGTTATGCTTTGAGTTACAATTAATCATTCAGGCTTCTTTTGATCTCAGCTAAAGAAAATGATAATAATGTGATGATAATGTGAAGAGATTGGAGTCTCAGTAACAGTGCATTGCAGCCATAATCTGTTAATAGAGATATATACTAAAGAGATGATCCAGTCTCTTACCTGACTATAAGAATCTCCAAAATTCTTACAAAAATGTGAATTCTCAGGCTATAGGAAGATTGCCAGAAGTTTCTGGTTTAGTGAGTATGGTGCTGGGGGATTACTAGGCACTACAGATGATTCTTGTGATCGTGGTCACCTGGAAGCTGGTTAAAAATGCACATTCTTGGGTCTTCTTCCTACAGCTAGCGGTACCACAATTACCAGAGGATTTGCCTGTGAAAATGAGTTTTTATTTAGCCCAGATTTCCCTGATTTCCCTGAAACTCACTGCTCTAAGGTAATGCCCTAATAGTGAGTGAATGTCTGCTGTTACACAATTCAGATGCTATGTATAAAAAACCCCAAGAAAATTCCAAATTGCCCGATGGTACTCAGTATTTATTGCATTTGATGAAGTTTGGAGAATTATTTAGAATTTTGCATTTTTCCTATAAAACTATATCATTCCTGTGGTACATATTATGAAAAGCTGAACAGTTAAAAACCAAATGTGTACCTGGTGTATTTTTCTGTAATTTTTGATGAAAATGTATTTTACAAATATACCCTTTGCTGAAAAGTATATTTATGTGTAAGATGCTGACCATGTACTTAACCTTTGATTTCAATAGCTGAGTACATTTATTTGGCAAGATGAATAAGATGTAAACTATAGGAATAGCATAAAGGCATTTATTTCTCAGTTTTATAACAAAATTAATTTATTTTAAAAAGTATTTGGGAAAAAGTCAAAATTACTTGTTTATCATTCTTTCTGTTCATTCTAAAGTGGATGGCTGCCAAGGAATATCCTTTGTTTTGACGAACATGGTAATAGGTATGGATGCAAAATTAAGAAACTTGGAAACCTAGAGGGGGTTTATGTCTATGCAGTAGTACAGTAGGAGCCAAAAAATTGAAAGGAGTTGTTGTGGGGAAAGAGAGAGAAGACATAGAGGTGGCAGCTGCTCTAGGTAATAGAACTTGGGAGAGAGAAGATTTTCTGAAAAGTTCTGCTCTATCATATACAGGGTTATAGCCAGTTTCCCAAGACAATGTCAGTTAAAATATATATATATTCTCCAATCATTTTGGCATTATTTTCCCCTTTCTTTTTTTTATTGAAGTATAGTCAGTTACAATGTGTCAATTTCTGGTATACAGCATAATGTCCCAGTCATGCATATATAAATTTATTTATTTTTGTATTCTTTTTCATTAAAGGGTATTGCAAGATATTGAATGTAGTTCCCTGTGCTATACAGAAGAAATTTGGTTTTTATCTATTTTTATATATAACTGTTAACATTTCCAAATCTCAAACTCTCAAATTTGTCTCTTCCCACCCCCTTTCCGTAGTAACCATAAGATTGTTTACTGTGTATGTGAGTCTGTTTCTTTTGTAGACGAGTTCATTAGTGTCCTCTTTTTCCTTTTTTGTTTAGATTCCACATATGAGTGATGTCATATGGTATTTTTCTTTCTCTTTATGGCTTATTTCACTTAGAAAGATGATCTCCAGGTCCATCCTTGTTGCAGTAAATGGCATTATTTTATTACTTTTTATGGCTGAGTAGTATTCCATTGTATAAATATACCACAACTTCTTTATCCAGTCATCTGTCAATGAACATTTAGGTTGTTTCCTATTGTAAATAGTGCTGCTATGAACATTGGGGTGCATGTATCTTTTTGAATTAAGGCTCCCTGTGAATATGTGCCCAGGAGTGGGATTGCTGGATCATATGGTAAGTTTTTAGTCTTTTGAGGAATCTCCAGAAAAGGGAATTCTAATAAAATGAGATTTATAACTGGAAAAACCTCTAGTCTTATGATCTGGGTCAGGATAATGAACTATAAAAAGGACATAATTTGATTAGAATAAAATGAGTTGATGACATTTATCAGACAGACTATATCATGGAGAAGACACTAAACTCATCATCTTCAGCATGGTCCAGGGGTTAGTTCTTTCTGCATTTGCATGATTAGCAGCTCAAAAACATTTTCTGTTTCACTTCTAGAATTCCCTCGGTAATATATTGTGTATTTTCTGCGGCTGTCCCAATGAGATAAATTCTTAAGTGAATAATGGAACATCTTTCTAAAATGACTGATTCTCAGAGATCTAGAGTGTTTAAGCACTCTCGCTATTTCTGTTCAGATTCACGGGACACTTCATTTCACTACAAAAATGGCTTTCTGATTCTCTCATCTCTCAGTAAGAATAAGTCTGATGTGTCTTTGAATGTTATAGAAAATTATTCTCATCTCTGAATGACTGTAACTTGCTTATGAGGTCAGAAAGAGTGGATGATCACCTCCAAACTTGATGGAAGAGGACCAGTGTAAATATTTTCAACAGTTCTTTTGAGCTCTGTTTTAAAGCTGTGCTATAAAAAAGGAATTTGCACATCTAATTAATATACAACTGCAGACATCGCCAGGGACATTTTGATGCCAATTTACCAGCAAAGATATGACAATATACACACCACCAGCTGTGACTGAAAATATCTGGTGTGGTAAGCAAAATAATGCCCCCCTCACACACACACACTCACAGATATCCACACCCTAATCCCTGGAACCTCCAAATATGTTAAGTTACATGGCAAAGGGAGATTAGGTTGCACTGAAATTAACTTTTCTAATCAACTGAACTTAAAATTGGGAGATTTTCCTGGATTTTCCAGGAGGGTTCAGTGTAATTACAAAGGTCTTTAAAAGAAGAAGAGGGGGCAGTATCAGTGAGATGACAGAACGCAAAGGACTTGGCCCATCGTTGCTGGCTTTAAAGATACAGGAAAAGGACCAGTAACCCAAGGAATGCAGGTAGCATCTCGAATCAGAAAAGGGCCAGGAAATGGATTCCTTCCTAGAGCTTCCAGAAAGAAGACAGACCTGCCAGCACCTTGATTTTAGCTCTGTGAGGCCCATTTTGAACTTGTGACCTCCAGAACCATCAGATAATAAAGTTGTGTTGTTATAAGACACTTAGTTTGTAGTAATTTTTTTATAGCTGTGATAGGAAACTAATAAGGCTCAATGTCCCCACATCTCTACTGACGTGGGGTATTATTGATCTTTTAAATCTTTTGCTAGTTCAAAGGTCAGAAATATCTCATTGCACCTTAATGTTTTCATAATTAGTTAGATTGAGATTATTTCCTTCTGCTAGATATTTAATGGATATTAAAATTGCTTTATGAACATCCAGCTCATGGGCTGATCCTATTTCATTATTGAGGTTCTATTTTTTTCTTATACATTTGTTTGACTGTTAAATTTTTTTTTTTTTTTTTTGCTGTTGGTGTCTAACGCATGAAGAAAAGCGTTTACTAAGTTTTTATCAGGAATCTATGGTGAATTTTTGTAAAATAAAGCAGCTTTTCAGCATTACGAAAGGTAATCACAGATGTGCTCTCTTTTAGTATGTTTTATACCTTTAAGCTGTCAATGTAATAAACTATGAGAATAGTGGGTAGGGGTATAGCTCAGTGGTACAGCACATGCTTAGCATGCACGACGGTCCTGGGTTCAATCCCCAGTAGAGCCATTAAAATAAACAAACAAACAAACAAACCTAATTACCTTCCCCCGCCAAAAAAAAAAAACCCAGCAAACTGTGAAAATAGACTTCTTACCTTCATCCTTACATCACTAGCATATATCCCACTTTGTGATAGTGCATTATTTATAATATACTGCTGAAGTCAGCTTCACAAGTATATTTATAAATGAGATGTGTGTATCCTTTTTGCTGCTGATTTTTATCATGGTTATGTAAGTCCTACAGATGAACCGAAAGCCTCTGTCTTTTGCTGTGCCCTGGAACCATACAGAAGCTGTTTGTGCTACACTCTGTATCATTCCATGCCTTGTTACACATTTTCTTTCTCCATTCCATTTTTGTATAATGCCAATAATCTCGATAATGTTTAGAGAGAAAAGAAAAATACTCATTATCTCAAACTGCTCTTTTGAGGTTGAATCCCCCGCCCCCATCTTGTAAAATTAGAGAGTTGGGGTTTTTTTGTTTTTCCGTCCTTAAGCCAGTCCTGTAATTATGGAAGAAACGGGATGAGACATAAGAAAGGACCTCCTTGGCAAAGTGTTATTGACAGCATAGCTTCTGGTTGTAGATTTCTTTTCCTCTGATGCCTTATTATTATCGCTATGACTGTCATTTTCATGATCATAATTATGTCTTATGTGAAATCCTGTTTATACTATAACAAATTATAAATACATTATTAATTTATCTCTTATTATGTCAGTGCAGACTGTATTAATAGTAATGACCAGGACAACAGAGATAATAGCCCCATGTTATTTTATTATAGTCAGAAAATTTCAGCAGAACTGTGTTGAATTAGGGGTACTACATTAAATATGTATTGATTGTTTTTATTGAAGTATAGTTGATTTATAATATTGTATTAGTTACAGGTGTACAGAAAAGTGATTCAGTTATATATATATTTTTTTAGACTATTTATTATTATAGGTTATTACAAGATACTGAATATAGTTCCCTATGCTATACAGTAGGTCCTTGTAGTTTATCTGTTTTATATATAGTAGTGTGTATCTGCTAATTCTATACTCCTAACTTATGCTTTTCACCTTCCTTTCCTCTTTGGTAACCATAAGCTTCTTTTCTGTCTCTGAGTCTATTTCTGTTTGGAAATAAATTCATTTGTATTATTTTTTAGATTTCACATATGTGGTATCATTTAATATTTGTCTTTCTCTGTCTAACTTCACTGAATATGATATTCTCTAGGTCTTCCCATGTTGCTAAAGAGAGCAATCTTTCACTCTTTTTTGTGACTGAGTAATAATGCATTATGTGTGTGTGTGTGTGTGTGTGTAGAATATGTATAACTTCTTTTCATTCATTTGTTGTTGGACACTTAGGTTGCTTCCAAGTCTTAGCTATTGTAAGTAGTGCTGCTGTGAACATTGGCGTTCATATATCTTTCCGAGTTAGAGTTTTCATCTTTTGTGGATGAGAGCTCAGGAGTGGGATTGCTGGATCATATGGTAGTTCTATTTTTAATTTTTTAAGGAACCTTCACATTGTTTTCCATAGTGGTTGTACCAGTTTACATTTCCACACAACAATGTAGGAGGGTTCTCTTTTCTCTTCACCCTCTCCAGCATTTATTATTTGTAGACTTTTTGATGATAGCTATTCTGACCAGTGTGAGACGATACTTCATTGTGCTTTTGATTTGCATTTTTCCAGTAATTAGCTATGCTGAACATCTTTTCATGTGCCTGTTGGCCGTCTGTATGTCTTCTTTAGAGAAATATCTATTCAAGTCTTCTTCCCATATTTTGTCTGGGTTGTTTGGTTTTTTGATGTTGAGTTGTATGAACTGTTTGTGTATTTTGGAAATAAACTTTTGTCAGTTGCATTGTTTGCAAATATTTTCTCGCATTCTGTAGATTGTCTTTTTGTTGGTTGTCTAGGAGTTTTATGGTGTCATATCTTATATTTAGGTCTTTAAACCACTCGGAGTGTAAATTTATATATGGTGTGAAGGAGTGTTCTAATTTCACTGATTTACATGAGGCTGTCCAGCTTTCCCAATACCACTTGCTAAAGAGACTGTCTTTTATCCATTGTATATTCTTGCCTCCATTGCCAAAGATTGATCAAGTGTAGGTATAGGGATCTATTTCTGAGCTCTCTACTCTGTTCCATTGATCTATATGTCTGTTTCTGTGTCAATACCACCCTGCTTTGCTTGCTGTAGCTTTGTAGTATTGTCTGACGTCTGAGAGGGTTATACCTCCGGCTTGCTTTCTCCTCAGGATTGCTTTGGCAATTCTGAGTCTTTTATGGTTTCATATACATTTTAGGATTATTTGTTCTAATTCTGTGAAAAATGTCATGGGTAATTTAATAGGGACTTTATTAAATCCATAGATTGCTTTGGGTAGTATGGCCATTTTAACAATATTAATTCTTCTAATCCAAGAGCATGTAATATCTTTCCATTTCTTTGAATCATCTTCAATTTCTTTTATCAATATTTTTTAATACTCAGCATATATATCTTTCATCTCCTTGGTTGTTTATTCCTATGTATTTTTTGATGCAAATTTAAATGGGATTTTTAAACTTTTTCTTTCTGATATTTTATTATTAGTATAAAAAAATACAACAGATTTCTGTTTATTATTTTATATCATGCTACCCTGCTGAATTCATTTATCAGTTTTAATAGTTTTTGTGTGGAGTCTTTAGGGTTTACTATACATAGTATCATATCATCTACATATAATGAGAGTTTTAATTTTTCCCTTCTAATTGGTTACCCATTGATGTGGTATATCACATTGATTTATTTGTGTATGTTGAGCCATCCTTCCAATCCTGGAAGGAATCCAATTTGATCATGGTCTATGATCCTTTTTATATATTGTTGGATTTGGTTAGCTAATATTTTGATAAGGACTTTTGCATCTATATTCATCAAAGATATTGGCCTGTAATTTTTGTTTTTTGTAGTGTCTTTGTCTGGTTTTGGTGGCTTCATAGAATGACTTTGGGAGTGCTTCCCCCTTTAAATATTTTGAAGTAGTTTGAGGATAGGTTTAAGTTCTTTTTGTATGTTTAGTAGAATTTCTCAGTGAAACCATCTGGTTCTGAACATTTGTTTGTAGGGAGTGTTTTTATTACAGATTCTATTTCACTTCTAATTATTGGTATGTTCAAATTATCTGTTTCTCCTTGGCTCAGTTCTTCTAGCCTGAGGCAGGCTGTATGTTTCTAGAAATTTGTCCTTGTCCTCTGAGTTGTCCAATTTGTTGATAGATAACTGAGCATAGTATTCCTCTTATGATTTTTTGTATTTCTATGGTATTGATTGTTATTTCTCCTCTTTTATTTCTTATTTTGTTTATTGGCTCCTCTCTTTTCTTCTTGGTGATCCTGGCTAGATGTTTGTAGATTTTATTTATCTCTTCAAAAAAAAAATCAGCTCTTGATTTATTGATATTCTCTATTGTTTTTATAATCTCTATTTTGTTCACTTCCTCTCTGATCTTTATTATTTTCTTCCTTCTGCCTGACTTTGGACTTTATTTCTCTTTTTCTAATTCTTTTAAGTGTGGTAGGTTAAATTGTTTATTTGAGATTTTTCTTATTTCTTGTGGAAGGCCTGTATCGCAATGAGTTTCTTAGAACAGCCTTTGCTGCATCCCATAGATTATGTAAGGTTGTATTTTTATTTTAATCTGTCTTGAGGTATTTTCTGGTTTCCTTTTTGACTTCTTCATTGACCCATTGGTTTTTTAGTAGCATGTTCTTTAGTCTCCATGTAATTTTTTCTCTTGTTTTTCTTTCTGTGGTTGATTTCTAATTTCATAGCATTGTGATCAGAAAAGATGCTTGGAATAGTTTCTATCCTCTTGAATTTGTTGAGCATGCATGGACCATCCATGCTTGTTTTGTGTTCTAGTATGTGGTCAGTGCTAGAGAATGTTCCATGTGTGCTTGAACAGAGTGCATAGTCTGGTTTTTTTTTGGGGGGGGGTATGTAGTATCCTGTAGACATCCATCAAGTCCAGTTGTTCTGTTGTGTCACTTAGTACCTCTGTTGTCTTATTGATTTTCTGTCTGGAGGATGTCACTGATGTCAGTGGAGTGTTAAAATCTTCTACTATTATTGTATTCCTGTCAATTTCTCCCTTTATGTCTGTTAGTATTTGTTTCATATATTTCAGTGTTCTTATCTGGGTGCATGTATGTTAATGAGTGTAATATCCTCTTCTTCTATTGATCCTTTTATCGTTATATAGTGTCCTTCTTTGTCTTTCTGTATGGACTTTGTTTTAAAGTCTATTTTTTCTGATGTGAGTATTGCTATCCCTGTTTTCTTGTTCTTTCCATTTGTATAAAATGTATTTTTCCATCCCCTCACTTTCAATCTGTGTGTGTCTTTCACCCTAACATGAGTCTCTTGTAGGCAACATATTGCAGGTTCTCATTTATTTTATCCAATCTGCCACTCTGCCTTTTGATCAGAGCATTTAGGTCATTGACATTTAAAGTAATTATTGTTAGGTACATACTTACACCCATTTTAGACTTTGTTTTCTAGTTGATTTTGTCGCTCTTTACTTCTTTTTCTTTTTCTTTTTCCTTTTGTTGTTTGATGGTTTCTTTCCTTTTGGTTTTTGTGATTCCATTGTATGTGGTTATTCTCATTGTCAAGAATGTTAACCCATAACTGTATCTACCTGCTCTAAACTGACAGTCATTTAAGTTCAAACACATTCTAAAAGATCTACATTTTTTTAGTTCCCTCCCTCACATTTTATGATTTTGATGTCCTATTTTACATCTTTATCCTTTTGCTGATAATTGTAGTTATAGTTGCTTTTACAATTTTTTTTTGCTTTTTTTTTAATGTATGTACTGGTTTATTTAAGTGATCTTCAATCCTTTTATATATTTGCCTTTCCTATTGTCTTATTCCCTTTCCTGTAGATTCTTGCTTAGTTTCTATTTAGAGAAGAGTTTTCAGTATTTCTTTTAGATAGGTTTAATATTGCTGTATTCTTAGTTTTTGCTTCTCTGTGAAATTCTTAGTTTCTTCTTTGATTCTGCCAGGTAGAGTATTCTAGGTTGGAAGTTTTTCCCTTTCAGGATTTTATATATATCTTGCCCTCCCTTCTGGCCTGCAAAGTTTCTGTTGAGAAATCATCTGATAATCTTATGGGGGTTCCCTTGGAACTGACTTTTTATTTTCTCTTTGTGCCTTTAAAATCCTCTCTATGTTAGCTTAAACTTTGCCATTTTAAGTATGATATGTCTCAGTGTGGGTCTGTTTGGGTTTCTCTTGTTTAGAACACTCTGTGCTTCCTGTACCTGGATATCTGTCTCTTTCTTTAGGTTGGGAAACTGGGCAATCATTTCTTCAAATATACTTTTTATCCCCTTTTCTCTTTCTTCTTCTTCTGGAACCCCTATTATGTGCAGGCTGGGATGTTTTATATTATCCCATAGATCTCATATGTTGCTTTCATTATTTTTTTCAGTTGTCTTTCTGCCTGCTATTCTGATAGGGTGATTTCCGTTATTCTATCTTCTAGATTACTTATTCATTCTTCTGCATTATTTAGTCTGATAGTCATTGCTTTTAACGCAATTTTTATCTTGCCAGTTGAGTTGTCTAATTTTGATTGGTTTATCATTTATTTTTCTTATAAAACTCTTTATATTTCTAATTCCTTGTTACAGTCAGCGATCTGCATTTATATTGATAATCTTCCTTAATTCCTTTAGCATTTTCATTACCTTTTTTGAACTTGGGGTCTAGTAGACTGGAGAGGTCTATTATGCTATTTGCTCTTTCAGAGGATTTCTCTTATTCTTTTGATTGAGTGGAGTTTCTCTGCTTTTCATTTTACTTAAATTTCTCTTTCTCTGTGTATTTAAGATAAACAGTTACCTACTGTGGCCTTGAAGGGCTGTTTTTATGTGAGAGCATCCCTGTGTAGACTGTGTGAATCCAATTTTTTTGGTGCAAGGGCTGTTTTTGGTATGGATGCCTGTCATATCTTTCCTCAGAGTGTGCTGGCTATTATCCCCTGCAGAGAGGGTGTGATTGGTATTGTGACCAGAGCCTGCACTGGATGTTGGGCAGGGTTTCCTCTTTGTTCTGTGGCTACCATAGCTCTGTTGGGTGTGTGGTCTGCTCCCCAGTTGGACTAGAAGCCCTCAGACCTGGTTTTAAGCTATAGTGTAAAGTAGGTGTTACTGGAGTGCTCCTGCTGGGAAAGGAACTGCTGAGTATTCATCCACAGGGGCTGACCACTGGGGACATGCAGTTCTGTGATACTGCCCACCACCTGGTGTGCACACCAAGAAAGTCCTTCTGCTGATCCAGCCCTCAGACCACCCCCACTGTGGTAATCACTGAGGCTAATAACTGGCTTTGATGTCAACCTCCACCTTATGCTACCTCACAAAGCCCACAGTAGCTGGAGCAATGACCCTGATGAACACACTGACAGGGGGCGTCTTATGGTAGACTCGTGCCCTATGCTGCACCAGCTAATATTGGCACTCCTATAGCAGAACCATGCCCCACTCTGCGTGTTAACAATGGTGGCCTGGACCACACACCAGGCCCTTCAGGCTGTCTGCATAACTAGAATGAGACTGAGTGCTCTCCCAGGGACTGTCTGCTGGAACCAGAGTTTCAGCTCCTAGCTGCTGTGTGTGCCAACAGCCCCTCCTGGCACATGTTTCCACCTGGGAAGTGTGGTGAATGGCAGCCATCGTGCTGGTTTCTCTCTGTCCTGATAGCTAGCAAACTACCACCAGCGCACTCTTTGCAAGAAGAATCCAGTCCCCTCCAGCTCCCTGTCTATCTCGACAGACCTCCCAGCTGCAAAGGGGCTTCCCAGGGCAAGGGAACCTTTCCTCTTTCACAGCTCCCTTCCAGGGGTACAAGTCCCATCCTGATACTTTTTTTTATCCTACCTGGTTACATGGGAATCTTTCTCGCAGCTTTGGTTGTGTAAGAGATATTCTGCCAGTTTACAGTTTGTTTTCTGTGATAATTGTTCCATATATAGATGTATGTTTGATGTGTTTGTGGGAGAATGTGAGATCCACATCATTCTACTCTGCCATCTTGATCTCCACCCCTCGTGTATTGACTTTTAAATTACAAAAACATTACAAGTTCTTGAAAAAAACTTGTAAAGCACAGAAAAGAATAAAGAAGAAATAAAAGTATTTATAATACAATCTTCCAGATAAATTCACCATTATTTGTAGACTTTAATTTATGCAAATAATTACGTATGCATTTTTCCAAAAACAGAATCATCTTCTACAGCATTATTGTTTTATAACCTGCTTTTTCACTTTACAGTGTTATTAAAATTTTCCATGTCATTACATGTTCTTTGACAAAATTATCTTAATTAATGTATTATAATTTCATCTGTGATGGTATTAACAGATTCCCTATTATTAAACATTTGTTTCCATTTTATTACTATTTGTGGTGCTTCAATGAACATGACACAATGATTATTCTCTTGAGATGAATTCCTAGAAGTTGAATTGCTAGGTAAAAATGGTTGCATGTTATGATAACTTCTGATATGCTTAGCTAAACATCCTTCTCAAGGCTGTTTTATTTATAATTCCATGATGATTGCTGTGACCATTCCCCTCAACAGAAAAGAATATTGGATCGGTATTAATAGCTTCCAATTTGATTGGCAAAAAAGGAGTATTTCATTTTGATATACCTTTCTTTAATTACACATGTTCATGATCATTAGTTCAACTCATTTAAAATTCAGATTTCTTTTTGACTTTAGCAAGATAATACAGAGCTGTACTTTCTCCAACCACCTCAGGGAGCCTGGGGTAGCATAGCCAACTATAAACAAAAAAAATCCTTCTGCATCCTTCTGCAGTGAAACATGAATATCCACACTAAGTAGGACACACAGAGACCATCAATACCCTCCCTTCTTGACAGGTTTTACCACTAAATGAGCCCAGCTCAGATTAAATTTTATTGCTGTATGAATGCTAGGAAATCTTTATTCTCAGAACTTTTCTACTTCAAAAATGAGGATAAGGGATGGTAGACATGTAGTGAAGATGAACTTTTTCTTCTCTATTGGCTATTTATATTAATTCTTTTTATGAATTGGTTGTTTGGCATTTTTATTAGGATGCTTTCTCTTGTCCTCATTGGCTTGTTATAGCTGTTTGCACACTGAACATATTACCCCTTTCCCTGTGACACATGTTATGAATACTTGTCCTGAGTTTTGTTATTAAGATTGTTTGCAACAGCTATTGTCAAGCTCGAGTCTGCCCATGAGTCATCTAGAGCGTCTGTGTGTGGTGAGAGATGGCTGTGTGTGTGTGTGTGTGTGTGTGTGTGCGTGTGTGTGTGTACACATGAACATTTGATGCAAATTTCTGAGCACTTCTCATAGAAAATGTAAAAGTTCAGGTTAGAATTCTGGAGTCTGAATCTTAGAAGGTCCAAATGTGATTCTGATGCAGGTAATGAGACTCACATTTTGGTTTGTGGTAGAATTTGTTCAATGTGTGGTTATTTTCAGTTTAGGTCCGGTGAAATCTATCAGTCTTTTCCTTTGTGATTTCTGTCTTTTTTGTTAAGCTGTGAGCACTGTGTTTCAAAAGAGATATTGACAAGCTAGAGAACAGGCCTAAGGCTAACAACCAGGATGCTGAGAGAACCAGGAAGAATGGGAAAGGAATGATGGAGGGAATGGGGATGTTTAGCTCAAAGCATAGCCTTTGGGGAGGAACATGATACCTTCCACTGTCCACTCTCTGTATTAAAGGCAGTGTGTTGCAATTCAGGGCAGCAAATCCATCTTCCACTGTGAATTTCCCTTTATAAAACATCTCTCATCATGTCACGTCTCTGTTTGGAATCCTTTATGGCTTTTGTTGTCTTTAGAGGAACCCTCAGTGTCCCAAGAGATCCCTTGCGATCCCAGCCTCATCCAGCAGCCTCGCCCCTCTCCACACTCATCACCCAATGTGCTGCCCAAATGAATGGCTTGATGCGTCTCAGAAGCCCAACAGGTTCATGAGTCTTTCCTCCTCAAATCTGAGTTTCACAAGCGATCTGATCTGATAATACCCTTTCCCTTAACCCTTAGCCAGATGGTGAGCTCAGGTCAGGTCAAAATCCTTGGGAGCTTGTGTCTTTCATGACCTTCTTTCTTGAATCTCACCACTGTGACCTTATCCAGAAAAGAAGTCATTGAAAAGCCGAAGGATGTATTTATATGTATTTACATATATTAATATGTATTTAATATTTATTAGGTATTGGCTAGGTGCTGGGGCTACAAAAGATAAATAAATGCATATCGTTTTTTTCTAAGATTCTCAAATCTCAGAAAAGAAGAATGAATGAAAATTAAATGAGAAAGTTTGGTGAATATTTAAAAATTGGAGAAGGGATCACAACTATGTAATTCACATTTCAGCAGCTATCAAAATTCGAGCAAATTTAAAATGCATTCAGACATAAAACTGTGTTTAAGAGGATAAATAAAAGGAAAAGAATTACACTTGCTTGACTTACATAGAGGAGTAGCAGCATTGTGTTCTGAACCAAATGCATAATTTTTGCCGAGATGATTAAGTGGAAGATGTTTATGCTTCCGTTGAAAATTTGATTGGTGTTATACAGCATGTTAACTGAAAGACATGCTCGTTTTTACTTGCTGAGGAATCTTTATAATGTTCAATAAAGCGGCTGCACGTTTTTGCATAACAAAAGGGAACGTGCATAGTTAATCCTTGAATGTCTTGGGATAATGAGCCTGTTACGTATTTTAGCATCTGTTATATTTATATTTCATTGTGGCCATTAATGGATAATTTTCCTTCCCACTGTATAGAAGACGATTTTTTTTCTTACGGTTACACAGCAATTTGAAGTAGGAGTTGTAGTTTTTCTAGTAGCAAATTACTCAAGTATATTATTGCAGTTGGAGTCAGCCCTTTCAGATACCAGCCTGCTGTGCGGCTGAAGTTCCGAGTCAGTAAGAAACCCACCACTGCTAAGGTCAGGAGCTCTCAATATTTTAATCCCATATCTTCACACTTCCAGAGTTGGCTAGTGAGCTGTCATGAAATGCCCATTAAGGAAAATGCATTCCTCGACATCACACACAGGGAGTTAACTGGCCAAACCCAGGCCCCAACTTCTGTGACAGATTACGGATGTGTTTTTCTCTGTAGAGCAGCGAGCCAGCTAAGTAACTTCAAATAGTAGACTTGTCATCCAAATGCAGTTTGACATAATCTCTAGTTGATCAAAATACCTGAGGTTTTTCTTAAGGTGATTCATAACCCTTTTATTCTTTGACTATGAAACATCTTGAGAGTTGATACTAGTTGTATTAGCTAAGGCTGATTTCCTTTGCAAGTTCCAAAACAGTGCAGCGCGCACTGGACTGTGAGCCCCTTGAAGGCATGAGCCGTCATTGTCATAGTTATCTTTGTACCACCATCCTTTGGCCAGTGTGATGCAGTCAGAGTTTCCATAAATGTGTGCTGAGTTGAGTTAACTTTGTTTGCCCTGGGTTATAAAAACTACCAAGAATTTCAGCACTAATAACACTTTTCTATTTAGGGTTTGAAGCTAAGAAACAATGCATTTTATTCTGCCAGTAAGTGAACAACTCCATGAGAGAAGTGTTAGCTCTTATAGTCCATTCATTTTGATACTTTTGGGAAATTATGGTCACAGACCAGACACAGCAAATTCTGGCCAGGCAAAGCAACTGTTATTATCAATATTATAATTTATAACTAGAAGATATCTTTGATTGGGATTTGGACCCATTTTTTTCCCAATGTTCACCTTAAATTTTTGCTACCATTTCAACTCATTTGTTTATAGAAAATTCTAGAATATTCCTGAAGTAGAAAGAGCTTCTCATCACCAGGAAGTTCAGAGACCATTAAAAAGCCCAGTGTTATGAGGTAAAGGGGAAGTTAGAAATAGTTCTATTTCACTTAACAAAATGTCTTCAAGGTTCATCCATGTTGTAGCATGTGTAAGAATTTCCTTCCTTTTTAAGACTGAGTAGTACTCCGTTGCATGGATATACGGCATTTTGTTCCGTGATTCATCCATCATGGACATTTGGGTTGCTTCTACCTCTTGACTATTGTGAATAATGCTCCTACAAACATGGGTGTATAAATACCTGTTTGAGTCCCAGCTTTCAGTTATTTTGTGTGTATGTCCACAAGTGGAATTGCCAGGTCATATGGTAATTCTAACGTTAATTTTTTAAGGAATTTGCCATATCATTTTTCATCGCAACTGCACCATTTTCCATTCTCACCAATAGTGTGCAAAGGTTCCAATTTCCCACATCATCTCAAACAATTGTTATTTTGGTTTTTTTTAAATAATACCCTGTTAATGGGTGTGAAGTGGTACCTCATTGTGGTTTTGATTTGCCTTCCCTAATGATGAGCCATTCTTGTTTTTCTTTAAAATTTAAATTATATATATTTTTTGTATCAGTTAAAAGAAAAGCTTTATTTCTGAGTTACTTGGAGCTCTGCTTCCTAATAACCCTAGGAGCCTTCTCACCTCCAAACCTCCTATGCTGTAGGATAGTTCTGTGCAGTAGAAATATAGAGTGAACTATCTACGTAATTTTAAGTTTTCTCATAACCACATTAAAAACATGTAAAATTAATTTTTAATAATATATTTTACTGCATACATCTAGAATACTATCATTTAAACATGTAATCAATATAAAATTATTGAGATATTTTACATTCCTTTTTCATACTAAGTTGTCAATGTGTGTTTTCTGTTTATAGCACATCTCAACTCTGAATGTCCCCATTTCAAGTGCTCAGTAGCCTCGTGCGGCTAGTGACTACCACATTGGAACAGATCAAAGACCTTGACTCTAATTAAACACTCATAGAAAGTATGAGGAGGGGGGAGGTGGAGCTCAGTGATAGAGGGCGTGCTTAACATGCACAAGGTCCTGGGTTCTGTCCTCAGTACTTCCATTTAAAAAAAATTAAATAAGAATAAAAAAATAAATAAGCCTAATAACTTCCCCACCTCAAAAAAATATGAAAAATTCCAAAGCAAGAACAACCAGTTACCAATAAATGATGTACAGAAATCCTGTGGATGTGGGCAGCTCATGCTTGGATGGGGACACATTGCTGCCTAGCCACCACCCACACCTTGACCACACACGGATATACACACTCGCGTGTGGGAGGAAACGTCCCTGTGGGTAGCAGCAGCAAATGGGTCTCACCATTTTGTTAGGTTGCTGTAAAGTGATAGTATTGTTTTATAATATTTTACTTTTTTTTTAAATTCACAGTATTTCAACTAAGCCGTAAGTTGTAAAATGTAGTTCACCTAGTCTGAACCACAGATTTTTTTGCTCGCCCAGGAATCAATATATAAACAAACTTCGGAACCACACCATTTATGAATTAGTCAGTTTTTATGTAAAGGTGACTTCTTCAGTATTTGATTTGGGGACCAAATAAAGACCTTTAAAGCAGCTCTAATATTTCCCCTGTTGGAATGCTTATTTAAATTTTTTTTCTTTTCTTTTTCTTTTTTTCCAGCAGCCCGTGAGTCACATAAGTGGTACCATTCAAATTCCTTGATCATTTAAGAGTCTTTTTGATCTCTGCAGAAGCTAAGGCACTATATTGCCAATAAAGCACCATGGGTGCCAAAGCAGAAATTGTCACATGAGATGTTAGATCCTCCGAGATCCCTGTCAGCTTTAATAACAGTGATATTTCATGAGCCCAGAGTCCTCTTTGGGGCCAGCCCATCACTAACAGCTGCTAAGTTCTGGCTCCTTTCAGTGCTCCTAGGGGTTTCATATTAGTTTCATCTAATGCACAGCCTGCATGCCAAAGACTTAAAGAGCTTTTAAACAACTAAGAAAGAATCCCTTCTCAGTTTAAGCTGAAATGCTGACAGATTGGATCACAAGGTAATTGTTCATGAATTAGTGATGCAGTGAGGTTCATTGAAATTTAATGCCTGATACTGACTACCTTTCTAAGCGTCCTATAGAATGCAACATTTTTTTTCCTACTCAGGGTATCCGAATTGCTTTCTTACTCATTGGATTTCTCCCTCTCATCTGAGGAGTAGCTGCCTGGGGATTGAATGCCTGCCTGCTGCCACTTTTCCGTCCCACAGGGCACCCAGCTCCACCACAGTGCTCAGTGACACTTGCTAACCCATGGACTGGCGAGGAAGATTTTCATTCTTAACACCTTAAGCACACGGGTTTTACCTATGCTTCCAAAAATAATTTAAGCTCATTAAAATGATATTTATTCAATATTATATGAGTACCTACCAGGTACCATCTCTGTGCTGGAGGCATCACACTTCCTCATTAATTTATCACTGAAATCAGGCACTGATTATTAAATGGAGCAGTTTCTTCTCTATTACACGTGTGTAAACTGAGGCCCAGAGAAGACACATCCTGCCTAGGTCTCTGACCAGCCCTGGTGCACTGGGTCCGTTCTGGAACCTCTCTGGGCTTCGGCACCCCTTGTTTATAAGATGGAATTGGTAATGCTACTGCCAAGTGCAGCTGTAAGAAATAAATTATGTGATGTTTTATTTTAATCCCTTTTCTTCTTTTCTTCACTTTTCAGAAATGGAATAAGTTTGTGCAAAGCATTTCACTTCTTATTAGAAGGTGAAAAAAAAATCTCCTCATTTAGACTAATGAAGCCAGCCTTTCAGTGCATTATACCAGATTGTTCTGTATCAGACAAAGAACTGGGCCAAATGAAAAGAAAATTGAATGTGCTTATTTAAGGCTATCTCTGAATATTTCATAATAATGTGACCACTGATGAAATTGTCCCATAGATCTCTGTTGTAGTCTAAGTTAAAAGTCATGACCCCAGCAAAATTAATGTATGAGTTCTCAAGCACTAACATAATCCTGGGAAATTTTTTTAGGCAGAATCAGCTTATAGCTAGAGGCTTATAAAAACAAAATTAAAGTACACACACACATATATAGAATTGTATTACTGTGGAAATACTGATATTCAATTTATATTGAATACCGATGTTTATTTCTAGTCAAGCATGTGTGTGTGTGTGCGCGCACGCGCATACACGGTTTTAATGAATATCAGAGGATTTAAAGTATCTGTAACTCTAAAATGTCTTTAACTTTAAAACGATTTTATATAAAGCCATACCTATTCAGTTAAAATGGGTACCAAATGATTTAAAATATGCCTTTGTATGTTGACAGTTTCTTATCACATTACATATTTTTATTACAATAATAAGAGTGAAAATTACTAGACAGTGTTTCTTAGTATGTTCAAACCCATAAATAACCATTGGGTTGTCAAAAAAACCCAGACAATTGGCATATCTCTTACTTCTGTGAGACTGTCTTGTTCTTCCTGGAAGCATCTTTGATCAGCCACTCCCAAGTTTCTTGCTTCAGACTGTGTGTTACAGATGTCATTTGTTTGATAAGTGCTTACGAAATGCCAACAATATGCCAGACCCTGGGCATAAAACATGGGGGATAAAAACGACATTGCCCTTTTGGAGCTTGGAATCTAGTGGCAGGAGCAGATATTAATCAGTGAAGTACAGGAATAAATATAAAAGTCCAAGCTGTGGTGAATTTTTCCTTATGAAATAGTACAGGGAAATAGAACACTGCAAGTGGGGGACCCGGCATGGTCTGGAGAGAGGGATTAAAGATCACCTCTCTGACCAATCAACTTGGTGAAGAAGGTGATGTAGGGAAAGAACATGGACTTTGGATGGATATAAGCTTGTTACTGAGTCCAGACTCGTTCTGCTCGCTGCACGACAGGCTAGTAAATCAGGAGACAAGGTGTTGGGACAAGGAATAACGACTTTATTCGGAAAGCCAACAGTTGGAGAAGATGGGGGACTAATGAGAACCATCTTCCCCAAGTCAGAATTCAGGCTTCTTTAATACTAAAAAGGGGAGGGGGTTGTGACTGGTTGTTGCAAACTTCTTGGTGTCAGAATCCTTTGTTCTTGCAGCTGTCCACGTAGATCAGGTCATGGTGTCCCTGCAAACCTCCAACAAGACAAATGTTATTCTCTGTTCTGCAACTTTTTATCTTTATATGAATTGAAAGTGTTATACCCTTAAAGGTCAGAGCCTTAGGAATAGGCAATCCTGTCTGTTTCAGGCTATAGGCAGCATTCTTTTACAGAAGGTGCAGAACCAGCACGACTAAGCACAGGAAACAGAGCCCAGGGTTAGAGCCAAAAGAACAGATCTAATATGGAGTCAGATTTGTTCTTCCCTATTACAAGCTTGAGTTTCAAATTTGTCTTCCTTGTCCTGAGGCAAGTTGCCTAAATTCTCTGAAATCTCAGTTTTCTCATTTGTAAAAGGACTTTAGTGTATTTATCTCAATACAGTTCTTGAAGACTATAAAATAGATTTGTTAGTGGTTGGTGCATAATGTGCATTTAGTGAATAATAGTGTCCTTTCTCTCCATTGCTCCTTTGATGACAAACATTTTCTTAATGCCTAGTAAAGTTTCATTCTTCTTCTTAAGTTTATTCCACATTCTGTCCAAGTCGAAGATAAGTAATTACAATATAGAATGGTACCTACACTGGAAATGCTGATGTACAATTTAGAGCATTTTATTTCAAGTCAAGTGTTTGACCAGTAATACAATTAAAAGAATGGATGGATTCATCGACTTTAGGAAAAGAGCATGCATTATGCGTATCATTAGCTTGACTGAGTAAAGCCACATGTCCTTAAGGAACACTCACTAAACACGAGTTAGGAGAGCATGATTGTAAATGAGATGCTTGAAAAATTTGGGTCTCAGGCCAATTCTAAAGTCCTTTTAGCTCAATCAACTTGAGAAACTGAAAATTTTAATTTGTGCCCGTTTCATATGTTTGACTTTTATTCTTTTGGACATTCTTAGCCTAAGGGTCACCTCCTCCCAGAAGCCTGCTCTGACTGCCTTGGGGTATTGTCACTTGCCTAGGCTTCCCTAAAAAGAACTCTGCCACAGTTTACTGAATGTGTGTGCCTAGGACTGAACCTTCCCCACACTGAGCTCTCCGTGAGAAGGCCAGCAGTGACCACCTGACTCCTCATCTCTTGGCACAGTGCCCGACACTTTGTAGGCACCATAGTGAATAGTTGGTGCATCATCTAAGACAGAAGAAAAATCACCAGTTATGTACTCAGCACTATAAAAATGTTCTGAAAAATGATATAGACTGAACTTTCACCGTAAGGAGATTATAATTAAGTGAGGAGTGCAAGACTGAAACACAAACAAACAGAGAAAACAGGCAGTATAAGAAGAGCATCATAAAATGAGGTATACCCTGTAAGTTCTTCATGGGGTCCAAGGATGCTCATGGAAAATATCGGGTTTTGAAGACTAGAAGAGAATTCACAAAGTAGAAAAAGGAACAGATAAACGTGGGGAAGATTCTGAGTGAAATATGATCACTGTGTCAGTCAGGACTGAACAGAGCAGCAGAATCCACGGTAGTTAGAGGTGGGCATTAGCCCTGGATTGACAGCCTGAAGTCAGGCTTTGGAAGTTCTTGAAAATCAAGAGAAGCCTACACTTCATGGGTTTGGAACTGTGCGCCCCCCTGGTGGCATAAAATGTGAGACTAACAACGCTCATCATAAAGTTTGTAAAAATTTAGGATAGATTTTTAGGATCAAACTAAGTCTAAAAGAAGTAAAGCTCTGAACAAAGTCATTGTTTAAATAACACTTTGTATTTAAATAATATTTTAATGCCTAACTCATGCCCATTTCTCTTACCTCATTGATCATCATAGCAGTTCAACCAGGTAGGGTAGTATTTACAGAGAAAGAGCAGGTGCTCAGAGAGGTTAAGTGGCATGTTCACGGTCATCTAGTTAATTAATGGCAGAGTCAGGATTAAGAGGAAGAATTTCTGAATTTCAAATCTGTATCATTAAAGTTAAAATGAAAGTTTATCAAATGGTAGCAATGCTATAGTTCAGTGGGTCTTTTTTTTTTTTACATATATCATCTCGAAAGACATTTTTACCATTATCTTGGTGAAAAGATGTAGCAATTTTTGTTGACGAGGTTTTTTGCTTTTAGGTTAAAAATATATATGTGTTTGTAAACCCACACAACAGCATTGAGGAACATTAGTCAGATTCTACTGGATAAACCCAAGTTTATAATACTTAAGGGTCATAATACTCAAAAATAGTCATGTATGTTCATTTAGCTTATATATCAAAAACCAGAAACAGTTCTTGCCATTAAAACAGCGTAGAGTTAACACTACGGTTTTAAAGGGAAAGTATTTTAAGTATAAGAAATAAAACAAGAAATTAGGATTTACTCCAGAGGCTGCTTTTTTTGTTGAAAAGCTATGATATGTGTTTTATAAATAGAGCAAATTTAGGACATGGCAGTCGACATGTTTAATTTAATTTCTTGAATGCTGTTAGCTGATTCGTAGCCTTTGGCCAGAGAACAATGCATGTGATCACTTATTGCTGAATGCTTTGGGGGAGTCCAAGTAGCATTGCACAGAAGAGGACTGATTCTAGAGCCAGATTTGCTGGGATGCAAACCCTGGGCCCCCCCATTTACTAATTTGTTATCTTATGCAAATTTTTTAACCTCTGTAAGTCTTACTGTCTTTGTCTATAAAAATGTAGATAAAGTAACAGGAAATTTTATCTATGATTCCTTTAAAACAGGATAGGAATAAAGAAATGAATGGGTGGTAAAGAATGGAAAGTTTTCTTGCCAGCAAAACCACTGTTATGCGTGCATTTTATACATTGGTACAGACATACTCATATTTCCTATTTCCCGTGACCTACTTATTTGTATTCTAGAACATGTCTGATCCATTCAGTTTTCTAACCATTCACCACAGAAGTGTCAGCGTTAGTTTTGCAGGAAAATGGAATGCAAGTTTTTATGACATTTTACTGATTTTTAGTGGTGATTAATGAAGCTTCGTTGGAAACCAGAAACAAATCATTCCTGGATTCTTGGTTTTATGTTTTAAAGCAATCCATTAGGCATTGGAAAAATGCCTGAAAGTTACGTTTTAAAGCCTTTTCTTTTTAAACCAAAGCTTTCCTCCCCAGTGAGGTCTATATGTAGAACATGATATAAGTTATAGAATAAGTACTTTATAAATGTTTAAATCTAGATTTTTCTTCCTTGCCCTTCCTTCCCTCTCATGCTGCACTCTACATCTCTTACAAAATTATTCATTCCAAACACTGTGAGTAAACTTCAACACAACCTGCCGTTAGCTACAGGAGTTCTTGCCTACACAGAAGCTGAAACTGCTGACAGGGGTAATGTTATGACTTTAAATATGTACGAAGCGAGACTGATCTTTTAAAATATTGCTTGAAACTTAATGCCTTCAGTAACTTCTATTCCTTTCTGCTGTGTGTGATATTCCTTTGCCGTAGAAACTTGTAGAAAATACTTGGTGGCATCTAGTAATGTAAGAATGTAGCAGAGCTGCTGGGAGAGGGTAAAGAGGTCCAAGGAGATGGAGGGCTGACCCCAGTTCCAGTCAGTCATGCCCATCTTCATCCTTCAGAGACATCCCCTGCGATAGACTGAAAACCTGGCTCTATAGGCCAAAGGACCGAATCATTGCAGTGGTCTGAAAAGAAACATAAGGTGTCTTCGGACTGAGATGAAGACAACCAGCCTTGCAAGAGATCCTTAGGCGTCAGAGTCACAGCACGCAAGCCATGCTAACGTGCACGTTTTCACATCTAGATGTATCTCAAAGTCAGTGAATACATTTAATACATTAGTTCTATATTCTCCTCGTTCTAAAAATGATTATTAAATTAATTGTTAGTGTATCTTATATTTGACAGTGTTTTAGAATTGACAGAATAAAGCACTCTTCGTCACAGGAGGAACTGAGATTGGATTGTCTTTATGGCAATCTCTCTCTCTAGATATTTATATATACACATATATTCACTTTGGGGGGAAAGGGATAGTTCAAGTGGTAGAGAGCATGCTTAGCATGCATGAGGTTCTGGGTTCAATCCCCAGTCCCTCCATTAAAAAAAAAAATTAAATAAGTAAACCTAATTACCTCCTCCCCCCCAAAAAGCCACACACATATATTCACTTTGTATATAAATAATTCATTTTATTTATTTTATATATACTGTATATGTTATACACATGTATGCACTCAGAGTATTTTGCCATTAATTGAATTAAGGAATACAAAACACTTTTGGGCAAAACTGTATCAATCAAGGTTGATGGAAAAAAGTGTAGCCTAACAGTTATTCTTTCCTTTGCAAACCACAGAACAGAGGAAACAGCAGTGAATGGTTAAGAACCCCTGGCCTATGGTGGGGAAACACTGACGATAATTAAAACAGAAGGAAAAGCACTATTGATTTCTGATCTTACGGGATGTTATAGGTGTTACATTAGAGCTGGAGTCTGCAGAATCTTGTTTTTAAAATATTTTTCTAAGACGTATGTTTTAAAGTTTATTGAAACAACTATTTTTAGAAAACAGGTCTTGACCTTTTAGGCAATTGATGAATTATTTGGTAAATTTAGCACAGTGTCCTGATCTAAATTAAGAAAAAGAAATGTGGGATAGATGTGAATATAATTTGGTGGATTTGGAACTGGATTGGACTTAAAAATATGTTAATTAGAAAATGAATGTCAGTATCTAATGTGATTTCTAAAGGTTTGCAGGAGGCTTTTATTTTTAGTTCTGTCCTATTTAACTTCTTTCTTTTTAAGTAAATTATATAAGTTGTTTTCTGGTCAAATTTACAGATGAAACAAAGATGAAAGCTATAGATAATATATTGGATTATAAAACTCTAGGCCAAATCTAAGAAGATGCAGTTTAATAGAAATAAAGTGTGGGTCCTATCCTTTAAACACACAGACACACACACACACACAAACACACACAGAGGTGAAAAAGATGGTGGAAAATGGGCTTTGAATTAATATGTTTAAAACATTTTTTAAAATAGTTGATGAATAGTGGACATTTATTGGCTGTAAATTGGCTTTCAAAGCAGGAACCTAAAGGAATCAAGGAGGAAAAAAAACCCCATGAAATTATAAATTAGAAGAATAAATAACCATGAATATGGAAGAAATTAAAGGAATAATTTTGAAAGTATTTTAAAAGCATTATGCAAATATATTTGTACATGCGTACACAGGCACACACACATTCAGAAGCCAGCAAGGTACTTAACGGTGGAATATTAAAAATCTCAATACATCTCCTTTCAACATAGGAACAAGATAAGAATGTTTTATCAGTTACAGTTGGTTGGTAGATAACAAAAGCCATTCTAGGTAGTTTAAGTGGAAACGGTCACATGACAGAACTGATTATGAAGTTGTTGGAAGAGTTGGTGGACCAAGCTCTAGGCCAAGCATCCAAGTATGTCCCCCAGGACACCAGCCTAGAACCAGCCTGCCAAGAGAGCTGCTGCCACTGCCATGATTATGAAATGGGAAATCTGGGGGCTACCACCCCAGTGATTGGCTCCATGACTACACCATCTCAGGAATGACCTATGGTAGCAAAATGAATGCCCTGCCCACTGCTTCTCAATACCTACAAAAGTAGGCATTAGACACAGGATCTCTGTATGGTTGAGAAAACCCTAAACTGTCTATGATGGTACTCCTGGTTTGCAGAATCAGCAGACCAGAGGCACAGCCCAATTTGCCTCACTTCCACCGTCCAAATTTCTTGAGGAGATGTCTTCTCCTTCTCAGTGTGAGCTACATCACAGGTAGAATCCTAGCTTGAAGTGATCCTGGGGGATGCTGTCTTAGGTTTCTAGCCTCTAGCAGGCAATAAGTCATTTTAAAAGAAAGATGAAATGGCCATGATTGAAATGATCTGCCATATTATGACCCCATTTCTCTGAAAGTAGTAAACCAAGAAATTAAGCAAGAAAAAGAAATCAGAAGTATAAAGCAAGAAGCAAAAATGTCATGTTTGCAGTTGATATGGCCATAGACTCAGAAAACCAAGAGAATCAGCACAAACAGTACTAGAAACAGTTTTCAGAAAGATATTTGGTTTTAAAATCAATATATATGAATCAAGTAGCTTTTCTATAATCAGTAACCACTTAGAACATACAATGAAAGAAAGTATTCCCTTTACAAGAGCAACCACAACAAAAAAAGATATACCAGCTATTATAAAGTTAATAAAAATATGTAGGTTTTATATGAAGGTGCCATTGAAAATTCCTGCTAGAGTATGTAGGAAAAAACTCATGTTAAAACAGACTTTGCTTTGAATGGCAAGATTCAATATTACCAGTATGTTAATTTTCCTTAATCATATGTAAGACAAATACATATCCTATATGTATTAGATGAGATATGTATGCATATTCCCAAATCAAAAAGACTTTTTTTGAACCTGACACTACTATACTTAAAATGAAGAAATACATATGCAAAATTAGCCACGGACATCTGAGCCAGATATTCAAATACATCATGAAGCCATAACTAAAATAGTTTCTGCATTAAGAAGAAATACACAGAAGTTCACTGGATTAGGGTAGAGATTTAGAACACATCTAAAATACATATGAAAATAATGTAATGTAAAATGAAGGTGATATTTCCTATCAGTGAGGAAAAGATAGATTTATTTAATAACTATTGAGACAACTGGCTAGGTATTTGGGGAAAAAAAAAAAGGTTGGAACTCAGCTTAAATCTTTAACACCAGAATCACTTCTGGATGAAACAGGTGTATGAAGGTGAAAAAGGAGTAAAAAATATGAAGAGAGAGTTGAGAAATATAAAGCGGTAATAAACGTATTAAAGGAGGTTCAACTTCACTCATAACTAAAGGAAAACCAATCAAAGTGAAGATGTATCGTTTTTATCTATCAGATCTAAAGGCCATTGGACTGCATTTCTAACACTGTGGTCTGGTTGTTCTTTTCTACTTTTCTGAAAAGTTCAGCCAGAATTAACCACAGCTCAGTTTTAGTCCATCTGGGGAGCCTGCCTGCTCACTTTGTAGCCAGTTTCCAGCTATAGAGATCCTTTCCTGTTAAAAATGTATAAGGCTTGGGGAAGAAACAGCTCACCCTCTCATCTCTAACCATCTACCTACTTAGCTATGCATGTAAAGAATTTGTTTTCTCAAAAGATATCAAGTAATTGCCTCTGGAAGGGGAAGAGGGGTCATGGGCTGGAGGCTGTGGAGGAGGGAGAGATTGATTTTTAATTAGAGGCATCTGCATCCCCATAGGCATGTTTGCATTTCTGACCATGTAAACATTTTCATATTTTAAAAGCGGCAGAGCATCTAAAACAGGGTTGGTGTCAGTCGAGCTCTGCCCCGAGGTGGTGAACTGGGATTGGCTTCAGATGTAGACACTCCCCTCTAAGACTGGTCAGTGAGCCAGCTAGAACATGTTAGGAAAAGCAACCATGCATGGGGGAATTTGCAGCCACGCCCAAACAAGCATCTGGATGGGTCATTAGCTGGATAAGGGACTGGGGCAGAAATCAGAGCAGCGTTCATGAAAGAGAATCTGGAAAAGTCGTGAGAACGTGTTGGCTTCGGGCTCAGGGGATATGACTCCATCAGGGAGGATGCTGAAGGAAAGAGTCTTGTATTGATGAAAGAAGAGAACGCTAAGCAGTGAGGCTTTCCAAGGAGGCTGCTGTGGCCCGGAGCGAGCTCCCCTGTTGTGAGAGCCGTTCAGGACTAAGCCTTCTGTCAGGTCGATTAAGGGGAGTAAAAGGGCCAGAGATCTCACTCGGGATTCTTAAAAGAGGCTGTTATATCCGTGTTGTACTCACTGTTAGTAGGAGTCCCCAGATATTTGAAAAGACAAAAAAAAAAAAGGGGGGGGAGTTCTATATCAGAAAACAAACTTAAAATAGGATGTAAAGCTCCAAGTCAGCCAACTAGTCTCTCAAGATCTATTCTGGGGAGCCAGCTCTTTAAAGCAGAACCACAGATTGTCACCGCTAAAGGCCACAGGACCGCTTTTATTACCTTTTTGATTTGGTTCTGCTCTCTGCTTTTTTTTCCCTAAAGGTTAGCCAACTTTACCACATGTCAGCTTCCTGGAAAATTGAGGGGATCAACCCCCTTCTCTTCAGCCACCTTCCAGCAGGTGGATTCCAGGCAGCTGCTCGCAGGCAGCAAGAGTAGGTGTGACCTTGCGCGAAGGTGGTAAAGGAGCTTTGTTCTGCCCTTTCCTCCCTCACAGACCACCAAGGCCTGCACGTGGATGTTTAATACCCCGGGGAGGATTTCTGGCCTCTGTTCCAAACAATTACTGAACTAATCTAAATTATACAAACACAGACCATTTATCAAGGTCAGCCTGCAACGATTTGTGTATCTAAGCAAAGTGTTCCCAGGACAAAGGGTGAACTGAGGATAAGGAAAGCAGAGATGAGGTGCTGATTCGTCAAAAAACAAAAAGATTCTCGCTGACCATGGGAGAGTTTGCAGGTTGGTTACCTGGATGATTCTTGTTTTATTAGCATGAGGCAAAAAGACATGTTTCTTCTTTCGTAACACCCTAAGACACACAACACTTTGTAAGTTTAGACTGAGACATTTGACTTCAAAGGATTTTTAACATTCTTGACAAATAAGGAAGAAGTGAAGGAAAAATGACAGCCAGCTTGAGGGAAGTGGTGATGGAGACTACTTCCAACCCAGAGGCACATCCAGCTCTCCCTTTCAGGCCTTATTTCCCACAGCAATAAGCCAATTCTCTAAAATATAGTGATTGTCTGTTAATTGACCCTAAAGAGACTTACCTGAAAAGTGTACATTAGAAGTTAATATCAAATAAGCCAGTCCCCGAAAGACAAGTATTACCTTGTTCCACTAGGTGAGGCACCTAGAGCAGTCAGATCCGTAGAGACAGAAAGGAGAATGGTGGTTGCCAGGGGCTGAGGGGAGTGGGGGATAGACAGTTATTATTTAACAGGAGTGGAGCTTCAGTTGTTTTCCGTGGGTATAGGGTTTCAGTTTGGGCAAATGAGAAACGTTCTGGAGATGGTGACATGACTATGCAACAAAGTAAATGTACTTAATACATTAATACTGAATTTAAAAATGGTCAGGATGGTAAATTGTATGTTATTAACCACAATTTAAAATAAACAAAAAAAGTTAAATCAATAAACTATATCCTGCAACTTTGCAGAATACAAAATGAATATACAAAAAGTCTGTTGCATTTCTATACATTAATAATGAACTATCAGAAAGAGGAATTAAGGATACAATCCCATTTACTATCACATCAAAACCTAGGAATAAACCTACCTAAGGAGATAAAAGACCTGCACTTGGAAAACTATAAGACACTGTTGAAAGAAATTGAAGATGACACAAACAGATGGAAAGATACACCATGTTCTTGGACGGGAAGAAATAATATTGCTCAAATGACCATAATACCCAAAGCAATATACAGACTCAGTGCAATCCCTATCAAAATGCCAATGGCATTTTTGACAGCACTAGAACAAAAAATTTTTAGATTTGTATATCTACTACTCTGTTATAAGAGTGAAACTTTGCCATTTGCAGCAACATGGATGGACTTCCAGGGTATTATTATGCTAAGTGAAGTAAGTCAGACAGAAAGGCAAATACTATATAGTATCACTTATATGTGGAATCTAAAAAATACAACAAACTAGTGTGTATAACAAAAAAGAAACAGACTCGCAGATATAGAGAACAGATTAGTAGTTACTAGTGGGGAGAAGGAAGGGGGAGGGGTAACATGAAGGTAGGGGGTTAAGAGACACAAGCTATTATGTATAAAATTAGCTACAGGTTATATTGTACAATGCAGGGAATATGGCCAATATTTTATAATACCTACAAATGGATCATAACTTTTAAAAATTGTGAATCACTATAGTATACACCCATAACATACAATATTGTACATAAACTATACTTCAGTTTTTAAAAACTCAATAGGTTATGTTCATAGATGAGCATACTGTAGTGACTGGCTTAAAAGTTCACAGTTTTGCATCTGCTGTGTTATTGTCTCCTCTGGAATCATGCTTTTGGCTGGAGGAGCTTGGCACTGGGCTGAGCATCCTTGAGTGTGCATGGCCAACCCTGAAGTGGACCATGAAGGGGGACCGTGTCCACGGTCACGGCGGTGGTTTTGGAAGCCTGGATAGGGTCAGACAGGGAGGGCAGCTCAGACTGGTGGGTTACCTGGCTTGATCGATGCTGAGCACGCAGGTGATGGGGAGTAAATATTAAAGCAAGTCTTACAACATTGAGAAATAAGTAAGAAGCGGGCTGCCATCACAACCACAGCTAAAACGTCCAAGAACTACAGTTAACTAACACCACCTGAGAACCACAAGTTATGGTGGAAGACACATCTGCTGTTCTACCTGTTTTTAATAGTAGAGGCATCATATGGTTTTCACATCCTCAGAGGAAAGCCACCTAGGAGTACGATTTTCACCTCGTAAAGACTGAGCAGGCATCCAGGGTCAGCTCCGCAGGCTGCAACCCACACAGTCCCACGGGGTCCCGTGCTCAGAAGGCCCTGCACTTGGTTTAAGGCTCTGCTTTGGGGGTTCTTGAAAGGTTTAATACTCTTTGAACAAAGGACCTGACGTTTCACTTTGTGCCGAGCCCCAGGAATTATGTAGCCAGTCCTGCTGGCACGAATCAGAGCATCGAACTACTGCCTAGATTGAAATGTCCTGGTGATACAAAGAGGTGGATGGATGCACAAGCCTAATTTGGGCAGATAAGGAGGATTACCAAAGGATAGGGTTGGTCCAGGGGGTGGGATTCTGGTGGAGTCAAGGAAGGATCACAGATCGAGAAATATGTCGTATTAAATACATACATGACTCTAAGCATGCCTTTCGGTCCACTGCTGGGTTCAAGGCCCGTGGTCAGGCAGGGTCATCACACAGTCACACTTGTACATCCACATTGCTTCTGCCTTTCTTTCAGAGCTGAGTTTACATTTTCTTGTTTTATAAAACAGACGAAACACACATTCATAATACTACTGTAGAGATTAAATCCCATGAAATGTGTCCCATGTAGAGCACAAAATAGATCCTACATGACTTGTATCTATTATTAATATTGTCAGCATTATAATTATCATGCAGATCATGGCGGGCTAACGACATCCCAAACAAAGTAGTTAGTACAAAAGTCAAAAGAGATTTAGGTGAACAGAAAGCTGATTGCGATTCATTTGCACAGTCAACACATCACGATTATTTATTTTGGGATTGTTGATATTATTTTGTATGTATAGATGTAATTAGTTCTGCATTTTAAAATTGAAAATATATCTGAATAGTGAGCTTAGTACTGTTGGAGTCTCTTTTTTATGCTTCTGCAAATAAAATGACAATTAGGGACAGTACAGCTTCTTGTCCTTCACTAAAATTGTTTATTTCACTTCTAGAAAAACAGGCTATTTTAAAGGTAAAAGGGACCTTACAGATCATCTGCCAAAGTTTCCTCTTTTAACTAATGAAGAAATTGAGATCTGTGAATCTGTGTCTTTTAAAGTATTGAATTACTTTCCTCAAGCATTCTATCCATTCAGTAAAAACAAAATCATTTCATTTGTTTAATTCGGTTATCTTTAAATAAGTTAACTTAAATCATTTTCATTTGAAAACAAGACTTCTATTCTTTGTTCCCACTGCTCTCCTTTTATTATGCTCTTAGAATGATTCTTTTGGACAAACTGTTGACGTATATTTAATTTATAAATGGCATGTTGCTGTAGGAAGGATGTGTCCCACTCGCAATATTCTGCAAGGGTGGATCTAAATTGTTTTGTCTGCAAAACTTTCAGTTCCTGCAGACTGATGCCAATTCTGTCCTTAATTCATAAAGCAGATAAATAGGGTGTCAGTCATCCTGCTTCAAAATACAGAGTGTGAGTGTGCATAATCTCTTCTTCAGAATACACAGGCAGCATGCAGCCCACAAAATACACAGCAGAGCCTCTCTCAGTCTCTCTCCTTCTGTCTCCTCCTCTTTTTCCTTTTCTCCACAAAGTACTCATACATCTGTTTGTCTCTTCAGCGACATGCAGCAGGATACGCTTGGTTCCTCGTTTCCCAAACTGTTTGTCACTTTGGCATCCATTGCTGACTTGTCCCCCCCTTGCCCCATTGCCTTCAGAGCACAATCTGAGTCAGCAGCATGATTTCAGAGTTGAGTGCCGACTCTGTAGTTGACAACCTATGTGGATTTTAACCGATGAGTTTTCCAACACGGGGAAGGATGCCATGGGCCAAATAGGAGGAAAATCTCCAGCTCACTGAATTGGTTGCCCTTTTGCAGCTGGTTGTAGTCAATAAGCATATCATTGGAAAGAACGTCCCTCTGTGGGATGCCGTGGGAGAAGGGGTCATTTTGGGGGCCAGAGTTGATTTTAATTGCTTTACTTCTGAAAAGGATGTTGATTTGCTGTTTGTCTAGATAGATGAATGTAGTTTATTTTTTGCTCAGTCTTCTCCATCATGATTTTTTCCATTCTGTCTTTACACACACACACACACACACACAGAGAGAGAGATTAGTTTCTTTCATTGTGTAATCTTGCAATTAAATCACTCCTCCTATCCTATGACCTTTTATTCCTTGGTGAATAGTTTTCTAAATTAAAAGTTTGAAATTTTCCCCACAGGTAACAGATTCTGGAAGAATTTCAAAGCCATGCATGTTAAACCTCTACTTAAGCTACAAAGATGTAGAAATAAATTTGAACTCCAGAAAACTCACAACCTGTGATTGAGTCAGAAAATCTCTGGCGTGTTCCCATGTATACTCTTGGGTTAAAAGGCACTTACGTTTTAAGTATTCACAGAGGAAAAAAGGTATTAGTGTCTCTGAACGATTCCTGTCTTTCTGCATAACCTCACAGTTTCAGTGGTTGCGTAGTATGTGTTTGGTTATGAAGGACATTCTCTCACATTATAAACCCCAAATCCTCCATGTGTGAGCATAGACAATCATCGAGGCAATTAATTAATTTTCTTATATCTGGCTCTATTCCCAAAATAATTGAAGGTGGTAACAATCTTCAAGTAAAACATCCCTTCCCTCTTAAGGAACCTTCTGTTTTGCTTTAAATAGAGGTGGTTTTCTTACAAGACTTAGTTAGCAATCACGGGATCAAAAATGACAGGAAAAAAACTCAGAGACATAGTCAAAGATTATTCACTGTCCCTATCATCAGAATTTTTCCTGTAAACATTTCTATATTCAGCTCTTAGAGCGATGATTTTAAATTCAGCTGCACATTAGAACCTCATAAGCTAAAACAACAACAACAACAGCAAAAGCTGTTTCTGAATCTCCACTGCAGAGTAATTGAAGTAACTTGGTAAGGGTGGAATCCGGTGAGTCAGGACTGGGCACTATGGCCTCAGAGGGATATATTTATGTGTCATTAAGAGAGTTAATCACACACAGGGACCAAAGGAGTAACAGAAAGTATTTGACTCAGATTCTAGTTAGAATCTTACGTGGGCATTGCGATAAAAAAAACAAACAAACAAAAATAGAGGGACTTTTGGGAGTTGATGTGTCTGAGAGGCTATAAAAAGTGTTTTTATGGTGATTTTCTAAAACAAGAACATTATTTAGCACTAAAGATGTCTCAGAAATTACCAAGGCATACTTTAAAATAGAACAGACCAGATAAAAGGTTCTTAGTGCTTAGTAGGTGATGCCATTAATTACTGCAGTTTCAGAAACATTTATATATGTATATATACGTAAATTATTTTGTATTTCCTGTGTTTATAGCTTAAATTTTTTTCCTTAAATTTTCTGTGGAAAGTTAATTCTAGACCTAGTTATATTCAAAAAGAACAATGGGAAAAGCATTTTGTTTCATTGTGGGTTTTGGTTTTGAATTAAGAAAAGGAGGCTGTTGTATCTTTAGGGCAGTGGGTACTGGTGTGCGGAAGGACCAAACTCAAAAAACCACAAGACACAGAAGGAAGCTTGAAGGGCAAACATTGGGTTTATTACAGTGGACCTCTTCTCCCACCAGAGTTTATTTCTCTCTGCAAGGCTCACTCTTTTCCCATCCTTAAAGAGTGTTGCTTTTGTTAAAAAAGGTGATTCCTTTACATCCTAATCTGTATCTCTAGGTTTCGAGTCCTGTACCAGTGGGATAATTAAAATTCTTTGGTTGAAAGCCTTTCCCAATCACAGTGAGTCCTGAAACTATATTATTATTATTAATCAGGTATACATTTTTAACAGAGATCCACTGGTACAAAAATTCAAACAAACTGCATTTTTTTTTGCCCCTCTTAAAATACTACAGACTAATATCAGCGATGCATCCTCTTATCTCTTTCAAAGGCTTAGATCATAAAGTGTGATGGAGTATCTTCAAACTTTCGCAGATCTGTGTTTAACTTTGGTCTGTGAAAGTTCATAGACAATAAATCAGTTTAACTCTTTCTTCAGGGCCTCTGTTACACAAATTTTCTGTTGTTTGAGCAAACAGTAAGTAAATTTCTTCATTACAAACACATGTGGTGCTTTAGCAGAATTCACAATGGAGGAAATTAGATTCGTTTCGTCTCTGTTGGTTTAAGGGCAAGCTCTTCTTTCTAAGCGCTTGTACTGTTCCTCCACTGTTAATCCACGATTAATCACAAAATGACAATCAGCATTGCTGTCAGATCAGCCTCAGAGGAATGGGGCGGGTCTCTGTCACTCCACGTGAGAATACATTCTGCAATCTGCTTTTCAGGGTCCCAGAGAAGTTCTGAGCACTCTCTGGAAATAGCATCCTTCTCCCCAAGGGCTCAGTCTGTCATTTTTTCCTAATTGAGGAAAATGCAGCTGCCTAACAGAGTAGGTTCACCCACTTGCTCACTCATACACCATTTTTTTTTTGCCTCTTACTACGTTCTCAAAACTGTATCAGACACTGAGAACATAAAAGATGAATAAGACATAGTCCTTGCCTTACAAGGACTTACAAGTTATTACAAAGTAGCAGAGGAGAAAGACAAAATCAGCCAACTTGCCATATGCAAGGTACTTCTAATTCATCCAGGAGAAGCAAGATGTCACTCCAGGAAGATCAGGATGAGCTTGGCTTCAAATGTCAATTTAAGGAAACTGATATTTCCTTAATACAGGGAATTTCCAAAATACAGGACAGATAAATAAGTAGCCAATCAATGGATTATGTTTTCAATGATCCATTTCTTATCCAAAACATATGCCCACACATATCATTGACATCTTCTTAAAAACCCTCAAAATTATTTTCTGTCTCTTCTGAAAGTAGTTCATTGCTGAGAATAGCCTGTCTTTATCAGGACAGATTTGTCTGACATAATTTTTTTTATTCACTCAAGATCTACAAATAAATTCTAATGCAGAAATCTGATTTGAGTTGCACAGGGAGAAATGAATAAGATTGCTTGTGGACTTTTAATACAAATTATTTAAAAATTCAAAGCAAACAGTTGGATTTGTTAGAATCCAGTGGGGTTTATAGCAATTAGGGTACAGTTGAGAGTGTTTTGGACAATTCACCCCAAGTGATTTCTGAAAACTGAACTGCTCTTAGGGTGATTTTGCTGCTCTCAACTCAGCACTGGCATTGGCATTGGTAGATATATCACTGTGGCATAAAAAAAGCTGAAATTGCATTTCCCAGCAGGCGCCCTCAAAGAAGCCTTTTCTGCATTGGGGTCATATAGGAGGCTAGTGAACAGATTTATCTTCCTTTCATTTTCATTTACTTTTCTTACCAATTTCCTTTTCATTTCTTCTTTAAGACAGACATATATGCATGATAACTAACAACGGTAAAAAAAAAAAAAAGAACATTTTATTGAAAAGAAAGTTGAGTGTTTTTAATTTGGGGAACAATTTTTACTAGTATTAAGCTGTAAAGAGAATTAGTCATAGGAAGAAATTTTATGTCTTCTCAATTCTTTTGAAAATTCTGTGCAGAGTCATAATCACCGGGAAAAGCATGAAACTAGATTTAATCTGGCCAGCATACTTATATATATAATTTTTTATTAGTATTAAGAACAATAAAATCAGCAGACCCAATGTAAATGGATATATGGTACTGTTTTTATTATTATTTCCAAAGGCTGAGGTAACTACACTTCCATGCATGATGTTGTAAAAATTAAATGATGCACAATAATATGAAAAATGAGTTCTTCTTAGACAAGTTGGCCTTTTCAGCTCTACATATTGTTTGGAAATCTCTATCTTTTGGCTGATATTGCTTTAGAACGATCAAATTTCTATTTGCATTTAGTCATGCGTAGTGTTTTGAGTTTCTCAAAATGAAAGTCTAAGACATAAAGAGATTTCGTTCTGTTTGATTTGATACTTTCTTTGCATTGGCTGTTTTGGAAGTTACGGAGACTATTCTGGTTGTTCCACTAGTGTGGCCTTATCCATGATCACCCAATCTGGATTTGCCTTGAATCGGATGTGATCAGATATGTCTGGAGAGTCCTCGGGGACTGGCTTACCAAGAGTTCATTTGCATAACGGACCTAGGAGGACTGGGGGAAATAATCCATCCTATGGGAATAGAAAGTTGACACAGAGGAGCTTGATGGAAGTCGATTATATATAGCACCGGAAGAACGGCGTGCACAGAGCAGGAAGGAGGCTGCATCAGCCCAAGAGCTGACCCTGGGAAGAAGCAGAACCAGAAACACCTGCAGCAGCGGTTAGCTGGGGGCAAACCCAGCAATTGTAGCAACGGAGGCAAACAGCTTCACAAAGGCTAATTAGAATCCTCAGTGGCTTTCCAGGGTTTTCCCAGCAAGTTCATGGACATTATCATATGTGGTTGATATCTATTGTGATACAGGAAAAAAAAAAAAAAAGGAAAAGGAGATGCTACTTGGTAAAAGAGCAAACCAAGTTCATGTGCAATTGTGAGACCCGCTGGTCGACTTCCCAGTCGTAGGGTGTGCGTGGGGTGATGAGGCAATTTTTCAAGGAGATTTTTCCTCTGGAGGCGCCTTGGGAAAGATAGATTCATATGATAGGATGAGAAAAGAATGAGAAATAACAAGACGACATGGAAGGCAGATAAAGGAAAAGAACTGCGCTTGTTAAACAGCAGAACTAAACCCAAATGTAAAATTATGAAAGAGCAAAGTGTCCTTAAATTAAGCTCCTTTTGTCCATTTCACATATATCGTTGTCTTCTGAGTGAGTTCATGGTGTTAATGGCATCTTAGGAAGAAATAATAGACTTAGCAGAATAAGGGGTGCCTCACTAGGTATTCAACTTGAGTTCCTCTAAACTATTTTGCACCACTTATTTAATTTGGAATTTTTTTTTCTGGTTTCTTTCCAGCTTTGACTTCCTTCCCAAGCCGCAGCTCCACATTTCCCATTGTCTTCTGCATAACATGTAGGAAACTCATACCTACAGTCAGAATCTGTTTATTACCTTACCCTTCTCCCCTACATTGCTCTGCTTCCTGTATTTTGTGGTCACTGCTAATGATGTCAGCATCCATTCAGTCTCTCAAGTGAGGAGGGTGGATTCACCTTTTGCTTCCCCCGTACCTTTGGTTCTCATATTCCGCGTGTTGCCATCAGTGCTGTCGTTAATTTCTCAGCCCTCACCGCTGCCTTCCTACCACCGGACTGTAGGTCCTCATTGTGTCTTGCCTAGACTTTAACGGTAATGTCCTAACATGAGACCCTCCCCACTCTAGGCATTAATCTACCTACATTCTTATTATCGTCATCTTCCTAAGGGCAGATCTGGTCATGCCATTCACCAGCTCCAGAATCTCTGTTGGCTCCATTGCCTGTGGCAAACGGTCCAATCTTGGAAGCATTGGAAATGAAACCTTCAGATATTGGGCTCTCTGTCTCATCCCTAGCACTCAGATTCAACCACCCTGAACTTCTCACCCCTCCCTGTACAAACCTGACCCATTCACATCTGTTCTGATGCTCTTTTGCAATTTCTTCAGTTGGCAGAATCTTAGCCATCGTAGTCATTTTTTCAGCAGAGGACAAAAATCACCTCCTCTGGGAAGCCCTCTTGAATGCTTTTGGGCAGGATTACTTTCTTCCTCTTCTCTGTCCCTTGGCACTTTCCTTCCTACCTGCATCATAGCTCTTACCTTGTTTATGATTATTTCTCTATCTTGGTGTCTATGTTCCTATTAGACTGTGAGATCCTCTAGGACAGAGCAATGTCACAGTCCTCTGTGTCCCCAGAGCCTCACGAGAGGCCTCCACAATGGCTACAGAATAAGTGTTGACAGAATGAAGAAGCCCAGTGAGATGACAAGTCAGAAGAAGGACACTTAGTGTGGCTTCAGAAAGCAGAACCATCAGAGCACAGGATCTGGCTAAACGTACAGTAGAATATTCTAAATGTCAGAGATTACTTTAGGAAGTTAAAATGTCCCTTCTTTAGAAATGCTCACAAAGTGGTTGACCTCTTGAAAGCGGCTGGATAGGGGATTTGTGCATAAGGTAGGGGGCGGCCATACTAAATGACCTCTAATTCAATTCCGAAGTTGTGTCATTCTTCATCAGTGCACAGTTCCTCAGATCATCTAATGATTTTTAATAATCAGTAATAGCTGACTTTTAACCCTGGCTCTGGAAACTTATTTCCCATAAATAATTGTGAATGTATTCAGCTGGAGCTAAGCAGAGACAGGGAGAGTGGTCTATCAAGTAAACATAAATGATACATTGTGATTTTTAGAAGATTGTACATGAAAACCAAAGCATCCTGTTTTTAGCATTGAGAAGAAATAGGGTTTGCATTTTGGTACTCTTAAGAGCAAGGAGCAACTTTCTGCTTTCTAGTTTGGCATTAAGGGACACTGCGTAGCCTGCACTTGGATTGAGTCCAGCACTGTCTGTGCTAAATTGTAGCTCTAATATCTCTGTGGGTTTTATAATAACATAAATAATTATAATGCATTGTTTTTATATAGCACCTTTCTCTAAGGAGCATAAAGTGCTGCATGGACATTATCTCATTAAATCTTACAGCCCACTGGGGACATTGAGAGAAGCCAGGTAATATTATATCCCCTTTGAACCCAGCGCGGAAAAGGAATTGCTTCAACCAAAAGTAAATAAAAGCAAGATTGAATAAAAGCAAGATTTATAAGAGGATATAAGGTTAGAGTTTAAAGAAAGAAATTGACTATGTTAGAATTAAAACTTTTTTTAAAAAATAATGAATGGCTTTCAAAAATGTGAAAGTGTCTGGAGTGTGATGTTTGTAGCTACTACAAAATTAAAATATATATATGAACACTTTAGAAATTTGAAAAACAAGGGCTTTTTAAACCATCTGTAATTTTACTACAATAACAGAACAGATTTGGCCTATTATCTTCATATCTTTTGTTAGTTTTATGTTTTTTTTTAACTACGTATATAGATTCCACTTAGACTTACAGTGTATATTTAATTTTATATTTTATATTTTTCACTTAACAATATATGTTTGCATAATTATAATTCTGAGAATCTTGTATAATTTTCCATGGAATGATATACCATAGTTTGTTTCACTCGCCTATTATAGAGTTGTTTCCACTTTTTCACTGCATTAAATAACAATAAATTGAAACTCTGTCTTTCTGCATGAGGATTTTTTTATATTTTAAATTATTTCCTTTGCAGAAAGATATCCACATACAGAATTCTCAGATTAACATGGATGTATAAGTATGTTAGAGCAGAAACATATTCCAAAATTAGCATATGAATGAGAAAAAGAAATAATAAGAAAATAAATCTATCTAAAGACCAGCTATGTTTATAAGTTGGCAAAACAACCACTTTAAAAATTAAAAAGTAAGCATTTTTTTGTTTATGCACAAAAAAGGGGTCTGATTTTTTCCCATCGTGTCTTTTTCTAATTTAATTACTTTGATAGTGTGAAATAGATAAAAAAAAGAGAAGGTTGACTCTCACAGAAAACACACATTTGTACCAGATACAGGAAACTAGATTCACTTGGAGAAAACAGGTAAATTCTCTGCCCTCCTGTTTTTCATTTTCATGATCAAAGGTTCTTTGAAAATAATTATGAGTGTGTGTGTATACCAACACCAGAAGTTCCATCTCAGGCAGGTAAATAAGACTGTAGTTTTCTTATTAATTATCGAGGCACTGGGGACAATGAAATGCACACAACTGTTTTCAGTGGTGAGTTGTTATATGGTTATCTGATTTATGCCCCAGTCATTTACCAAAGTAATTACCTCAAGAGTCAAGGATAAAAAATATTGGCTTTGGTTAAGGTAAACATTTAAAAAATCTTGATGTGTGATGTAAATACTGGGCAGCGAAACTGCCTAGCTGATGTTACTCCAAATGGCAATAAATCTAAGTGATGACTGGAGTACTGAGTCGGTACTCGCTTAAATATGAATGAGGCACACAGCCTTAGCCGCGGACTTGGGAAGCTTGAAGTTTCAATCACTTTTCTCAATATTCTTGCTGATCTTAACTCCTACGCCCATTTTTATCCATTTTATGGTTGAAAGCAATGTTGCAGATTGACTCAGGTTTATGTAGGACACCCAAAAACGTTTCCACTAGCTCACAGAAATTCTGCAAACCATTCCTGTTTTTATAGCGTTGGCAATGGTGTTCAAATGATATGCATTGAACATTGTGGGAGTTCTATGGGCTGCATTTTCTATTTTACTACATATTCTAGCAAGTAGGTTCTGTCTTGGGAGAAATAGGACTTAAGTCAAACTGTTACAGGAGAAGTGGATCTGGTGACGTGCCCAAGATGGCAGAGTAGGAAGGCCCTGAGCTCACCTCCTACAGGGGCACAGCAAACTGACAGCTGTTTACAGAGAGATGAGTAAAACTTGGGGGCTACCAGAAAAGATCTTCTACAACTAAAGATATAAAGAAAGAACCACAGTGAGATGGACTGGAGGGGTGGAGACATAGTGCAGTCAAGATACACAGCCCCAAGTTGGCAACCCATGAACAGAAGGATAATTACATTTTCAGGGGCTCCCCACAAGGAGCAAGGGGTCCGGCATCCACAAGGGGTCCTCGGCAGCCTGGAAGTCCTACCCCGGGAAGACTGAGCCCTCAGTCTCCCCAAACCCAAACATTTAAAGAATGGCTTTAAAGGATAGCGGGTTACTTTCAGGAGGAGAGCCAGGGGGCTGTGGCAAGTGTAGACTCCACTCTTACGGGGAGCGCACAAAATCTCACACGTGCCTTGATTCAGGGCAGATGCAGTGATTCTAGAAAGGAGGCTGGATCAGACCTGCTTGCTGACCTTGGGAAAGCCTCCCGGAGAGGCAGGAAGCAATTAAAATTTACCCTAGGACGTAGAAACTGGCAGGAGCCATACTGGGGAGCTCGTCCCACCCCAAGGACACTGGTGCTGGCGAGCATCACTTTGGAGTCCACTCTCTGGCTTATTAGCTCCAGGACCCGGCGCTGCCCACCATCCAGCCAGTACCGGTCCTGGGACACTTCAGGCCAGACAGCTAGCCAGGCAGGGACACAGTCCCATCCACCACCAGGCCAGCTGCCTTAAGATTCCTTGAGCCCTGCCCCAGCTGCCATAGGACTGGGCCCCACCCACCAGAGGGCCAAGGGCCCAGTCCTGCCCACCTGCTAGCCCACGCCAACCCCAGGAGCCCCAAGATTCTACGGCCCAAGACTCTGGGACACAGCTCCACCTATCAGATCTTTTTTTTTTTAATTTGATAATATATTTATTAGAATAAGAGACAATATTTGTTAAACATCTGGATGAAAATGGTAAAAGGATTTTCATACAGTTTTCAGGCACTGTACACACACGGTTGTTTACAGTAGCATCAGAACGTGGATTTGGGGAAAGATAAATCTCATACATGTTAACGCCTTGATCCATTTGTAACATTCAGAGCAACTCCACCATTTTAGAAACACTAGTCCAAACTTAAGAGAGACATATCACTAAATACCCCAACATGGTATATTTAGAAATAAAAAGGCTCTAGCCCCGGGACCCCTGGGCCCCAAAACTACTTACCAGCAGGCTGACACCAGCTCTGAACCCTCTGGGCCCTGACTCCAGGACCAGCCAAAGACCCCAGGACCAAAGGGTGGACAGCATCCCTGAGCACCCTAGGCCATGACCCACCCAACAGCCAGCGGACATCAGCCCCAGGGCTACTGAAGTCCCACAGCGAGTCATGTCAAGACACAGCCCATCTACCAGCAGGCTGGTCCCACCCGGGATGCCCTGAGCCTCAGCCACACCCACCAGCAGGCTGTCACCAGCCGCACCCCGCAGCCAGCCATGTCAGGAATCGCCCCTGCCCGACAGCAGGCAGACGCCAGCCACAAAACACCTCCCTGCCCGTGAACCCACGCATCAGCAGGCTGACTCGAGCTCCAGGACACCCCAGTGAGCAGCCAGCCGCCCCAGGACCCAGCTCCACCCACGGGCAGGCCAGAACCAGCCCCAGAGCTCCCCAGGGCTCTGTAGCCAGTTGCTTCATGGCCCAGCAGCCCTGCCCCAGGACCAGGACTCCCCTGGAAGTGCCGCCAAAGGACGCCGTCCTGCCCACCGGCAGCCGGCAGCCTCCTCACAAGGCAGGGTCTGGCAACCCATCAGACCAATGACCAGCCCGCCTACCGCACTGCCCACCATGGTCAGCCCACCACAGCAGGAGGGCCCCACATAGCCCACATAGAGGAGACCCCTGTAACGTACCTCTGGTGACCACTGCTGGGCCCCACAGGACATTTCCGCCCTAAGGCCACATCTTCAAGGTCACGAGGCATAACCGACTTACCAGATACCTAGACATAAAAACAGCAAATTAGCCAAAATGCAGTGACAGAGGAAAATATATTCTAAACAAAAGAGTAGGATAAAACCCCAGAAGAAGAACTAAGTAAAGTGGAGATAAGCAATCTAGCTGATAAAGAGCTGAAGGTAATGATCATAAAGGTGCTCAAAGAACTTGGAAGAAGAATGGGTGAGCATAGTAAGAAGGTAGAAGTTTTTACCAGGGTTAGAAAATGTAAGAAGAACCAAACAGAACTGAAAAATAATACAAAAAAATAAAATAAGTAAAGAATACACTAGCAGGAATCCATAGTAGACTAAATGACACAGAGGAACAGATCAGTGAACAGGGAGACAGACATTAACAAAACGAAAAAAAAAAAAGAAAAAAAAGGAAGAAAGAATTTTTTAAAAGGGGGACAGTTTACGAGACCTCTGGGACAATGTCAAGCATACTAGCATTCACTTTATAGGTGTCCCAGAGGAGGAGAGAGAGAGAGAAAGGGACAGAGAACTGATTTAAAGAAATAATAGCTGAGAACTTCCTTAACCTGGAGAAGGAGATAGACATCCAGGTCCACAGAGAGTCCCATACAAGATGAACCCAAAGAGGACCACGCCAAGGAACATTGTAACTAAAATGGGGAAAGTCAAAGATAAAGACAGAATATTAAAAGCAGCAAGAGAAAAGCATCATATATACCAGGGAACTCCCTTAAGGCTGTCAGCTGGCTTTTCAGCACAAACTGTGCAGACCAGAAGGGAAGGGCATGATACAAAGTGATGAAAAGGAAAAAACTACAGCCAAGTATATTCTAACCAGCAAGGCTGTCATTCAGATTTGGAGAGATCAAAAGTTACACCAAACAAAATCTAAAAGAGTTCAGCACAGTTCACAGAACAGTACAGAGTTTCCTTTAAAAACTAAAAATAGCGTTGCTGTGTGATCCAGCAATCCCACTCCTGGGCATGTATCTGGAGAAAACTCTTAACTTGAAAAGATACATGCACCCCAGGGTTCATAGCTGCACTCTTATTGGGGACCTGATTCATGCCTCTGTTAGAATGCTTCCATATTTTCCCGTAAGTACTGTTTAATTTGTTTACTTTTTCTTTACATAACGAGTTTCTTAAATTTTGACTTAGATCTTTGGTATCCCATGGCCTTGTACAGTTTCTGACATGTTGTAAGCACTTTGCAAATATTGATGAATAATTAAACAATTGAATAGTTTTTTCTTCCTACTATATATTTAGCATTATGCTGGGGACTGAGAGAAATATAAAGAAGTGTACCCTCAAGAAGCATATAAGCAGCACGTAAATGTAAAAAGTTAATGAACACTATGCAGCAGTGTACCATGTCGCCATGACAGGATTCCTTGGTGTTGGCACTGAGGAAAATAGCCAAGAAGAGTTACATATTCCCCAAATCGTAACAGGGTGATGGTTGAGTGAGTGATAGAGGGGCACGGCCCAGAGGGATCGAGGTCTGTTTCCATCATTATTCGGTTCATGTCCAACTTGTCTACTAGACTGTAAGAAGCTCCCAGGAATCGTAGTACACGTAGGCTTTTGCTCACCATTGTATTCCTAGGACCTGGCAGGATACCAGGCATAAAGCAGAGAATGGCGCCCTTACTCTGCACAGCATTTTCTGCTCTTTGTGTGGCTGGATCCGTCCCATTCTCAGTTCTCAGATCAGGTATCACCTCTTCCAAGATGCCTCCCCGAGTGGCCTCTTTGTTACTCTCTTTCTCAGTCTTCAGTTTATTCCCTTCACAGCACTTACTACTTCTCATTTCATTTAATTGACACTAGTCTTTCATCTTTTGCCCCCTCTAGATTTAAGCTACTTGATAGTGATGACTCTGTCGGTCTGTTCTAGTCCCTGTTGCATCCATAGCATGTATCAGAGCACCTGGTACCTTTCATTGGAGAGGTTTTAATCCACATAGTGATCTAACCTTGTCTAAAGTAGCTTCTGCCAACCAATCATCTGGCTTATTTTCTGTTTAGCACTAATTTTCTGAAATTATTTTCTGGAATTATTCTGTGTGTGTGTTTATGCTACATTCAAACTGTTAAGCCCACGAAGGCAGAGTCTAGAACCAGATCTGCCTGGCTCACTGCTGTATCGTCAATGCTGCGTAGAGGGGCCAATGTGACCAATTGCTGACTGTACAAATATTTAGCAAATAAAAGATGGTAGCATGATAAAAAAAGACAAGATACATTTTTTTTTAAGAAGCTAAGGAAAAGGATTAGCTATTAGCCACGACAGCAGAACAAGTGTTAGCTTAAAAATGGTGGTGGTAGAAGCAAGATCTCCTTTGAATGAGAAACAAAGAAAAAAGACTGTGGAAATCAGAGTAGGAAGTAGAGAAAAGAAACCAACAAAGGTGACCAAACATCTCACACAATTCATTGGCTTTTTTCAGGCTCCCTGAGACAGACAAAACAACGGGTAAACCAAGACTGTCATAGGGCATTTAGAGGCAGGACGTGCTAAATTCCTATTCACCATCTGAAGTGCAGTATAAAGAACACCCCATAGGGGGCTGGGCAGATCTGGGTTTGGCGCCGCCTCTCCCACTTATTACCTGTATGATAGTGGGTAAGTCAGGTGCCTTCTCTGAACCTCAGTTTCCATAACTGCAAAATGGGAAAAAGAAAACCTACCGCGTACCGCGGTTTTAAAGATAAGGTAAGCAAGTATCTGTAAATAGCTGTGCCGGGGCAGAGCCTGTTTCATTCAGTGAATGTGGCTGCGGTTATTTGTAACAGTTCGTCATTTAGGGTGCGCGGCTGGAGGTGTGGCAAGCAGACTGTCTAATAATATGAGTAAAGGGAAATTCATCTCCTTACATTTAAATGACTTTAGGGAGCATCTCTTTATTTGGGATCATAGCATGAATGCACTATTGATCATGTTATATAACTGTCGGTAAGGGCAGGCTAAATCATAAACCATTGACTTGAAAAAGAAAAACAGAAAAATAATCATGGTCCTATTTATTGTTCAGCATTGTACATAACGGAGTCTCAGGAAATGCAATTGGAAATCTTTCACCGAATCTGCGTTAATTAGCATGCCTTGCAGGTGCTCACACTGAAACACCCAAACATTCTGCGTAGGTATTGTTTCCAAAGAGGAGCTCGGTAGAAGCCCGCGTTCCTGGCTGAGGCTGTCATGTGTCTGTACAGAAAGGCAAATGTTACACAATTAGCTGAAGTTTTTAATCTGCGTATAGCTGTTAACAAGTAGATTTATTATTTAAAAGAGAAGTGCAATAATAAGAGTCTTAGTACCTCTGAATTGGGAGTGGGGCACATCATAACTTTGTAAAACAATTTGGAACCTTTTTCAGAAAACTAATTTCTGAAGATACTCTATTGCCTGAAAAGTTTCATAATGATGTTGATTTGCCAACTTAGTCTCTAGTGAGAGGTAATGAATCAAGTGCACCTGGGTTTATACAGGAAAAATAACATATTAATTGATTTATGTCCATGTGTTTCAGATATCCATAAAGCAAAGCCTTTGGCAACTGGCAAATGTAATAATTTCACGTTTACCTATGACTCACCAAGTACAATCCAATGCTGGAAGGCAAAATTTTATGTTTTATGTTTAGTTTTTATGATTGCTTTCATATAGCTTTTCCGTGCATTAAAAGTCAATTTTCAGAACCATAGGCTTACCAATTTTTATGAATAAAAATTTTATGAGAAATGTCTTGAGGTAGCATAAAATTATTTTCTGATCATCTTTGTCACCTTCCCAAAGTTTGCTGTTGCTATGTTTCCACGTATGCTCAAGGATATTGTTTGTAATATTTCTAAATATGACACATTTCATTAGAAATCTGATATATTACACAGAGATAGTATATGGAGGGTCACCACCATCACGTGACAGAGGTGCTTTTCAGTTTGTTTACACTGATAATTGTTTAAAATCAAATATCAAGAAAGGCTTTGAATAGATTATTAATAATGTTATATTTATGGAAATTGTATCATCTTCTACCTGTCATAATTATGAGCAAGAAGAATTAATCCTTGGAATGAGGGGCTCCCGGTAACACAGTAACTTAGTTCACTAATATACAGAACAAAGAAGACTTGAGATAAAATAAAATAGTTCTTTAAAGATCTATGCCAAGTGTACATATTTTATTTATATGATGTATAAACATATTACATTATATAGTATTTACATTACATATAAACATGTTACATTATATATATTATTTACATTATATATAAAGACGTTACATTGTATATATTATTTACATTATATATACACACAAGAAAGAGAACTCTAAGGATAATATATGATACATGTGTTATATTGTCCTTATAGTTCGTCTTGTGTTTTTGCTCTGTCTTGAGTCACCTACATAATATAAATTTTTATCGTTTAATGATATGTGTAGCCACCATGTGTTAGCAGCACAAATCTCTCTGTCATACAACTTCCAAAGAAATGTAAAAGTTCTGTCCTTTGAGGAAGTTGCAGAATTTGATAGCCATCACTAGTGGGCACTAAATTTTCCCCCAATCCGTCCTGTTTTCCGATGCAATGATATAGGAGTCTTGCACCAGGGTGCCTATGTGTGATGAAAAATAACCTCAGGTGAGAAATCCGAAGTGCAAAGAAGGTGGGGAGATAGTATTTGCTACTAGAAATATTCTAAGTTTAGAGCCAAATCTATGCATTGGTAGTAAAATTTCTAAGATGGTCATAAACCATCCAGAGTTAAATGTGCACCTCAGCCTGCATGTTTTGCAGGCTTTGTCAATGACTTGCAGGATGAACATAGATCCACTGCCATTTTTCCACTTTGCAATGAAGTTAGGATTTCTTTCTCATGTGCTGCAGGTACCAGAATAATTCTAAGAAAATATTGTTTCAAGATGAGCTGGAATATACCACTAAAAGGAAAGTTTTCATTACAGATGTAAGTTAACATCAAAAAGAAACACACATTGGCATGACAATTAGCTTTTAGGTGGGAAGATAGTTGCAAGATTAGAGCAGAATGGAAAAAAGTGAAAAAACCTTGATGTGGTGCATAAAAATATCTTTTGAGTCAGACTGACCTGGGTACCAATCCTTTCGGCACCCGCTGTGCAACACTGGGCAAGCTACTCAACTGTTCTCTGAGCCTCAGTTGACTCCCTTATAAACTGAGAAAAAGCTTACTTATATATTTGCATGTGGCCTACAGTGGATCAGATGCTTGACACAGAGCAAATGTTTGACAAATATGAGTTCGCTTAGTCTGAATAGAACATTAAAATATACTCAATCTCCTTAACAAGGTTTTCTTTTTCCTAAATAGCATTCTCAATAAGGGGGATGCTCTGAAATACAGTTCTGGGGACACTGATTGAATGTCATCTTTTCTTTTCCCTACCAGCGATCTGTTGGATGATATGGGAAGAGTCCTGTGGTATCACTGACCCTCATGGTCTATATCTGCAAAAGGAAGAGCATAGTTTATTAATACCATTTGATATTCTTTGCGAATAAATGTTTTGCATATAGCACACATTGAATAACTGTCAAATTAGTTGAAAAGTGTGACACCGTCCTGTGGGGAGCTTGAATGAGTTACTGGGAACTTCTGTGATAAATATCAACTTCACATTCACTCTGTTAATGATATATGGACTCTATAAGCCAAGACCACTTAGTCACCTGAGTCTTTTCTGAATGGACCATGTCAGTGTAAAGACAGGCAACTGCCAACACCCATGTAAGCCTTCTTTACTCCGGCATGTAAACTCGTTTTCCAAAAGGACCCTGAGGGTAGCAGAATGTCTCTCTCATTGGTTTCCAACAAGGAAAACAATGCATTTTGGGTTCTTCTTGGCCATTGACCTCCAGACTGAAAATAGTTTCAGAAAAGTTTTCAATTCACTGAGAGTATAATTCTTCAACAACAAAATGCATTTCATCCTTTCCATCCCTCTGCCCTGCCCCTATATATCTTATTTTCCTAGTCTTTGCTCTCTTACTTGAGGGTTGATAATTTTTCTCTAGAGTTCAGAGGATGAACACTCTTGACCTAAAACTCTTTGAAGAAAGACATGGGATGTCTGGCAGTTCAAATCCATTGCTCTAAAGGTTTTACTTTCTGCTTGTGTTCTCACTGCGTGGTCCGTGGGGGTCAGAGGCAGAGACTCTGTGATTATCTTTACTGAGAAAGATGAAAACAGAAGGAAACCACACTGGGTCCAGAGCAGCAAGGGTCCAGCCCACTGTTTCTAAAAGTCTGCTGCATTCCAAACACAATGAACTTACCCTAGGTTTGTTTTGTTTTGTTTTTCAGAAAAACAGCTATCTTGACTTCATAAAGGTGATGGTCAAAATATTTAACTACTTTAGAAAAAATTTAAAAAGCATATGTAACTACTGGTGCCGTGGGGTGTTGACTAACCAGGATGGACACCAGCCATAAACAGCCAATGCATCCTCGCTGGTGCACACCATTAGCCATTGCAGACGCTACTGAAAATATAAAAAGGAAATTTCAGGTCTCATGCAGTGTCCCCTATTCTACCAAAATTGAATTTATTTTACACTAACAAATGTATTTGAAGTGAACAGAATCATAGTCTCTCTCCAGTTACTGCCTTCCAACTCTGTTCCCACTAACAGCAAAGCTCCTCATCAGAGTTCTATAATTATTGCCTCTACTTTTCACTTCCCACTTTCTCTTGAACCAACTGCAGTCAGGCCTTTGTCCCCAATATCAGCTTCCTCTGGAGCTCGAAGATCTTATCAAGATCAGCATCCCCCGTATTGCCAAATCCTGTGGATTTTCAGGCTTCCTACTCAAACTTTCAGCTTCATTCAGCAAAGTTCTCGAAGCACTTTTTTCACCTGGTTTCTAGGATGCGCTTTGTCCTGTTTTTATAATGTACGTCATTCTTTTTCTATTTTCCTTGCTGGCTTCTCCTCTTCCAACTTGTAAAGGTCAGAGTGCCTCAACGTTCAGTCCCTGGCCCTCTTCCCTTGGCTTTCTACCCTCCTCTTCTAGGTGACTGCATCCAGGTATGTGACTTTAGGTCAGCAGGCGCACTGGTGACTCCACATGCACATCTCCAGCCATGGTCCCTCCCCTAAGCTCCCCCGCTGCCTGCACGGCACCTGCACTTCATGTCTAATGGCATGTTCTGAATAGATCTCTGGACTTCCTACCCACTTCCCCATCTTCTCCAAGTGTGTTGGTTCCCCAGACGCTCCCTTCTCAGTCAGTGATGACTATCAATTACCAAATGTTGGAGCAGCTGGTAAATTCAGAAGCTCTGTTGGTGATACCTTTGAAATACAACTTGATCTGAACATCTGACCAACCTTGTTTAACCACCATCATCTCACACCTAAAATATTGCACCCGTCTTTGAACCGGTCTTTGTTTCCCTACTGCCAACCTACCACTTTCCACATCACTCACATTCCTTGTTGGTTTTGGACACACCCATCTTATTTCTTCCTCAGGGCCTTTACATTTGCTCCACCTTCTAGCTGGTCTGTCTGCTTCTCCTCCAGAGATAGACAGAACCTTCTCTTCTATACCAATCAGTGCTCTGCACAAAGATCAGCCTCAAAGAAGTTTTCTGTCCACTAACCAACCTAGCACCCACCCCTAAGTCACCACTCTCCAGCCCCTTACCCGGCTTTACTTCCTTCAGAGCCTTTATCACCATTTGACATCATATTACATTGCTATTTGCTGGTTGACTGGTCTGTCTTCTACTAGAAACTATGCTCCATGAGCCATTCTTGGCAAAAAACTATAAAAATAGAAATTAACTTATTGCAAGAAAAACTAGAAGCTCTTTACCTCAACCACTTGTGGGATATTTAGATCAACTTCATACTCCATTGTTTGTGAAGTGAATTTTTTATATTGAACCACATTTACCCACTGATAGCCACTATTATTATTTCTTCACAGAGAAAAATGACCTCAATATTAAATAAAAATTTTGCCAAGGACAATATCTACTCTTTTGACAGTATGCAATTAATTTTCCTATAAAGCCTACCGAAGAGATTAGTCATTCAGACAATTGAATGTGACCATTCGTGGCAGCATGCATAGAGCCAGAACAGACACAGGAGCAGTAACATTTTGTACCAAATGTGCCAATACAAGGAAGCACAGAGTAAGCAAGGGTTGGGTGCTGTTGAGCTCCAGCCAGTGTCTGAAAAAGAACATGAAAATGTGTTGCCCAAAATCTTCCTTCCACTAGATTTTACTCTTTCCTTAATAGGAAAAAAATAATTATTAGAAGTTCTCATTTCAGTAAAAATGTGTTATATTGTTATTATGTGTTATATAATTAACGTATTATTACAGTTGCCAACATATTATATAGTTAATATTCCAATGTATTATATAGTTAATATTCATCCTTCTTAAGAAGTGCAAAGTAGGTCAAGTTGTTGGTTGATGACAAATGGAAGACTTTACCCAAAAGGATCTATTGTTGACTTACAACCCTGTGTTTCTTTAGACTTTGCCCTGACTTTAGTTATCAGCCACTGGTTATAGTCAATGGTTTATCTGTCCCCACACACACCCACACATAGGAGTCTCTGAGATGTCAAGCACTCTGTCCCTTGCATACTGGTGAACTATGTTGCCCTAGTGAGGGATATTGATTTCCCATTAGTCCTGGATGGCATATGATGTATTTCCATTAGCTGTAAACACTTACAAGACTGACTTTTATTTTGTCCTTCATCACTTCAGTCTGCCAGGACAGGACATCTGTAAATGAGGCTCAGTGCATTTTATCAGGCACTCTTCCACCTGGATGTCTAAAGGGATGATGCTTTCAAGGTGTCTAGATATAATAAAACTTGTTTTAAAAAAAAAATCCCACTGCTATCTTGCCAAAGCCTCATGAGAAAGTCCCTTAAAAGTTACAAACTACCCTCACTTCTCAAATCTATTCTGGGCTTGACTGACTTGCTTTTCTATGGGCACTAAGCCATTACTTACATCTCATTGATGTATGTTGGCTTCAGAATTAGCCAGGAAAATTCCTATTGGCCTTTGCAAGGAAGAAGGATTATTGATGAGGAAAATACATTAAACCACACTACAAAATAGGCCCTTAGGATAAATTAGATTGTTTGGGCAACAACAACTTTGAGAGTTCATCAGTATCTTCGAATTCACAAAAACACATGAAAGAGTCAACGTCTTTAAACATTTTTAGTAAGGATTTACAGTCTGATTTGGATTTGTGATAGTGATGAATGAGATCTGTCATCTCTACTACTTGTTGAAAAAAAGCCTACTTCAACCAGAAAGCCAAGATTTTTCCCTGAAGGTTTTAAATCTTTTAAATAGCATATGGGACTCTGGAGAGAAAACTCCAAAAGGTTATGGAATTCATTTGTCCTTGAGGGAAAAAAAAATCGTGAATATTAGGAGGGAATGAGAGTACAGCCTATGAGAAAAGAGGAGTTGCCAAAAGACATCTGAGAAGTAGCTTGCTGCTTTCTCTCTTTTTCACATCCTTCATACTTACTGCAGGGTGTCTCCAACTCCCAGCCTTGCCTTGACAACCCTCCTGGGTCATCCACTGTGGGAAACGGTCCCTCCGCATTTTTAACCCCATGTTGGTTTTACATTCTCTTTTCTTGCTCTCTGACTTGATTGGATGTGCCTCATATGCTGCTTTTTTTAAAAAATTTTTATTTTTTTTTAACTATCTTTTGTTTGGGGGGGGCAATTAAGTTTATTTATTTATTTTAAGTGGAGGTACCAGGGAGTGAACCCAGGACCTCGTGTATGCTAAGCCCGTGCTCTACCACTGAGCCATACCCACCCCCCATCACATGCTTCTTTACATTTACATGATAACTAAACAGTGTCTTGGATCATCCCAATGAGCGTTTTTGCTAATTCCCCAAACGTTAATTGCTTTATCTCACAATATTAAAAAGTGACTCAACTTTCTTCCTTTCGTTATCCACTGTCTCCTTTCCTCTGTGATCCTTGGCAAATAGCTTAATCTTTGGGATACTCTCCGTATGATCCCGATACCTTGTTTATAGGGAAAAAATTAAAATAAAACAACCAATTTTTTTTCATAATAATGAATCCCAGTTTGACGTGTAATATTGTTGACAAAAACGAATATTTGTTGCATTGCCTCTGTTTTCATAATTCATCCTGTTTCCACTTACCGGAAATCAAAGCGGAACTGTTGTATATCTTTAACTTTCAGAGAGCTCCATTCATCAAGTCAATAAATATTTGAGTCCTTACCATGTACTGAGCACTGCTTCAGGTATGGGAATATAACAGTGAGCAAAACATGGAAAAATTGCATAAGCTCCCTGGAGCTTACGCGTCAATGGGGGAAGCAGGCAGTAAACAAACAAATAAGCAAAACCTATTATATGTCAAGATTTCCAAGGATTCATTCAGCCGAGTGATATCATGGCAGTTTTGCCAGTTAGGAGAAGCATAGGGCTGCTGAAAGAAATCAGGCACTCAAGATTCTTAATAAGAAACAAAACTATCACCCAAAGCACGAGCACAGTTCTTCAAGCCACCACTGCTGTCATCTGAAATCCTGTTGCTAGGACACGGTCAGCATAGAAAACCTGAGGACCCTTTACAAGCTGGGGACATTTTTGGTAGAATGATGTGCCAGTAATCATGGATCTAAATTCAGTCCTGAAATAGGAGGAGGAATTGAGATTAACAAAGGAAAAGACACGTATCAGCAGAGTTGGTTTTTGAAATAATTTAAAGCTTTAGAATCTAATGCTCATAAAAAGGAGAGACACAGATTATCACATTTGAAAAATGTTGGTATTTTTATTAATATTTAGGAATCTATTGCCAATCCTTTTCTAAATGGTTATCAATACTTTTTGGTAAAATGTAATCTAATTTGTCTCTTAATTTCTTCAAAAACCAGGTAGTCAGTCTTTTGCCCCCAAAATACAGCCTTTGTTCTGCTGGTTTTAGTTTTGGAGGGTAATCAGTGCTAGTACATTTTTATCCTCTAATGCTTCTCAGTTTGGGGAATTGAATGCTAGTTGGGGACTTCAAAGCTGTGTTGATTTCAAGCGTGAGTTCCTCCGCACAGGACCAAGTTCTTTCCCTTGGCCCCAAGGCATGGGTCTCAATGAGAAAAATGTGGGGAAATGATGACTCCAGGATATCCTGAGACCATTCTGCCTACATACTTCACATTGTCCTGAAACTTTGTCCACATGTGGCCCGTGAATAATAGGGCCGCACTTGGATGGAACGGCATTTGGACACATCAGTCTGAATTATGTGTCCAAGTGCAATGTGGACCCCAGTGTTCAAATGTGATTTTTATTGCTACAGGCAGAAGTAAACCACTGTGTATAAGAAATAAGAATCGATATATAGCGTGGCACTGCTCATTTGTTTTTTGTACGGGAAATACACCCATCTGAATAAAAATTAACTGTTTCTCATATGTGAAGCAAGATACAAGGTTGGAAGCCTGTTCATCACCATGAGCTGATGAGAACTGAATTGGAGTATGTGACACAATGTACCTAAATAATTCTCACATCACTGAGCCACAAATGGAGAAGACCTCTGAAGGTATTGTTAAATTTAACAGCAGACAGTAAGAAGGAATCTTTGGGTTACTGAATACTGATAACATTTCTTAAAGAACAAAATAAATGAACATTGTGTAACATGCCATCACAGGACCAGCCTGTCTCTACCTTGATCTTAGTAGACGAACATATCTTGCCTCGTCATTCTCTTAATTCAGCATTTTCATTTTCTGTTCAAAATATAATTTTTAAATTTATGCAGAAGGAAAGAAAGCCATGGCTCTCATCACATTTACATACAATCTGTGTCTGAAATACTGCTATACGTCCGTAGTTTGATTGGCAAGAGAATCTCAGTATTTGCTAGTCATCTCCTGTGAGTCAAATCTCCCTGCTCATCATTCTGATTGGAAACCAACTGTCCCCGGGTCGGTTAGTTAGTAGAGAAGAAGTTACTGTTGGTTTTCTGGTTCAAGTGAGGGTCAGATAAAATATGAGGACCTTCCAAGGGGTAGAGGGGAAGAAGTTTAAAGCCCCTCACAGAATTGACTTTTGGTGAGAGATGAGCATGTGATACCTGCCAATTAGGATAGATTTAGCAGGTCTGAATAATTCTAGTACTGAGTGAAAAACAAAGTTGTCACTTTTCACAGTTAGAGACAGCATGGCCAGGGAGAAAGGATGTACTCTTTGGCCTGGGTTCTGCTACATGTCAGCTACGTCATTCTGTGACAATTTAACGTCGCTGAGGCAAATTTTTCTCATCTGTACAATGGATTAATAATGGCAAGCTTTTGTGATCATTTTGTAGGTAAATAAAAATATAAATATGTCACCTAGGATGATGCTAGAACATTGTTCAGTGTATGATAATTTATAACCCAGGTGTCCACCGGTTTCCTTGGTCTTTAGTTAGACATGGTGCTAGCTTACCAGCTCCAACCTGCCTCCACCACAGTGGAAGTCTCCCACAGTTATTTCTGGAGGTTGCCACAATGTGATCCACATTGCACAAGAAACCAATTTGCTCCTGTTTTTCTAGCCTCTTTCTGAAGCCACCCCATATGTCTCTTTGAGAGAGGTGTCCCTCACCACGCCCCTGCTCCTGGTGCCCTCTGGGAGAACTCTGCTCTGATCAAGTTCCGATCAGACTCAGGAGGCCAGTGCTGTGCCTTGGATGACGGCAGAAAGGAGAAGATGGTCTTTGTCCTTCTTTACCTGGAACCTGAAGCATCCTTGTGTGTGACTGTCCTGAAAACAGACCTATCTGCTGCTTCTGCTTCACTCTCAAGATAAATCTGACCTTGGACTCATGCTGGGAAATCAACCATGCGGACTGGCCATTTCTCTGTCTCCCCGCTCTGTCTCCAGCAATGTGCTAACTGCCATCCAGGCATTGTCTTGCCATCCAGGCATTGTCTCACCCTCCCAAGAAGTCTGGATTGATAGATGAAGAGACAGAAACCTATGGGAATTCAGAATATCATCTTCCTTCTTTTATCTCCTTTCAATAAGTACTTTGGGGTATCTCCACCCTCACATGCCCATTCTCTATTAGGATGAGCCCAAAACATATGGCAAGTGGTAGCGATTACTATGATTACCATTCCATTCCAAGTCAAGTTAAGGTCAAAGTTCTGCTGAGTCCACTGCAGAAGGATGCACAGTAGGAACTGAACTACAAAAACTGGAGTCGCTGGAGAGAATGTGGGCAGGGAGTTAGAAGACAAAGGAGAAGAGTTTTGAAAAACCAACATCTGACCACTATTAAAAATAATGTTGGGGATGGATATAGCTCAGTGGTAGAGCATATGCTTAGAATGCACAAGGCCCTGGGTTCAATCCCCAGTACCTCCGTTAAATAAATATATAAAAATAAATTTTAAAAACTTAATTACCCCCCCAAATTTTTTTTAATAATGTAGGAGGGGGAAATCTAAGAGAATTTATGTATCATCTCTTTTTTTATTAATTCTCTTTGTTTTCAGTTTCTTAGATGGCATTAGATATTTCTTTCACACTTTCTCCCAAACTCGCTGACTTGACCCCTTCTTAAAAAAAAAAAAGAAAAAATAAAAAAAAGCCAAGTCACGCCATCTTCCAGGTAAAGAGCAAGACTCTCTTTTCTTTTTCCTCCACTCTCCATTTCCTTAATTCATCTTTCTGTCTCCAAGTACAGGTGATAAATCATTGAGGAACTGTTTTTTGGTGAATGAAGTTTTCATCCCAGACTGCAAGAAATCGCGAGAGATCACTTTCAAACTCAAATCAATTTCATACCCAGGAGAAAACTTTTGTTTCATGAAATGAAAAGCTAAATAATAACGGTCCAAAAACATCTTTCCCAGAAGAAGCTACACCAAGTGCACTTGCCCAATTACCATCAAGGAGTCTCTTTCTTAAAGCAAGAAATAAAAAAGAGAAATGCTCTATTGTTAATGCTGTGTGATGCTTATCCAGGGCTAGTGAAAGATTCTCCGGGTATCAGTCCCTTTATTTGCCAAGCATAATTTTTCTATGGGAGATGTCAGCTACATTTTAGCAAAAGACCAAACAGTTTCAATTCTCCTTGCAAGAGTCTTTCAAGTAACATAGAGCAAGATAGTACTGGTGAAAAAAATGCAAATGCACTTTAATAAAATGCAACGGTTCACAACTATTATTACCAATTCATTTTCTACTAATATTTTAGATTGAAATAGTCCAAGTTCATCCAGCTTTAATGCTTTGGGTTTTCTGAATTTTCCAAATTACATGTCTATTTGCTGCTGATTTCCAAAAAGCGAGAAGAGGTGAGAGGAACAAGATATTTGCATACACACCAATAGAAAGGGATGGTATTGTGCGATTTTACTTTTCTTCTTGTATATTTATTTCTTATTAGTGGCTTGAAGTGATTGATAGATCAAGAAATTAGCAGACACTGAAAGCTTTCCTGGTTACCACCACTCTCATATTTTCCTTTCCTTTAAGGTCTATTCTCCCTTAATCAGAATTTTCAGCAACAAGAGGGATGGACCAGGAAACTCCTAAAATGTTCAGGCATGCTGTTACTAGCAGACTCTATTAGCTGCATATATAAAAAAATCTTGGGAAAAGTCAACTTTTTTATATTGAGAAAATGGATTGAAATCTTAAATTAATACTTAACTTTTTCATATCCAAGTTATTTTAAAATATTTACTAAATAAATATAGGACTGTTAACTTAGTGATAATTTCAACGTTAGACTGTTAATTTAGTGATGATTTCATTATTAGAAGTGAAAATATGTGTATGAATGCCTGTGGATTCAACTCAAATGTTTCTTCAGTATTTAGTGTATTTCTTCTTCACTTGCTAGTTATGAACTTAAATTTGGTGCCTCCATCCAAAAACCAAGAGCAGATGAGACACCTCGCACTGTCCTCATTTGCATCCATTTCCCTTCTTTCTGCGAAGGAGAGCCATCCCACCTAATTTTGCCTTGACAACAAGGAAATAACTAATGACAATATGGGAATCAGCCCACTGTTCATCCCTCATGCCAGCATGTCAGGCCCTCCATCATTTGGCTCAAACTGATGCTAACTGCAAGAGAGCAGGACAAGAGTCTTCGGCGTTTTTCCATTCCGTATCGTTGCTAGCACGGATCAGTGAAACTCCTTTGATGTGTGCATTGAGGAACTTGATTAAGTGAGTTAGCTCTTCTTGGCTGTCTTCTTCCACAAAATATGCTGTTATAAACTTCTTATTTTTTAAAAAGTAATGAAAGAAACTACAACTAAATTACTCTGTATTTATAAAATACGGATCACTGCCTTCCTATAAAAATTTAAGATCAGGTCTCCAGAATGAAAGAGATAAACATGTGTAGATGCAAATCAATTCTGCATTGGGTTCTTATCACCACATTAAAGAGAAAATCTTGAGGATAGAAGTGATGCCTTAATTTTGATTTTTGAACGTATACCGCTACATAATGTACATAAAACCACCATCACAGAACGAACCTGATACATCCAACAGCTGGCTGCATTTAAATGATTTTCAAATAAGTGCTTAAAAAAGTCAATTTGGGGTGTTTTGCTGCCTAGGAACGAAACAAATCATAGATATGTTTTCGTGTTGATTTTCTCCGACAGGACTGGGAATTCCCACATTTCATGGGGGATGTCGACGTAAATCTTCCTGGGCTGCACACTCCTCACATGCAGTTCAAGATTCCTTTCTTCCAGAAGATCTTCAAGGAGGAGTATCATATTCACATAACAGGTATAACTTTGAACACAATTTGACTGTCTCCTGATTAGAGTATAGGACCGTATCCCTGGATGCCATTTCCTCTCACTTTGTTGAACGTATTAGATCTACCTTGATGTTTTTTAAAAAACACCCTTCTCCAGCTAACATGGTGTTTCCTGGAAATAAAGCTCTACTCTACAAAAAAAAAAAAAAAAAAAAAAAAAAGATGGCTTATGGGAAAAGATCTCTTTTCCAGGAAGCTAAAAGTAGGAATTACCAAAGAAAGCAACTTTCTGGCATGACGGAAGAACACTGGTGAGGGTAGGAAAGAATATGAATTTGGAATCTGCATCCATTGAGTCTTAGGTCTCCTTCCTTACTCAGTGTCTTTCAAATGACTTTAAAATAAAATCTTATTTTGGCTAAATAAATAAAGAAAGAAGGCAGCTTCTTTTAAAAACAAAAGCAAATGGTAAGTGAAAAGTCAAACGGAGAAGTTCCAGTCTGAATACCTGGAGTTGACTTGGTATAATTCCTAAGCTGTTCAAAATATCCTAGACTTGGTTATTAATATAATCCAAAGGGTCATGCTACAGGGCTTTGCAGTTCAAACCAGGCCAAGGTAAATGGGAGGAAAGATCTTTGCTTACTACTACCTGATCTCAGAAAGGGAGCTACTGTGGGCTGATTTTTAAAAATTGAAAGCAAACGTTGATTGCAGAATGGAACATTTTTCAATATCCCCACTTGTCATAAGGGCTTGATTCCATATTCATCTATAGATATTGTTATAATTTTTCATTAAATATTTACTAGTAGCTGAAAAAAAAAAAGCACATGGTAACATTTTAGAGACATACAGGAATATAGTTTTATTTCAGTCACTTAACAGTGCAAGGTGGTTCCAGGTCAGTGGCAGCTCTGGACCGTCAGTCTGGGACTTAGACTTCTGGGGGCTTTAACTATTTCAGCTTCCACTTCCAGTGGGCAAATGGGAATAAAGAGAATGCAGAAAATGACTTAAGAAGACTTACCTGTTTCTCAACCACGTGGCCTGGAAAAGAAACCTGTCACTTCCACTCACATTCTATTGGGGAGAACTAGTGAGACGGCCCCATGCGAGTCAAGGAGAGTGGGGAAAACGTAGGCCCCCAGCGGGTGGCCGCTTCTGATGTCAGGTCTCACGGTCCAGCCCAGGACCCATCCTTGGTGTGGAGTGTTACCTACCTCTGCCGTGCTCCGTAGATCACTCCACCTTGGTTTAAGTGGCTTTCTTTTTCACAACATAGAGCTCAGTATATTTTTCCAACATTAATACTCTTTGTACTTTGTTCTCCATTTGCTGCTGAAATCAAAACAATGGTGCAGTCAGACCATGTGCCTTCAGGGAGTTCGGCCACTTCTCATTTGATTGGGTAAACTTTACTGCTGCAGAAGAGCACCTGTTTGTCTCAGGTGATCCTCCTGCGCATCCTCACATTAGCTCGTTTTCAGATGTGTCCTGCTCTTGAACTGGCTCGAATATGATTTATCAGAATATTCTTTCATGACATCCCAGTCATTCTCATCTGAAAAAAAAAAGGCTTCCCGGAGTTCCGTTTTATCCCCTTTTTTTTTTCTCTCCTTATAGCAAGAAGCAGACAGCTGAATGATCACAAATAAAGAACAGCATTAGTTCTCAAGCTGTTCAAATGCAGGTAGTGAATGTGTGTGTGTTTTAAGGACAATGGCCTAGGATCCCACACCTGCTATAATAAAAACTGCCGATGAAATCTGTGCTCACACTAACGTCTGTGCTGCCGAATAAAAATAGCCCGAGCACAGAAAACGTGAACATCTGAGGACTGGGGAAAAAAAAATAAAAAAACCTTTGCTTCCCAACTTGAAGGCTGTTTTTGCTTTGAGCACGAGGCGACCTTCCTAAATTGGAGAATGAGCTCATGAATAGGGAAGATGCAGCGGGTTTCTTTTCCTATTCAAAGTGGATGAGGCCCATCTATTAAATTCACTGGGTAAATCAGTCAATTTGAGTTCAGGTCACATACTGTGGTTTCAGAGTCCCCACGTAATCTCCGCAGCATGCTACCCTCCTGGACTTCTAAAACAGCCATCACACACATGATATCATCCTATCCCTTTGGGCGGGCTTTTGCGGGGACCATCTGTTCTTGCTATCAGCTCTTGTCCCAGACCATCATGACACTAATATTGTCTCTGAATGAATATCAGAATCCCTGTCAAAGACATACCGATTGAGTGCAGAATATCAGGTTTAAAAAAAGGGGCGGAGAGGGGTGAGATTCGGAGAACCCATTGTCCAGATAGAAAAATAAAGCTGTTAAAAATATTTAATATGAAGCTCTCTTGCATGGCCTTGTAATATATGCTATCATTTTAGACAGGGGCAGGGACAGTTTGTGTGGTACCCAAAGCTTACACAATTTGGAATGCTCATTAAGAATATGAATACAAAATTACAACGAAAAATTGTATTCAGCATCTGGGAAGGGAGCCAGGCACACAGAATTCCCTGAAGCTTCAGCGTCGTTGTTTTCTAGGTGAAGCCTCCTGTGCATTTGAACTAAAACCTTTGTTTCACCAAGTCTTATTTTCTAAAAGCTTAAAAGGAAGAAAGACTAGCTAAGTTTTTGTAAAGGAGACCGCACATTGATAAAACTTGCCAGAAGGTGGAAATATATTGTAATTAAGGCTTTGGTATCAGCTTTTGCCAAATGATGCTGGCTATCATATCATCTGGGGAACTTTATAAACATACAGATTGTTGGGTCCCATTCCTAACGGTTCCAACCGAGTAGGTCTGCTCAAAGGCCAAAGAGTGGGACTTTGGAAAAGTTCCCCTCGGGGATGCTGACCCTTGAGAACTGCTCCTTTCTGATTGAGAGGACACAGATGAGGTCAGACTGACTCCCTGAGGTGAGCCATGCGAATGAGTGGGTGCCCAGACCTGCCAGGAAGGCTCTTGAGGATTCTGGGGCTTAAATTCAAAACAAGGTGGGCTTTGGAAGGAAGGGCTCCACCATCAATGATTTGAATCCAGTTTGCGGTAGATAAGATGATCATGTGCTGCCCCAGCTCCAAAACAAACATTTCTGGGAAAATGGTGGCAGGTTTGGAGGCTAAAGAAAGTCAGAACTTCCCCCTTCTTGTTTTGTTCTGGTGCCTCCTTTGTTCTGTTAATCGGCTGAAGAGGTTGCCGCAGCCACTCAGGAGTGCTGTCCAGTCTCTGAAAGCCCTTTTACTTTATCTGACTTTGTAAGGTCGTTACTGCTGGGCAAACCCAGGTAAAAATCTCTGAAACGTGGTGCGACGTACAGTAGGAGTGTATTTCATACACTCAGTAGTTAGCAGCCCACAAATTTTTAAGTGAACTGCAAACACCAGCTTGATTGGCTCCTCCAAGTTCTGCTGCTTTTTGTAGGGAGACTTCAGTGCATTCCTCAGTCAGCAGATATTGTCTATCACGCCCGGGATTATTAAGTGTGAAGCCCTCTGTGTCTGTCAATGGTTCTCAAACCTTAGTGTGTTTGCGAATCACTTGGAGCACTTGTTTAAAAGGTCCATCAGCCGCACGCCCAGACTCGGATGCCTGAGGTAGGAGGTGGCGCCCCGCATCTCCCATTGTCTCAGGCACCACCTGTGACGCCCATGCAGGTGGCCAGAGGACCACACTTGGAGAAACACAGCTACTGAGGATCATCTTCTATAGTCAGAATTCCTCTCATCTTAGCTTTTGTTTATTTTACATACACCTCTTAAAACAAAAGCCAAGGGGCAGAATGCCAAGTCAATAGAAACGGGTAACCAGTGGGAAAGGCACATGGTAGAGGCTCGCCAAGAAGCTAGAAAGTTCAGGGCTGGGGCCCACAGAGGAGGCCCCCGAGCACAGCATGACTGGGGAAAGGTCTGCTTGGCCACAGAAGATGCGGGAGCCGGGGCCAAGGAAGTTCCGTCTATGGCTTTCTCTGTCTGTGTTTGGTCTGCCCTAGAGGAGCCTGGACCAGGACTGCTGGGGCTCTCCCAGGGCCAAGGATGGCTCTGGCATGGCCCCAGGTATCCATTCTCTGTGATCTAGGAACGATGTTCAGCGCATGCTGAGGCAACGGAGTGTAAAGGTACAGCGCCTGGGCTCCAGCTCTGCTGCAAGCTGGTGACATGACCCTTGTCAAGCTCCTTACCCTCTTCTGGGGCTCGGTTTTTTCACCTGCAAAATGGGGGCAGTAATGGTACTTATCCCACAGGGTTGCTGTGAAATTCAAGTTAATTAACATGTACAAGGCTCTTAAAACAATGCCTGCCATGAAGTAAGCACTCAAGAAACTCTCACCATGTTTACCTATAGCTTTTCCTCTCATCCATCCAGAATCTGTCTTTCCTATTTAATTCAAAAACTTGAGGAAGCCTGAGAGAGGGCTCTCTGATTATTTATCCACTGTTCTGAGTTCTTTGCTGTTATTTACTGTTCTGAGTCCTTAAGAAGGAGGAAGCTAAGAATGGGGGAAAAAAAACAACAAAAAAAATCTCTCTCCCAATGAAATGCTCTGTATGTAGAGGGTTATCTGACGCCGATGAGTTCCCATTGACATTTTAAAAGCATTTAGGATTTGAGTATTTTTTAATCCCGATTCCTAGCTAGTTTTATTTATGCGTGTCAGAAAAAAGTTGAATTGTTGCATCTGTTTAACTCATCTGGGTCCCCCTTGACAGATGGTTTGCTGCAGTACGTATGAGCTTTCATTTTATAAGCTGGGCTCCAGCTTATAAAAATAAATCATCTCTATCCAAGGGTGTGTTAAAATATTTTTTGCTGGGAATTTGGGCTTCAGTAATAAAGGGGATAAATGGCTCCTGATTTGGTCACATCCGTGCTTTTCGCCCAAGTCCATTGTTCTTCTTCTTTTTTTTTTATTTTTTTTTTTATTTTTATTTTTTATTTTATTTTTTTTATTTTTTTTTATTTTTTTTTACATTTTTATTGATTCATAATCATTTTACAGTGTTGTGTCAAATTCCAGTGTTCAGTACAATTTTTCAGTCATACATGGACATATACACACTCATTGTCACATTTTTTTTCTCTGTGATTTATCATAACATTTTGTGTATATTTCCCTGTGCTATACAGTGTAATCTTGTTTATCTGTTCATTGTTCTTCTCTTAAAAGTAAATGCTAAATGCAGCTGTGTAATGATCTCTTCTGCCCTATTCCCTTTTACCTATAAGGTGAGTGCAAAGATGGATTCCAGATGTGATGGACTAAGTCTCTGGAGGCGAGAGAGGAATGGCCTCTCAATTCAGCCTCAGAAGCTCCTCCGAGTCCTATTAATGTCGATCCCGGTGGAAACTCTGCCATCTGTCAGCCCAGCCACACAGAGGAAGGGTCCCACTGGTGGCCATCATCTGAGTAAATTAGGAGGGGGTTGGGGGAGAGGCCAGAAGGAAGGCCCGTGCATCTGTGAGGAGAGAATTCACACTGCTGATACCATGATGCCCGTGGGAACCCTTTTGGCCCAAATGGAGAATGGAGACGTAAACATGCCTCCGTAGGTCTGTGTTCTATTTCAGCTTCCGGCGCGGTGTGAGGGCACAGGTGCTTTACGTTGGCGAGAATGTGGAAGATAATGCATAAAACCCCTTCGTTTTCTTTCTATAGCTGCGCGATTTCTGGCAAATGAATTCCCAGAGATTGTTTTTTAAAGAGTTCTTCCTGTGTCAGTCAGATCATAGAAAGTTCTGCTGAGGGCAGGTCAGGGGTCCATCCAGCAGAATATTCTGTCTGGCAAAATTAGCAAGGGACTTGTTATTGGGAAATACGACGCATCCTGGTCACCACGACAAGTCCCAAAGATAGTGAATTCATCCGAAGTACACGAGGACCTCTTGCTAGTCTCTTAGCTGTGAATTTTGCTAAACCTTTCCTGAAGCAATATCCATTTTCAGCACATTTATACAGCTCTAAGAGGTAACGTTGTTTACTTCTACATAAAGCGGCAATTTCTTTTATTTGTCCCAAACTCACCTTCTTCAAGGCCATGGTTTCTTTGCGTGTAGCCTGCCAGTCCTTGCTGCCCTGAAGCTGGTCTGCCCTCTCCAAACTGAGGTGTCCCGGGTTCGCTGATGCAGAGATGGGGATTTTTGTAATAAAACCCACGTGCTTTTCAGGGATTTGTCTTTTTAGCCAGAAGAAATATTTGAAATAGGTAATTAATCAGAATCTTTGAGACATGACTATTTTGCTTTTCCCAACTCTTCAGATTTCATCTGAATTTAGCCATATCCTGAAATTCACCAGATCATTATGACACATGTATTCGATTAGAAAGACTGGAACTTCACTCCTTGAAATTTTTCTGGACACTGTATCTAAGATTTTACCTATTGACTAATGGATATTTTCTGAGTTAACCTGTGTCTAAAATGAAGCTAGGATCTAGGGAATACAGAAATGAACCTAGCACAATTTCCAGTCTCAAGAAAGTCAGAGTCTGGTGGTCATCTAATTCAGTACAACTGCACGACCTTTTGCTTCTCTTTGCATCATCACAAGCTTCTACCTCTATTCATCGTATTGGATTATGTCCTCAAGGACTGGTCTCCCACTTAAGGAAGCAACAATGACAAGAGAGGCCCTTTGAGAAGCTATATTCATTTGCTTTAATCTTGAGAAGACAATTTACTAACTCAGGTAACTCATCAATTCATGAATTATTTGTAAATATCTTCAATTTACTAAATAGTCTGCTCATGGCATAAGCACTTACTGCAGTTTTTAGGTATCCCTAAATTACCTAGGGGGACTTAAAGAGATGCTAATTTAGTGAGCCCTGTTTTCACCATCGTTTCACATCATGTCTGGAATGAGAGGACATTGAGTATGGTCAAGAAGCCTGTTACAGCAAGCCGGGGCTTTTTGTTTGTTTTATTTTTATATTGAATTATAGATGGTTTACAATGTTGTGCTAGTTTCTGGGGTACAGCATAGTGATTCAGTTATACATACATATATATTCTTTTCATATTCTTTTTCATTATAGGTTACTGCAAGATATTGAATATAGCTCCCTGTGCTGTGCAGTAGGACCTTGTGGTTTATCTATTTTATATAGAGTAGTTAGTGTCTGCAAATCCCCGACTCCTAATTTACCCCTCTCCCCCGCCCCTCTTAGGCAACCGTAAGTTTGTCTTCCGTGTCTGTGGGTCTGTTTCTATTTTGTAAATAAGTTCATTTGTGTCATTTTTTTTAAGATTTCACATGTAAGTGATATCATATGACATTTGTCTTTCTCTGTCTGACCAACTTCACTTAGTAGGATCATCTCTAGATCCATCCATGTTGCTGCAAATGGCATTATTCCCTTCTTTTTTATGGCTGATACAAACCTGATGTTAATTATTTAATTATCCAAAACTCATCTTCTCCAAGGCCATGGTTTCCTGTTATCCCATAAGGGATACTCAATGGCTCTGTGGAGCGTGACCACGGGACGCAGGAGTCCAGCCGAGTGGTGACACCCCCTCGGTATAAAGGTGCTCACAGCCCAGCTCAGCCTCAGTGCTCGCTGGCAACTGTACTGAGTAAGAGATTTTTTTAAAATATTCTAATCACATATTTGAGTCTTGAAAGGTTCATTATGTGGTGGAAATAGCATCACTTACAGTCTTTTTCCTTAGTTGAAAAGATAACACTTTCCCCCAAAGTATTGTCTTTTCCTATGCTAAGTGAGGGTGATATTTAATGAAGAGTTCTTTTAAAATTAAGTAGCCCAGGATTCTATAAACTCCCACAAGGAAAAATGATAAAATTACCATTATAATATCATTTTTGACAATCAGGAAGATTCATTTAAAGCACGAAACACAAGAAAGAGGTAATACCACCAACACCATGCAGTGATTTCTCATTAAAGGAGACAGTGAGACATTCCAGGAGATTAATAGAAAGAATGTATGGATTCTTACCCCTCCTCCTGGCTGATTTACGTTATGCTATGTAGTTGAAACAACAGGGGGAAATGCAAAAATCTCTTGTGTGATTAATGCCGAAATACCAAACCTCTCGTTACGGTTGATTGTACATTCAGAGCAACACACGTGGGAAATGGCATGAGAAGCACTTCTGTTCTTCTCTGGTTTTATGTCCTGTACCTTTTCGTGTGGATCATTTCAGAGACTTAGATGTATCTTTTTGTGGTAAACAGCATTTCTCAGAATATGCACTTTTTTTTTTAAGGAAAGCTTTCTCCATCTGAAAATCGTATATTGCATCTTTTTTGCTCTCATGGTTAAAGTTTCTGGTCCGTCATAAAACATTCAGGTTTAGGTGATGCTCATTTCACAGACTCATCAAAGAGACTTTTAGGACTGGGAAGAAACCTTAAGGATTATATAGCTCAACTCCTTCGCTTCAGAGATAAGAACACTAAGGTTGAGTTGTCCTTCCTGATTTTGCTTGGTGTTTTGCCGCATCTCGTGAAGTGAAAGTAATTTTATTAAAGAGGAGAAAGTACTACCAAGGTAACAAGACACTGTGTAAGATGGAAGAATGGATGAGAGAGGAAGATGAACATCCTTCCTCTGTACGAATGGATAAATGGACCAGAAGTTATGTCAGGTGGGCTGGAAACAAACGAAAAGTTAAGTAGAAACACTTCCTCTATATTCAGCAGTTCCAAGTTCTCTTGAGTGGCTGTGGCAGTCAAGGGAAGGACGATGCTACAGCCACAGAGAAAAGGGAATAAATCGGTGGCGATCCCGTCTCATTTGGTTCTCTCCCCTGTGCACGTCCCCGTTCCCACATGACCTCTCTGCTGAGGAGTGGAGGAGCGGGCAGGGGAGAATCTCTCTCCTGTTCTTTAGCCTCAAAGTTTGTGTGTATAGAAGATCTTTCCTCCGGACTTATGCTACTGCAAGCTGTAGACAAATATCAATTGCTGAGATTTTTAACTTGTTAACTATGCTGATTCACAAAGCATATTTACATATAGCTATGCACGGGGTCCCCTTGGATAATTGGTCCAGTGATATCCACACCTTGAAGTCAGTGCTCAGTAATTCATTTTGTTTTATCCAGACTGAAACATTTAGGATATATCTTTGTTACAAACCCTTACCCACTCTTCTCTCTCTCTCTCTGTTCTATCACTAAGATCTTCTATTATCTGGACTGAAGAAGTAGAAGGCAGAAATTGCAGGAGTAATGTTACTACTCTACATTTTTGGCAAACAATGTATTTCAGAGAACTTTCAAATCTAACCTCTCATTTTATCCTCACAATAATCCTTTGAGGTTGTGACATTGGTATTATTCTCCATTTCACAGGACAAAAAAATTGAATTCACATAGTTAATAAGTAGAAGGATTACGGGGAAGAGGACAGAATTGTAGAACTGGAAGGCATCTGATTCTGTTTCTTCAGTTTGGAAATAAAATTACTGAGGTCTGGAAAGATTAAACAAGTTACCCAAGATTGTATTATTAAACTTTAGTATTAGCTGTCCAGCTGCCGATGTCCTGCCTGCAGTTTTTGTCACTATATCATGAGAAATAATATAACGTGTCTCTTTAGTGTAAACATTCAGTGGGCAAACTGACCCAGCACCATTCAACTCAGGTAGTAGAAAAATCATTTGAATGTATGGAAAAAAAAGCTCCTTCTGTCTTCAGGATTCCTTTGGTTTGACTGTTGTGCATTCACTACCACTCGTGTATGTGTGTGTGTGTGTGTGTGTGTGTGTGTGTGTTATTTCTGGGCTGTCTATTCTATTCCATTGATACATATGTCTATTTTTGTGCCAATACCATGCTGTTTTTGATTACTGTAGCTTTGTAGTATTGTCTGAAGTCTGGGAGAGTTATTCCTCCAGCTTCATTCTTTTTCTTCAGTGTTGCTTTGGCAATTCTGTGTCTTTTGTGATTCCAGATAAATTTTAGGATGATTTATTCTAGTTCTGTGAAATATGTCCTGGGTCATTTGATTGAGATCACATTAAATCTGTAGATTGCTGTAGGAAGTATGGCCATTTTAACAATATGAATTCTTCCTATCCAAGATCATGGGTTATCTTTCTATTTGTTTAAATCACCCTTAGTTTCCTTAATGAATTTTTTATAGTTCTCTGCATATAAGTCTTTCACCTCCTTGATCAGGTTTATTCCTAAATATTTTAGGATGCTTGGAGAATCACCCTTCTCCAAGGTCTATGAGCATTCCTCTTTTTCCTCCCTGATTCTGTGATGCTGCTTAACTTCAGTTTCTGATATCTTATTCCTCTAGAAAGAGAGGCCCCTTTGTGAGGGACTGCTCTATTCAGTTTATAGAAGTGACCTAGATGGGGTGTATGTTTTTCCAAGGGGCCTTTGTGAGTCAGGAAGGTGATGGCAGTCATGTAAGTCTGAGGACCTATTCCCCTCACCATCCAATCTGGCTTCATAATGATGCATGTAGTTTACAGGAGAATAAGTATGGATTTCCTACAACAGACAAGCACCCAGAGCCCCTCTCCCAGCTGCTGTCTATCCTGGAAGCCACAAACCAGTGCCTCCTTGATAGCGAATGAGAATCCCTGAACTTTTGCATATCACCTGTCTCTCATTCTGCTCTGGGTTTTTTTTTTTCCTACAATATTCTCCATCCTTTCCCTTGTCTCTCCCCTCAGCCCCTCTCTTCCACATTACCTGCTCTTTTTCTGTATGCTCTTTTTACCTGCAGCATAATAAAAACGTGTACTAAAAGAAGCATAACAGTTTCCAAACCATTCTTTGTCCTGCTTTTTTTTCCCTGAGACCCCATGAATTGCTATTCCTTCAAAATCATGACTTAGGCAGGGCTTTGATGATACTAATAGTAACAATTACTGCTTTTCTATTATGTACCAAGCATTGTGCTTCATATCTGATAATCTCGTGAAATGCTAACAGCTTTAATAAGTACTGTTATTTTCTGCATGTAAAGAAATGGGAGTTTAGAGAATTTAAACAACTAACCTAAGGTCATGTAGCCACTAAGTTTGTGAGCCAGCCAGGATTAAAATCCTTCTACCTTGCACATAATAGGAGTTTGAAAATGTGTAATGATGATGATAAAATACTTTCCTAAACTGTTCACAGAGTTCCATTTTTATATAGCTATAGGTTCTATTAGAATACATATTACAAAATACATTTTTACCAATCTTAGTTTGATAAGTTTGCCCAAGATCCTATCTCTCATGTGAAGCAGTAACTTAATAATGTTCAGTACCATCATTTTAAAATACAAAGTAAAATAATTTTGACATAATATATATAATTATAACTAAAGCTTTTAGAACCTGTATGTGTATATATATACATCTAATTTGCTATAAAAAATATAATTTGCTATAGCAAACCTTTGAGGTGAGTATTACTGTATTATTATGGTACAGTTGATACTGTAAAACCTGCAATTAATTATAATTATAATAAAATCTAGTATCCCTTGGAAGTTTTTTCACATTCTTTCCATTTAAAGATGCAAAGATTTCACTAGATAATGTGTTTCTAAATAATATCTTATTAACATAAGATTTTTAAATACTACAGAAATCATAGTAGTTACAGTCTCTCCAAATCAGGTCTTCGAAAGCTTTAGTCATATTTATTTGCCTGATAAATGGATTCTGTTCAATGGGAATTTGATGCAATTATTTTTAAAGTCTCGAAACGAATGCTCAAGGATTATTGATCTGAATCACACCCACTAATGGTTTAATCAACAGGTCACCTACAAACAGCAAAATGAATTCAATTGATATAGTGCTGTGTTTGCATTGCAGAATGATTTCTCTCCCAAACATAATTATAAAACTGTGAGAGATACTCAATCATATGTTGGACTCTCCTAAGAATTTCTTTAAGACTTCATTCTTAAATATTAATTGAAATGTTCTAGAGAGTAACTTACATGACACCAAATTGGAGTAGAGCTGCGGTGCCTAGAAAACCAGGAGACGATCTAGTTAGTGTAAATATCACAAATCACTGGCCCTGGGATCTACCCTAGGCATTTTCACATGCATAGAATCCATTTAGGGAATTCCCTCAGCCAATTCGCTTAATGGCAGCATAGCCCTCTTAAAAAAATTGTTAAGAGGTCTAAAACATTAACAATTTATGCTATTATACCATCATCTCCATTTAATAGGAGAAAACCCTATTGCCGTTTTATAGGTCTTTGACTAATGCGCAGTATTTCTTCTTTAATGCAGGTAAATGGTTTAACTATGGAATTATCTTTCTCGTCTTGATTTTGGATCTTAATATGTGGAAGAACCAGATATTTTATAAGCCTCATGAATATGGACAGTATATTGGCCCAGGGCAGAAGATTTATACTGTGAAGGACTCCGAGAGTCTAAAGGATTTGAACAGAACCAAGCTATCCTGGGAATGGAGGTCCAATCACACTAACCCTCAGACTAATAAAACTTACGTCGAGGGAGACATGTTCCTACACAGCAGGTTCATAGGAGCAAGCCTTGATGTCAAGTGTCTGGCTTTTGTTCCAAGTTTGATAGCCTTCGTGTGGTTCGGGTTTTTCATTTGGTTCTTTGGACGATTTTTGAAAAACGAGCAAGGCATGGAGAATCAAGACAAAACTTACACACGCATGAAAAGGAAATCCCCATCGGAACATAGCAAAGACATGGGAATCACGCGAGAAAACACCCAGGCTTCCGTGGAAGACCCGCTGAATGACCCCGCCTTGGTGCGCATCCGGCCCGACTTCAACGAGATCGTCTACAAGTCCTCCCACCTCACGTCCGAGAACTTGAGCGCGCACTTGGATGAGTCGACCAGCACGACAGAGGCCGACCCAGATCCAGCGACCTCTAAAAGTACACCCACGAACTAGGTCCGCGTACTTGGAGACAGCACAAAAAGCCGCCTTGAGGGTAACTCTAAAAAGTTAGTCTTTTCTTTTGTAAATGTAAGGTTTACGTAGCGTTAGGTAAAGAAAAACAAACGATGCCACAACGGTGCTCAACATGCTTTTTCTAGGACTCATTGTTTTCTATTTGTATTATGACCTGTGCCTACTGTCTAACAGTCCTCTAGAAATTGCTTTTCACAGTTGCACAAGCTACTTACCGACTTTACGGCATAATAGATTAGCTGGTTACCCATGTATCTGATGTTCAACCATAGTGGTGCCTTGAGACATTAAACTGTTTTTAACTGTACCAGAAACGAAGTGTGAAACAGTTCTCTAACCTCCTTCACATGGGGTCTTTTGTATCCAATTATTTTGATCTACCCTTGATGTCTGATGCAGGAAACTGATGTAGCTGGGATGTGGCTCAGGAAGTATGTGTCGGTTCCTTATTCAGCAGTGGAGTTGGTGACTTTGACAGCTGGACTGCAGAGAAGCAAGCATGGTGATTACCTTTGAATTTTTATTGGCTGCCTGCCAAATACAAATACAGATGCAAAATTCAGTAATAGGAGAACAATAATCCAGCATGGGTCAGTACTTGTGAAATGTGACTTTCTCCAGCCAGTAATTGCAATTAGATGATAATCCCTAATTACCTTTTCCTAATTAAAGATAAATTGCTACCTGATTAAAAATCCTGCCCTTCACCTTTGGGAACAAAGTTTAAGAGGCACAGTTAGGTGAACTCTCAGATTTGTTGGCATTTTCACAACGCCCTAGAAAACCAAGGAACTGAAGTTTTAATCATGCAAGGGTTGTGTAGCTTACTGTCTACAATATCTATACATCTTTCTGTAAATATGGCTCTGGACAGTGAAAATTGAAACACAGATGCCAACCCTGAGCAAGGAAACTCCTTTAAAAAGATCATGCAGTGGAAAAAAAAAAATCACGCAGTGAACTTTGTGAGGTAGAAAAAGATGTGCATGGAAGAATCTGTCTATTGGCTTGTTTTGTGTGTGCATGTTTGGTTTGATTTGGTTTTTGGTTCTTAAAATTAAACATCACACATTAATAAATCAGAATCATACATCAGTCATTATGTGATGTAGTTTTTTGTTTTTAATAGAAGAGATCAATTGTATCTTAACAACAGCCCATGTGAATTTTTTTTTAACTCAGTGTCAAGCAAGCTAAGAAATGGAACACTCCCAACTTGCTTTTAATTTTGTTCCATAAATTGCGGTTACATGTTCCTTGAGGGTTTGGGAAAGATCACTTTTAAGGCAAAATTATTTTCCTGCCACACACTGACATAGCCGTATTTTGTCTTTATGATTTTTTAAAACCTCTCTTGTTTTGATCTATCTGTTTTTAAGCTTGCAGCATGTTGAATTTAGCATGCATAATAGAACTGTGCATTCATCTGCCATTTGAGAGCCAGCTTTAATAAAACATCTTTCTACAATTGTTTACTAAGCAATTGGAACCATGCCCCTGCTGTTTCTTTTACCTTTAATAGCCGTGCATGGGGTACTCAGAGTCATAAATATCTCTGACACTAAAACTGCACAGATCAAGCTCTCTATTGTAACCCATTGACCGTTCTGTCCCAAGAAACTTACCGTATGTCCCCAATTTGGGGTAACATTGGCAGTTACCAAATTTGCATAGCATGGGGCATTCAACTTTTGGCTCTGGGACAAGGAAATAATGCCACTTAGGACATTTTTTCTATTTACTTTGAGAATCATTGTCTTGTAGAATAAAGAAGGGAGGTAATTGACAAAGAGGGTGTTTATTATCTGTATGCTGTCTTTGTGAAAATATTATTTGAGAATCTGTATGTGAGTTTTAAGGGAAAAAATGCTTCAATGAAGGAATCTAATTAACAGAAGTAAAAGAGCAAGCCAACCAGCCAACCTTAGAGCACTATGCTTATGTGTTTCTAGGGACTGACTAGAGAAGCTACCAGCTGATAGGAGAATATGTCGTTAGCGTTTCCATAAGCTTTACTATCAAATGGGGTAGTTTCCAGGGATGACATTTTAATAGTCAAACAAGATTCGAACCTTCAAAAGCTTCTAGTAATCAATTGTGAAGACCAATCTTGATCTTTTTTATCTACACATGGGTCTCCCTCCTTCTTTTGTACCTCTTTTGGGCACTGCACATTCCATTTGCACCTATAACAACTAAACATTAGAAAATGAAGTAAAATCAAAGTCAAAATCATATCCATTCATGGTTAGCCTCAGATCCTGAGTCAGCTGTCACTAGACTGCACAGAGCTTTACGGATGCCAAAACTTTTGGACTCTCAAGGGTATTTTAAAAAATGTGTAGTGAGTTCATAAAACAGACAGTTTTTTAAAAAGTTTTAAAGTTACTAACTAAAATTCTAAAGAAGCATAGCAAATGTGAAGCCTTAATTGCAGTGATGACTTAAGGACTCTCAACAATTATATTTCTACTGTTCAGTAATTACAGCATTTTCTTCCGTGCAGGGCAGAATTTGTACTAATTTGACATGATTTCAGGATCCGACATTGTAGAGTACTTTATTTGTAGTTTAATTTGGAAATTAAATAAACACTATGACTTTATGCCTGATAATATATGTCTAGACATACATCTTAGCACCACATGCCCATTTGTTTTATGTAACCATGGCCAGTTATCTCATCCTCTGCCCCCGTGGCTACTTATCATGTTCACTTACCTTCTAGCACATCTAAGATCACCGGTGGATCCTACTAGAAACATTAAGAATTATTTCTTCTTCATTTATCCTAAGAGTCAGCCAGGCACAAGATCTCCTTTCACCTTTATAGCATCAGATTTCACAAGTAGCGTCCAATAGCACTACTGGCTGGCAGCACAATGGAAAGAAGTCATCCAACACAGACAATCAGATTTTTTTTCAGTGTTTCTGTTTTTTTTTAATTGAAGTATAGTCGGTTTACAATGTTGTGTCAATGTCTGGTGTACAGCATAATGTTTCAGTCATACATATATATACATGCTTCCGTTTTCATATTCTTTTCCATTATAGGTTGTGACAAGATATTGAATATAGTTCCCTGTGCTCTACAGAAGATTTGCAGACACAAGCTACTATATATAAAATAGGTAAACAACAATGAAACTCAGATTTGAAGGTGGGAGTCAACGCCATTATTGTATGTCACCACCGGGCTCCATGAACAATTCTGTTACATTATTTGGCTGTCCTGTGGGTCCCCACCCAACCCAGGGCAAAACATGAGAAAGATAATGCTAATAAGTCACTCTTAGCTGCCCCTATAAGTGATGGCTCATGACTTGAAGCCAACTGTGTTATCTGACAAAATTCAGCCAAAATCTCAGTGCTCTGCCATTATTTACCACCTATCCGTCCTCACTCTCAAATGATCCCTATTTTAAATTGAACCCCTCAAGTAATGCAACCCCAGTCTGGGTGTTGTCCTTTTATTGGCGTTTCCCCTCCTCAGACCATGACGTGGCTCCCTGTTCTTTCTGGCCCGACTTCCTCCAGCTTTGTTCCTCAGAACCTGACTCTGACCTCTCAGCCAGCCCTGCTTTGTGAAGGGAGGGAGAGTAACTCAATTAGTTTTACAGCAGATAAACTGGCCCTTTCCTCATTTAGCCCTACTTTTATTTTTAAGCACATTTGTGTGCATGGGGTGGTGGTTACTGAGCACAAATGCAGATAAGAGACTCGAGGCCATCAGTGTTTGGTTGAGGACCATTTCGGCTGGACTGGCTCTGCACTCTCGTTTGAGCAGCTAGAGAAGTTGAGATGTCATATTTGCAGCTCACAAGTCACTCTTGTTGAAGATAGTTGGAAAAAGAGGTGGATATTTATAACGGAAAGAGAAGGTTAGGCAGATGGTGGAGCGTGGATGGGAGCCGCAGCGAGGAAGACTTGGAAAGGAAAGATGGCAGATTTAGTGTGATTGGGCTTCAAAACTTCAGGGAGTGGAGGAGGCCTTTGTAAAAGGAACCTCAGCGTGAAGTTATCATGAGTGCAGTACCTTGACCTGTTAGGCAGGAGACTCCAAAAGATACGTCCAACACAGCTGAGGGGGTTACACAAAAGGTGTGTTGGCTGGCTGGTTTCTTGAGCACTGTAGCACTCAGGTTATTCCATGTCTGCCCCCGGGAACACGGTGAGACCCGGGAGAGGAGACCTGGGACCTGGGAAACAAACTACAGAAGTAGGTGTCAGGGGAGCAGGCAGCAGGAGACAAGGAGGACAAAATCAACACTTAACAATTCAGAGAGACTGCAGCGTCCTTGATGGAAGAACAAACATGAGGGCCACGTCTGTCTGCAGCAGGTTACCAGCGTATCAAAGCCAAAATCCTCCAAACAAAAATAATCTTGCAGATACTTTGTGATAGACATTCTGAAATTTTTTAGTAAGAAACAAAATTAGACAGTAGTATTACTCATTTAGAATGTGCAAAACACCACCAGTGTTATTTTAATGTAGTATGAACCATCAGTTATTTTACTTCCGACACTATAAATCACACACACATATAATATAGATATAATGCTTTTCATGGGTTTATTTCTAAGTTCTGTCCTCTAACACAAGTTTTCATAAGATCTTAAGTTTTTTAACACCAAATAATTGTACTACTTGGCTTTTTGAAGACTTAGCTGAGTGATGGAGAAGGACCACTATAATTTATAATTGAGAACTATAGTAACAAAACAAATTTATAGATGAGCCTCATCCTAATATATATTTTTGCTCTATCTAGATCTTTGTTCAATCCTCATTCTAATACACCATTTTGAGTATTGTCTATGTGCCAACAAACTATCCCACTTAATCCTCACGTTAACTGTTAAGGGTAAATAAGGTTCATTTTGCTTTATGGATGATGTAACTGAGGTTCAGAGAGACTGATGAACTTGCCCAAGGTCACAAAGCTGGCAAATGCAGAGTTAAGATTTGAACCCGAGTTTATTTGACTACAAAGCCCCATTGTTTTCCATCACAGTCCTTCAAAAAGACCCATGGAAACTAGAGTGCCCATTTCCAAAGGCTCTATGGTGAGGGTGGCCTGAGGAGCAGTTGTGAAACCATAAGGTGCTTGATGTCTATCAATTCTTCTCTCTCAAGAATCTAAGGTAAATAATTTCTAACAGCTGTCCTGAAGCAATTTACAAGTTAAATCGTATGACTGAAACAGAAGTTTGAATTAAATGCAGAAGTGCTCCGTTTATTGCCGTGGGTTCTGACTGAAACTAGGCTTATAAATCCACAACACAGATTTTTCCCAGTACAACTTCCAGCCTTGGAATTGGCTTCGTTCATGATTTCACGTTCCCGGGGGGGAAGGAGTAGGGGAAGAATGGACCTCTGCGTGTTTTGAATGCACCCCTAGACAGACGTCAGGGGAGGACTGGGTACTTTTGAATACTTAAACAAGGAAAAAAATGATTAGTGATTGGCCAGCTAGAGAAAGCGTAATTTGAATACGGGCTCTAGAAGCAACTCTATTTTGGAGTAACGCATCCCAAATTGATCTTTTAAAATCTTTATCAAGGTGAGCAAGATGTATTGTGATATACAAGCACCGGTTTTGAAAGCATGGCCCCTGAACCTTGGTTTCTCATTCCCAAAATGGGAATAGCTCACTGAGTTTTGGCAGCGAATCCACTGAGACTGCACGTGGGGGCGTCCTGTGAGCTGAAGCAAGCCGGGCAGCTGAGAGGTGAGATCACAAGTGTGGGTTCCAGGACCGGTGCCCGCCTTTCAGTGGTGCCCGCTGGGCTTGCCTCCAACCGCAGCTCCAGACAGACGCTGACATTGAACGTGCTTAGGCTGTCTGTTCCCCGTTTTCTGTCTCTCTGTAGTTGTTTCAAACTCTATGAGCTGCATTGCAATCCCTTTTCACTTTTAACAGAAGTTCAGATCCCTTAGTTTAAAGCAAGGGGCTAAATTGTCTGAAATCAGTGGCCCTAATCCTTTGGAGCTGCTGGGCCAAACTTATTCCTCAAGGTTTCCTCTGCTCTCGAATTCTTAAATTATTTCCTTCCTTGTATGATTGCTTTCCCAGCTTCTCTTACTGGACTCTCTCAGCGTGCCAGTAATCCACCACCTTTCATAAATCCTGAAGTGGCAGCACTTGAGTCTCGCATTTAAACGAGAGTCGACTCTCACACCTGAGCCCCTGGCCTTCAGGACCTGCTGGCTGTACTTGGATGCCGTCGGGGTAGCCATCTCGGAATCAGGGTGTCACTCAAGCCTCGCCTTTTAGGAAGAGCCCGCTTGAAGATGCCCTGCAATCAAGGCCACACCTTGGCTGAGCCATGGTGTTCTGTAGAATGACATTTTAAAACAGTATGGTGGTTTTCCATTCAGCTTATAGACACATTTGCCTTAAATACATTATTTTATCTGGATCGTCCAGTTGACTTCAACCTAACCAATCTTAGAAAAGATGCACATTTAAAAATAGTCACTTTTTTATTTTTTTGGGGGGGGGATTAGGTTTATTTATTCATTTATTAGAGGAGGGACTGGGGACTGAACCCAGGACCTTGTGCATGCTAAGAATGCACTCTACCATTTGAGCTATACCCTCCCCCACTAAAATAATCACTCTTGACTGAAACAAAATGTGTAAGATGGGGAGAAAGAACGATGACCCAATCAGGAAGGACAACTCTAACCAAATTATCTTTGAATAAATCACACTGTTCTTTAACTTTAAGAGCAACAGTTGGAGCTTCAAGTGCGCCAGAAAACCGGGAGGTTGTGTCATTTCCACATCCAAATGGTCTCCAGTGGGACTAGATCGCATTTACTTCATTCTCACAGGTCTGCTGTCCTGCTGTCTGCCATTACCGTGTCCGGCCATGCAGAGAGCCCATCGCCTCCTCCCAGGATAACTGTCGTGTTGTCTTCTCTGGTCTTCCCAGTGCTCACCTTATCCAGAGTAATTCACTTTCCACACTTGCACCAGAACCATTTTTCTAGAGTCTAAATCTGGTCATATTACTTCACCTTTTCAGTGACCATTTATTGCTCCCCTGTGGTTTTTAATAGTATCGTGTACAGCCTCAAATTCTCCTTAACACAATAAACTTTCACTTCTTCCTCACGTGGCAATTGAATTGGGTGCCCAATGGGCAGCCTCCCATTCAGCATTTGGGGATCCAGACCTGTGCCAACAAGCCATTCCTTGACTCTCTAGGGTCTTGAGAGTTTCCTGTGTATTAAACTGGCTGGAGACAAAAGAGAGAGGGTGAGGAAAACTATAGAAAGTGTTAGGGACAGACTTGGAAGCGACCTGCATGACTTTCTGCATTCTGCTGGCCAGAGCTCTGCTGCAGGGCCTGCCTAACTGCAAAGGATGCGAGGGGATGCCTGCAGCTCTCTGCCCACGAAGGACAGGGACAACTTGGGTAATTTCTAGTCCAAAGAGCATTTATTTACAAATATAAAGTCAACCAGGTTTCAAATCTGGAAGCTCAAACTCAGCGAGTTAGGACAGAAGTACAGCTGAGCTGACGGTTCCACATTCCATGGGTGGCCAACAAGCCTCAATGTGGGAACCGCTGATGAAACACAGAAGCCTGTCTAGCACTAAAGACCCTCTCTGACTGCGACTCTGGTCCACAGGCTTCTGACCATCCAGCCACGCTGAGCCACTCACTGATCTAGTGACCAGCTCTTCCACTCACCTCTGCTTCTGTCACAGTGTCTTCTGTCTGGAATCTCCTTCTCCACCATGACCACCAAGATCCACTCAAGGATCATCCCTTCAAGTCTTTTGTCACCTTCCAAAGTGGAAATGACCTCCCCTACCCTGTGTTCCTAACTGACCTAACTTTTATCTATTATTGCATCTTTAGGATTCCTTCCTCGATAGGTTTACATGACTGTGTCTCCTATTAGCTTATAAACTCTTTGGTCCTGCCTATAATGATGATCCGAGGTAAAATTTGGTTGAATAACTATGTGGTGAAGCAATGTGCTTAGAACTGTCTCATTTGTGTAGCATAATGTTCTCAAATTCTCTGATCCCCTGGATGACAAATGTTGTAGGGTAATGGACTCTGGCAGACAAATCCTTTAAGTCAGGTGGGAAGCAGGATCATTACCTATTTGTGATCTGGGGAAAGAGGGGTCTACTAGTCGGGGTTCTCAAGAGAAATGGAACCAAAAGAATATGTGGATACAGATATAGGAAATATAGATTTATGTGTATAGATATGAAGATTGATTATGAGAAATTGGCTTGAAGGAAGACTCACATCTGCTTTCTGCAAGCTGGAGACCCAGGAAAGAGGTGATGTAATTCAGTCTGAGTCCGAGGGCCTCAGAACCAATGGAGCTGGTGACACAAATCTCAGTCCACGGGCAGGAGAAGATGAGATGAGACGGTCCAGCGCCATCAGCGTAGCAGGGAAGGAGGCAGGAAAGGAGGGAGGCTCCTCCATCCTCTGCCTTTATTCTCTTCAAGCCTTCAGCGGATTGGATGGTACCCAACTACACTGGGGAGGCCAGTGTGCTCTACTGAGTCCACCGAGCCGAGGGCTTATTCCCTCTGGACACAGACACACCCAGATACAATATCTAACCTGGGCACTCATGGCCCCTCAACTTGACACATGAAGTTAACCATCGTAAGGAGTAAAAGTAGCAAATTCAAAAAATCTCATTGAAAGGGATGTCAGCGTTGAGCCAGAAAGACATGTACAAACTCTTCCTCAAGTAAAGGAAGCTCAAGATAGGTACTGAGAGCCAAACCAGGACAAAGCATGAGAAGGAATTAAGGCAGAGAGCAGCAAGCCAGAACGGCAGCTGGAAGTCCATGGTTGAAGTCCTGACACAGGGGTGCTGTACCCTCACCTGACTGTTCAGTTGCTTCTACTACAGATTCCCACGGCGGAGTTTCCTGTGATTGACTGGGTAGGCAGTGACATGATGACTGACTGTATCCTGAGATGCTGGTCTTTTAGAAGAAATGGAATACACTGCCTCGTGCTACATAACTGTGTGAGCAGTTCGTAGCTCTCCGCAGTCCCAGGGTCCTTAGGGAATCCACGGGCAGGACTCCACAGAGTGAAGAAAGATGATGAAACAGATTTGCAGGACTTTACGTGTTGTTCCCTGAAAGCCAAAATTGGAAAATAAACCCAGGTCAGGACTCCTAAAACCCAAATGAACTATGATTATAGCTGTACTCTTATAACTTGTGTCTCAGAATCCCTTAGAAGCTATTTACATATTGAAAACATCAATTACTCCTCCCGTTTGAAATACACAGTTCTTGTAATCAATTGCTTTGAGTCAATGTTTAGAATTATTCATGAAAGAGTTATATTTTAATGGCATTTGATGAGAACCAGCGGCAGCATCCATTAATTTGGTTAGTTTTGTATGGGCTGGAGGAGGAAACTGGCACACAGCCCTAACTGAAGCAACAGCGTGGGGTGTGCGTGTGAGTGTCCAAGCCAGCCTCGCCAGCCTGGGACCCCGCAGAATGAAGGCTGTGGGGGAGGACAAAACGTCAGGGGGAAGATGTCTCATGTCCTCGCCTTCTGCCTCCTTGGCATTGCATCATCAGTCAAGTCTTCACTCAGAGCAGTGACTATCAGCTGTGTCCCACTCCACCCATCACCAGCCCCACTCCCTCTATTCTTTCTAAAGAACAGAACAAAGAAATCTTTTTCTGAAACCCCCCAGGGCTTAAATATGTGACACAGCCCTAGCCTGAAAAACAGGACATTGAGAAAACAAAATCCAGAGCCAAGGGTTTAATTTCCTTGCACGGCTCATCCATTTGAAAGAGCCAAGGAGAGGCTGTGCAAGAAGGCAGAAAATGCTCTTTATCCGAGGCATCCACTGTGGAGGAAGGGGTGGCAGAAGACATGGCTAAAGCTGTCAAGGGGTTATCATGGTTCCGCAATCTGTCCAGCTCGAAGCAGGAAGCATTCCTTGGAGAGGCCCGAGGAGTGACCTGCGGACAGCCCAGAGCTGGGAGGTGGACCAGTTTGCATTTTCTGGGGTGCTTGGCCCCCATTTAAGTGGTGTGGGGTTCAGGGCAGGATACCAGTAGAGCTGGCCTCCAGACAAGAGACCAGGCTGTGTTCTAGCCCTCACCACCAGATGTACCATAGCAGGGAAGAAATATCTCAATGCTTACCCCACCCTAAAAAGGAGCTGGCTTATGGGAACAGACCTCACTGCTGAGGGTGGGTGTCCAGGACACTGGTACATTTTGGTAGGAGTCACTCCATTAATGACCAAAGCTGAATCCACAGACAGAAGGCCGTTCTGTGGAAACAAAAGCAAGCTAGAGAATAATCATGTGCTGATGCAGAAAAGGTTGCATTTGCTTTTATAACAGCCTACCTTCAGAAAAAGACAGAAGCACTGGTAATGATTTTCGTAAGTCTACTCACGCGGTGTGTCATCTTGGGCTTACAGTATATTTCTCGCTCTCACGTTCTTAAGGCTCACTCCTGTCTCTCTAGCTCCTCTCTCAGATGGGACAGGAGGGGTGGCGCAGGCCACGCTCTGGCCTTGTTGACCAAGCTGAGGACTTTGCATGTTTTTCTCAAGATAATGGGAAACCTCTAAAGAATTTTAAGTAGGACGTGGCATCATTAGATATAGCATGTTTTAAAAGACCATTCTGACGAAGAATGGATGTCAAAGAATGGATGTCAATTTGATATACATTTTTCTATTTTTATCTATAAATAAAATTGGTAAACAACAAGGTCCTACTGTACAGCACAGGGAACTATATTTAATACCTTGTAATAGCCTATACGGAAAAAAAATACGAACAGGAATATATTCACACATATATATATGTGAATCACTATGCTGTACACCAGAAATTAACACAACATTGTGAACTGACTATAATTCAATTAAAAGAAAAAGAATGCAGGTCAAGACCCCCAGCAATACAATAAGATAATTAAATCGACTTAGCCATGACTTTGTTGTCTTTAGGTCCCCTCTGCACAACTGGGCAAAATACTCACCCCCAGCTTGTGGGACAGTAACACACCAAATGGGCCTTGTTTTAACTGGAATTCTTAGCTTGTGAGCTCGCTGTAGGCAGCAGGGAAATGGTGATAAATGTGGGCTGGGACGTCCAGTTTAAAGATCTCAGAAGAGGTTCTTGTAATGCAGAGGTTTTTAAGGACTGAAAGGTTACCTGCAAAGATTTCAACTCATACAATAAGGTGATACCTGCACTGTTCTTCAAAAAGCTAACCTAAGCCTAGAGGTAGGGAAATAAAGAGGCAGATGTGTCTGAGTCTGCATTACAGATGACATGCAAAAGTGGAAAGCTGATTGTGTACCTCAGTTCTAGCTCTGGTCAACTCCTTAAAAAAAAAAAAAAACCTCAGTTCTGCAAATAGTTGTTGAAAAACACCAACAATGCCAATAAAAAGTTTCTTAACATCTCAGGGTGAACATGGAGATGTGCTGCCCAGACCCCCTACAAAGGACTTGCTGCCCAGCTGCAAGGGATGTAGCCCTTGGACACCTCCAGCTGTCAGCACCTCAGGTCAGCCTCAGCTGCAGAGAGACGCCTCGCCCACGGACACGACTTCCTGCAGCAACACAAATACGTAATTTTCTATCTTCGTCAGAAAGGAGTATCAGAAGCCATTTGCATTCACAGGAATCAAACAAAAATGTTTACTTATAGCGTCACCCAAGGAGAACTCTCCTGCCCTTAATCAAAACATAGTCTAAAGAAACCTGGATCATCTAGCTATCCTATGGAGCTTCACACTGATTCATTTTACCAATGATATTATTATTTTTTATTGAAGTAAAGTCAGTTCAATCATGTTATTTTTATACTGCCAAACGAGCAAAAGATGGCTAGTACACAGAAGGCCTTGGTAAGAGATACGTGCCCCATAGAGCAGGATATGGGCCTTGAGAAAATTCAGAGGCCTGACACATTCATGACATTTTTAGAAGGCCAGTGGTTGAGAACATACTGAGACATCCCCTTCAAAATTAGTGTATCTTGCACCTCCTACCACAGAAGAAGAAGAAGGGGAGGGAGAGGGAAGGGGAGAAGGAAAGGGAGGGGGAGGGGAGGAGGGGAGGGGAGGGGGAGGGGAGGGGGAGAAGGAAGAAGAAGAAGCTTAATGAGCCACATTGCCCACACAGAAATACAGTCCCAGCCCACATACCAGGCAAGGAGAAAGGCTTCCAGGTTTAAGGGGATTTGAGCCTCTATCAGGAAAGGACTGCAGCCGGTTTAAGAAGGGGGCAAGCCACTCTGCCACCTCTCGGACCCTGAGATCCGCAGACCCCACCGTGTTGGAGGCATCAGTGATGAGAAAAGAGGCTGAGTGGAGTCTGTGCTGTGTCCCACTGAGACAGTCACAACACAGGCCCCCTGGGTTTCTGGAGCAAGGCCATGCCACCTGCAGCAGAGAACGACACGTGCAAAGCTACTCCCAACGTGATACTAGGCCCTGGGGGAGGCGGGACACCGCCTGACCGTACGGCTCGGTTGCTTACGGGCCAGTTACAGGCCAGGCAGGCCCAGAAACAGTTCATTGTAAGACGAAAGCGATGCACCTGGTGTCGAGCACAGGCAGGACCAGGGAGCACAAGTAAGGGGCACACGCCGGTAGGCCAGCATCTGCTATGAACTGAATATTCGTCTCCTCCCAAAATTCATATGGTAAAACCCAGTCCCCAGTGTGATGGCCTTCAGAGGTGGGGCCTCTGGGAGGGTGTTAGGTTTGGATGAGGTGTTGGGAGAAGAGACCCCGTGGTGCAGTAGGTGCCCTTATAAGGAGTCAGAGAGCCCGGAGTGGAATCTCTCTGCCATGTGAGAAGTTTGCCAGAAGACAGCTGTCCATGAACCTGGAGGCCAGCCTTCAGCACACACCACATCTGTAACTTGATCTGGGACTTCTCAGCCTCCAGAAAGGTAAGAAGAAGTTGTGTGTTGTTTAAGCCACCCAGTCTGTGGTGTTTTTATTATAGCAGCCTGAACTGACCAAAACAGCACCCACCTCTACTGTAATAGTATACGTTGTTCGTCTGTTATGTGGCGTATGGCAGATCCCAAATGATAACTCATTGGAAAAAACCCAAGCCTGGCTAATGAATGGCTTGGCTGGGTACAGGAGAGTCAGCTGAATGTAGACAGCAAATCTAATAAGGCTCATTCAGGGACGGCCTTGAAAGACATTGGAAAGAGAAATTTTTCCCAATGGGCAGTGTTTTGGTTGGTTTACCTGGTCATATACTTTGTGTGGAAAGAATAGTAACCCAAGGGCAGAATATATATGGACCTATGGGTCGTGGCCAGTGGCCTGGCAGGCAGGTCAGGGGCTATAGAAAGTACACACATGGACCTGAGGAGAGAGATCACGACGTGTGAAGCTCTTTGTATCATGTGTGCATGCTCACAAGAATGTGTTTACCATGAAAGAGGAATTGAACCACCATGTAGACAAAATGATTCAGCAGTTGATGTCAGCCTCCATCATTGGACTCCCCTGGTGAAAAAAAAAAAATGACATATTCTGCCTTTGCTTTCTAACCTTGTGTTTGTGTATTCGGGGAATTGCTGAGGCTGAGTCATCATGGAAAAAAAAAAAAGAGAGAAAATCAGTAGGCATAAACTAGAACAGCAAGCTGGATTGGCAGCCTCTACAAGAAGAAACCAGAGCTGCCCACGAAAACATATCATGTTGTGAAAGATGTTTTGTCTGTTATAATCCGGAGAGATTTTTTTTTCAGCAAAATCAGTTCATTTGTGCTCGTTAAGACAGCAAAAACAATCTGTCAACCTGACCCTCTCCACCGTCTTTCTGTGAGCCTTGAGGCTGTCCAGAAGCTACAGGGAGACCGCCTGTCTGACAGCTGATTACGACACTTCAGCGAGATGCTGCTACGAACGGGAATTTTTAAATAGGTGCATTGGGCTCTTTCCCCATTCTGCCTGGTGCTCAAAGACTTTCTAAGGGTATTGGGATGCTTTTTAAAAGGTTACACTAATTAAGGAATATTGGATCTGATGGCTTCTTGCATCCAAAGAACATGCTTATTCCAACATCTTGAGATCAAAAACCAAAATATAGAAGATAGAATATAGGAACAAAGACCGATACACAGATGCAGTCCTCTTTTTACTGCATTATTAACAATATCACTCTTATTGAAGAGATGCAGAAATATCTGATAATCCATGACAGGTGGGAATTCATTTATTCCAGAACCATAAAGGCTGGCGTGGCAGTGGATGGACGTTCGTTACTAGGTGATTAGGCGAGCTGTCTTCATCAGCACCTCTATCAGTGTGAGCACCAGAAGGAAAGGCAAGCAGTATTTCCACGGGAGCCAAATCTGATACTGAATTGTCTCCAGAGGTGGATGAGGGAGGCTTTCTGAAGTTTTCTTCTCCAGGTAGTGTGTTGTGCAGCTTTTATTATATTTTGTTTTGCAAAACAAACTTCCATATGAAAATAGCAGTTGCTAGGCTGATAACTAGCAGATTACCAAAGTTATTCTTTCCTCCCAAGAATCTGCAAACACAAATACTTGTACACTCACACACACTCACATGCACACGTGCACACACACACACAAACACAAAGTGAAACATTTCAGCACGTGATGAGATCACTATTTGGATTGAGTATATAATGTTTCATTAGCAGGATAGTAATAAATGTAATAATATTCCTTACTTCTCCATGAAACATATCTAGTTGGTGGGATTATTGGCCCTTCATAGCAAAAACAAACAAACAAAAAACACGTGTCTTGTAAAGCTTTCTATCTTAAATAGCCCCTTCAATAAGTACATATTGAATGGATGAATAAAGAAAGGGATGAATGAATGAATAAGTGGGGAGATGAATGGATGGATAAAAGGATGGAGCAATACAATATAAGTGGTTTGATTTTAGCCCCTTTATTTTCCTAACTAATTCCTTAAAACTCTTAAAACTTTGTTTGCCCAAATTATTCCAGAATCCAGTAACACCTCCCTGAAATGTCCTCACTTCAGCTGTTAACCCCGGGCCACTCAGCCCCATCCACACTTGAGAGGGATGGCAACGGCCTAGTCCATCACCATTGTCGATTCCTCATTGCCATGTGTAGTTGCTGTTGGAAACTGGTCCCTTTTACTCACATGGGTGGAGTCACATTGCTACAATGACACTCTTAAGAATACATACCCCACAAAAGGAGTAGGCTGATGAGGAGTCTCCCACCCCTTTGAGGTCCCTAAGAGAAGCTCTTCAGTTTATCCTCAGGGTAGGGCCATTCTTTATATAAAGCATAATGCAATGGGCAGGATGCTTTAGTATCACAGCAAACTGAAAACAGCCCTGCCCCCATTTTTAAACTTGACATTGAGCCTAGACTCTCCCTTCCCATAGTGAGGTGATGCAGGTCTCGTTTCCTCCCAGGAGGCTTCTTGGCCCCATATTTACCCTCCTCTGCAAACCGGGGGGTGTTGAGAAGGACTTCCCTTGTCCACCACCAAATACCCTGCTCCTTCTTCCTTGATGGAAATCAGTCTTAACCTCTACATAACTAAGAAGAACTACCCAACTGACTGGTACCAAACACAGAAGACCTGACACAAGGTGCATTGATGGATCTACCCAACAAAGAAGGGCCATGGCGAAGGACCACAATTACAACAGCAACTTTCAGTTTGGTCTCTCCTGACACTGCACTGCTGTGATGACAGTAACATTTGCTGAATTTTTTGTGCTGTGAGCCAGGCCCCACATAGTGTCGACAACAGACACAATCGTTATCTCCTTTTTACAGATTAAGAAACTGAGGCCAAGAGAAGTTTAAAAAACTTGGACAATGCTGCAGAACTAGCAAGAGGTATAGCCAGATTCAAATGTATAGATCTATAAATTATCTATACATGTACAGATATTATAGGGGAGCAAAGCTTGCTAACCCTCAAATATCTCTTGGGCTTGTGGATTATTTTGAGATGAAAACAATCTAGGCCCAAAAAACTCTGGGAAAAAACTTTGACCTTCCCCTCTAACTGCCTGAAATAATTTAGATAGAGGGCCTATTCCCAGAACAGTGCTATTATCTGCAAAGAATATGGGCTAGTTATGGTGGGGGAAACTCTAGGCAGGGCCTAGGGGTCAGAGTCCACTTTGTGTCCCATTGTCTCTGCCTGGACCAGCAAACATTTATTTACCAAATGTTTGCTTTTTCATCTCTATGTGAATTGCCTTCCCCGACTTTTGAGGTCTCAAACCACTCTCCCCAACGTTCTCTTTTGTCTTTAGCTGAAGGTGGTATTTGGGGTGAGGGCTTTGGCCATTTGGCAAATTATTCAGTTTTGGGGGACCTCTTCCATGTATATATATTATTAAACTTTTGTTTAATTTTCTCCTGTTAACCTGCCTGATCTCAATTTAATTCTTAGATCAGCCAGAACCTAGAAGGGTAAAGGAAAATTTCTTCCTCCCTTCCTGCTCTGTGCTGGACACCCAGACTTCATACCAGTGTTGGCGGATAGAGGGACTCCTAAATTAAGAGGCCCATTGAAGTGTAGGTCCTTGCTGCCGGCTGTGAAAGACGTCTCAGCAGAGACAGGGGGACAAAGTGAAAAAAAAAAAAAAAACCCAAAAACAAAAACCTGCTTTATTTCTCAAAAGAGGAAAAGGAAAGAAAGTGCTCAGAGAGAAGGAAAAGAGCTCAAATGGGGAATTATCCACCAAGATGGCCAGCAGAGACAGCTCCAGCCCAGGCAGGCACATGTGGACTTTTATGGGAGGCTTCTGCCATCTGGTCCTCATTCTGGGTGTGCTGGAGCCAATCGCCTTACTTCTCAGTCCTTATATGGACTTTTCCAGTTGTTGTCACGGCAACTATCAACTGTCATGGCGCTGGGAGGGCATCACTGAGCAAGCTAATGCATTACAATGAGCATATAATGATGCTCAAGGTCCACTGGAAGTCAAATCCTCTTCACAGGTTCTAACCAGTCCTTGTTTCTTTTCTTTACAACTGCCTCCTGAGACTTAGATAAGAGTAACTGGTTTCTATTCAAGGGAGGGGCAGGGGTACAATCCTGGGGGCAACAGCCTTGGTAACAAAAAGGAAAGTTGCTTTTCATCATAATGCCAGCAGTCTGGTGGACCCCATGTCCCCCTCAAAAAATCATCTCTGAAGATCCTACTCAGCCTTAAACAAGAGGAAGGGGTTGGGGGGGTTAGTTCCTATGGAAGAAATTAAATGTATTATTATGTATATTCCTTGAGGAGGAACCAGAACCGTGCCCCAGGGCTGCACTATTGTTTCTTGACTGCTCCTTTCTGCATCCCCTCCCTTCCCTGAAGCTGTGTGAATCTGCCCTTTGGAACTCAGGGAAAGTCCAGGAGGCTGAATGAAGCCTACTTCCTAGGATCTAGAAATGGGGGACATGGAAAGATTTGTACCAGGCAGGACCCCACAGAGTCCTGCTAGTATCCCCAGTTTGGTGCGAAGAAAGCCAGAGGCATGGGAGGGAGAGATCAAAGAGATTCTGCTAGTACAGCTCAGCTCATTTTGTCTTTTTGCCCGTGCCATTGTGTTCCTTTGACATAGCCCTACAAACAGAATTTATTTTTCATGCCCTTCCTGCAACATCTCATAGAACTTGAGTCTCAGAATCACTGAATCAGATTTAGTTACAAACATACTGCCTGCTTCATTTTCTGCAGCGTTCCCTGAGCATCAACACACAATTTATATACATTGGAATGTGTCGTTTCTTTGGCCAGTTTTTGCCCCGATATGATCTTACTTTTTCCCTTCTTTGGAAAGCCAAATGTTCTCAAATGCGAATCCCAGGAAAAAAAGGGCTGGTGGAAAACTGCTCTCAGCTTTTGTTATTAGCTTCTGTTGGCAGAGGATTTTACATGGTACCGACGAAAAGGAAAGAATAAGTACGTTCGAAAAAAGATTGTTTTTAGTGATCAAGCATCCTCCTGTTATGCACAGCTATATATTTTTGTAAAATGTCAGGATTTACATAAGCAAACTATTTTTCCTTCCTCAAAACCATTCCTCTTCTTGTATTCCAGATCTTGGTGTTATAATATGGAAAGTTTACTTTAAAATACTTCAACATAGAGTGATGCAAATGTGCGCATGTTTGTTTAAAGTAAGTGATCTTGATAGGAAATCTCATTTCTACAGGGGGTCAGCTAGCAAACTAATATTAGATGGGGAAGGCTACACTCCAAAGTACCTTCCACAGTGTTCCAGGTATGTTGCTCTCTGATCTGATCTTACTATATAGTTTCATGAGTGCCAGAAACGAGCTTTTATTGGTAAAATTAACGATATTCAAGTGATGCGGGTATTTTAATGACCCAGCATAAGAACCCAGCAAATCCTATGAACTGTACTCTTAGAGAAGGCACTCAAAATTTAATCCCTAAGGACCCTCAGGGTCCAGCCCCTGGAACAGAGAATCCTCGTTTCCTGATGGTTACTAGAAATGTGACCACGTTCTGCCTCTAAAATAGTGTTCAGTCTGCCTTAGGTGACTGTTTCACGCAAGTTGCAGTAAGAGTAAGTCCCGTAAAAGCACAGACAGATGGATGTCAATAAGATTACATGACAGATCGTATGCGCTATTTTGTGCCTATTTGGAAAATATTTAATAAATGTCTAAGGGGGTGGCAGAATGTGGTCTAAGACCTGCTTTCATTAGGACATGCTACCCTTAATGCATAACAGTAATCTTCATCATCTCAAACTTTTTTATCTGTACATTTGTAAAAACGTCTAAGGGAGATGCATCATCCAGGTGGCTTCAGTCTGCCTGCATTTGATTATTGTTACCACTCATCTACTCACACAAGCCAGAAACCTCAGCATCAATTGATATTCCTCAATTTTTAAAAAACAAATCGAACCCAGCAGTGACTCTAAGCCTTTCTAATATACTTCAGATACCTTCTTGTCTACCTCCACTGCTCACACCCAGCCCAGCTTTTTATTATCTATTATTTTATTATCTACCTATCTATTATTTATTGCCACAACCCCCCACTGATCTTTCATCTTGATTTTTCCTTTCATTTTCTGCTGTAATATTTCACAAGGGTAATCATCTCATCCACTGCTCAGAAACCTTCAATAACACCCGCCTTCCTTTCCTTTCATCAGAATAGATCAGAATTCCTTAAATTGGAGTTCAAAGGCTGTCACCAGTTTACTTTCTGGCTTCATCTCCTCCTCCCAGCTTTCTCAGACTTGCCACACACCTGCCCGTCACTGCCAAGGTCCTTGTTATGGCTTCTGGGGTTCCCTCTGCTTAGAACACACACTTTTCCTTCTGTACCTTCCAAAGCTGAATATAAATGTCACCTCCTCCACTGATCTTTCCTGGTCTCCTTGCTTAGAAATAACCTTTCCCTTCCTGCTTTTATTTCTACAGGGATCTAAGTTTGATAAGCATCTTGATTAGCTGTGCTATTTTTATTTTGTTGTTGCTGTTAATGGAGGGAGGTACTGGGGATTGAACCCAGGACTTCATGCATGCTAAGCACGTGCCTGACCTCGCTGATGAGCCAAACAATGAATTCGTGGAGAGAGAATCGGACATCACTATTTCCTGAGAGTCCTGCCTCAGGTTGTGGTCCTGTCTGCCCTCTCTTTCTGCCACTCAGAAATGCTTCTTCCCACATTGTTTAATTAAGAAATTTCATTAAAACTCGAAGGGCTGAGCCTTGCAGGAACAAACAGAATATTTCAATAGCTTTTACGTAGACAGAGTAATCTGCCTTTATGTTTTAGAAATACACAAATAAAGGAAATCTCTACATTTCGCTTACCTACTGAAACCACTGACCTTGTCTCTGTTACTAACAAGACCTTGATTTTCATTGTAGTGGCAAAGGGTATGGGCACCATGTTGCTTTTTTTTTTAAGCTATGTGATGTTGGACAACTTACTTCTCTGGTTCCCTCATCTACAAGAAGTAGAATAATAATACCTACCCAGGGTTATTTAAGAATTAATTAGTTGATACATACAATTAATGTGGCCATTCTGATTATTATCCATGAGGAATGGCAATCAAGCAATCTACCCGGGGTAGATTATGCAAATGAGTTTTTAATTTACACATATTCTACTCAGGCCCATTCATCTCGTTCCTTTTTTTCATCCATACTCTGTGTTGGTGATGCCCGATTCTGTATTTCGAAGACCTCTCTCCTGAACTTCAGATTTAGATATGTAAAAACCTGCCAAATGTATACACCTGGACACCAAAGGCGTCACATATTTAGTGTGTCTGAAACTTTCCCACAGACCTTGCTAGTATATTGATCATTTACTTTAAAAATTCATGTTAAAAATTTACTTCATAAAACCGTGTGAAGGATTTTTCAGCTGTAATCAGTTGTGCAAGTTAATTTTCGTCTACACCCCAGGGCGGTTTCGTTAGTGTTAGAAGTACCCAATCAGAAATCAAGCTCCAACGGTTGTTACTAAACATTTGAATGATCACTATCAAAACCTAAGACCCTAGAGTACGTAATTAGTCTAAGGGATATCAGAACTTCTTGAAAAATAGTTATTAAACATAAGAATATGTTCAAGAAAAATGACCTGTTAGGAGTGTTCTCCTGTCCTCACTACCTTCGCACAAATGTGGAATAAGAACCCAGCAGGAGCCGGAGGCCAACGCACTGATGGTGCAGCATCCCCCAGCTCCACGCAGAACTTTGTAACCTAACCAGGCTAGAGGGTTGGCTGTCCCTTCTCCCAGAAAGTCCCAGGATCCTTTCTCCTGAGCCTTTTCTGCAAGGTGCTAGTCAGGAGGCTGGGGCAAAGCGCAGCACAGTTCTTGTGCCTTTGGCTAAACATGTCCGGGCTTTTAGAAGTTGGCCTTTGACTGTCTATCCTGGTGACACACCATCTAGTGGCCAGGCTGTGGGGAAGAGAAAGCATAGACTCCACGTAACCCCTCCTCCACCGCAGGCTACCACATTTACCAAACAAGCTGAGGTCTTCCGATCTGCCACACGGGCTTTGGAAAAGTTTGCATCGATTTCCTATTTGGTGGCTGGCCCTACAGGTCAGCCGGGTGCTCAAGTCATAAATGTCATCCTAGCTTATTGCTTTCCCTGACTTCTGCCATCCAATCAGTCCATGTACTGATTGCCTCTGCAACTTAATGTTACCTGTGCCTTAGTTCAAACCATCCTTCCTATTCCTGGAATTCTAGAGTCGCTTTTTAACTTTCCCTCCCCCTCATCTTGCTATCCCTTCTAACACACTCCACATTGCAGTCACTCTAATAAAGTCACAAGGCTAACCTTATTCCTTATTTAGTGGAGTTTAGTGAAAGCTTTTAACCTTTCAAAGACTTGCATTACCAGCATGGTAAGATAGAAATACCTTTCTTACATCTATCATTTTATCTTCTGCCTTGGACAGTGTCTGATCAGATTTTGCTCCTACCTTCCAGACTTCAGAGGACCTCACAGTAATTTGCCCTCATTCATCTCTGTATCATCAACACCCAGAAGGTAGCAGGTGCTTAGTACACGTTCAGTAGAAGAAGGGGAGTTGCTTGAGCAACTACTTAGAATGGAATTCCATATAATAACTGGCACTTTTCGAGTAATTACTATCTGCCACTCACTATTCATAAACACATCACATAAATTCATTCATTTAATTCTCCTAAGAACAATAGAAGTTAGTACTGCAATTGCCCCATTCTTACAGAGTTGAACAATGAAACGCAGGGAAGGTAAACCACCAGCTAATACCAATCAGCTTGTAATTAGCAGAACCCAAATGCAAACTCTGGCAACCCAGCCCGAGGGGCAACGTTTCTAACCATGACACCCTTGCAGCCTTTGGGATGGCTGGAATTTGTGGTTAACAGAATTTTTAATCAGGTACTTTATAATGAACCCCATTCCACCCCCCAGCCCAAGCCTGTGGTCCTCTGGTACAGTTTCCCCCTGGCAGTAAGCACACTTTTTCATTGTTTATGTTTGTGGAGACTTGATTAATGTGTGTTTCTCCCGCAGATGACAATATCCATGAAGATGGGAACTGTTTTGTTTGCAGTTTTATCCCCAGGCCAAGCACAGTGGCTAGTACATGACAGGTCTCAAATATGAATGGGTAATGAATGACTGGTTAAAGGAACAAACACCCCATTTATTGCAGCCTGCGGAGGGGTAGGGGCTATGTATGAACTCCTCATATGAACACTTTCTAGTCTTATGCCTCTTCAGTTTACCTAGCAAATTGGCCTTCTGTGATGGTTAACTTTATGTGTCAACTTATCTGGGCCACGGGGTGCCTAGCTATGGGGTCAAGATTATTCTGAGTGCTTCTGCGTGGGTATCTTTGCATGAGATTAACATTTAAATCGGTAAATTGAGTAAAATATTGTCTTCCGGAAGGTGAGTGGGCCTCATTCAGCCAGCTGAAGGCCTGATAGAACAAAAAGACTGACTATCCATGAGCAGGAGGAAGTTCCTTGAAGCTGGGACGGTGATTTTGTTCCCACCTTCAGATGTAAACACCAGCTCTTGCTGGGTCCCAAGCCTGTTGGCCTGAGGACTAGAACTACACCATTACCAATCCTGGTTCTCAGGCCTTTGGACTCAGACTAGAATTACAACATCAGTTCTCGTGAGTCTCCAGCTTGCCGACTGCAGATCTTGGGACCTGTCGGCCTCCCTAACAGTGTGAGCTAATTTCTTATCACTGACCTCTTTATCGGTTCTGTTTCTCTGGAGAACTTTGACGACCACAGCGATTTCATTTGGCTCAACGCTCGCCACAGCCTCGGAGCACACGTAGGACAGATGAAGTCCCACGTCTTCTTCAGTGTGGCTAGAACAGAGCTGGAATCCAAGTCTTCCGACTCTACGAAGTCTTGTTTGAGTGCCCTCTGGCTTTCGGGGTAACACATTTCTGTAACAAAATTCTTGCATGGCCCTTTTAAAGACCTAGAGATTTCCCTGCGATCAGACTCCCAAAGCAGCCTCTCTATCTCTTCCTCAGTCCTGCTTCTGTTTATCTCTTTGCTCCAGAACTACGGGTAGACGGACAACTACTCAATCAGCTGTTTCCCAGTCATCGTCTCCAGATCTGTGAATTGCAAATGCACACACGCATATATACATAGATATGCATACTCATATATATAAATGTGCATGTATATATGTATGTAATTGGAATTTTGTAGTATATAAAAATGCAACATGTATTTCAAAGGTCACTGCAGGAACAAGTCAGAAAAAGAAGTAATACGAATGTGACTGTGTAATTCAAATTTAACACTGAAAATGTGAAACGTACAACAGATTTTAAAACCCAATGTGTTGAACTCTCAATTACCTGAGAGAACGACAAAAATTTTACCTCCTATACGATGCCTTATGTGATGGCTTCTTTTGTATGTTAACCTGACTGGGGTATGTGATGACCAGCTAGCTGGTGAAATTCCATGTGTGGCCGTGAGGGTGTTCCTGGAAGAGACTGGCACCTGAGCGGGGCAGGTTGAGTGGAGATCACCTTCAACAACGAGGCTGAGCGTTATCCAACCCTCTCAGGGGCCCGGAATAGAACAGAAGGCAGAGGAAGGATGAACTTGCTCCCTCCTTGAGTCTGTATATTCATCTTCTGCCCGCTGACATCGGCACTGCTGATCCTCAGGCTTTTGGACCCAGACTGGGACTCACACCACCAGCTTTCCTGGCTCTCCAGCTTGCTGACAGCAGGTTGCTGGACTTCTTGGTCTCTGTGACCACCTGAGCCAATCCCTGTCATAAGTATGTATTGCAGCATATTGCAACTATTTCTTCATGTGATTTCTCTCCCCTAGACGGGGAGGTTTTAAGGTTTTTTTTTTTTTGAAGATAGGGCCAGTGTCTTCCTTGTAGCTCAAGCCCCGAACACAGTACCAACCATATTTTAGTTGTGTTGTGGAAGAATAGGTTCTTGCCTCGTGCAGGAAAGAATTCAAGAGCAAGACATGGTAAAGTGATACCAAATTTACTTAGGAAGATACACACTCCATAGACAGAGTGTGGGCCGACTCAGAAGGCAAGAGAGAGAGAGAGACCACGAGGTGCAGAGCTGTTAGATGTTATGGGCTTGGTAATGTCATATGCTAATGAGTAGCAGGATTATTTCAACTACTTTGGAGCAGTGGTGAGGATTTCCAGGAAACACCCCCCCACCTACTTTTTGACCTTTTATAGTTAGTCTAGGAACAGTCATGGCGCCGGTGGGTGTGCAATGAGGCTCAAGGTCTACCAGGAGCCAAATCTTCTGCCATCTTGGTTCTAACCAGTTGGTCCTGTCCTCCACTGCTGTGTCATTCCTTCAGTGGTTGTACCATGCCCCATGCCCCCTTCCCTCCCACCTCAGTTGCTCTTTAAAGTCTCCTGTGCATCTCCCACCCCCCTGCACCTTCCCCCCTAAAACATATTCCCTTCTTTTCCCAAGGACATTCAAAGAGAGGGAAAAAAAAAAAGGAAGATACTTATGAGCCTGAACATTCTCTGACATCAAATTGACACCACTTTAACCAAAAATAGCTGGACATTTGTCACTTCTTCCAGTTGCCTTGATGACGTGGGGGTGAAAAAGGCACGGCTCCTCAGACCTTGCCCTGGACAGCTGGCAGGAGGAAATTGCTTACCAAGGCACAACAACTCAAGCTTATGCTAAAAACTTCAGCTCAAGCCATTCAGGAAGAAAAGGCTGCTGATGAATTTCTGCTGCCCAGTGCATGCACGGAGAAATAAAGAACGGCAGCCAGTGTAATTAGCAAGCAGATCCTCCAGCAACAGGATTTACACCTGGACATAAACATGTTCACTGAGGCTGGGATGAACATTTGCTAAGGTAAATGCTTTTGGAAAAATTGTAAAGCTAATGATCTTGCACTGACAGCATAACCTTGAGCTTACTGCCAAGTAGAATGCCAAGTGTAAACACTTAATGGAAGCAAACAAGCAATGATAATGGTTCATCTTGTGACCCCCCAGATCAGTGACTCTTTGAGTGCTTTTGAGGTCAGTGGAAATACTTTCCTACTTGCTGGTAATTTTTTATGCAGTTTTATGTATTTTATGATCTGACTTGCTATGGATGAGGAGCACTTCATCCATCAGTGAAAGAGGCAATAATTGCTTCTCTTCCTCTGATTTTTTATCCCCAGAAGTAGAAATAATTGGCCCTGAACTGCAGTAGGGGCCAGCTATTATTTTGAAATATTGGTGAGAGCCACAGGAAAAGTCATGAAGGCTCATTCTGTGGATTAGGGACATTTTGTGGAATTTATCATGTGCGTGGGTGGGGAACTAGAACCATGGGAAGGTAGTTGAACACACACTAAACTTCCCACCATTTAAGGTTCCAGTAAGCAAGCTTCTCTGTTAACTAGAAGAATGACATAGTGAAGGAAACACAGGGTATAGAATGAAAGCATTTGGGAATAAATCCTGTTTTCCAACTTCATACAAGCTAAGCAGCCACTCTGAATTCCCAGGTGCCTTATCTTGAGAAAAGGTGGATAGTAATTGAGGATTAAGGGTTGTTGTGATAATAAAATGAAATAATAGTATATGTGGAACTGACTTCTATGATAATTAGAGCAAAGAGGTCAATAAATGTTGTTGAGTAAATATGAAATAATAAGAAGCACTGATCCATGCTTTACATTAAACAATATCCACAGTATACTTTTTTTTCTTTCTTTTTGCCTCCCCAACATCCCATTCCGTTCCCACCTTGGGAAATTCCCATTTGCAAATATGTGGCACGATGCCCACTTCGATTATAATAGAAGCCAAAATAGGAGACACACCTTCTACTTACTTCTAGAAAACAAGTAACAGACATATTATCATGTTACATATGCTGTTTATTTATCATATTTATTGTGATTGTCTGCCTTTTTCTTCAGTGCCGTACGATTCATAATGAAAAGCATTTTTATATACTTTGTTCACGAGTGTATCCCCAGCATCTAGAACGCAGCCTGACACACAAAAGAGGATTAATAAGCGAATGTAATAATTCTGTCCAAAATATTGAGTTGTGAACAAATAATGCAAAAATTAAGAGAGTGTTAAAATTCACTCCAGCTGGTGGACCACAGAAGTCGAGGGATTCAGTGGAAGTGCTCAACAGAGATGATGTCCACAGAGCCATCGCACTAGCAGAGGAAGCATCACGCCAGCATCCTCCTGCCAGAGCCCTCTGGGTTGCTGCCTGTTTTCAAAGACTGCTTTGCAGATTCCCCGCAATCTTGTGAGCTACTCAGTACCCTTCCTGTAAATCCATTTATTGCTTGTAACACGGGTGGTTCCCGTTGCTTGCGGCTATGTGACTGATACTGAATTTATGCTTCTTTGGTGCCTACCAAAGAGTAGTTGCTCAGATCAGAGTTAGTGGGAACATTATGAAAGATGCGATCTCATTTTCATAGTATCCCATTTGGCCTGAGCTAACCACCTATGTGTTTCACCATCAGCTAAACAACTGGGGTGACAATTAGCTGCATTTAGATCCATGCTCCTCCAGCTCTAATGATCTTGAATTCAACAATCACATAAACATCACTACTGAACACATGTAAACAATGCTTAAATCAGAAATAGTTTTTGACTTTAAAATGGTGACCTTGGTATAGGCAGAGATATTTTTTAGACCATAAAAAATACCAGCTAAGGAAAACAGACATTTAAACCTCTGCTCTTTAAAATATGATTTTAAGTAAATAAAAAGGCAAGCAACAATGGGAAAAATATTTGCAATTTCTAACAAATGACATGTGTACAGAATATACAAATATACATAAATAAATTGGTATAAATATAAATAATATATAAAGGAATCTTGTAACTCGACAATAAGAAGATAAGCCAATTTTTTAAATGAACAAAGGACTTGAATAGATATTTTACAAAAGAAGGCATAGGAATGGCAAAAAATACATGACGAGATGCTCAACATCTTAAGTCATCAGGGAAATGTAAAATAAACTCTCATACATTGCTGGTGGGAATATACATTATACAGCCATTTTCAAAAACATGTTATCAATTTTAATATAGATAAACAGTGCTTATCATAAAATTTACCTCTTCTACCATTAGGTATGGACACAAAATAAATGAAAGCTTATGTTCACAATTGGAATCCACATTAACATTTAGTGGATCTGTATTCAAAATAGCCCAAACTGGAAATGACCAAATGATCTACTGATGGGTGAATGGGTAAACAAATTATAGTATATCTACATGATGGAATACTACTCTGTAATAAAAAAGGAACTACTGATACACAAAGCAACATGGATGAATTTCAAACATTACACTGAGTGAAATAAACCAAATTTTAAAGAGCTTGTACTCAAACTCAGCTATTCTTCCTGTAGGTTTATATCACTCAATTCTTGCTTCAAATAGACGGGAATGTTTGGTAGAGATTCATGGTCCCAGACTGGTTCTGCTCCTTTTAAGTATATTCAGCATGGATGTCTCAGCACCTCTTATTAGATTTGGGGGGAAGTTATCACTCATTGTTCTCCAAAGAACCAGTTGTAGGACTCTGGGAACAGACTCTGAGATTTGCATACAGGAGGTGTATTGGGGAGTGTACTCCAGATCTACACCTGGGAGGGGTGAGTGAAATAGAACTTGGCAAAGGAAGAAGTTCAACTGTGATGAGGTTGCACAAAACTCTCACCCCATGCGACAGGGAATGCTGGAGCTGGGAGGGCCCTTCAGAATTGCCCCAACTTGGAACAAGGACTTGAACCCCACAGGAAGGGGACATGACTTTGGGGGAATAGAGGAGAGGGAACTGATAGAAGAATGAGTTACTGATCAATTCAATAAAGAACATCCATGGCCCTTTTGTTGTTGTTGTTGTTGTTGTTAATTAAATGATGCTTTACATTCATTTACTAATTAAGCTTTGGAATTCTCTAAGTCATATGTGGATACTTTTACATGAATAAAAATGCATGCATGGAAAGATTATACATTTCCTTCAATAACTATATTCTTTATAAAATATATAAATAAGTAAATCTATTTAACCTTCTGCTCTTTTATCCTTGGCATGCCTTTTTCAATGGCAATTTGCCATGTCATTCCACCCAATTTTAACTGCAGAAAATAAAATATACCATCCTAGGTGAATACCAAACTAATTTCTTTAAGCCTCAGTGCCACAAGTGGAAAGATACTCAAGAGAGAAACACCAAAGTCAGAGAAGACCGTCAGTCAATGACCATGACTTCCACATTGGGAGGAGCATCGTTCAGTCTAACAGTCACAACCAAAGGGTATATCCTTGTTGACCCATCACAGAGGCTTAGAATTTGGTACCTCTGCTTTCTCTAATTAGACCTTTTGAGACCTAAACAGTTAATACAATTAATTGGAAGTTAGAGTAGAAACTAGCTCTCAAAGGTCAATATTACATTTTCTGTCAAGATTTGCTCATTACCCTTAATTTTAAAAATCTACACTCCATTTTCAATGTCTGCCTTGGCACAGACTACACCATAGAAACGAACATTGCTGAAACATAAGTATTTTCCTCCACAGGGCATCTAACATAGATTCCCATTAAAAGCAGTCTTAACTCAAATGATTTCTGGTAATGGTATTTATATTGCAAAACTGCTTTCAAGTCTGGGACTTGCTCTGTGATTTTGGGCAAATCACCTTCTCCCTTGTCACAGTTTCTATATTTTAAGAGACCTAGGGAAAAGGGGAGACGCAGGAAGATTAATACCTGTTCTGTGCCAAAACCAGGTGTGTTCTGAGGATGAACTGTGTTAAAGCAAACAAAACAAACAAAACATTAAAATCATTCAAAAACCTCATGTAGATGATCTTCTCAATGATCCTATAGTATGATATAGAGAACCTTCTGTTTATTATTGAAGTGTAGTCAATTTACAATGTGTTAATTTCTGGTATATAACAAAGTGATTCATTTATATATATGTACATACATATTTTTTCATATTCTGTAGTATTATAGGCCATTACAAGGTATTGAATATAGTTCCTCGTGTGACATAGAGATTCTTAAACTGAGTATGTGTTGGAATTGCTTATAGTACTTATTTTAAAAGAGATTTACAGGCATTATTGCAAGAGATTTTGGTTCAGCAGTTCTGGGATGGAGCCCAGAAACCAACATTTATAACAAGCACCCAGACAATTCAGATATAAGTGGTTCAGATCCACATGTGGAGAAATACTCTGAGAAGCATAATTATGGCAACCATATCGCCTTCTCCGGTCTGCTGGTTACAAGCACTAGACCATGGACAGTGGCACTCAATGGTCCTGAGCCTTTGCTTCAACACATGGGCATCTGGAATTAAATGGATCTTACTTTAAAGGACTGCATTAAGCTGGACAGGGTGTGGAGAAAATGGAACCCTCCTACACTGTTGGTGAGAATGCAGTTTGGTGCAGCCACTATGGAAAATAGTATGGAGAGTCCTCAAAAGACTCAAAATAGATTTACCATATGACCCAGCCATCCCACCCTTGGGCATATGTCTGGAGAAGATGAAAACTCTAATTCAAAAAGATACATGCACCCCAATGTCCATAGAACTCAATATGTACAACAGCCAAGACATGGAAGCAGCCTAAATGTCCATCAACAGATAACTGGATAAAGAAATTGTGGTATATTTATACAATGGAATATTACTCAGCCATAAAAAAGAATAAAACAATGCCATTTGCAGCAACATGGATAGACCTGGAGAATGTCATTCTAAGTGAAGTAAGCCTGAAAGAGAAAGAAAAATACCATATGACATCACTTATATGTGGAGTCTAAAAAAATAAAGACACAAATGAACTTATTTACAAAACAGAAACAGACTCATAGACATAGAAAACAAACTTATGGTTACCAGGTGGGGAAAGGAATGGGAAGGGATAAATTGGGAATTTGAGATTTGCAGATACTACTGCAGATAAACTAGATAAACAACAAGTTTCTACTGTATAGCACAGGGAACTATATTCAATATCTTGCAGTAATCTTAATGAAAAAGAACATGAAAAAGAGTATATGTATGTATGTATATGCATGACTGAAACATTACACTGTACACCAGATACTGATGCAACATTATAAAATGACAATACTTTAGAAAATGAAACAAGTAAAAAATGCAGTAAAAAATGAAAAATATATTTTTATAAGATACAAACCACTCTGTAAATGATTATTAGTATAATTTTATGACCTTACTCCTAGAGAAAGGGAGCTGAGCAGGAATGGGTGGAGATGTGGTTAAAGTGATACAGCTCTGGAAACTTTAGGTGAGAAAAAGGCACTAAAGGAACACAGATGACGTTCTTCTTGGAAAGGTAAGAGTGAGTAGTGAAACAAAGACCTAAAGTCTGGTTCTTCCCAAATCTGCTACCACCAGTGGTGTGCATTTTAATGGTAGTTCAGATCAGGGCTACTATTACTATTTCTGTGTGGGAGTCATGATTTTTAACAAAGATACATTCTACCACGATAAGCAGTATAAAAAACACAGAGGTTTTGCTCCAAGATAATTTTCCACTAGCATGTTCTGCCTTAAGTTTAAAAAAAATAGCATTAGCGCTATGCTCACCAGAATATGTGTATGAATTAACCATGCTCACGTGCACAAAATGGCTTCCAGCTCTGATTAAATTAACTCTCCATTATTCCTTTCTCTAACAATCAGCAAAATTAAGTAGGTTAAAATTCATTCCATATTTGACAGGTGTTTAAAATCAAAAACAGTATCACATTAACCTTGTACCATTTGACATGAGGAGAGTGTTCAGATTTCTCTTGGTTTAGCTCACCAACACCTACCTTTGCAGTGATTAATAGCTTTCCTCCAGTTACTTCGCCAGCCTTAACATGTATTGAGCACATTCAAGGATAGAAAGCTCTATGGAACTGAGCTTGGCAGGAAAGGGTGGTTGCAGATACACTCATAGCCCCCTCAGTAAGACCTTAAAGAACCACGAGATCTAACCTTGAGAAGTTCTGTGAAACCGTCAACTGCTGCTTGTAAACTGTGCATCTAAAGAGGAAAACCAGGTATTTACCTGTCAGGAGGCTGCACAGCTTGACTGAAACTCTTCCTGGGCTTATCCCTCTCACTGAGATTAAAACTGGGCTGTTGATTTTTCTTACTCTCTACAATCTGCTGAGGAAAACCAGAAGAGGCACCTGCCCAGTAGCAGGCAGGCTAAGGTCATTATGCTATAAAAACAAGATATGGGAGAAGTTTTGACAACCCGTAGAACTCATTAGCAAGCACCATTCAGGACACAAAGCAAGTTACCATTATATGAAACATTTAAAAGTTTGTGTCCTAAATCTCATCTCAGGTTATTCGGTCATTAAGTGCAGCGCTGGGCCAGCACACTATTAATAGTGCCTCCTTTTCAGCCAATAAATGTCATTTTTGAAAACATATTCCTGCAGAAAATAACTGAAGATAGTCGGATCATTTCAGGGGCACTGAGGTTAACACTCATTAGAAGAAAAGAGTACCATGATGCAGGAAAAAAAAAATAAGTGGATATGAAGCAACTTTTGGTTCTAAAATTGTCATGTTAAAAATGTGGTCATTATCTTTCTCTGTACCCAAGTCAGGAAATTAAGCCTTGTGTTTGTGGAGGAGCAATTAAAACTCTCTGAGACACCATTCTCAGGAGAGTGGTTGGAACATGGTGGGAAATCAATAAATAGTTCTATACTGAAGAAATAAATTATTTTTCACTTTAAAGTTTGTGATATTTATAGCATTAGATCTGTTGACAGATTGCACAAACAGGTAAATGTTATTAATTGACATTAATTTAACAGCTCACAGTTAGTGGAATGGATCAAACACCTTCTAGAGGACAATAATGCCGAGTATTCAAACTCCAGGAGAGAAACCACACAGTAGACTCAGTTTCTCTCATGACCAGACCAGGATTGATCCGAAAAGGTCCTAATTAGCTTATAAAGACTTTAAAATACTTGGAAGTTGTGCCTGATTTTGATCTACACAGTACATAAAAGTCTCTTTACAAATGTTTTTTTCCCCAAAATCATTAGTTCTGCAAACAAGTGTGTTTAACCCATTAATTTTACCAACCTCATTAGTCACGAATCAGACACTATAGGGAGGTGGGTAAAAGCATGGGCTCTGGTTCCAGATTCCTGTGTGTAGTCCTAGCACTGCCCACTCCCTAGCTCTGACGCCTTATGAAGTTCATTGCAATAACTGTGCCTCGGTTTCACCATCTGCACAGTGGGCCTAATGAGAGCACTATTATAAGAATCCATTAATTGCACTGGTTAATTAACTTAATTAACAACATGTGAAGCACTTAAAAAGTAGTATCAAGTAAGCACTATATAAATATTAGCTACAATTATTCATGGTTTATTTTAATACAGAAATAATTTGTTTCTCACACACAGATGTCATCAAAGTGAAGTAAATAGGGCCAAAGTGTAATATGTGAATTCATGCCCCATGACTTGATTTTGATCAGTTCCATCTTTTGGTTTCCAGCCTGGATGTCTCTGAGACTTATTTTGGATAAGAACTTATTCTGAAGATACCTTCATTGTAGTTCAGAATGATCAACACATAGCTATATGGGCATCTTTGGGAGATCATTTGGATCAACTATTTGCCTGTTTTCTGAATTTATAGAGTTGCTTTTGTTCTTCTGGGTCATAAGCTCAGAATTCCCTTCTGAGTTACTGGTGCTCCAGTGCTCAGGAGTCAGCCTGATTCCTCCTCTTCCTCATCCTCCACATCTAATCCATAAATCCTGATAGTTCTGTATTCCTGATTCATCTGCTTCCTTCTCTCTCCAGAGCCATCATCCTAGTCCGAGCTGCTATTATCTCTTCCTTCTTTGTCTCCAGTCTCATCTGCCTTCCATACTCTTTAGATATTCAGGGCTTTTGTATTTGCTGTTTCTGTGTCTGAAATAACTTGAGCATCTCACAGGACTGCCACTTTTTCAGTTCTGCTACAGGCAGAACTTAACTTGTGTCTCTTCAAATTTCCTATGGTGAAGACCTAGTTCCCAAATGTGATGGTATTTGGAGATGAGGCTTTTGAGAGGTAATAAAATTTAGATAAGGTCATGAAGATGGATGGGTTTCTCACAGTAGGATTTGTGCCCTTACGAGGAAGAGACAGCAGACAGTTACCTCTCTCTCCACCATGTGAGAGCAGAGCAGGGAAGCAGCCATCTGCAAGCCAGAAAGAGAGCCTTCACTGGAAGCTGACCATGCTGGCACGCAGATCTCAAACTTCCAACCTTCAGAACTGTGGGGAATAAATTTCTATCACTGAAGCCATCTAGGCCATCTAATCCATGGTATTTTGTTATGACAGCCCGAGATAATGAAAACAATTTCTTATGCAGTATGTATTACAGTCGGGATTTACCTTGTTTATATGTTCAGCTCCATGACGGCCAGACTTTGGTCATCTTACTCACTGCTCTACCCACCGGCTGGAACACTGACTCTCTCTCTCTCTCTCTCTCACACACACACACACACACACAGTATGTAGTGAATGGTTATCTTTGAATAAATGAACAGTGATGCACGCATGAGACACTTCTTCCAGCTCTGATAGTTTTCGTCCCAGGAGCAGTACCTGAGGGACGAGATACCAGAGTTTTTAGTGGAAATTCAGTTTCTCATCCACTGAGTCACGGATTCTCTTCCAATCCATTTCTAGGCAAAAAGAAATAAACCTTCTCAGACAACTGGTTGCATACTCTTTATAAAAAAAAGTCTTAAAGTGTAGAATTTACACATGACTCTCGATACTTTGTGGCTAAATTTTTTTTTTTTTAACAAGGAGGCCCAGTTTGGCAGCGTTAGGTCTTTTTTATTTCTTTCTGGAATACAGACTTGAGTAAATACTTCTGGAGGACTGATGAGAATGCACATGACACCAGTTTATTTGCTCTAGGAACTTATAGTGAAGTCCTTGAGGGAACAATGTTAACCTGAGGGAAGAGAGGGCTGAGGTTCATAAGTTTGGACCAAGGACGATGGGCCCCTATTGACAGCAAAAGCTAACGACAAAAAGGAAGAGCCATTTTGCACTGAATATAAAGTTTCTAGTCTCCCTCATAAGTTCAAAGGAAAGGAGAACAAGTGATAAATCCAAAGGCACCTTAAAGAGCTATTTCCCTAAGATTTGTGGAGACTGTAGGGGCACAGGGCAGCTCTTCTCCGTAGGCTGTGAGAAGTGCCACCTGCAGGCAGTGAAGACGTTTGTCATTTGTAATTTGTAATTTGTGTTGTAGCACAGTGCAAACCCAGCCGCTCCACCAGCAAATCACAACAGTGAACATCTGGAAAGGAGACACCACGGAGGAGGGCATCCTGTCTTGGTGGCTTCACACATTTCTGGCTTCCCTGGTACCAACCATCGGGTCCATGCAGAGCAGGACATGGCAGCCGAGAAAGAGCCGTCAAACACTCTTGGGACATCACGGTTTTCATTTAGGTGACCGGTTAAGAATGGAGAATTGATTTTATTGTTGGAACTTTAATTTTTCATTCCAGGCTGGTGTCCAAGGCATCACAGTTCTAGTTCATAACGTCAGTCTTCACTGGGACTTTGGTCCCCAGTCTTGGCAATAAATGACTGCTTAATAAATCAGCTCTGCTATTCTATCTCATGTGATAATTATCCTAAAAAGATTCATAGAGTGTTTTATAGTGTACAAGGCCAGATCCACCTAGCCACTCAATAACGAGAGCAAAGTTTGGGTTCTAGGAAAAGAGTTCAGTGAACATGGAGAAAAGAGTCACGCACTTCATTTTAATCCCTGGTTCTTCTTAATCAGGCTGAGAAATTCAGTGCTTAAAGGCAGCAGAACTCACAGGGCCCAGCGTATGCAAATAATTTCACTCTCAGTTGTTTCCCCTCCTGTCCCAGAGGACCATTCAGGACCCCAAGGGAAGGGAGAGAATTCAATGAGACACAGCCAGCACCAGTGGGACGGCTCCCCTACTCCATTCAGGCCTGGCCCCTGATGTCTAAAGGACCCTCTATCTAGGATGCCTTATCCTGATTTTGCGGAAGTGACATAATCACGAAATATTAAAAGAACTTGCCCTGGATGTTCATATAGTACAATGGGTATTGTACAAAATAATTTTTAATTTTCACATTAAAAATATAAAAGACACATATGTTTTCATTGTATCTTTTATTTCATTTCAATTGAAAGGAGGGAGTGAAAAGTCATTATATGGTTTGGGTCCAAGGAGAAGTATAGCATCTAAGGCCATAGTTTTCTCCATATTAGAATCTTCTATTTCACAGGTGAGAAAATTAAAGATAAACGAGATTTTACAACCAGTAAGTGATAAAACCAGGCCTCTGTCTCCAAAATTATTTTCCTCATTTGTCGGGGGGTTCATGTCAGAACTCCAAGCCGACTCTCAATGGTCCAGTTTTCACTCAGACTCTTTTCCTCAAAGGAATATGACTGCTAAGCATTGGGTTACTCTCCTGTGAAACTGCCATTAATTTTCGTTATTTTTTGAACTAAGTATCAGAGCACCAATAGGCCTTTCTACTAGTTCTACCAGTCCATCAAAGTGTTCTTATTTCTACAGCAAGGGTTTCATCTTTAGTCCAATCTATGTCTCATCCTGACCTCCTGGTAACTCTAGCCCACTTTGACATGGCCCTGAATCAGCTCTCTCTTCACAGGGTCTGAGAAGCCACCTAGAAAAGTGTCCCTATAAGGGGAAGAAGGAAGCAGGCTTGACACACTTATAACACAGCCTGTGTCACTGAGAGGGAATAAGCATTTTGAGTACAACATAATGGCTGTCTCTCAAATCCATCTCCAGCCTGGAGGCACGTCCAGAGTGAGGGAAAACGATAACGAAAAACTGAAAGTGCAGTTTCACACAAAAGCTCTGAGAATGTTGGTGTCCAGGTGGTGCTGCTTGGGGACCCCTCTGACAAACGGTAACACAAAAGGAAGAGAGGCATTCCACCCCCTGCCCATTTGTCTACTGTGGACTTGAGTGCATTAGCAATGATGCCTGGGGGAGCAATGGCGGAGTTTCCTAGAAGATTATGGTGCCCAGAGGGATCTTTGGAACCTAATGGAGCAATAACAGAGTCCCAAGGGGGCTTAATTTTTCACGGGAGCACATAAGACAGCCCTTTGAGTTTTGTGGGAATACTTGGTGGTGAATATTGGAGAAGCTGGGGGACTTGAATCTACAAGTGGGTACAAAAGCCAGTGTAATTTATAATAATTATACCTGTTTTATTATTATAAATAAGAAATTACAACTTTATAAATATTAACTTCATCTCCACCAACAAGCTGGTGATGCCTTGGAAACACAGATTAAGTTTTTCTCTACTTTAACTTCTGTCAACTGAATCTGTAGAACTATGGAGGGAGGAATGGGGATGAGGAAGGAAGCTTCCAGCTAAAGAAGACTGCTTGCCCTCCATCACTACAAGGATTGAGTCATTAGCCACTGCAGTCCCTGACCTTCAGCACTCCCTGAAAGTTGTTCAAGGTGGAGATCAGGAATGAGGCTCTCTGTGTGCTGGGAAGCCTAGCAGACCAGGTCAGTTGTGCATTTTTGGTTTTGCTTTTGTCAACAATCTCCAAGTAAGCAACGCATTCCCATGCCATTGTTGGATCAAAACCTTGGGACTTTCCCGGGTAAAATCTGAAACTGGCTGCCATACACGGAGGGCGAGGAGAGACCCAAGGACGAGGCAAACCACTCCAGATTGGGAGCTGGTAGGTTTAATAAGCAAGGGAATTTACATACGAGGCTTGTCGTGGGTGGCCACAAGATGAGTAGATCTCACCCACACCTGCCAGAATTTTTCAAGTTTATATAGAGTTCTCAACCAGGTTTAGTCACATGTACCATCCAGATGGTCTCAACAACACATTGTTCAAGGCTGTGTCCTTGATAAGAGCGCCCACTGTGAGAACGGTGAAACGTACATTTCAAGGATGGGACAGGGCGAGGAGCCTCCGATCGTCCTGCCTGGGTCCAGTTCGTGGATCTACTGGCAGTCATGTCTTCTCAGTGACCTCCTCCAGTAGCCACAATGCTCTAAGGTTCCTAATAAGAATGCATTTGTGATTGATGTAATTGTAATATATGCTGTTGCCTACATCCACTACTTGTTGATGCAATTCCAGGGTTCTGTGACACCTGCCAGTTCTAGTGGTGTCATTTCTTCTACTAGGGTTTTAGCTAATCATAGAAGTGGGAACAAAATATAAATCGAATAGTAAGGACTATTTTACTGTTTATTTTTACTAAAAGGAGCCTAACCCAGAACATTCCATCTTCTTCTAATCTATTACCAAGTAAATCAGCCAAAGTATTCCCCTTCAATATGGGGAACGATGTAATCTTAGAGCATTTCTGGCATATTTATGTATATTATGTGAGTATGTGTATGATATATACGTACAAATATACAAATTATATATTTTAGCTTGCATGTACATGTTTAAATATATTTCTACTTATATGTATATGCATATATATTTTAATTTATTTTTGATCATATCCCAATTTTCTGTAGCAGCTCTTCAATAGTGACTGTATTTGACTTTTTCAGAAATATTTCTATGGATGTTATTGTCAGATTTTTTTCCTTTTTGTTTTTAATGTATGAATCACTTTTGCCCTAGGTTAATGGGGGACACGTTGTCTCACTGATTATTTTTCTAAGTTCATAAATCTATCAAGTTAGGAAATTTTAACATTGTCAGAAAGGTTAGAGGAAGAGGCACAGAGATCATGTGCTTGTTAAAAAAAATAGCTTTAAATCTTTTTAAAGTGAAAAATGCTCAGTTTTGGGCATTTATACAAGCACAAATGTAAAATTATAATGGCAAGGTGATGAGGTTCAGCATAGACATATTAACCAAATCATAAGTCAAAGTTATATCTAGATCAGGTGACCCTCCTGTCTATTTTCATGGAAGAAGCCTTAGATAAGGACCCACATCTTACCTTAGAGGAGACATAAAAGTAGTTTTGACCTACGACCAAAAATGTACATTAGAACAAAAATGTTCTAATTTTACAGGCAAAATTAGAGGGTGAGAACACCATTTAAAATATTCTGCACAGGGAACTATGTCAATATCTTGTAATAACCTTTAATGAAAAAAATTAAAATGAATATATGTGTATACATATATATATATATATATATATATATATATGCATGACTGGGACATTGTGCTGTACACCAGAAATTGACACATTATAACTGATGGAACTTCATTTAAAAAACAAACAAAAAATAATAAAATAAAATAGAATATTCTGAGGTTTTCAAATAAGGTTTCAGGGGATTCTGTGCTTAGAGATTGGAATTGGTGGGGTTCTAAGTTTATCTAACACGGAGAGATGATTTTTCTTAGCCTCTAAAGATAGAAAAAAGCACAATAAACTGAAAGGGAAAGAGAATATTTGCAGGCCAACCAGACTCTGCCGTATATCCATGCGGCATAAGATACATCTAATAGATATTTTACTCTGTAATCTTATGGCACATAAAATTGTTTAATATTGGCAAGCATGATATAATAGTAGCAATGCCATGACTTAGTAACTGTTGATCTAGAGTTTGATACTTTGCTTTTATGAGATTTAGTTTTCCATCAATGGAATGAAAAAAATTATTATCTCTAAATATCATTAAATTATGAGGATTAAAGGAGAAAATGTTTATGCAAGTTCTACATGAGTGTGAGATATCTTTGATAAAAAAAAACTACATTCAACAAACACTTAATCGGCGTGTCCTCACACACAGACAAACAGAAAGGCTCGGGACCTTCCTACAAGGTAGCAGTGAGGAAGGATAGAAGGAGGGAAGTAGAGAGAAAGAGAAGGAAGGAAGGAAAGAAGGAAGGCAGAGCCTGGAGACAGTGGCAGACAGGGGGATCTTACACAATGGAAGCAAAAGGGTCCTGGAGGGACACGCCGCTGTGGACAGCAGGCAGAAGGCAAGAACAGGGGAAGGGGGAAGTTACGGGCTTTAGAGGAATTGGCATCAGGTTGACTCACTGGTTACCAGGGAAACAAGCAGGAGAACGTGCCCCTCACCACCCTTTTGATAAGCTATCATGATGGAGATGTTCTGATCTAAAGATTAGAACAATCACTAGCTGGGGCCAGAAGCAAGTCTGTCAGCATTTACTCTTAGGCTCAATGATTAGGAGGGAAGTTCAGTCATGTGCGTAGGATGTAGGTGAAGCAGGTGATGTGCAGAGAGCGAGAGAACAGCCCTCTGGGATGACCTGATCTTAGAGGAAGGAAATAGGGAAGAAAGGGATAGAGGAAGGGAAAAAAGGAGAGAAGGAAAAGAATAAATCAGCCGTTCTAGTTGATGACATGTTTCCTCTGGGGAAAAGAAAGGACCCAGTTGTAAGCTGGATTTAGTCAAACTGGTTCTCATAAATAGACACAATGTCATTTATCCACTGATAAGCTTCCATTTGAAAGACTAAACTAAATAGACCATAAGGGAATTCTATTAATTCATTTGTGATAAGTTTTGAATTTTTTAAAACAAGCTGAGAAAACACTGGTTTGTTCTCTGCAAATACTTCATTCTAAGAAAGTTAACAATAAATAGAAATAAGGTTACAGGTGGAAAGGATTTTAAACCTCTTCAGAATAAACTTTTCAAGATGTCCTCAGGCCCTTTAGCAATATCATTTACATATAAATAATCGACACCTAATTATAAGTCATTTTGATCTGTTCAAAAGTAGGTCCCAGAGGGCTGCTGGTAAGCAATGCTTTGTTTGACTAGTTCCAATTAATGTGTTAATTAAAATTTGATTGGACAACCAAGCTCACTTTCAGTTACTTAATTAATTAATTAACTAACATATTAGCAAACCACGAGTAAAAACAGTGCAGTTTTACAATTAAGACTGCCACCGTCAGATTAGCTTCCTCAGGAAACATGAATTATTGTGGTGTTAATGCAGTTGCATTTACTTTCATGTTTTGGCCCTTTAAATCTCATATCTTTCACATTTGTAATCCTCCAACTTCTAATTTTCTACCTGTCAAATCACAACGTTGACGTTTGTCTTTAGTTTCCATATCCGAGGTTGGCAGGTTTGTTCAACCAGTGTATTCATAAATATTTGAACTTCACCAAGATGTGTCATTTTGGTTGAATTATTTACAACAGAGAGAGAGAGAGAGGAGAGACATGGAGACTTCCTGGTCACAGTTCTGGTTTTAAGACACAAGAAGAACTAAGATGAGGAGGCTTGATTAATTTCTACAGCATTTTGTTAGTCTATTTAACTTTCTAGTTCTCTTTCATACTTTGAAAACGTGCTTGGCCTAACAGTTGCCTTATTTCCAGGAATTCTTGGGGAAAAAGTCTAAGGCATAAGTAAAGTTAGTGAATTTGACAGATTTCAGTTCTCTCTTAGCTTTTCATTAAAGCTTCTGATCTGTTAAAATGGCAGGCACAGTGCTATGTCTTATCTGTGGCTTCATTACAGAAAGCCACTCATCCATCTGAGCAGAAGTCTCCCTATGGTATTTTGCTTTGGTCATAGTGAGAAGAGAGGTGGGGTAGGAGAAAGGGATTGACTTGGGAGATGGGGCTTAAGGTGACCTTGCTGATCAGTTTCCTTGTCCACCTCCATCCTGAACAGCATAGCTGGAAACTCTCCTTCCAGCATGCCAACTCTTTCTCGCTCCCTTCCCTGGCCCCTGCTCCCAGCAAATGCTCATCTCTTGTTGCCATGAAGTGCTCATTTCAGGACCCACTCCAAATGTATTTGGGCAGTAGAACCTCTTGAATGAGTGTTGGAAAGTTTTGGAAAGTTTAGAGTAATAACGCAGTAATTGTTTGCTGGGAGTGTACATTATGTCGGGAAGACAGGAACCATAAATTTCTTTTTCAATTTTGCTCCCATTCCCAGCATTCTTTATCCCACCTGACACATCTTGGGGGTCTGATCAATATTTTATGAATTAATGGATAAATAATGTTAAAGCCGCCACAGAAAGAAGTCTGGTCCATGGAGTCTGTCTATCATTGTTCTATTTCTTTTTTTCTGTTCACAAATCCTGTTGTTTTAGTAAGTGGATCTTATGGGGAAACTATTTAAGTTACCACAATGTTAATTCTTACATTTTATCATAACCGAGATGAAAACAGATTCATAGCAAACTAAGACTGACTTGCATGGAAGGTTAAATGTATTCTGTTTCACTCTGAAGTTGAGGAGGCACTTGGCTGAACTCTAGAGGCGTAGAATCTGATATTTCATTAACGTTTTCTGGTAGCTTTCAAAATGTTACCCAATAGTCAGGCAACAGTCCAAGATTCCTGCTATGGCTAACCTAAAATCTGCCAAAGCCAATGGTTGTTCTTTTCGACTTAGGGAAAAAAGCATTGTCAGTTCAACATTGTGATTTTCAAGACTACAGAGTCCAGTAATGATGGACTGGGTAATTTGGACCAGCTCTGAGTACTGCCACTGAGAACAACTAGGAAAGATGGGCATAGGATCAAAATCATCTGCTTGAGGAGAGATAGATGGTGGGGAATATCAGACCGATCCTGGCAAGAGAAAGAGATTCCTCCCTTAAAGGCTGGTTTTGCCTGGGGGACATTTGCTGATCCAGGTGAGACAGCTGAGGACTGAAAAAAAATTTTACAACCTTAAAGGGGCGGGGTCCACAGTTGCAGTTTGGTAAACCAGCTGCATCTTGGATTGGGACCCCAAAAGACCAGACCTTAGGAGAAAAGGTGACCTAAAAGTACACTAGCCTTTTTCTGACTGCAGCCTGGTTTCAAGCCATCCACATCACTCAGAAAAATCTCCTTCTGTAGTTGAAGTAAAATGATCCCTGCATATTAATGCCCCCAGGTACCTATAGAAGCAAGTAAGAATTCTCCTGGAGGAGTAGAGTGTGCTAGACCTCAGATTTCTAGAAGTATTTTTTCAAATCAAAGTCACACACAGAGTCAATGAGATAACAAAATCCATGAAGAGGCAAGACAATAAGACTGAGATCAACAGAAAAGAATAGACACAGGCTATCACATGGGAATTATCAGATACCTGGGATTTCAACATCACTAAAGGTCATTTAAATTAATTTCAACAACGAGTTGTTGAGTACTAGTCTAGATCAATTCAGTAATACAAACACCAGGAGAGCAGAGTTCCCACTTTCAGGGAATTGACAGTGGAGGCATGAAAGATACGTACAGGTGTTACAGAAACGACAGGCCAGTCAAGAAACAAGCACCACTCGGAGGGTTGGAGTACGCAGATGTATTACGCCGGCGGGCTCAGAGGGGCTTCTGCTCCGAAGCTCTGAGCACCCCCAAGACGTGCACATGAGGTTTTATAGGGTAAAGTACAAGCTTGGGGTATTCGGCCAATAGGCATGGAACAGCTTTAGCAGCATCACTATCACAAACGTGGAGGCGGGGAGGCAGCAAACCAACATTCCAAAGCCAGATATGTATCTTCGAAAATCCAGCTGGCTAGCAAAAAACATGAACGGCAAACCAACACTAATTAACCTAGATTTACAAGTTAGTCCAGCAGAACTCAGATCAGTATTCCAATACTTAGATTTGTGAGTTATCTTGTTAGCCCAGCCCAGCCTCTCCTTCACATTGCTAGACTTGTGAGTTATCTTGTTAGATCAGCCCGGGTTTTCCTTCACACAGGCACACCTCAGAGATACTGCACATTCTGTTTCAGGCCACCGCAGCAAAGCGAACATCTGGACAAAGCCAGTCACGTGAACGTTTTGGTTTCCCAATGCATGTAAAATTATGTTTACACTATACTATGGTCTATTTGGTGTGCAACAGAACTATGCCTTAAAATGTACATATCTTAATTAAAAAATACTTCATTGCTAAAAATCGCTAACTAGCATCTGGCAAAGCAGGGTGGCCACCAACTTGCAATTTGTAAGAAAGGCAATTACTTGTGAAGCAACACCATCAGACAGCACAGGAAGACGAGGTGTGCCTGTGTGTATTTTTGCCCTTTTATTTAGTCAGTATTTTTATGGAAGGACTGCTAGGCTGTAAAATAAAATAATGGGGAGAAAAAAAAGGAAAGAAAAATATAACAGACTGTTTCTATCCTCATTAAGCATCCATGCACGTGTGGGAGAGAGGCATTTATCAAAGAATGCCGATAATAAGAGCAAAACCAGCCAGTCGGTCTCTGAAAGAGGGGCAAATACTGCTATATGGGTAAATGTTAGAAATCGGGAGAGTTGACTGAGTGAGGGAGGAGGAAGCTGACCTGAGAAAGTAATGGTTGGGCTGTGGAAGAAGGGTAGGATTTAACTGGTGTTATCTTTTAGAATGACTCAAAGACACCTCTCCTTGACTGAAAACCTTTAGCAATTCTGTATCCACTGTAAGATAAGGTCTGTGTAACAGGTTTATCAAATGGACTGAATCAGATGCTACAACCAACTTGCTGCTCAGCTGTGGAAACACATGCAGCCCCGTCTGAATGAAAACTTCAGTTTAGCATGCAAATTCAAAGCTGGGGGTGGGGGTGGTCCTGCCGCAGGGAAGAGGTGGGGCAGCGTGATCTGTTCTTTTATTTTTCTCTAGTTCCTCCTCTCATTCTGTTGCTTCTGGCTGTAGGACTTGGCCTGGTGAAAAGACTGCAGAAAAAAAGGGGTAAGAGTTATTTAATCACATAGGACTGTACGCAACTCTCTCTTCACCCACAATGCCTTCCCAGGAGCAGCATTCAAAGGCATTTTTGTGGGCTCTTCAGGGGGATGTCCACACTGCACAATTCACACGGTGGCTGAAGAGTTCTCTGGGGGACCTGTTTTGGACACTTCTGTGCCCTCCACCCTCCTGCCTGACAGCACCTGCCCCAGTAACTCAGCACACAGCGTCTTATCCCTGCGGCACCTGCACCCTGGGAAGCAGCCCTTCCTCGGGTGATCATCTCCGAGGCACCGCTGGCCACGATGATGCTGGGTGAGGAAACAGCCCTGACGTTCTCCTTGCTCCCAGCCTTGCTGCCTGAACGTGGAGCTCTGCCCAGCTTCTCATCCGCAGGACTCTGGTCAGGATGTATATGCTGCCTCTAGGTCTACGTATGTTCCCCAAGACTTCTCTCCCCTCCGGCAGCTCCACTGGGAAGAGACTAAGTTTCTGCAGTCGAACAAGTGCCAACATAGGGGGAAAATGCTGACCTCTTCTTTTTGCTGGCCCCTCTGCCTCTCTGAGTGCCTCTCATTCATTCTCTTCCTCGCTCTCTCTCCGTCTCTCTGCCCTTCTCTCAGACTGGGGAGGTGAAGAGATGAAAGAAACGCAAAGTACTTTTCCTTGAGGCATCAGATTCACTCTCTCGATCAATCCCCTCTTCAATAAACTGAATTCTCCTATCAGCTGGGAGGAGGGGTGGGGAAAAGAGGAGAAAGAGTGCTTTGGACTCAATAAGATCTAATAAGGTGTCTGTTGTGCCTCTTAACATCGATTGCCCTCAGTTTGGGGGCTTTAGGTCAACTTGGAGAGAACAAGAATTGTATTCAACACCCAGTCACTCCTGGTTTCCAATTATGACTCAAAAGACACTCATGATATGACTCCTGATGGCGCCTCCCAGCTGCCCCACGCGTCTACATCTGGGCACCCGTGACTCCCTGCGACAGCCCATGACTTGTCCCCTCATGCCTCCCCCAGACTGCTGCCACCACTGCTGGGACTCTCTGTCGTTTCCCACTTGATCAGCCCAATTTCCATTGTTCTTTCCAGAGAAAAGCAAAAGTCTCTTCTGTGGGAACAGTCTTCTTTGTTATCCTATTGTTTCTCCACGTGGACCTACCATGGCAGTATTAAACAGGAGAGCAGTTATGGAAATCAACCGAGTTTTGCTGAGTATCTACCAAGAGATTAGAATCTCTGTCCGGCTGGAGTGTAGAATCTCATTCCCATTTGTCTGGGAGTTCCAAGAGGGCAGAAGGCTTATCTTATTACCGTATGTTCCCAGAGAGACAACTAAACATCCTTTAGCATTGAGTGGTAAATGAATGAGTTAGTGAAATAGGTGTTGGTAAAGGAAGAACACATCTGTACACAGCAAACATGATGGGGACACAGAAGGGAGCAGGACTCTCACTGAAAGCATCAGGAAAGCATTTTAGATGGGGTTGTATTTGTTCTAGGCCTTGAAGGAAAGGGCTGAATTGTATCTCCTAAAAATGTATATGTTGAAATCCTAACCCGTAATGCCTCAGAATGTGTCCTTATTCGGATATAGGGTCGTTGCTGATGTAATTAGTCAAGGTGGGGTTGTACTGGGGTAGTGTGGGCCCCTAACCCAGTATGACTGGTGTCCTTCTAAAAAGAGGAAATTTGGACACACACATGAACACACAAGGACAACACCAGTGAAGATACAGGCAGAGATCAAAGCAATCAGCAGAAGCCAAGGAACACCAAACATTGCTAATAAACCAGCAGAAACTGGAGCCTCCAAAAGCCTGAGACAACCAATTTCTGTTGTTCAAGAAACCAATTTGTGTTACTTTGTTACAGCAAACTACCGCAGAAGGAAAAGATTTAATTAGATAAACAGAGAGACATACAATACACCTTGAACAAAACCTGGTGTAAGAAGATGCTGTGTGTATTCTGGAAACAGCTGATATTCCTCAGAAACAGAACACATGCTGCATGGGCCCCGGGGGAGACCAGAGTGGACGGTAAGATCATGTCAGGAGTGCGTAGCCCAGCTCCTGAAGACCTTGAACATTGTGCTGAAAAAGCTAAGGGGCTTTGGGAGTTTTTTGACAGGTTTTTTTTTTTAAGCTAATAGGAACATTTCACACATTGTTCAGTTGAAGAGAATCTTATCAATCAAAATCCAATCATGTATTGAATCAACAAGTACTTATTGAATGATGACTACATTGTTCTAGGCAATGAAGGTGCTGTAGAGGGTCAGAGACAAAAAAAAACACATAAAACAAGCAAATAAATGTCAGATTGAGATAATAGTTGTGGAAGGAGAAAGGGTAATAAGTTGGGGAAGATAAATAAATATATATAAAATAATGTTATCAATTAAAGAAAAAGATAAACCAACTTGGGGAGATAAAGAGTTTGATAGAGAGGAAGGGGGTGGGTGGGGGGGTTATCTGAGGAGCGAGGAGTGCTACCTGAGGGGGTGGTTAGAGAAGATGTCTCTGGTGACATTTGAGATCAGCAGGAAGTGGTAGGAAGGTTGGGCAGCATGTGGAAGGTTGACCCTGGTCCTAGGGGCGGGGGGCAGAGTGGGTGATGTTTGCCTTCAGGTGTTTGAGGGAATGACAAAGAAGCCACTGTAGCTGCCAGGGGGTGAGCAGAGGGGAGAGCTCTAAGAGGTGGAAGTCAGAAAGCTTGGGAGGAACTGACAGGTAACAGGATACAATGATGAGAAATCATTACAGCTGGCTAACACTTGGTTCTCTTCTCCCAGAATTGCAGGTGTGAAGGTATGACCATTCCACACTGACCACTGAGAATTTGGTCAAGACCCAGGCACACATCTCCTGTCCTGGAATGGCCAAGGAGATGTGCTGCCACTTCACATGCTTCACAACACCCCAAGAAAGGGAGAGTCTGATGACACATCCAGCTCTTGCAGTGAACAAAAGCAATATTAACATTTTGGAGGTAGGAACGGTGTCATAGAGAAGAACAAATCTGACTCCATATTGGATCTGTTTCTTTTACTTTAAACTTTGTATTCTCTTGCTTTTGCTACAAGTTAATCACTAAAGGGGTGTTACATATAGTTCAAAGTATACATAATGGCCCATCTCTGGGAGCCCTGCCCGCCATGCCTGAATGTTAAACTAAAATGCCTTCGTTCAGCTCACAGGAAGCATCCTGACCCAGCCCACCTGTGAACGGCTGTGGGAAAGGAAGAAATTAACATGTCCCCTCCCAGAGTCTGGCCAAAACTAAGAAATATTTGCAACCACTTATGGGCTTTTTCTTTACCTCCTCACCTCCCACTTCTTTGACCTATAAACGAAACTAACATCCTGCCCCTGGCTGGTTTTCTGGGACATTAGTCCTCCATCTTCCTGGACTCCTGGTTTTCCCAATAAAGTCGTTATTCCTTGCCCCAACACTTCCTTCTCCCAGTTTATTGGCCTGTTGTGCAGTGAGCAGAATGAGCTGGGACTCGGTAACAATAGTGCTTCTAAATGTGAGTGCTGAATTTTCACCCCAGAAGAATGATGAATTATTGAAAAGCACTCAGCTTGGTTCTTTCTTCCCTGCAACACATACTTTCGCATAGCATTTAATGCAGAGGAGCCAGGAAACTTCGCCAAACGTTATGTATAGAAAATGTTCTCAATATCTTAAAAGTCAAGTCAGCAATAGAGGTGATGACTATTTACATTATTAGAAAGCATGGTCAGAATTTAAATAAATCATTATAGGCACTGTCCACAGAAAGCCTTACAGCTCCCACCTAGATCCAAACTAATGCAAATTACATACCCAACGCCACCTGTAATAGTCACTCAGACCTCAGTCAATAACGTGGCCCATTTTAAATTAGAGAGAAACCATACTTTGCAGGTAGCCATGCCTATCATTTGATTAACATTTACAAACAAGCATGAGTTCTCGCTGCTCTCCAGTGAGGTATGAAATATTTTATTTTTCTCTCTTTGGAGGCAGAGAAATTTGCAAGAGTCACTTTAAAGATTTTTTTTTTCATGATTGCACAAAAATCTTGGATAAAGCAGAAAATTGATCTTGCTCTTAGGCTGTAGTTGAGAGGACAATACTCATTTCCAACTTCCCGGAGGTCTGAATGCTGGCCATGGTGGGAAGACTAACAGACCTTATCTACGTGGCCATTTTTCAAAAGCTGGCTGCAAACGTGGTAGGGGAAAGCTGCCCCCCTCCCAATTCTCACCCTTATATAAACTGAATGTGGTCTCATTAGGATTTCATTTTAGATTCATTGGAAAAGACTTGGGTTTCACTTCTGAAGTTTCTATCTAGCCAGGTATAAAGAACACCCATGGGGAATTAGAAAACATTTTTGGAAAAAACAAATGAAACAATACTGCTTAGTCTAGGCGCCATTAAAATCAGTTTCTCTTTTTTCTTATGTCTTTTCTTGAACAAGAAAGCAAATGGTTTAAAACTCCTCATGATGCTCATTCTCTTCTATGTAGAAGCAGGATTCATCGGTTTGAGTTAGAAAGACTGCAGCAGTGGAAAAGATCTTAGAGTTTATCTAGTTTAACCCCTTCCTTTTAAGAATCATCACCCATTAAAACACTTACCTTAGGTGACATATAGAAAGAAATGCCCTGAAATGAAATGCAATTCTGAGATCCTGATTTGGAGTCTTTTGTTTGAAATAAAATATGTTAGTTCTTAGGAACTGAGCTAAATTTCAAAACCCCCAAACCTAGCTTGCTAGAGCATCACAGGTCTCAATGAAGTAGAATAATAATGTCTCCAAGAGACCATAAATGAAATGTGTTTGGCATGGAAATATTTAATAAATGTTAGCTATTACTATTAAGAAATAGTTTTTGGCAGCCCACAAGCATTAGACAGCTCTTATATGCCTCTATATTTATGATACAATGAGCCTCCAAAGCTCAGCCCTATGACAAGAACAATTACTCAGCTATAAAGCCACGTGGAGATTGAAGGACACAGCAAATGGAAGGTAAGTGTGCAACCCCATGATCCTCTACTGACACTAGAACTAGAGCACCTGCCGTCTCAGACATCCTTTGCTGACCTATTTGAAGGATACGTGAGATTCTGGCTCCAAGTGTGTTGCCAGGAGCTTCCCTGGGGACCGAGGCAATTCGAAGTGTGACCACATGCGTGCTCCCTGAAAACACTAGGTGGAACTCCGCTCAAGGCTTTGGTCTGAGTCTGAGCTGGAGGCAAGGTACAACCCGATTTATGCAAACACTGACAATACTAAACCCACTCCTCTTCCATTCTTGCCCAGTTATGTGGGGTGTGGGACCCCTGGAGGAAGAAAGAAGAAGAGGAAGACTATTTCTCAGTGTGGACATCTTTTCCACCTCTTGGATTCTGGGTGATTGTCCCCTGTATCTCTATAGCATCATGAAGATTGTTACGTAACCACTGATTTAAAGTCTATGGCTGGACTATGAGTTCCGTCAGAAAAACAGAAACCTTGTCTGTTTGGTTTGTGGCTTTTCCCCAATGTCTAGCATGGTGCCTGGCACAGAGCAGACCCCCAGGAAGTGCTGTTGAGTGAATGATGCATGTATGCATTCTCTCCGCTGATGGCACATGGAGGGGCCTCAGGTCCTCTCTTTGTAGACAAGGAATGAAGGAGGAGGGTGGTTTGAAGAAGGAAAGTGAACTCATATTTACTGAGTATCCATTTTGTTTGATACACGATCATATGCTACTTCAGGAAAGCCCTACCTTGCCAAGGGTGGGCAAGAAAATGCAGACCAGCTGCCGGTCTGACTAACAGCCATGTATTCTACTTCAAATGCATTACATTTGTTTCCTGTTAACTTTTCCTACTGCTCATCTGGGAGTGCTCAAATTTGGAGTCGTTTTAGTGACGCACTAATTAACCAATTAGCAACTGTCAACTTTTTTCTTTCTTTCTTTCTTTTTTCTTTTCTTTTTAAGTACTCCAGGATTCATGCTTCTTTGCTATGTCAAGTTTCTGTCTAGGCAGTGACTTATGCATGTGGAAATCCTATCTCTATATATAAAAGTGGAAAATTTTTTCTATTTCCTCCTGCTCCCTGAAATTAAAGATCCTGACCGTGTCCCAAAGCCCTTGTCCCTTTTGTAGGTGACATCAAAACCCTCCCCACCTCGCCAGGAGGAAAAATAAAGGTCTGGATAGACTGTGTAAGAAAACAGATATAGGTGGAGAAGAAGAGATAATTTCTAGTTTCTGTTCTGTTCTGTTCTATGATACACTTATGTTGATGATAATAATAAAACTTAGCTCAAAGATGGTTCAGCTGAAATAAAAGTGGTAGCAGTCATTTCTTGAAAGCACACGCAGAACACGCGGAGGAAATGGCCCATCTCCCGGCTCTCTCTAGCTAGACGAGGCTTCCGAGAGGGGATTTTCTGCCACTTAGTGGGTCTACAACACTGAATAATTTGCTTAACCTTATTTCACTTGTTCCCTCATTTGTGAAATAAGGATAATAACAGTGGCGATTAAATTAGATAATGCATATAAATTGCTTTTCGAAGCACCTGGAACATAACTAAATGCCAAATAAAGGATAGTCCTTGTAAGAATTCACTCAACAAACATTTATTGAGCATTGTTATGTAGCAGACATATTCAATGCTGGGGATATAAGCCCTTGTTTTTCCTCTAGACTTTAGGGCCATTTAGGCATGGAATTATAATTATTGAGATGATGTCCTGTATGTGTATGTCCCATAGGAAGGGCCTCCACCCCTGCTCTGGCCAGGACTCACAGACAAATTAAATGTGGTATTTGCATGCCTGCTAATGGCTGTTACGGACTATCAGTTGGTATAATTATGTTCCCATCCTTACTCACTTGTGTTTTAAAATGTAAATATATTAACAACTAAATAGAATATTTCCTGGAGGCCTTTCCTAGCATGTGAGTGTGTGTTTTTTAAAGCAGATTTATGTTTGTGACCCAAAGTCATGAGAGCTGACATGAAAATAAAATTACTACTCTGGACACAAGCCCTGAAAGAAATAAGCATAGGTCTTCTTAAAAATATCTAATATCCCTATTCTGTCTTTTCCTTTTCCTTTTCCTTTTCCTTTTCCTTTTCCTTTTCCTTTTTCTTTTTCTTTTTCTTTTTCTTTTCCTTTTTCTTTTCTTTCTTCCTGAATCATCAGAAGCATCTTCTGCAGCCAGCCAGTGTATCCCTTTCAGGCACACCCGGATACTCCTGAGGCTGGAGAAAACCCATTTTTCCCTTGGCTTCAGATCAGAGCAGAGTGTCATGAACTATCTCAGTCAAAGGAAACAATAGTATATCAGTTAGAACTTTTGGTTGTAAGCAATGGACATCGACTTTAGCTAACTGAAGCCAAAAAATTATTGGAAGGATTTTGGGAGCTCACAGAATCCTTGGGAAGAATGGAGAACCAGGCTTGGGAAACAGGCCAAGAATCAAGAAGAGCTGGTGTCAAGAAGCACTGCCTGGTCCTGCCATAGGTCAGTCCTGTTAGCGCCTTTACCACCACCACCACCACTGGGCTCTCCAGACAGTCATCATTAGAGATAAAGAAACACCTGCCGAATGCCAACACAAAAAAGGCAGGAGCAGCAATATTAATATTACTCAAAATAGAATTTAAGGTTAAAGGTACTGCTCAGATTAGATTGTGTATCTGTGTGTCTATAGAGAGAATGAGGGATTAAATCATTGCTTAGTTACCCAGCAGGGGATTTTGCAAAACTAAGGATTCTGGCGTGCATGTGGGAGGGGCACGGGCATGCTTTGCAAATGCTGAGGACGTACTCTGTGCCAGGCGCTGATAAGCACTGGGCTTCAGCAATGAACAAAGCATAGTTCCTGACCTCAGGGAGCTTAACTTCTAGTTGAAAACAGACAACAATTACATACTATACAATGTGTTGGGGAGCGATCAATGCCTTAAAAAAGAATAAAGCAGGGTAATAGAGACTGGGAGTTAGAGAAGGAGGAGATTACTATTTTTTTGTACAGATGGTCAGAGAAAGCCCCAGTGATAAAGCGGTATTCGTGCAGAAAGATGAAGAGAATGAGAGAACTAGCCAACCGGCCACGCGGAGGAAGAGGAGAGGACCAAAGTCCAGCAGGGGGCACAGTACGTGAAGATGAGGTGGAGCTTGCTTCAGATGTTTAAGGAGCAACAGGCAGGCCGCTGTGGCTAGCCAGAGGGTAGGGTAACAGGGGAGATGGCAAGCCAGCAAGAGATGATGTCGTAGCAGTAGGAACGGGAAGATCGCAGAAAGTCTTGTGTTCCATGGTCACAAGTTTGGCTCTTATGATTCCTTCGGAGGACTTGGAATGGAGGAGTGACATGATATGGCTTGCATGTTTATCACCCTGGTGGCCCTATGGGAAGTACACAACAGTGGGACAAGAGCTGAAGTTGGGAGACCAAAAAATGTAGGTTATTGCCATAATCCAGGCGAGGGTCAGTGATAACTTAAGCCAGTGTGATAATGTGCAAGGGCCCCTCCACAGAAATGGGGTGCACCCCGCCCAGAACTGAGCTCGGATGTCAGGTGTGACTACCTCCCACCCTGCAACCCGCCACCGCACATCAAGAGGGCAGGGAAAGGTTTATTGCTTATATAAGGAGGCTTTTTGGAGAGAACTGGGCAAACCTCCCAAGGTGGTCTGAAAAACAGCTGCGAGAGCAGGGAAGGAGGACGGCCTGGGAGACTAAGGCGCTCAGGGAGTGGGGCTGGACTGAGAGCTCCCACGCATGGCTTGGCATTTCCACTGGTGCCAAAGGAGGGGGGCACCTGGGGCCTTCTCATCAGCTCTCCAGATGTGGGGCAGAAGGGGAGCAGTCAAGTATCCACAAGTGGAGTCAGACTCTTATATTATTACATATTATACTATTATTATATAATGGTAGTGATGGCAAGAGGTGTCAGACTCCAAAACTATTTTAAAGACAGAGGTGTAATATGTATCCTTGGAATGGAACTTGGGGTTTGAAGGAAAGAGCAAAGTTAGGGATGATGCCCTCTCTCACTGTATCTTAGCAAATACAAAACTTATAGACCGAAAAAGATCACTAAGAAAGTTCTTTTAGATACTGAAGGATGTGTTTAAATAAAAACACAGTGCCCTTTACTTTTCTTTAGTCTTTTATGTCCTCTCCAACCTCCCCAACCTCCCCAACCACCCCAACCATTTTCTTTGGAAACTAGAACCGTGTTCTGTAAGTAGCAATGTTCAAAAAATACTTCTGGATTGAAGAGATTTACTGTAATATGTTATTAGGGCCCTATATTGGCTTAAAACTATATGCTACTTTGTTTATCACTCAAGTCAAGCCCTGATATTAAGTAAGATTTCTTAAATATCTTAAATTGCAAAACTGGGATTTTATAATATTATTTATCATAAGTCTACTTAAATATCTGCAGCATAAAGAATTTTTTTACTTACAAGTTTTATTTCAAAAGTGACCTTTTATTATTTTATAGCTAATTAAGGAGACAGCTGTGTTGTAATAAAATTGTCTTAAAACAGGAACCTAAAATTCTGGGATTTATTCCCATTTTTGCCATAAACTAAGAAAATGTGTAGTCCTGGGTACTTCAGTTCTCTTTTTTTGAGTCTCTTCGGGAAAATGAGGAAACAGGAGTCAATAATTCCCAGGATTCTTCAGTGACACTATGTAAGCATTGATAGCAAGTTTAAAAGTTTCAAGGATATTTGAACAATTGTATGGACTCACACAATTACTTGTAACAAAACCATTTACCTTCATCTTGTCATTTACAAGTGAAATGGTTTTATGGTTAAAGAAATTGAGAGAAAACATGTGGCCCCCAAGCTAGGGAAATCTGAAAGAATTATTTTTAAATGAAAACATACATGTCTATTATTGAAAATAAGAAAAATACTAAACAGTATAGAGACTATTTAATGAAAATTAACAAAATTGTGTTCTGCATTCTCAAGAGATTTAGAAAGAATAAAGTCAATAGAACTTATTTGCTTTTTAAATTTAATTTTCAAATACTTTACATACATATAGTCATGTTTTATTGATAGGTTACCCTTTTGAAATCAAAGCGATTGTAAAAACTTGAAGCAAATGCAAATTATCTAGAAGGAAGTTTATTCTTAGAGAAATAGACATTTTTCATATGGTTTATATTTTCCTCTTGTTTAATCTTATCTATCTTAGAATCATAGGTAAGTTTTTAAATGCCAATATAGCTCAGCTTTGCTAAGAGTATTAAGTATTTTTTTATCATTGGATCATGGTTTTAAAGAGCAAATATGGCAATGATAATGGAAGTGAGGGAATCCTAGCAGAAAGATACAAGTCATGGAGTTAGCTAGACAGAATATCACTTGGAGATTCTTGTCCCAAAGCTCCTCTTGATTCTTGATTCCTCTTGGGAATTCCATGTTTGATGACAAGGATCAGCACGTGGGACTGACATAAATGAATAAAATCAAATTTCCCTCAGCAGAGTTCATATCAATTTGTAGAACCTCCTTCTTCTCATAGCTTTTACAACTCCATGTCCACCACCCATCACCAGCCCTCTCAACATTTCTTGGGACAACCTGGACCTGATGCAGGAGGGATCTGTGTACTAGCCCAGTGCTCTGGGGCTCAATTTTAAGCCACCTAATGGTAACTCAACTCTAAATGTGGGTGTTGATTTTGATAACTTAGATTTGGCTCTTAGACAAAGCTTCCACCTCAATACCCACTCAGTTATAAGAAAACCAAACTGCACAAGACTAGGCTTAGCATCCTGATGGGCGGTAGCAGAGTCGTTTCTAGGACATAACGGGAAGGGCTGGCAGTGACCAGGACTAGCTCAGAGCAAGATCTGAGACACAACCTAGGGCACAGAGTGGCTGGCCCAGTGGGCGAAGCATAGAGGTGAGAATCATAGTATTCAGAGATTCAGAATGGTAAGTAAAATTTCCAGAAATAGCCAAAAAGGGGCAGAAAGATGGCTTCCACCTTGCTTTTTGCCTTCCACATTTTCTGCAAGAGCTTTCTAATTAGTGGAATTAATTTGCAGCCAGAACCCTAGCTGCAAAAGTCTAGGAAGTAGGACGGAGGCTGAGTGAGCCTCATTCATAATAGCTGGGATCCACTTTAACCTCCAAGGTGAATTTGTGCAAGTACAGCATCTTGGACCTCACTTGACCTAAGGAATCAGCTTCTCGGTACAAAAACAGACATGTTAACAAACACTTACCCAAGGGATTCTCATGCTTGAGAACATTTGAGGAAAAATTAATTAGAACGATCAAGATGAGATCTGGATGCACAGTCACATCAAACACATCCAGAAAGTAATTTTAAAATATGTGACTTAAAAAAAAATATTGAGCCATGCTTATATAATTTAATTTTATGGACCTGATTCTACTTTGAATCAGAAAGTGAAATGCTTCTCACCTCAAGTAATTGTTCACTTCACAATACACAAATAGAAAAAAAAATTTTTCTCCTCAATGTTTCGCTTTCTCTAGTTTTTCACGCAATTGGGACAAATATAGACAATTTGGTGGCTGCATTTCATTATAAAAGTTTGCCTAGTGCTCTCTCTGGGAGTTTGCATAGTGATGTTTCATTCAGACCTCAAAATTTATTATTTTCTGGTTTGCAAGCAAGAAGCAGTTTAGCATCACTCCAAGGGATGACAAAGTCCTCACTTAGCAAAGCAAAAATGCACGTTCTTTCTTTGTTTAACCAAAGACTTCCATTGAACAACGGATTGCTTCTGGCTTCTAATGATTTCTTGATTTAAATGCATTAAATTGCTCAACTCAAAAATAAGTGGGAATTTATAATTCAAAGAGAAACATCAAATCAACCTTGCACATAACCTTATTCACAGTGCCTTGAACAATCTTGGCTGAATTAACGAAAGATGAATTTCCTTCGCCGATTTGCTTTACTGAGTAAGCTAATGCATCTGTAGCTGTTTCCTAAAGTGACTTAGTATTTCCTGGAAATACTCATGGTTTCTGAGGTTTCCTTAACTGTGAATTTCAATCACTTAATTTAAAAGGTTGTTTTAGTCATGATAAGTAACACTGGCTGCTGTAACAACCTACAAATCTTGGTGGCTTACCGCAATGAAGGTTAATGTCTCACTCAGTGATCCAACTGAGTGTTCAGTGATCAGCCTTCCACATAGTAATCAGGAATCCAGTCTCCTTGTATATAAAGGCTCCAACTTTTCTAAAGCAAAGTCAGAAAATATTTTCTGTAAACGGCCAGATAGTAAATATTTTAGGCTGTGCTAGTCAAGAGGCAAAATCAAAGCTATTATGTAGGTACTTATAAAACAAGAGAGAAAACAAATTTCGGCAAACATTATTTTGATGAAATTTGCAATATAACAACTAAGTGCAGTTTTTTTGTAATACAAGTCTACTAATGAGAAAAAATTGAATTATTTTATTGGGGGATACTTTTTGCTTAGTTACAGTTTAAAATAACTTAACCTATAATTGAAATGATTGCAAATGTTCATCAGTTAATGCTGATCTGTATTGAGGTTTTTTTGTATTTCATCTTTTCACATGGATAAGTTCTCCCAACAATGATATCAATCCAGGAGTGTATGATTTTAATTAACCATATTCATCTCTTGGAAGGCATTTTCAGGATTCTATTAGATTCTTCTATCGCCCTTCAACCTGTCATTACGTTGCAGATTAATCACTTCCGACTGAAGATTGGGAGAAATTTCCTCTATTGAATAATTATATGGATTTTGAAATATGGAAATTTCTTTTGTACTTGCTTTGAGATACCAAAAATATTGCTGTCACAGTAGTTTGGCCTAGGAAAACATATTACTGCAAATTTTCATGGGAAAGGCGATTTTGACTTTTGTTTTAATTCTACAGCACAGAAAGTGTATAAAGCAGCTTGACATTGCTTGTAACTCAAACAACAGCAGTTGTTATGGAAATGCCTTTATGTGGCATGTATTTCACATATAAATGCTGTTTTTCCTTGAAATTCGAGGTTGAGTTCACTTAAACATTATCAATTCTGTGGGAAAAGGTGCTTTCCAAAGTCATTCAGTGTTTGATAATACTGACTGAGCACAGTCTTCATTGTTGAGAAAAAATTCAATTTTGACTGTTTATTTTGACAATAAAACATTAACCCTGCTAAACCATCAAACTTTAATTTTTTTTTATTGAAGTATGGTTAGTTGTAGTTGTTCTACTCATGATTCGGTAGCTTAAAACTTGGCAGCCAAGAACAACTGAGTGGAGTAACATTTACCCATCAAGAAGCAAGACAAACAATTCAAAATCATCTACCTTATCATTAAATTTTTTTTTTGTCAACTGTTGATGTTGTTTCCAATTTCCTTAATTCCTTGAGCAACTGTAATAGTTTTGAATTAAATTTTCCTGGATGCATGTCTTTAGCTGCAATCAAGCACAATGTAATTAACTCACAATCAGCAAATAGCATTCTTGCTTGGCTAACAGATGAGAAAATTCATGTAGGCTGTGGCCTTATTTTTTCATTTTTTTTATTTTTGTGAAGAAATTTTACTGCGATAAGATATTTTGTTTCACATCTTCGAATTTTTCTGGAAATTGTTTCTTGTCGGTTGGGACTATTTCAGTGTGCGCTCAGTCTGGTAACATCAATACATGTTGTGTTAGCTTGCTGTTGCTGCTGGAACATCACAAAGAGGGACCTGGCACAACACAGATGTATTGCCCTGCAGTTCTGGAGGTGAGAAGTCCAAAGGGAGTCTAACTGGACTAAAATCAAAGTATTGGTGTGTCTGTGTTCCTTCTGAAATATCTACAGGACAATCCAATTCCCCACCATTCACAGCCTCCAGAGGATTCCTAAATTCCTTGGCTCATGGCCCCAGCAAGCAGTCTCATAACTCCAGCATCTGCTTCCATCATCCCGTTTCCTTCTCTGACTGGTTCTCCGGCTTCCCTTTTTTTTTTTTTTTTTTTTTAAATAAGAACCATTGTCATTACATTAGAACCACTTGAATAATAATGATCAGAATTTTTTTTTTTCCTTTGGCAATGATGAGATTCCTAACCAGACAGCCAGAACTGTAGATCTGTTGTTAAGGGATTTTAAATAGTGCACTTTTAACACGACAGTAAAATAATTTGATATCCTCTGTGTCCTTAGTATGAGGGGCTACTTCATGTCATGTTGGCATATATTGTTTTGTAAAAGGGAAAATATTTCTAATGGTGTTTCAATGTTTGTATTGATATAAAGTAAGTTATTACTTTGCACTAGGCGGTTTGGCCTCTGAGAGAACACTGCATTGCAAAGGAAACAATCTTATTTCTTTAGATAACAAACTTATATTTAACAAGGTCTTCACTTCTTTCATTGATTTCTAATTGAATTCATGTTTCAGGCTGGGAATTGAGAAGTTATTTGAAGTAGAGGAAAACCTCAGCATATAGTACAAAATGCGCTCAGCTCAGCAGCAGTGTTTAAATTACACATTTTCAATCCCTTTTTAGAGACACTAAAGTAAAAAAAATGTATCCTTCCGGGTTGTAAATGTGTAGTAGAATATTGTATAGTCAACGGTAAATAAAAGCCAAAAGTGGAATGTGCAGAGAATAGAACTTGGTTAATTTGTGGATTCATTTTCACCTTTGTCTTTAACGTTTTTAAAAACGAGATTCCTGGAGTAGACTGGCACATTCTGTTAAAGGCTTACGGTGATCCATTCTGCTTACACTTGTTGCCTGACTAGGGACTCCCCCAGGGCCCGGGACTTGCTGGTATGTGTATATATTTATGAAAACAAAAGAAATACACCATCCGTTGGGATATAACGTGGAAGTCACAAGCCCGAGACTGTGACTTCCCGTGATGCAATTCCCCGATTTCCAAAGTTAGTTACAGCAGGTCTTAACTGTTCTGGTGACAAGATTTATTCAGTCTGCTGCGATCTTCATTTGATGTAACAAAAATTAATCTAAATATTTGTAAATAAAGTCCTGTATTTGGATTAAACTTAAAAACCTTGCCTTTTAAGTCTTTTTGTCATTATAGAGTTAAACTGATGTAACAAAGATGCTTCATCTTTAAAAAAAAAAAGAGTCATATGAAGTCTATTAAAATAATGGATAAAAACCACTTTTGCCACCATCTCATCTAAGCCGAGGACATGAAATACTATGAGACTTAATTATTTTATACTAATAGACCTTTGTGTTCATAACTTTTCTCTTCTGTGGGTCCAGACGGCTGCTTGTTAAAATTCATCTGCTCCCAGATCTGTTATTACATCTTGAAAATGTATCTGGATATGTGGCCCTCCCCCAAATGGGGGCCCCAAAACGAGTAGACCCCAGGAAAAATTCAGCCTCTGTATGAATACTGTGTATCGGTAATGTGTGGCACGGGGAAGCCTGTACATTAAGACATTTGGTCTCATTTACAGTTAACAGTCTTCATCTTCTTCTTTAAACTTTTTTCTCTTTAATCTCTTGCTTGGTAAGGTTTATGTCTTCTAGGTTACAACTGTCCCACATCCGATGATGGATGGCTATGCGAGGATTTCAGCACGTATCGCCCTCTGATGCAAAAGCAAAAGGCTGCCCTGCCCCTGGGGCCCCTAGACTGGGCACTCAGAGAGTTGTACTCCCTGATAGGCAGCGCCAGCGCCCCTACCCAGCCCTGAGGTAGTTTTGGAAGACGAACCTGTGCCCCTCTGCAATTAATAAAGAGAGACTTGTTTACAATTACTAGAATTATGACTGATTACATTTAACTTAACATACCAATTAATCCAAGTTAACTTAATATCTAAGATGCCTCAGGGTTCCTTTAAAATCTCAAATTTAGCTGGAGGTCCAGAGCACTTTTAGAATTTGTTAAACAATACTTATTTACTTAACCAAAGATTTTAAAAGCAAATGCGGACCCTTTAAAGACAAAGTGTCACACACAATATGTTATCAAAAGCAGAATTTCAGAGAATAAAACTCCAGTCTTGTATTAACCTATTTTAACCTTTTATTTTTTTTATCTATTGCAAACTGCCTTAGACCCACGCGGTTTTATGCGCCACACAATTTCCTGATACGCAAAGTTTCAGGTCTGTTTGCTTGCAGTCAGTGCCATGTGCCTGCAACCATACCCAAAGATGCTTTCCAGACAGTAGTCTCCAATCAGCTTGATTTTATTGCCTAATCCCCCCAGTTGTGTTTTCTTAATTCAGTGGTGGCTAAAAATGGCTATCAGTGTGGGTGATTTTTGCTGCAAGACTTTGACACTTTGATCAGCAGAAGTTTTTCGGTTACTCAGTCTTTCTCAATCACATCACTTACTGTTTGGGAATTAGGAACAAAAATATTGCCAAGCCTTTGATGACCCACATTTTCAGACTTTTTCTGTTCCCTCTCATTTCTGCTTGCAATGTGGCCAACTTTTTCCTGAACTCAATCCTTTCTTGTAATAACCTGCCAAATGCAGATAACACGGGCTTGTATACATGACTAACCATGTTTTCTAACCTCTTCCCCAAGAGCTACCATTCAGTAACCACCTGGTCTGCCTACCTAATTATTGCTGGCAACAGATTTTTGCAAATGTCTTATCCATGACCCAGTATTTTCCTGATTTTAAAAATGCTGACCACCTTCCTGCAGAGAAAACATAGTCTCCAACTTCTCCTGGAAAATTTAAGTATTAGTTAGACCAAGTGCTGTAGCAAACAACATTAAAATCTCCACAGCTTAACAATTAAATTTATTTCTCATTCAGATCAGTAAGAATTTGGTGGCCACTGGGTAGCTTTCTATGCAGTCATTTAGATTCTAGTCCTTGAGAGGGGATTTGAAAGAGCAATACAAGGCTTCAAACCTAAAGATTCTGAGAAGATACTGGAAGGAATGAAACAGGGACTTAGGTATAAGAGAGGCATTTGAACACCTGAGGAAAAAGTGAACCAAAAATCAGATCCAGATAAGGAGCAAGACATGTGCCAGAGAATTGGTCTAAGGCTCTTAAAATATCTATCTCCTTGGATTCTCCCAGGATTGATCAGGAATGTCCAGTCAGCAGGTAGGCATATACTGGCCTCAGACGTAGAATCCAAAAGGTGGCAGAGGAAGGAAACCAGACAGATTCCATACTCTCCCTCCAAAGAGCAGCTGAGCATGCCGCGTGAGTTGACCAGGACCTTGGCAGATCTCCTCCTGTTAGAGCAGGCAGATAGCTAGATATGAGCAGAGAAAGGGGGGCACAGGCCAAATGGCAAGAACTGGGCAGAAAGGAGGGGCCCAGGCCAAATGCAGGAGACCATGTGTCATGCAAACAAGAGAGGTCCTTGGGCAGAGAAAGAAAAGCAGGAGCCTCTGGACTGATAAGAAATCACACATTTTGGGGTGACAAGTGTCCTGGAAGCCAACAAGTAAAGGTGGGAAGAGACAGGACTCTCTAGTGTCCGAATGTAACCTTTTGCCCACTCTGCCCTCATTTCAATAAAATGAGGCTTGCAGATGAGAAGTACCCATCATGCACCGACGCCATGACACTTCTGACTAAATAAGGACACAGATCCCTCCCCGCCTCGGGAAGGTGGAGATGGGATGAAAATCAGGGAATGTGACCCCAGACCCTTCCTCCCCAATGAATATTCCACCCATTCAATTTTACACTCTATGTAACCAACTTGCCAAAGAAACTCAGGGCAGCTGCTCACCTGAGCCTGCCCGCTCTCCCCTTATCCATCCCTTAATAAATCTCACTTTACTTTCTTAACGTCCATGTCTCGTCTCTGAGTTTTTCTGCGACAAGAACCTAATTACCTGCAGTACTGCTTTAAAAGTGGGAGTTCTTTTCCCTTATATTGCTCACCATTTGCATTGTAACCCTGGGAGCTGGTTTGGAGCTTAGGAGTAACTTTTAATTTTCGTTTTGTTTTCTATCTCACGAAGTTATTTATGTCAGGATTGGCTGTGTATTCGGTCCTACAGTGAACCTTCTTTGGTTTGATGTATTTTCCCAGTTAAAGCTACTCATCTCAGTAACTATATAATATAAACAAATAAGAGAATGTGACTTTCTTGACAACTTTATAAGTTAGCTATTATTGCCGACAAGCTATTATTGCCATTTTTCAGATCGTGAGCTTCACCAAGGTTAAATTAGTAAATGACAGGGCAGGGATGTGAACTCAGGTCCAGCACATTCTTGGTTTTTAACAACATCCAGATCTTCCAGAATTTTTAGGGGAATTTGGGGTAACCAGTCTTGATGCTCCTCCAGTAACCCCAAGATGCAGATATTTTTAAGAATATAGACTGAAAAAGAAGTGCCTGTAAATGCTGGCACTTCCTTGCATTGGGGTAATGGCTTGGGACCCAGTATTGATCCACTAAATAGAGAATGAGCCACTTCAGGGACAGTGGGTAGGACTGGCCTTAAATAGGCAATATTTTCTGAGAGTTTGTGTTAAGGATATACATCCTTCATTTGCTCCAAATGGAGGGGAATTCTAGGATCTCAAGAAACCTATATCTACCTTCTCTTGCAGTTTTGGTAGTCAGAAATCAGGCTATTCTGCAATCTTTCCCAAACTTTTCTGAGCCGATGCTTCATGTTTCTCTGCAGGGCTTTGGCTGAAGAAGCTGTCCTGAAACAGCCCTCTGATACAGCTGTCCTGTATACAGAGGAGCCAGGACAAGACGGCTTCCCAGAGTCCTGGTGAGCTAGATTTTACAGCTGCCTCTGGGCTCTGAAGGAAGAATTCTGTGTTTGAATAATAATGTATGCAGTGGGCTCAGGAAGAGTACGTTTTCAGGAGAGCCAGAGGGTTGTGGCAAATACAGACTCACTCTTAACGAGCCCACACCAAATCTCGCTTGCGCCATGACCCAGGGCAGAGGAAATAATTTTATGGGAGGCTGGGTCATACCCACTTGCTTCTGGAGCTCACTCTGGGGATATAGACACTGGTAGTAGCCATTTTGGGGAGCTCACTTTATTATTAGGAAACGGGCTGGCTAGCCCTCTTTTGGAATCTTCCCTCTAGCTTATTAGCGCCAGGATCCAGCCCCAGCCACCTGCCTGTCTGCATCAGTCTTGGCATGCCTCAGGTCACGCCAAGCAAGTAGCTGGGTGGGAACACAGCTGTACTCAGCAGGCAGCTGCCTTGACTCCCTTAGCCCACAGCTACTTGAGACATGGGTCTGTCCACCAGAGGGCGCAGGACCTGGTTCCACCCACCAGCGGGTCAGCAGTAACCCGGGGATCAGCTTCACATACAGTAGGTAGGCACCAGCTCCCGAAACCCTCGGCCTCGCTCCACCCACCGCTGGGCTGACACCAGCTCTGGGAACCCCAGACTCTGCAGCTAGGGACCACAGGATGCAGCTCTGTGCCCCATGGGCAAGCACTAGCCTTGCACCTGACCTCCTCACCCATCGGTGTGGGCACCAACCCTGGGATTCCCTGGGAACTGGCTTGTCCACCAGTGGGACCATCAGTGTCCACAGCCTACTGTGAAGGACACAGGCCACCCACCAGCAGGCCAACACCAGCAACAGGGCAACTAGTGCCCCTCAGGCACTGCCCTGGGCGAGGCCCACCCAACGGTGGGCTGACATCAGCCTCAGGTCACCCTGGACCCCACAGCCAGCTGTGCCAGGAATTGTCCGCACCAAACAAGGAGGCCAACACACCAACTCTGGGACACCCAAAGGTTCTGAAGAGACCTTGGAACATGGCTCAGCCCACCAGTGGGCTGGCAGTAGCCCTGGGATTCACCCAGGCCTTGGCCCTGCCCAGCAGCACCCACCCAAAACAGCATAGAGATTCCTCCCAAAATTAAAAATTAAAAATATGGCCCAGCAATTCTACTTCTGGGTGTTTATTCAAAGAAAACAAAAACACTAATTTTAAAAGATAAATGCACCCCTATGTTCATCACAGCATTATTTGCAGTAGCCAAGATATGGAAGCAACCTATATGCCCATCAGTTGGTTAATTGGTAAAGAAGATATGGTATATTCCAACAATGGAATATTAGTTAGTAGTAAAAAGATTGAAATGTTGCCATTTTCAACAACACTGATGGATCTAGAGGGTATTATGCTAGAACAGATTTGTGATTCCCAGAGGTGGGGGTGGGGGGGGGAACTGGATGAAGGCAGTCAAAGGTACAAACCTTCAGTTATAAGATAAGTACTAGGGAATGTCATGTAAAGCATGATAAATATAGTTAACACTGCTGTATGTTATAGATGGAAGTTGTTAAGAAAGCACATTTTAAAAGCTGTTATCACAAAGACTTTTTCTTATTTCTTAATTTGTATCGATATGAGATGATGGACATCCACTAAACTTACAGTGATAATCATTTCATAATGTATGGAAGCAAATTATTATGCTGTACACCTTAAACCTATACAGTACTGCACGTGAATTACATCTTAATACAACTGGAAGGGAATGAAAAACAAAATTCTAATGGCATTTTTCACAGAAATAGAACAAATAATCCCAAAATGTATATGGAAGCATAAAAGACCTTGAATAGTGAAAGAACAAAGCTAGAGACATCCCACTCCCTGATTTCCAGCTGTATTACAAAACCATAGTGATCAGAACAGTGTAGTATTGGTGTAATAACAGACACATAGACCAGTGGAACAACGCAGAGAGCCTAGGAAGAAACCCATGTATGTATGGGCAATTGACATGTCAAGGGAGCCAAGCATATACAACGGGGAAATATTAGTCTCTAATAAATGTTGGGAAACTGGACAGTCACATGCAAAAGAATAAAACTGGACCTCTTAATTTATATCATACACAAAAACCATCTCAAAATGGGTTAAAGTCTTATATTTAAGATCTGAAATTGTAAAACTCCTAGAAAAACACAAAAGGGATAAGTTCCTTAACATTAGTCTTGGCAATGATTTTCTTTTCTTTCTTTCTTTCTTTCTTTCTTTCTTTCTTTCTTTCTTTCTTTCTTTCTTTCTTTCTTTCTTTCTTTCTTTCTTTCTTTCTTTCTTTCTTTCTTTCTTTTCTTTTTTTTTTTTGATTTGAAACTAGCAGCACAGGCAGCAAAAGAAAAAAAAAATAAACAGGTAAGACTACATCAAACTAAAAAGCTTCTGCACAACAAAGAAACCATCAACATAATGAAAAGAAACCTGTGGAATAGGAGAAAATATTTGCACAACATGTATATAATAAGGGGTTTACATCCAAAATATATAAAGAACTTATACAACTTAATAGCAAGATACACAAACATTCTGATTAAAAATGGGCAGATGGTGTGTATAGACATTTTTCTTAAAAAGATACACACATGGCCAACAGTTCCGTGAAAAGGTGCTCAATATCACTGATGATCAGGAAACTCAAATCAATATTACAAGGAGATACTACCTCACACCCATTAGGTTGGCTATCATTGAAAAGACAGGAGACGAGTTTTGACAGGAATGTGGAGAAAAGGGAACCCTAAGTACTATTGGGAATGTAAATTGGTGCCATCACTATGGAAAACAGTGTAGAAGTCCCTCAAAAAATTAAAAACAGAACTACCATCTGGTCCAGCAATCTCACTCCTGGGTATTTATCTGAAAGAAATGAAAACAAGATCTCAAAGAGACATCTGCACTCCCATGTTCATTGTAGCATTATTCACAATAGCCAAGATATAGAAACAATCTCATGTCTGTCAATGGATAACTGGCTAGAGAAGATGTGTGTGTGTGATGGAATATTATTCAGCCACAAAAAGGAAGAAATCCTCTAGTCTGTGACAATATGGTTAGACCTTGAGGGCAGTAGGCTAAGTGAAACAGGTCAGACAGAGAAAGACATATTCTTCATGGTATCACTTAGATATAATATCTAAAATAAAATATCAAACATAAAAAGAGAGACTAGAAGAGTGGTTGCCAGGAATCAGGGAGTGACAGAAACAGGAAGAGGTTGGTAAAAGGATACAAGGATGGAAGATGAATAAGGTTCGACTATCTGATGTAGAACATGGTGTCTATAGTTGATAACACTGTATTGTATAATTGAAATGTGCTAAGAGAGTAGAACTTAAATGTTCTCTCTCTCTTTATATATCTACATATATATATAAGTATATAGGTACAGATACAGATATGAATATGGTGATGAAAGTAATGTGTTAATTAACTGGATGGCAGAAATTCTTTCACAATGTCTGTGTATAGCAATTCATCAAGACACATACTTTAAATATATTAAAATTTTGTCAGTTATGCCTCAATAAAGTTGAAAAAATCTAGAGCTTAAGAATATGGATAGACGGTCTATTCTACGCTAGCCCCTGCACTTTTTGAAAGCCAAAGATGAGTAGGCTGTGAATCCTGCTTTCAGGTATATTCATAAGAACTAACAAATTAGTGTAAGTAACAGTGATCAGGAGGAGGAGGAGAATTAATCTCACTGCAAACTGGAGCAAGGATAAAGATTTAACATCTTCTCTAAATTTTTTCCAGACAAATGTGATGTCAAGAAGAAGACGTGAAAACTATGCTATGTTATAGAAATAAAGCACTTAAATGTAATAATAATAACAATAATAATAATATCAGCTAAGAAGTGTTCCACATTCTTCACTGCTTCCATACTCAGTCCCATCACCATGATGTTCACCTTTGCATCAGAACAAGTTGCCTTCAGAGAGATTCTCTAAGGCTTGGACCAGACCTTCCTAAATTGTCTTCCTTCCTCAGAATGATGACAAAGTGATGATTATCAAACAGTAAGAGTGATAGGGCGGAGAATAACTTTAAAGAGCAATTAAAAGATCCACACAGCAACACATAATCAAAACAGTGCATGTTTGATAAAAGTCAAAGTATAAACAATTTTCCATAAGGCAAAAAAAAAATAGGTAGATAAAATTCTGGCTTAATTAACATACGACACAAACAGAATAACAAAACTAACACTCAGAAAACATGGCCCAAATGTGTCTGTACAATAACTGTCTTTATTGTTAATCATCCCTTAATGAAGTGTTTAACTTGTGTCCTGCTCTATGCAGAGGGAGAATTGAATCAAAGTAACACAATTCTATTTCTACTGAATCTGCTTCACAGTCAGAATGATTCAAATTACTAAAATAAAATCAAGCTGTTTTATTCATAGCAAGGGGAAGTCATCTTCCTTTGGAAAATCTTTTTGATAATCATGAAATGACGCGCAAAGACCTGCAACTGAAAAATATATTTACTATAGATGAAAACCCCAAATTACTAGAAAAATTCAATTTGAAGTAGAAAATACATGCTGCTGGTTTCTTTATGGAATAGTGATATACCACCGAATAGAACGCAATTTTATACAGCATGGAATATGCTCTTAGAAAGATGATTTCGTAAACACACTTGGGAGAATATAATTTGAATATAAATGTTCTCTTATTTAGCATTTTAAAGTTTTTATGAATTTCAAATGTATCAGAAGAGATCACTTGGTGAATTGGGAGGAAAAAAAATGTTTTTCTTTTCTGTGAAATAGAGAAGTCCAGTAAAGGAGTCCTAATTTATAGTCTCAGGTCCTAAACCAAGTGTGTCTTTGGCTGAAGAGATTCCTCCTGGAATATGGTGTTTGGTTCTGGGCAGGACGCATACACGGCCACACGAACAATGGGAGAAGATCTGGACAAGAACAGTTTGAGTTTTTTGAAGACAGATTAAAGGAATTAGAGGAATTCAATACTGGAAGAAGAAGGCTCTGGAAGGTCATTTGGACAGGAGTCTGTGTGTTCCAATGCAATGAGTAGAGCCAGGACCAATGTGACATAAATTCAGCTGAAATTTAGGAAAATTGATTTCAAGTGATGTTCAGAAGAACTCAGACAGTTTTTGGATGATCTCTGGAGGTGATGAGTTTCTCATTTTTGGAATGGTCATAAAGAGCTATTTGGAGATACAGTAATCTGAATTATGAAGAAATATGAGAGGTTACAAAAGTAACCGTCAATGATACCTATTAAAATTCCTTATACTAAAATGAAAAGAAATAATCTATAAAAAGTGACAACATTCTGAGAAAAACATTGGCAAAAATTTGTCAAAGGATTTCTAGCAGTTACACATGAGTATCTCATGTGTAATTGATCAAAACACAAGAGATATATGAACAAAGGACATTAGTAGACTATGGTAATGCCTGTATAAGTTTAATCTCACAGTTATTAGAGAAATTAAAATTAAAACTGTGATGTACCATGTTACACCTATAAAAGATACACAATAGAGGACTAAAATTAAACTGATAATATTCAATGGTGGCAAAGTTTAAAAATAATTGCATACATTGTCAGTGGCAATATTCATTTGTACAGCCTTTGGATAAGCAATAAAAAAGCTAAACCAAGATAGGGGTAGGGGATTAAGAGCTGCAAACTACTATGTATAAAAGAAATAAGCTACAAGGATATATTGTACAACATGGGGGATATAGCCACTATTTTATAATTATAAATGGAATATAATCTTTAAAAATTGTGAATCACTGTGTTGTACATCTGAAACTTCTCAAGCATTGTACATCAACTACACCTCAATAAAAAAAGCTGAACTACATTATTAGAACTGTTCGTAACCTGCTTCATTAAATCTACTCTTGATAACGTAGTCTAAAGAAATAACTTAAAACGTATGAATTGTAGCAGCATCTATAATAGTGAAAAACTTAAAGGAAATAAACTATATTTCTAACAAATCAATGATATATTTATACCAGCCATTAAAATTTTATGAACATATTATAATATGAATATTGTTCATAGTAAAATGCTATGTAAAAGTGGAAGTAAAAATGATGCTGACTGCAGCAAAGTAAAATATGTTAGCATTTGACAAAGAACTAAGAAGAACAAAAAGTATCAAAAGTGGTAACACTATGTGATTCTTTTCTTTTACTATTTGTCTTTAAAGTAGTAGTATTATATTTATTTAAATGCATAATTAGGACTGGAAACCTTGTAGGCATTACCGCGTACATTTGTTTAAAGCCTGGCTTCCACAAATCTTGTGACTTCCACACATGCATGTGAAAAATGAACAGGCTTCGTTTGGGGTATAGAAATATAAATAAGAACGTATTTAATCAATTTGTAAATTCATTTACCTGAATGCTGGCAATAGATGGCATTATTTTGAAATATCTGAAATATACAGAATAAAATGATAAACAGATATTATCAACACAGTTAAGCACACTGTCTGCTGCACCCCTCTTCCACCTCTCAGAGACAACCGCTATCCTAGTTTGATGTTTATCATTCCCATGCATTTTAGGATATTTATACTTGCATAAATACCACACAAAGTTTCACATATGTAAACATTTCATATAAATACTATGTTATTCCTTTTGTTGCATCTTGATTTTTTTCTGAACCTGTTTCAGAGATTCATCTATGTTACTACATGTAATGCTCACTCATTCTCATGCTCTCGAGTATTCCAAAATATAAATATACCACATTTTGTTTATCAGTGATCCCACTGATTGACATTGGAGTGGTTTCTAGAATTCAGTTGCTATTATGAATATCTTTTTTGCATGTCTTCTTAAACACATTTATAAGAATCTCTATAGATCAATGCTGCCCATGAGAACTTCCTACAACAATGGAAACATCATTGTGCTGGCCATTAGAGCAGCCGCTAGCCACTAGTCACAGAGTGACTGCTGAGCCCTTGAAACGTGCTCATGCAACTGAGACACTGAATTTTAATGTAACTAAATTAAATGTCAAGAACCAGAAATGACTAGTGGCTATTGTATTGGACAGTCAGCTCTGTCATTTAGGAATACGTGCTGGATCATGGGGTGTGCGCATCTTCTGCTTTGGATATTACAAAACTTCCCTCCAGAGTGGTGTGGAGGGATGTGTGATGTACACTCCCACTACTGGTGTACAAGACTTCCTGTTGTTTCACGTCCTTACAAACAATCGGCGTTATCCTGATTTTTAACTTTGTCAATTTTTAAAAAAATTTTGTCATTCTGCCTTTAATATAAACTTACCTGATGACTAGGGAGCCCAAACAAATATTCATATGTTTATTAGCCATTTTAGGGTCTCCATTCTTTTGAAATACCTATCCTGTCTTCTGTCCACTTTTCTATTGGATACTTCGTACTTTTATCTTTTTCAGGAGTTTTAAAATACATATATTCTGATTACCAATCCTTTGTGATCGTATATAATGCCAATATCTTTTCCAGTTCGTGGCCTTCCTTTTCCTCCTTTTCGTGTTGTAAGGTTTAATTATGATATATGACTTTTGAGTCCATTTAAAAATATTCTAAGGTCAAAAAACATTCTCCTCAAATGTCTTTATAAATTTATTTTGCTTTTTATATTTTGGTCTTTAATCTATGTAGAATTAATTTGTGTAAAATAAGGATGTGATTTTATGTTTTTGCTTTTCCATAACCAGCTTCCACATGCCCACTTCTTCAGTTTAACCTCTGTCACATCTCACGTATCCGTTTGTGCATGGGATGATTTCTGAGGTCTTGATGCCATTATATATTGATCTGTCACTCATCTTATTTATTCTTCTGACAATGACTCGATTCCTATGGCTTTATACCCTCTCGTATCACAAGTCTCCCTGCCCCCTGGGTAAAACTCTTCAAAGTATTCTTGGCCATTTGCTTTCCTATAGTAGTTTAGGATCACTTTTCTGTCTTATTAGAACTGCTGGGGAGAATTAATATTTTTATGGTGTTTACTCTTCTACACATTTTTTCTCTTATTTGGATCTTCTTTAATGTCAAAGCCCTTTAGTTCTCACTTCTCACTCTCAGTTACCGTCCTAGTCCACATCATTATTATCTTGTTGGAAATTCTGCAGTATAAATGTACATCCTGAGCCCATGTTTATCCCCCCATCTCACCTCCCTCCCCTGTCTACTCTCCACATGGGGCCTAGAGTGATCTGTCAATCAGACTATGTCACCGCTATGCTCAAAACCCTCTAACAACTTCCATCTTACCAAGGATAAAAATGCAAATCTCTAACGATGACCTAGGAAGACCTATGCTATTGGTCACCAGCCGCTCCTCTGACCCCATCCTCTGCCATCTCAGCTTGCCCAGTCCACTCACGCCACTTGTAAGGATGCTCCCATCTCAGACTGTTCCTGCTGCTTGTCATTCTCCCCCCACAGACGGCTCACTCCCTCATGCCATTTAAGTATTTGCCCCAACATCACTTTGTATTAGAGAGGACTTCCTGCCGATGCTATCTCAACTAACACCCTTGTCCATATCACGACCCCGAACCAGCTTAATTTTTCTTCATAGCACCTGTCCTCACCTGACATAGCATCTATTTATCTGTTCATTTTCTTTTCCCCCCATTAGGACATGAACTCCAATGAGGACACAATATGTGGATGCTTCTGCTCTGTACACACTGTTTTCACTGTGGTGTCTGGACTATTGCAGTGAAATTGGTTCATTGTGTAAACTCTTCACACAATGCTTAGCACAGTGCCGGGTATATGGTAAGTCTTCAAGAATAGAATTTGTTCAATGTGGTTTTATATTTTCTCCATAAGGCCATGGATCTCTTTTGATAAACTTATTCCTGGACTTCTTACATATTATTTAGAAAGGTATATTTCCCATTTCTCTTTTTCCCCTATTTTTATCTGTGTTTTTGTGAAAGAGAAAGAAAATTACTCAAAAATAAACTTGGTATCATTTCTACTTCTACATCTAGTCACACTCTTATTCCACAGTGTTTTATTAAAGGACCTAACACTGGAGATAAACGGAGAGGATGCTTTAAATGCAGTATTTTCGTGTTGGCAGTAATATGTTGTGCCATTTGTCATTTAAAATAAAAAACTTCAGAATCTGCCATGCAAATAGTCTCTGCAAACAATGATTTAATTTCAGTATGAAGATAAAAAGTTTGGAGTTGTCCCAGCCTCCTGGCAAATACAAGGTTTACAGGAAACTGCAATTCAGATTATCATTTTTCCAGACCCTCCAATGGTTCTATCCTTTATCAATTTATTTCGTCACTATCCAAAGCCACTACAGCTCAAGGCACTCCTGCCTTTCTACTTGCAGGTCTGTTAAGAAAGGACAATTATTCTGCAAAGAGGTGACAATTCCTTTATAGAAGATGTTGAATTCTAAAGTGGAAAACAGTACATCAATAATGAAAGGTCAGTAAGAACGCAAGGTGCCAACTTCATGACAACGGAGTGACTGCCGAAGGGGAGCGTCCAGTGAATAAAGCGTACACAGGGCGGAGCAGCCACTCACTGCTTTCAGGGGTCCCTTCGGCATGAATCCCTCTGAGATCAGCTTCCCATTGCACCACTAGCACTCCACGTTTGAAAACATAAAAAAAAAAAAATAAGCCTTGCTCTACGAGAAGTTGATCTCATCTACATATAAAACTAGTTTAAAAACACCAAGATTTCTTCTGTATAGCACAGGGAACTATATTCAATATCTTGTAATAACCTTTAATGAAAAAGAATATGAAAATGAATATATGTATGTACATGCATGACTGGGACATTGTGCTGTACGCCAGAGACTGACACATTGTAACTGACTATATTTTGATTAAAAAAAACCAAAACAGTTGGTCTCATCAATGCTTAGTGTTAGGTCGACAGGAGTGGGACGGGTGCAGGTGTCCGTGGAACCTGCTTACCCTCAGAGGACCTCGTAGCTAGTCGGCAACATGAAGCTCTCATAGATGGGATAATGGTTAGTGAATTGAAGCTTATTTTTTATTCAGTACATGTAACCTCAGCTTTGTTCAACTGAGTAACTTCAGCTACTCCAATTTGCAGAGTATTGATTGCTGTTTCAGAACTTGGATATATATACCATTCATTTTATTAGGTGTCTCAGCTTTGTCTTTAGATAAAGTTGTTGGGAGGATGAAAGGAGTTCCATGGTATCGGAGTATAACTGAACAATTACACATGATTCTCTTTACCACCATGTAAGGCAAAGGGAAAAAGCAACATGGTGGTCTTTTGAAAGGAAGGTAAAGGATATGGATTATCATTCATGAGTTACTGAAGAATCATATTCAAATATTCTTGCCCGTTTTCTTTCAGAAAAGGGAAAATAAAGGAAATGTACCAATGTTTCCATCAAAGGCTGCTCTTAAAAGTGCCGAGTACCCCCAAATTAAATTCATGCTTCTTAGTTCTCACTTTCCCACAACATTGGCATAATTCAACCATGGCATTTTTCCAATTATCTCCAGAGTAAGAAATAGGGCCTTAACTGCCTCTTTTTCAAGGAACAAAGTTCTTAAGAAGCAATTGATTATTGTTTGCCGGGGTAAACAGTAATTCTCCTGGGGATCTATTATTTACAGGATAAACCTTAAAGGAAAAAAAAATTCAGTCTGAACACATTCATTGCTTTAATGATCCTTAGAAGAACATAATCTTATTTTGTTCTTCTTTTCTTCTCAATGTTATGACTTTGCTTTCTTTCACAAGTCTATAGAAGCCAGGGTCTGCAATTACCAATATGCTCAGAGTCCTATAAAGGCTTAAAATGGATGGACAGCATGCAGTTCCAGCCTTGCTTCTTCTAGAAGGCATAAAATATCTATGTGATGAATACACACAAGTATACGGACGTAGATTGTGAGTCTGTGTATGTACACATGCACACATTATGTTTTACTTTCCTCATAAAAGCAGATAAACATATTTTAGGAAGATTTAATATGAAATCTCAAATCTATATAAGGAAAAACATAGATGGAAAAAACTTCAAATTAATATCCTTTTGGAAACAAAATTGCATGTTACCATAGTAAATAATACCTTATAAAAATAAACTTTAGGCTCTGCTGAAATTTTAAATCAAATATTAAAGACTGCAGAAAAAATTATTATGATAAATCTAGGGAATATTAAGAGATACTTGAATTCACACATTCAATAAATGGTACACATGCCAAAGTATAAAGATATTTATAAATTATCCTTTCAGTTCAGCTCGTGTTAGGTTGTTTCCATAGCAATGAGGAAGGGGTAGTTAAACACCACTTTATCATTTCTGTGTAGCTTGTGGGAGTCATATCCTGTTCACTTCTTTCTTTTTTCTCTAAAAAAGTCTTTTTGCAACTAAAATTTAATTTAATAATATTTGTATTTTCTTTTCACTCTAATGCAAAACATATGAATAGGGCAATATTGGATTTACCTTCCTCAGTTGGGTACCAGTTTCCTTTTTCCTGCTGAGATTCTAGTGCATCAAAAAAATTTAACATGAAATATCATAATCCCTCCTAATGCTGGAATTCTTTACATTTTTATATCAAAATGTGAAATACCAATTCTTGAAGATACTCCCAACCCTCCCCTACTCCCCTCCTTATGTGTATCAGTCAGAGTCCTGGCAGGAAACAGATGGTGTACTCAAGCTGGCTAATTAAAGAGAGTTTAACAAAGGGACCATTTATAAAGATGCAATAGGAAACAGGGAACAACAAGAAATGGAGCAGGTACCGGCAAGGACAAAACAGCCAGAGTTACTACCCTTAAGCCAGGAGAAGCAAATAGCAGTTATCAGAACCTGGAGAGGGTAGCTGAACAGAGAGGGCTACGTGTCAGGAGATGTGGCCTTCAGGAAGTGACACAGCTAATCAGGGTAGTGACCTGGAGGAAAAGAGCCAGCAGAAAAAATATCCAAGCTTCCTCTTTCTGATATCCTACCAGTTGTCCCCACTGGTCAAACCGAATCAGAATCCAGAGGACAAGAGAATCTATTAATACGATGTATGGAGGTCAGCCCCCAGGATACAAGGCAGGGTGAGGGGTGACTGAGAAAACCCACAGAGGCTGAACAAAGGCATCCATCGCACGCCCCACTTAGGCATGTAATTTAGTGACAATCACCTTTCAGCTTGGCAGTGGCATGGTGGGAGCTTTTTATCAGCAGAACTCGAAAGCAATTTATATGCTGAAGCATCTGTGGGAAAAAAGGAACACACTGAGCAAGACACTCGGACACGCGATAAGGTAAGAGAAATATTTATTTAATTTTACACAAGAACGAGCTTATACTGAACAAATTCAACCAAATAATAGTAAGTGCAGTAAAACGAGGAAAGAGGGATGACTTTTCTTGTTAGAAAATATTAAGTAACCATGCCTGTGCATTATTTTTTTTTATCATTACAATAACTTGTTGCAGATTTCTTTTCAGAGTGTATACTGTACAGATAACATGTTATAGCTCCTTCGCTTTGCTTCTGAAAATAGAATTCATTCACTGCCTTGCATTTTATTTTTTTGCAGTGAAGAACTGAACTGATTCGTGGAGATTCTGATCAAGGGAAAATTCGCTGCACCAGTGAGGCGAGAGGCTTTCAAAACTCCCAGAAGCTCGGGCTTTGCATCCAGCGGTCCCGATGTCACCGTGTGTATTTCACGCCCATTCTCTACATGCTGATGTCAGACACCGCGGAGGCGGGATTCTGGTCTAGGTTTTGCCCCAGGAATTTTCCTGTTGTGATTTTCTCAAGCTCCACAAATTTCATAATTGAAAGTTCACTCAGCTATTAACAATGCTGCACTTAGCTGCCCACAAATCATCCACTTTAAGTTTTAACTTTTTTTTTTTTTTCGGTCTTTTTAATGAAAGAACATTCAAACAGGAATTTCCAGTGAGACAGTTAACTTCACAGTTCCTGAAGGCACTGTGGATCCACTGAGCAACAGATGTGGCCATTCTAGAGGAAAAAAGAGGGGGAAAAGCATGGTATGAATTTTTAAGCCACTGGTAAATACTCACACCTATTGATTGGTACCCATCACAACTGAATGGTTGGTTTGTTACATATGCGCCCCTGAAAGTTCAAAGGCCCAATCACTTTTCATGTCTTTCCAACTATGACCAGTTACCTGTGGCAAACGATAGGCCGCCTTTATTTACTGGGTGGCCATCTCTTAGGTGACGTTTGTTCTTTCATTTATTCATTGACAAAACAAGCATTGAGTAAATCCAGCCCTAGCTAGACTGATGAATAAAGCAGACATGGTCACTACTCTCACAGGACAGGGCTAATAGTTTTTGGGAGGAGAAGATTGACAAGCAAACACACAATCAAAAATTGTGAAAAGTGCTAGAAAAGAAAAAACTATGTGGTGTCAGGAGATTAATACAAGACTGGCTACTTAGATTGGGCGGCCAGTGTAGACTTCTCTGTAGAAGTGATATTTAAACCAAGAACTCAAGACAGTTCTGTGAAAAGGAAGGCCAAGAGCACAGAGAACAGAAAGAGTGAAGGCTTTATAGTGAAAAGAAACCAAAGGAAGGTCCAGTCTGGGTGAGAATTTCAAGTTGGTGAAGAAAACTGTGCAGAGCTGAGGCAAGAAAAATAGTCAGGGAAGGGCCAGATATGCATAATTAGTTTTTATAACAACATACCCAAATAGTGCAGTCTATTATGGAAAAGAAAGAGATTTGTGTCTTACTCTTCTGATTCCTTGCCCTCTTACCTTCTCCCACCAGCTAGCGCACCACAATGATCACGCTAATATTGTTACCACAACCGTAAGGTGATGATACCCTTCTACTTTTGGAGTGTGTACTCTGTCTCAGACACTTTGCCAGGCACTTTAAATACATTATCTGATTTCAACCTCACAGCATTCTCAGTGGGATCACTATTAACAGTCACACTTTTTAGGTTCAGAAACTGAAGATCAGAAAGCTTCAATATCATGTCCCAAAATCACACAGCTAGTAAAATGGTGCAGCTAGGATTAAAATTCAGGCTAGCCTGATTCTAAAACCCGTCTCCTATTTGATATATTCTCTCAGATAATTGACTTTAGATGGTTGAAAATGTATTTATACTTTAATGTGGTAAAACCCAAAGTGTCTGTCCGTCTAAGATAAAACTTAAAAAAGGACTTTGATATTTTAGCCTTTGTTGACGCTGATGAAATGAGGGACAAGCCAGTCGATATCCATGAAGAACATGATCAATTTAACCTAATCCCCTTTCTTAACTGTTATTAAGCAGAGTTCTTAGTCTGAGGGCAAAAGAGTGTGACAACCATCTTCTGGATCTCTAGCCATATTTTAAAGCTCTTTCATTATGTTCAGAACCAGGGGTTTTCTGACCATAACCTGGTTACATGGTGTTTCCCAATCCATTGACCCAATGAAGTGAGGGGTGTACCAGTTCCTGAGAATATCAGCGCCTCAAATTGTATGGCTTTTGAGCAGAAAGAGAGAGAATTTCTGGAGCCTTCTGTCGTTAAGTATGTGAAAGTAGCATTAGAACCCTATGGGGGGAAAATCGTTAGTATGGTGGCCATGACTATGTTTTAGGAAGGGACTGTGTACTTTCCAAAATCTTCCAGTAGTGTTTTTCTTATTCCATATCAATACGTTCTGCTATAGCAACATGGATGCTCTACAGACTATGTCATTGGAAGCTCCTCAATTAGGGAAACACAGCTCATACAAGAAAGATTAGTAAAATATTCCATTGGGGTTCCAGTTTCAGTAATGACATAGTTACATATATAAGACTAACCCTCTGACAGATAACTATAAAATTTGGACAAAATATAAAAACTATTTAAAGCAACACAGTAACTAGAAGTAGGCAGACACTGGGGGGGTTTCAATCTTTGAAAGAAGGAGAAGGTACTGTGGGGGACTCATTTTTACTTGGCATTTTCCCCTAGGGCAGTGCCTAGTCTGTGGTGATTAGGATAACTATAACAAGCAGAAAGCCACCATCTGATAGGCTCCAGACGTCAGAGGACAACCCGGAGGGCTGCCAGAGTGGCTGGAAGTTCAGGAGAAAATATCGAGAAAAAGAGGGAGCGAATCAGCGTATAAACTCCCCTCAAAGCCTTGGCTGATCTTCCAACTGCAGAGGGGACTCTAAAGAGACAATCAGAGACTCCCAGCTTGAAGTCTGAAAGATCTGAGCGGAGATTTCAGATGCTGCTCACTGTGGGCAGCAGTGTTTAAAATCTGTGTCTCGCCAAGTTAGAAAGAAGTGATAAAAAATTCAAGCTTTCCACTGAAAGCCCCAAAGGGCCATGACTAGGAGTAAAACAACGTCTCAAGATTAAGAGATTCACCCTAGAACTTAAGGCCGCATCTAGGATGGACCCACCAAACCAATGTAGAGCCAGGCCTCGCAAGTGCAAGGTGACCGGCCAGTAATCTGCAATCTGCTCGAACGAAAATAGTCTTCAGAGAAAACAAATAGGATGTAGGGTCCGTACCCTATGTTATCCCTGACATCCAGGAAACCATAACAATCATTAGACACGTGAAGAAAAACAGGAAAAAGTGACTCTTCATCAGGAGAAAAAGCAGTGGACAGAAATGACTCAAAATTAATCCAAATAGTGCAATTAGCAGACTGGAAAGTATCTATTACAAATACGTACAAAGATTAAAAAAAAAAAAAGGAGATGGGCATAATGAATGAAAAAAGATGGTAAATTTCAGCGGAGAACTAAAACTATAAATAGAATTAAATAAAAATTCTGGATCTGAGGAGTGTAATATTTGAAATGAAAAATTCATTGGATGGGTTTAACAGCAATTAGAGATGGCAGAAGAAATAGTAAATTTGAAGAAAAAAATAGAAATTATCAAATCTTTATAACAAAGAGAAAAAGACTGAAATAAAAATGGAGCCTCAGTGATCTTCAAGATCGTATTAGACCATATAACACATATGCAGTTGGACTCCCAGAAGAATAAGACGAAGAAACTGTGGCAGACAAAATATCTAAAGAAAACGATGGCCAAATTTTCCTCAAATTTGGTGGAAAAAATATCAACTTAGACATTCAAAAAGCCTAGCAAAAGCCAAAGAGAACAAAGACACACACACACAATACTTAAGTGTATCATGGTCAAAATTCTAAAAAACAGATATAAAGAAAGAATCACGAAAGGAGACAGAGCAGGAAAAAAGACACACTGTACATGAGGGAACAAAAGCACAAATGAGAGCTGAATCCTTATCTAAAACAAGAGAAAACGGAAAACAATGGAGCATCGCCTTCAAAGTGCTGGGACAAATCCGTCCATCCTGAATTCTTTATTTAGTAAAGATATCCTTCAAAAATAAAGACATTTTCAGATAATTGTAAGTTGAGAGAATTTATTGCCAGTATATCTGCAGTATGGAAAATGCTGAAGGAAGTCATTGAAGCGAAAGATAAATGACACCAGATGGAGATTCAAATGTGTGAGAAGAAATGAAGAAAACCACAAATGATAAATATGTGGGCAAATACAAACATAAAATTAAAAATACAGCATTTTTTCTTCCATTAATTTCCTTAAAAGATATTTGACTGATAAAGCAAAAATAATGATATGGACTTTTAGGGTTTATAGTATACATAGTTATAAGTATATGAATATTGTAGGCCAAAGGCTAAGGGAATGAGATCATATTATTCCAAAATTCTAACATTTTATACAAAGTGGTGTAATATTAAATCTTATTATACTGTAATAAAATTAATAATATATTATAATCCCTATACCAGCAACTAAAATAATAATATAAAGAGTTATAAAGAATATAAAAGAACAATTAAAACTGAATAATACAAAAAAATGTTACTAAACATTAAGAAGGAAGGAATGAGTAACTAGGAATATAAAAAAATGGACGGAATAAGTAAAAAACAAATGCCAAAATGGTGGCCCTAATGTCAAAAACTACATTAAATGTAAATAGATAGATTAAACACTTCAATTACAAGACAGTGTCACAGTGGATAAAAAAAGGAAGGACTTTTATACGTTATCTATAACAAATGTACTTTAAATATAAAACCACAGAAAGTGGAAGGATCAAAACAACATACTGAGTGGCCACATGAATACCAGGCAAAAGTGACTTCAAGTCTAGAAGCCTTGCTAGAGATAAGGGGGGACGTTACATAATGATAAAATGGTAACTTCACCATTAAACATAAAAGAGTACACACTGTGTGATTCCATTTATATGAAATTTTAAAATAGGCAAAATATATTTATTACAATGAAATAAAATTGAGGTGTCCTATGGGAAGCACTGCCTAGAAGAGGACAAAAAAGGACTTGCTAGAGTGTTGGAAATATTCTATATTTTGATTCATCAAACTCGTTAAATTATACACATAATAACTATGCTTTTCACCTTAATAAACATTACCTTGATAAAAATTAGAATAAAAGGTGATCCACTGAAACTTAGTCAGATTGCTAGGAATAGTAACTGCCTACTACTGTCATAACTAATTATAAAATCTGATTATTTTTACATATAACACAGTACGTTTCTTTAACATCCTGTTATTTCTGTTTCTATTTATTGGTAAAGAAGTCATCATCACTCTTTACAAACTAAACTTTAAAAATCAAGATAGAAGAAAGTTGACTTTTGGTTTTCAGTAAAATGTTTCTGTATAATATATATGATGCATAAAATATTTTACTATTTTTAGATTTAATATATTTATTATTTATCAATTACTCACTATATTATACATTAATATATTAATTATGTTTTAAAATTATACATATTATAGATATAATACATGTAATTATATATGTATACACAATACATGGCTATAAATTATCTTCATAAAATTAATATATTTTAAAATTCCACTACTATCCATATTTGTATATCCTCACAGGAATCATTTTGTATTCCTTTATTTTCAACTTTCTTATAATCAAAGTGTATATGAAATCACACATAGTATTTTTAATCTTAATTTTTATTATAAGCATTGTTAGTACTTGAATGGTTGCATAATATAATTATATAATTACATACAATAATAATTTTGATATATCATATATTATGTCATAGAGTTACCGTAATTTATTAACTGTATTTCTATTGTTGGGTAACCATTTCTCTATTTTGGTTTCTTCCTTGACTCTGCATGCCAATTAATGTTGAGGTGACTATTGCAATGCATATGGCTTGTTCCTTATTTTAGATTATTTCTTTAGGTTGGATTCTCAGATGCAGGATTAACACGATCTTTTGGATATTTCCCCGTGGGGACGGGGAGTGGGCAAGTAGGTGTATGTGCGGCCCTTGACATGTATTTTTCAATGTGACTAACATTGCATAAGAACTACAATTCCAGTACATTTCTGTCAGCATTAGAAATTATTATGAAATTTTTTTTTGCTGTAGAATGTGAAAATAATGATTCATTATGTTATTTTAAATTTAAGTTTCAATTATTTAAAAGCTGAATGATTTTCCCTTTTTTAGTAGCTCTGTTTTTTTTAGTGAATTGTTTATTCATCCTTTGTTGATTTATTTATGGGGAAATAAGTACTTTCATATTAATTTTCATGTGTTTTTAATCTAATAAAGAAATAATATCTCTTGAAAGTATTTTTCCCATCTCTGGTTGTAACTTTCTGTTTTGCTAACTTTGTTTATATATAGAAGCTCTAAATTTTCTTTGAGGCATATTTCATCACTTTTAAATTAGAAAAGGAATCTCCCTTCTAGAATTTTGATAAATATTTGATTACATTTTGTCTTGATTTATTTTTAATACCTAGCACTTCCCACATGGCGTTTATTTTGATACATAACATAATAGTATATATAAATTACCTCCCTCAACTTGCCGTTCAGTCATTCCAATATTTATAGACTGGTCCTTTCTTCCTCTTTTGATTTGCAAAGCTCTCCTGATCATATATTAAAGTCTTCATTATAACGTTGTCCATTCATGGGGTTATTTTTTTCCATAGATAGATCTTATTATCCATTCTAATTTTAGTACAGATGTCCACTTTCCAAACTTTAAGTTTACTGTTTCTAATAGCTGAAGGCAACCTTTAGGAAGCCAGGAGTTCCAGCCTCATAAAACTGATTTTTTCCATACTTCAATTATTTCACTATTATAAGTTAAAAGAGGCCCTTTAGTTTCCAATTTCCAAAGTGTCCCACTCAGTCGTAATTTATTAAAGGAAGTGACCCTCTATAGCTCCTCCCTCCTTATTTCTCAACTGGGTACATCCCTCTTTATTGTCTGGAGCTCAAAACATAATTGCCTGAAAGCTCTCTGACCCATATAACCTAAAAATCATGTTTGAAGACATCTTTTAAAAAGGGAAGGAAACTCTTAACTCTGTTTCTCCCAGCTAACTCCTAATTCCTCAGGAAGTAACTGGTTCACGTGTTGTACAGCCTCTCAGCACAATTCCCCTCTCCTTCAGAGGATCCCTTACAGTTTGTAATGTGGTCTTTAGCTGGTCTGTTTCATGACTTACTCCACAACCAACAGTTAATAAAAGCCAACATTTATTGAGCGCTCACTCAACGTATGTGAAACGTGTAGGAAACTTTTTGTGTGTATCCTCTCACTTAATTCTTACAGCAATGTTCTCAAGTAGGCACTACCATTATTCCTTGGTAACTAATATTATAATAATATTCCTATCTTCAGATGAGAAAAACGGAGCCACGCAGAGAGGTTAAAAAATGTACCTGGTGGTCACATTACTAGTGTAGTTTGAATCCAGGTATCCTGACTCTAGACCCCACATTCTTCACCTCCAGACCAGTGCTGTCCAACAGAACGTTTGTTGATGATAGAAATGTCCTCTACACGTGCTGTCCAACATGACAGCCACTAGCACACGTGAGCAGCTGAAATGCGGCTTGTGTGAATAAGGCATTAGATTTTGAATTTAACCTAATTTCAATAAAATTTAAACAGCCACATGTGACCGCCAGGCAGTAATTTCTAGGAACGACTGTGTCTGTTTTTGCTGATCATTATAGCCAGGCACTAGCAAAATACCCTACACAATGTATATTTATTGAGTAGAACAAATAACTCAGAAGCAGTCTGATGAGGAGACAATAGGTAAAAATGGTGCTCTGAAAGCACCAGATTGTGAAGAATGCTCACCTCCAATGCAGTATCTCTAGCCTGTTTGGCATAAATTTTATCTTTAAAATAGCACAAAGTAAACATAATAAAATGAGTATTAGGGATACATTTGGTAACATTGAGCATATTTTTATAACTCATATTTAACAAGAAGGTAAAAGAGGAATGGCATTAAATAGTAACTTTTGAGGATTGGTACTTATCTGACAAGAAATGAATTTAATGCCAAAATACACTCTCTGGAATATCTTCCTACCACCAGCCAAAAAATTCCTAGTAGTTGCTATAAGGCAGTGAATGACAAACTCATTCACGCTCCTTAGCCCAGAAATCACTCTGATGTTTTTCTGCCTATTATTAAATGCATTTTTCTTATTGCAAATATCTGAGAGATATTTGGTGTGTTTTTCATTCCATCACCTGCTATATATTTTTGTTGTCACTGCTCAGAACATTAACAGTTAGATTAAGAGTGTAAGGGGACTCAACTCTATTTGGTAATTACATGTCAGAAAGTATTTCCCTGTCGGTCATTAATGCTGAAGTTTCTAGATACGCACTGTTAAATGCACTCACGTTAAATGTATATGAAAGCAACATTACATCTATATTATTAGCAACTTGTAGTAGTAGTAGTAACTTTCAAATATGCTAATCACTTTTAGAAAATTGCATTAAATGTTCCCTCAAAAAGCTTTGCTCGATTGACCAGTTGCATTGATTGAAAGAACTAGAAATTTTGGTTTGAAATAGGTAACAGTACCTCAAAACTTAAAGCGTTTTGTATTTCTTTGCCCTGTTACATCAAGCTACTCCAGTAAGAAATTTGTACTGAGTGAATCTGAATTAAATTGCTCTACTAGAAAAAAAAATTTAATGGAACTGCTCTCTTAAAAAAATAGAGCAGTTACAGACACCTGGCTGTGCTATGCTGGGAAAAATCTGATATGTTGGTTTTCTTGCTGTTGTTAAGCTTTTCAGATTATTTACTTAATTTTCGTGTCGATATCAAAATTCTGACTATGAAGTACAATGACCAGCAAATGAGTTGTTTGTAGGAACAATAATCAAGTAGAATGCTTTCAGTTTTGTCACCACCTATGAATTCTATATACTCTGCCTACATTATTGATCTTTTTGTCCTCATTGAAGTAAAAGATCCAATTCCATTTTCTAATGAGAATAAAAAGAAAAGTCACTATAATGATTTTCTTCTAACTGTAGGAATAAAATATGGTAAACAATAGATCTTAAATTTTCAACTCAATGTAACTGACCACAACAAACCAAGAAATATGCCCATTTTTGCCAGACTGATTGTCACTTTGGAAAACGTAGTATGTTTACCTCTTATCAGTATCTTAGCTCATAAAAGGACAAGATAAAAATCAATAAGATAAAATTGTCTTCGATCATGAAAGAAACATGAACTTTGGTGGTGTCGTTTTTTCTTTTTTTAAAGATGTGCACAGTTAGATACTTCAGGGCAATTCATGTAGGTTCTTTTTGTTCTGGTGATACAAAAAACCGATCATTCTGGTTTCTGACCATGCACCTCCACCTCCGTCTCCCTGAATATGCAGCAGAAGATGCACACGACAGTCGGCCTTGGCACTAATAAAGCCAAGTGGCCCTCCTTCCATCTCTGTGAACAATAAATAGGAAAGACGCTTCCCGTTGGCCAGGTGAACATCTGTGAATCCGGGGAGCAGCTGGCCAAGGGGTCCCTGCTTGAATATGATGGGCTTTACCTTGCACTGGCACAGAGTACACTCGGTGCCATGCTTGATCCAAGAGGACCCAGTGAAGCGAACCACATTCATCTCGTCCAGGCAGGTTTTGGTGATGTCATTGCGGATGGTGTCGGCCTGGCAAGGGTCGGTGACACAGCGCGGGCAGCACTCATTCTCTGGGAGGACACTGAATTCACACTCCACCTCCGGGCAAGGCAGGGGCCAACAGTCCACTTCCCCTTGCTGTAAGGAAAGCAGGTGCACAAGGGCAGAGGCAGAGGGGGGCAGGGAGCACAGTGTTTACAGAGAACTCAATCTAATTGATGGACATTTATAGTCACAGCTGCAAATCTTGCAGGGAATCTGCAAAGCCCTATCAGAGTGATGAGCTCTGTACTGCAGAAGGATTTTAAAACAGTCTTCAAGGGTTAAACAAGAACAATATTCAAGGAAAGCCAAAACCCTTTCTCTTAAAACAATCTAATCTGCGTGCCTCTCTCTTTCCCCATGACAAAGGAGCACTGTTTGCTATGGAAGAGGTTTTTACTTAGCTTTTTGCCTAGGAGATTTTTTTTTTTCCCATTCTTGTTTTCCCCTACCTTCTCATTTATTCCCTTCTGCAAAAAGAAAGTGTGTCCACTTACAAGAAAATAAACTGAAATACAAAGGAAATCTGACATTTCTCAGTGTAGGGATACTGGAAGCAAAACAAAACTAGGAACGGATTTCAGTCTTTTTTATTCCGAGTGGGGAAATTGTGTGACTTGGACCTTTTTAAAATTAAGTTCCCACTTGTCTCCTATTTTCTTCGTAATTCTGCATCTCATGGTCTTGGGGATGAAAGCAGCCTTCAGGCACAGAAACTGACCTTGCTCTTTCAATTGATTTTGGGGTTGAAAGTATAAAAAAGAAAGCAACAAAAGAGCGATGCCTTATAAATATCCTCCCACAAACAGAAACTAGCCATAACTTTTAAAGTAGCATCTGTGAAACTTTCTTCTAGGAAAAAAATTTTTCTTTTCATTTACACCACCAAAAAGGAACAAGGAATTCGGCCAAATGAAAAAAATGATTGGTGGTTTTTTTTTTAATCAAGTCTTTATTTTCTTTTTTACCTATTGTTTCCAGTAGAAGTTGCATAAATATATACAGACAACTCAGTTATATTCTAATAAGTATTTATTGCAAATTCGTATTGTATGTAAAACACAGTGCCTACCAGCACAGTATTGATAGTAATAATCTTTAGGAGACAAAAGTATGCTTTTTTGTCTTTGTTTTGTTAAGTCCGAACATATGTAATAGAAATGGACTAGCAAAAGGTCCACTTGGAAAAAATGGATGTCACTGTTCTGTTCATAATTGTCTCTACGTAAACTTAAACTGAATGGGATTGGGGAAGCCATTTTTGAGCTCTGGAGATATTTCTGAAGACTAACATGGCGTGGTGTACCACATCTACACCCGGACACTCCTTCTCAGGTCCAGAATGATAAGTTCTATCATGCTGTCACCCTAACCAGGTTCTCTGTTTGTAACTGCCAGTGCTATGGGCGGGTACTGAACACTGGTGGAGGGGGCAGGGCAGGGTTGCCTTCGTCTTTCAACTCTGGGCTTGAACATTTCCTGCACTTCCTGGAGCTGAACTTACCAAGCAGCGGCACTGCTGGCAATTCTGGACCCAGGTGTCGCCGCTGTTGTACAAGGTTTCCCCATTTTGATGGAGGCACTGGCTGCTCAGCCTTGGGTCACATTCAGGGCAGCAGAAAAGATCCACCGTGGGATTCTCACAGTCACAGACCATCCGTCGGCACATTACAAATCCATTCTGTACAAAAAGGGACAAAAGCAGTTACCAAAAGCCTCCGTTTCTCAAAATGCTAACATTGTATACGTGAATCTGTATGTGCCTGTCCCTTTATATACATATACACATATATACATTATATATATGATCTCAGATGTTGATCTGGAAGTTGAGATAACTCACACTATTTACCCAATATAACTGCTTTTCTTTAAAATTCCATTTTGTAGCTAGCACACAGAAATTACCCAAGCTGGAGAACTTCCAATTTCCTTTCCACACATTACTCTTTAAGTGACTTGACTGGAAATAAATTTTTCAGAAATAACCAGTATAAAATGATAACCACTGCGTGGTCCTTATGTGTAAATAAATTTGTGTATGACTATATAAATACACATGTACTTGTTTACCAGTATAGTAATTTGAATACTAATTAAATTTTGTTTTGTGTGAGGGCATGTAACTAGTCAACAAGTTTTATATACTATCAAGTTTCTAGAAATATTTTAACCTTATGTTTTTGTACAAGCTGTTATCAGTTTCTTTAATAACAGCTGAATCCTTGGTATTATTCACTTAACTATAATTTAAATGTCTATTATCAACTGGGTTCGCAGAACACCTCTCTAAAACTGAAATATAACCCAAATAGGCCATAGCTCGTCCATTCTGGCTTCATTTATGAATTCATTCAAGTATGCTATTGTGGCTATAGAAACATTAGCATAGTTAGAAACAGAATTTTGTCCTATGAATTGATAAACGCACTGTGGTATTTCCATATAAGGGAATACTATTCAGTAGTAGGAAGGAATGGGTTACTGATATATGCATGTAATGAATATAAATGAAGGTCAAAACATAATGCAGTGAGAAAGAAGCCAGACACAAAGAGTATGCATGGTTGTCCCTTGGTATCCACGGGACAGTGGTTCCAGGATGCCTGAGAACACCAAAATCCATGGATGCTCAACGGCATAGTATTTGCATATAAACAATACACATTCTCCTGTGTACTTTAAATTCTCTCTCGATTACTTATAATATCTAATACAGTGTAAATGCTACGTAAATAGTTGCTGGTACAGGGAAAATTAAGTTTTGCTTTTTGGAATTTTTTTCCAAATAGTTTTGATCCACGGTTGGTTGAATTCATGGATGTGGAAGCTGCAGACACAGAGGCCAACTGTGTTATATGATTCCATTTATATGAGGCTCTAGAAAATACAAATCAAATCTATAGTAACTGGAAGCAGTGTTGGCTTGAGGCTGGGAGCACAGCCCTAACTAAGAAAGGACAGACGCCACATTTTGGGTAGATGAAAATGTTCTGTTATATTAACTGTGATGATGGTTAAATGGATGTATGCATTTGTCTAAGTTCGTCGAGTCATACACTTGAAATGTATGCAAATTATGCCTCGATAAAAATGGTGAAGAGCTTTTGTTTATACTAACCTGACAGGAGCACACAGAGCACCGGTCATTCTCCAACACCCAGATCTGACCGTTGTGCTTAATTTTTCCATCATGGATGCAGTCCCCGGTGCAGTTCTTTCCGTGGGGACACCGGCAATCGTATCCACCATCCAGGTTAAAGCAAATGGTATCATTGGCACAGCTGTGCCTCCCGGTCCCACACTCATCGATATCTACAGCCAAGAGAAGGCAGCAGGCCATGTGCTTAGAATATGCTCAGTTTCAAACAACTGCAATCAGGCAAGTTGTCTCCTGACATAAAGCATTCAACTAGAAATGAAATTTCATCTCACCAGCATGGACTGCCTGTTAAACACTGACTGAAGCAATGTTAATGACCTAGGGATTTCACAGGAAAATATTATCATGCTGGATTTCAAACACCAAGTAACCTTGGCTAGATTTTCAACTTGTATATCTCTGTAAATACCATTAGCCTTTATGAAACATTTATACTTTCTGAAAGTTAGGAATACGACTCAATTTATCAAACACACAGTTTGGCAGTGGAAATTCTAAACATGTCTGTGATTTTTTTTTTTAAATTGGGGAAATCACCCTCAATGTTAAAATGGTGCTTACAGAAAATCCTTTCTTAGTGGGAGATGAAATATCATTGGACCCTTGAGACATTTTTATTCAATTTCAAGCGCTGTTCTCACAGCTGTGTCACCTACTTGGAAGCTCTTTCCAGTGTTCTGTCTCGGGGTTGTTTCCCTAACAGTCCAGGAATTTTCCCACTGTCCTTACACCCTGCCCCTTGCCACCTCTCTCACACAAAGAATCCTCAACTTCTTAACTTTTCCATTTCAGATCATTGGTTCACCTCCTGCCTGACTCAGTTGGCAACTGCCCATTCTTCACCCGACCTCACCTACTCCCTGGCAAGCCTAGCCTAAAGCATTTTCATACAGATTAAAAGCAAACATGTGTTGACCCACAGATCAGGTCCACACGAGGAGATGTGATTCATTTTATTTATCCCTGTCATTTAAAGGTCACAAGACAAAACACATTTCAGGGATATTGTGTGAGTGGCAGTGAGGAGTTATTTCCCATTTCACTGGTTTCCTCTGAATAAAGGTCAAGAGAGACAGAATTAAATCACAGCAGGAAAAGTGGGTTAGAGAGAAGACAGAACACACAGCTTTTAACTAGGGGAACGGTACACTGATTTTCCTTCAAAATTATAGACAGTTTAATAATTATCTTCCTTAAATGGTTTGATTTTAACATTGTTGAAGACATGGACTAGTCAAGATTATATTTTAGCCACATTTAAATTCTTAAATACTTAAGTATTGTCGTATATGTACTCTTGAAAATAAATCATATATTTCTACGTACTTTGATTTTTATTAGCTCCTAACTAATTATCTCAACAAAACCAATGAATTGAGATAATAGCTGAAAAGATTTTTATTATAACTACAGTAAGCTTTATTATAGCTTGATTTGTCAAGAATAATACTGTTTATAATCATAGAAAAATGAACTATTGCCCAGCATGAGGGTATATTAAGCATTTTAAAAAGTACATTGGTACTTTATATATATATATTCAGATCAGAAATAATTTTCTCTGGATAATGGAAATGAAATTTTATAAATCAGGTCTATATTTAGTCTATTCAGATTAATCAGATGTATTTGATGAGTTGATCTGTGTCTTCTATTAAATATTCTTATAATTAGGAATTATGGTAAGCAGGAAAAACATTAACATAGTCACTTGGTCTCTTTGACCACAAACTCTACAAATACTTCCTACTATTCTTTTAATGTCCACTCCATTTATACATATATTCAACCCTTTAAATACCTACTTGAAGGACATTATTCCATTAATGGCAATGGCTGGATTTTTGCAATCATCTCATTTTGCCTGATATCTAAAATAAAAGCTCTGCTATCAGGTCTTTTTGTTTGTTTGCTTGTTTGTCTGTTTGTTTCTTTGTTTGGCTAAAGGCAGAGAGAGTCCTTGGATTTGACGTAGAAAACAAAGAAGAGAAGATGTTCTTAAATAAAGTACATTAACAATAAAGAAATAGAGCAAAAAGTTGCTTACAACAATGGTCGGCATGTACTTATAACTGGAGAAATATGTAACATGATAATGGACAAATAATAATTTCTGCTTACGAGCCTTGAATTAACTTGAACTCCTCTCGTCTCTCCTGTCTGTTATCTACACTGGGTTTCCCAACGCACAGACTACTCCCCATTGAATGACAGTATACAATTTTGGGACTCATTTTTACATATCATTTTATCATAATGTAAGATTCCTACATGACACATACATAAAGGGTGTATATTCTGCTTTGAAAAATTACTATAGTATGTGTAAGTTCCAACTTTAAAAATACTGACAACTCCTTTAGTAAGCGATTGAAGAAATAATGCTGCCAAAGCTTACAGATTCCACTGAACTTGGTCCAGTAGCAGCCCTGGCACAGCTCAGTCCCTCTCCCTGATCAACTTTCTTTACTTGCTTCCTACCACATTGGTAGCTCCTTCTGGATCTTTCTCCTGCCCACAGACACATTATCCAGGTGTGGCACTTAAATTATGAGTAAGATGTAGCCAAGCAAAGAGAAGGCAGGGTGGTCTAGTGAGAGGTAAGGATGTGTGTGAAGACCCAAAGTGCAGGGCCATCAAGATGTGTCAGAGGATCAGAAGTGCTGGTATGACTTGACCGTCCAGGAGAGCAGAGGGGGTAGATCTGCAGCAGAAGAGGCTCCCTAGGCTCAGTTTAAAGTCATGTTGTAAGAACTCTGAACCTTATAAAGAAAATAAAATGTCATTTTAGGGAATAGCAAAAAAAAAAAAAAGCATAAGCAGATAGATATTCATTTTAGAAAGATTCCTTTGGCTTCTTTTTGGAAGAGGGGGTTAAGTGGATTAGAGCTTGAAGCTAGGAGATCACTTAATGGCTGTTCAGTATTTCAGACAAGAGATGGTCATATAATTAAAGCAAACACTTGTATAATGGTTAGCATATAGCAGACTCTAAGTACTTTCATATAATGACTCATTTAATCCTCACAACAACCATTAAAGGTACAATTATTATTTAGATCAGGAAATTGAGGCATAGAAATGTTGGATAATTTTCCCAATGTCACACAGCTGGACAGGTATGCGCCCAGCTGGGAGCCCAGGCAGTCAAGCTCCAAGTCTGTGCTCTTAGGCACAACGCTGCCCTGATCAGCAGCAGTGGGGATGACGGAAGGAAACAACAAAGATAGAATCTTCTAAGCTAACATCAAAGATAAAGCAACTTAGTGATCTGTTGGCTTCAAAGATTAGGGAGACAGAGGGGTCATAAATGATGTTCAGATTTCTGACTTGGAAAATTTGGTTGATGCTACAGACAGAAAGAGGAGCAAGATTTTGCCGAGGAGAGGAAGCAGGTGGCAGGATGAGGAAAGGCATGGCTTAGTTTAAGACATGATGAAATATACTTTCTGTGGGCTTCCAGGCAGACCTGTCCAGCAAGTCAGCACATATGGGTTTGGAGCTCAGAAAATAGGACTGGGCCAAAACACGGAGCTGGTGAAGATACCCTTCCATCATCCCCTTTCTCAAAAACAGACCTTCAGACCCGAGTTCAAACTTCTTAGAAAGGCATTTAAAGCTACTTTCTTTGCTTGCACTCTCTTTCTCCATCTCAACTTACCAATAATCACATCACACTTAAGTCTGGAAACAACGCTAGACATTCAAGCCTTTCCTGATCCCAAACAGGAAATAATTTCTCTCTTTGATTCCTTACAGCTCTGAATTTATATCTTTCTCAGGCATTTATCAGTTTCAGTTTTGTAGCTTTCTCCTCCACTGAGAAACTCACCACGTTCTCTCTTGTATGACAGCTCTTATTGTACATATTTTATCTCTACTCCAAGCTGAGAGCAGTGGCCATACCTCCTTTACATTTGTACGCAGCAGATGCGTGGTAAAAGACCTCAAGGTACCTGTGCATATATTTAGCAAGTACTTGTTAACTAGAAATAGAATCATTTTATTTTTGTCCCTTTTCTTGATTATAGTAACTGGCTTGAACGTAATACTCAAAAGATGCTATCCTATAAACACTTTTTTGTTGTTGTTATTACAAGTTCAAAAAACCTCCCCAAGCATAAAGACAATCCAGAAATTAAAGCAATATAGGGAAATAACAATAATAAAGGGCATAAAAATAAAATATTCTTATGTGGAAAAAAAATACTAGGCTTTGTTCTCAGAGAGAGACAAATTTCCGGGTATATTAGAAATGATGATATGGACAAGGAAAATGGTACTCTTGCACATTACCTGGGGGCTAAATGTCTGTACCTCCAAGGTACATGGATGAGCAAAACAGCAGGCACTTTGTATGAATGCAGCTTATAAACATGTATGTTGTAGATTACACAGCCGAAAAGGTAGTGAAACAGTGTGCATTTATTTATTCATTTTTCACATATGAATCCTATACTTCAGAGTAAATTATAAACCCACTGCTATGGCTCTGCCCACTTTGAAACACTTTTTTGTCCCCCAGCAACAGAAAAATGGAACCTGCTCAGATATAATCATACTCTTATTACTGCATCCTTCTCAATACTAGTATTACAATTCTACAAATCACGGAAATTGCAATAAATGCATAGATGTTAAAAAGAAGCATTTTAGTTTCTCTCTCTCTCTCTTTTTATACCATAGGTGGGTTCTTTTGAAATCCTTAAGAGCACATTGTTTTCTGGAAGAGTAGATTTTTCTGATAATCATTACAAATTCTATCAGAATAGTAGAATCATCTTTCTAGAATTGTGTTTTTTTAAAAATAAGATTTTTCACTGCTTCTGTATTTATGAAATTTCCTTAAAAAGCCTTTTCTGTGTAGGTATTTCACAGAATCCTTTACATCCCGATATTTGTCTTTATCATGTATCATTTCAATGGCTAGTTTAATTTTTCATGTTACTTTCTGGACAATAATTAATGTACTAATTACATTTTATCATCTTGTCCTGATAACTATTATATACACGCATAGATATTTACTTCCAACACACTATATAACTATTGTATATCATACTATATACCGCTTCTAACATAGGTTATGTTCTTAACCTACTTCTGGTTAAAATACTATCTATCTATCTATCTATCTACCTATCATCTAACTATTGTCTTCTTCATTAGACAAATAAATCTATCATCCGCTATGTCACAAACACTGTTCTAGGCACTGGTGAGTGACAGGCAAACAGAATCTGTTATTCTTGAAGCTTACATTCAATAGCAGATGACAAGCAAGTAAACAATGCATGGAATCATTTCAGGAGAACTTATAACTTACAGGAGGAAAAGTGAATGAAGTATTGGGGTAGGATGCTATCTTAAGTCAGGAGTCTTGGAGAAGCCATTTTAGAGGAAATCTAAATTAAGTGAACTAAGAAGTATGCAAAGATGTGGGAGGTAGGAGGGAAACATTCCAAACAAAAAGAACAGCACATAAAAAGGGAATCAGCCAGGATATTTGAGAGGCGGCAAGAAAGCCAAGTACCCGTATCATATACGTGACTTTGTAAATCACTTAGGGTTCGGGTTTTACTCTGGAGAGAGATGGGAAGGCTCCAGGAGTTTGAACAGTGGAGTAACATACTCTAACGTCAGATTTAGAAGGATCACTCCGGGTGTTATAGGAAAAAAAACTCTATGGGAGTCAAGGGCAGAAATAGAGAGACAAGTCTGAAGACGGCTGCAGTGGTCGATAATGATGGGATAATGATGACTTAGACCAACATGGTAACAGTAGACATGGTGAGAAACGGTAAGATTGCGAATACATTTTGAAAACTGAAATTTTGAGACTTATTGATGTATTGGATATGAAGTGCAAAGAAAAGAAAGAAACAATGACTGCAAGAAGTTGGCCGGAGCACTTGTGTTTAGGGGACCAGGCTTTAGAGAGTAAATCAGGAGTTTTATTTTAGTCATCAAGTCGAGGTGTCTAAGAAGTCCAAGTCGAGATACCTAGTGGGCAACTAGACGCATGAATCTGCAGCTAGAAAAAAAGACCTAGGAATATACAGACATCATTTTAAACTGTGGAACTGGTTGATTTGGAGATTGAGAATGGACAGAGGAGACTGCCAAGAGTCCTGAGACTCCTGAACATGCAGTTCCCTGGAGAGTGAAATGAGAGGTCTATAGGGTATGAGAAAGCCAGGAGAGGGTGGCGTCCTTAAAACCAAGTGAAGAAAGCATCTCAAGAGGGAGAAATGATCAACTGGGTCAAATGCCTAAGTTGTCAAGCAAGGAGACGGTGACGGACCAGTGGATTTGGCAAGTGGGAGCTGTGAGTAATCCGAAAGGAGAGCACTCAGTGGAGCAGTGGGACTAGAGCCTCCCCAGAAGCAAGAAAGCAAAGATACAGAGTACAGAAAATCCCTTCAAAGAGAATTATTCTAAAAGGGAGCAGAAAAATAAGGGAAGTGTTTGGAGAATCAGGTGATGTCAAGAGAAGTTATTTTTTTGTTTATTTTTGTTTTATTGTTAAAAGATGGGCGCTACTCCAGGCTGTAAGCTGATGAGAAAGAGGCAGCAGGAAAGAGCACTTATGACATGAAAGAGAAAGTGGATCGTACAACGGAAAAGACCTTGGGTCTGTGAGAAAGGATGAGATGTCAGGTACAATGGAAAGTGCAATTTTTGATAAGAGAAATAAAACTTCATTTGGTGAAACAGGAGGGAGGGACAGCAGCAGTTACAGACGTGAATGAGGGTAAGCGAATACAGCCCCTGGTGGAACAGTGAAGCACTTCTGTTTCCTCAGGTAAATAAGAAGTTGAGTTATCAACAGAGAATGAAGAAAAAGGAAGTGGTATCCAAGATTTGAGGAGACTGGAGAAGGTGTGACATGGCTTGTATCAGAGAGGTACAGGGGAATGTAAATAGAGAAATAAAACAGAAATGCTGAGCAATGCTGATGGCGCTTGAAGTAGGTAGTTTTCAGGATGGCCCCCAATGATCCTCACCATTTAATATTTACACGCTGTGTAGTCCTCTCCCCTTAACTGTGGGTGGGACTTACTGACTGACTTCTAACAAATAGACTGTGGGAGAAGTGACGAATCTCACACCTGAGATTAAGTTATGGGAAGACTGGGTCTGCCATCCTTGGGTACCAGCTCTCTCTTGGACTGCCCACTCCAGGGGCAGCCAGCTCCCAGCCCCGTGGAGTGGCTCCCCTGTTAAGGAAACAAGGCCTGCCAACAGCCACAGGAGTGGCCTTGGAAACAGAGTCCTATTCCCAGACAAGTCCCACTCCCATCCCAGACGAGTCTTCAAGATGAGACCATAACCTGGCCAGCAACTTGACTGCAGCCTCATTAGAAACCTTGACCCAGAGGCATCCAGCTCAGGTGCACAGATTCCTTACCCACAGAAACTGTGGGATAAAGTTTGTTGTTCTCAGCTGCTAAGTTTTGAGAGTAATTTGTCATCCATCAGTAGATAACCAACATAGCCCTCTTGAGATACGGGGTCATAAATTTAAAAGATAGGGAAAGCAGAATGTCAGCAGAAGTATCTTTTTTTCTAGTCACATTCTGATGCACAGAAAAGGACGCCAAGCAAAATTAAAGACAGGTTACCCCTAGAGCAGAAGTGGGAAGGATGGGGAAAAGGGGACATGAAATAAAGACGCATTTTCAGCTTTGCTCTATATATTTCTGTATGATTTGAATTGTTTATAATCAGCTTACACTCATTGTGTGTGTAGCTTAAAATAAAAGACAATCTTAAAAAAGTAGCACTGAAGATTTCTTCCTCATAATTTACTACAGGGTACAGGCAACATAGTTTATCAGGGAAGAGAAAAATCACACTGTTTGAGCTGCTGCTTGAACTGTAATCTGTGGTTCCTGGCTTTCTCTTCAGGGCTGGATGTATGCACCCTGGAACATCCACCAAGTGCAAGATGAAGTCTCCAGACCACAGCTAAGGGGCTGTCTGCAAATGCCGAGTTTTAGCCCCTGGTAATGCAGCAGCATTCCATTCCACGTGAGAATCCAGACAAACCCTCTGCTCAGGGTTGCAAGCAGTGCAGCCGCCGGCAAAGCACGCTGGGAGCCTTGGCATCTGTCACCCATGTCTGTTTCACTTTTCTCTGCGTGAAACCCTCTTGAGGCCCAAGGATAAAAGGCATCTCATCATTTAGGCGTCAAGTACTATTACTCTAGATTCTCCAAGGCTTTCATTGACTGTGTCATTTTAGCCGCATCATTCTCTCAGGCTGTTACTCCATGAGGTGTAAACACCAATGGAGAAAATAATGACTGCTTGAGGTTTGTTTTTCCAATCCTGTGACAAACTCTCCTGGCAAGTCCTCTTGGTGTGGGTGGCTTCCCTGGCAATTATTCACTGTGCTTTGTTTACTCTGCCCACCTTCTAAAAACTGTGCCCTTAATAATAGAGGGTCTAAAGAAGCAGAGCGTCAATTCACTGAAAATAAGTCAAAATTAATGGTAAATAATTGAATAAATCTGATTGAATATTCACTCCTATTAGACTGATATCTTCTTTGAAGCGGGGATCTAACATTCACTAAACATCTCCGACTTGGCCAGGCAAGTGTTACATTAGGAACAGCCCAGAGTACCATGCATTACGCTTTCCTTGGCCATACGATCATTGTATTTCCTCTTCCCTCATTTTCCCTCTATTCTGCTCTCCTCATCTATTTTTTTCTATAGCTCTTTTTGGGTCAGATTTTTACATGTTGCCATTTAAAAAAATTATCTGATATTATGGGTTTATTTATTCTAAAAAAACATCCTTCAAGAGTTTCAAGAATCCATAGAGAATTGGTTCACTGCTGCAAGCTTAATTATCTAAAAATCAATTAACTATCATAATCAGCAAGCAAAAGTTAGATGTGAACACATTTTCCATCACTGTTGTATAAACACATGGCAAAAATCACCAATAACTTAAACACTAGATCAATGTCTACTATTTACATGTCACTGCTTCGCCCTCAAGTTCAAAACCTGAAGACTGAGGTCTTCTCCTTGTACTGACCTTCACACGATTCTCCACTTGGTGAAAACATCCCATTGTCATGGTAGCCATCTCTGCACTCACAGTGGTACCATCCAGGCAGGTTAACGCAGTTAGCACGGCTGTCACACTGAACAAAGCCATCAGAACACTCGTCAATGTCTATTTGGGAAAGAAAAGACAAATGGGATGTTATACAATTGCTGCCTTTCTCTCAAAGAAACGAAAATATTCTGCTAGATGGCAATTAAAATATTTAGTGCCACCAAATCCTTAAAACTGAGAAAACACAAAAATCAAGAAAGTCTACCTGGTTGTTGAAAGCGATACAGAAAGAATGCAGTGATATTAGCAACAGGAGAAGCATCTAGACAGCTCCTCTGTTGCAAAAGTCATCCAGCTGCAGAAACTGGAAAGAAACCATCTGTGGTAGTTGTTAGCGTTGCTCACCAAATTCTTACAACCCTTCTTCCGGACATAAGCTAAGGGTGCCCTGTGACTTCCTGAAGCCAATTAGGGAGTGACGTGTGTGACTTCCAGGCAGAGCCTTTAAGACGCAGTGTGTGATTCACACATAGCCTTCCTCCATCGAAGTGACCAGCAACTTCCAGAAGCTCTGCAAATCAGCCTGAGTTCTTGCGTGAGGATGATGTGGGGCACACTCCTCCTCTACATGGGGTGGACATACAGTATGAGCAAGAAATCATCCTTTTTGCTTTAAATCACTGAGGTTTCAGGGTTTTTTAAAATCACTATCAGCCTAATCTTCAGTAGGTGGCAATAGCATTCATGCAGCAACATGCTTCATATGTTTAAGAATATATCCCATTTATGTCACTTTTTAGTGGATTCTACATATATTACCTCATTCAATTCTTGAAAAAATCTTGCCTTGTAGGTAGCATATTGGACATACGAAAAAAAATGAGGCAAAGGAAATTATGAGATTTAACCAAGGTCACCTAAAAGTTCACAGTTGCCTAACATGTAGGCGTACACTCCATACAATGAGACACAGGATAAATTGGCAAACTTGTTTGAACAGAGTATGTACCTTAAGTCTCATACATCTCCTCCAGTGGCTCATTACTATTCCCAAGTGTTGTAACCCCCTTTATTCTTCTTGTTCAGTCTGTTGATTAATGGGAACATCTGATGCCCACTCAGATCTCTTTAATTCATCACAGAGAGGTCCTAGAGTCGCCTTACAGAGCGCCCCCTTCTTCTTATCTACCTTCCGGGTGCTCTGGGGTTGACTTAGACGTCGCTAAGTGATCTGATGGTGCTGTACCACCAGAGCTGCCAAAAATATCCATCTTGACAACCCTTTGCCATGACTGCAGGTTCCACTTGCCAAGAATAACGTTTTCTCACATGCTTCCCACACCTCATAGTCATAGTCCCTGCTGTAGCGACCAGCATGATGCTCCTCACGTTGAAGGAAAGATCAGGTGCTTTTTACAGTCCTTTCTACCCCCACCCCCAAGACAATCTACTCCAGCTCCGCAGTATTTACTGCTTTCGTATTTAAGTCTTGTCTGACTCCAAATTCTTGGAAGTATATATTCCTTTCATTTTCTTTTTAAACTTTCTCTTTTTCTTTGTTCAATCTTGAAAGAGACAATTTTTTGAATGATTTTTGAAAAAGTGAATACATAAGTTAGAAAAAATAGAAATAAGCCATCACTTATTTACTTCTTGATAAGCCCAGAGTTCCTTCGCTAAAACAAGGTGCAAACTGTTCTCTTAGATTAGGTAATAGTAAAATAAATAAATAAATAAATAAATAAATAAATAAATAAATAAATAAATAAATAAATAAAATTTTATATCATTGCAAAATTTTAACATTATTTCTGAATTATGAATGGCTTACCTCTGTTTCCCCTTCTGAAGAGTCAGTTACTACTGCCAGCAATTCCCATTGTCAAAATAATCGTTAGAGGCCAAACCAGCTAACCATTGACTTCCTGACACATGGCTGATGTAGTCTGCTTCCATTTCCTAAGGCCTCATAAATTTACTGAGCCTATTTGTATTTCAGGGGCTTCCCTAACTGATGAACCTCTGGTTTATAAATGAAACGAAAATGCTGTTCATTTCAGCTTTACATGGTCTTTTCTTCTAACCCAAATGGTCCAGCAAATTGGTTATGTCATTTCCTAGTTGCATGGACAAAAGCTTTGTCCATGAATTTAAGCTTTAAAGTGAGTTTATTGGAAAAAGGCCATGAGGGGGAGGTTTAGATTGCCTCTTTTTTAAAAGAGTTTGGTCATTTGCATTGGCGATTTGGCAGTAACCATTAAAGGAACAGAGCCTTCTCCACTGAAGCAACTTTCATATCTCTGTTTACCCTTTAATTTAGCCTTTTTCTCTTCCTGCAACACAGTTGTTGGGCTACCTCAGGTCCCACGATACAGATATATACTTCAATTTTTACTCCTCACCATTTTCTCTTGTCGCTCTTTCCAATCACCAGGACCCCCCCTATAATGCCTCATCCCCACTTCTTTTTATTGACATCACAGCAACCTTCCTTGAGCAATAAACACACCCAATAAAGTTTAATCGAAATGCTATGCGGTATATCAGTGTTTGGAGACTGGGGATACAAACATATGTTGGCCATAATGTACCTTCACATACAGCTGTGAGCATTATTGTATTATTTATTACTATTAAGTAGTATTTTAAAGGATGAATATGCAAATAGATGCCACTCATTCATTTACCTTTCAATATTTATTGAATACGTGTTATATGCCAAGTGCTAAGGGTTGGGGAAACAATGATACACAAACCAGAAATAATTCCTGCTCTCACCAGGTTTACGACCTACCTAAATTGTGCTTTATTTTAAGAAAATTCAATTTATGAAAGTCTGACTTTACAGTTGTACAGGACAGTGTTTCCCAACACGTGATATATCTGCCATCACTGGTGTGGTATTTAGGTGGTAAGAGGCAAATGCTTTATTTTAATGGCTGCATTTTTTATTTCTGGATTATTTCCATTGACAGCAAATGATATGAATAGTACAATACTGAAATTGTATATAAACTTGGAGCAATATTACAAGCAACACTAAGGAAATACTGGTATAAATGGTATATGAATATGACAAAACTTATGAAGGTGGCATACACATGATTGAAGTTTTGAAAACACCAGGATACAATATGGAGCAATTATTCACATTTCACAAGGATGTACTGAGTAATTTTCCAGGTAGTGAAATGTCTTAATTCATTTAAAATATGACTCAATGTATAAAATATAGTATATGTAGACATATGTCTTGCCTCAAATTATATACTTCCTACCATTTAGAATAGCAAAGAAAAATTAGCTGGATAATATATACTGCTTCATGTTCCTGCTAATTTTGACTCGCTTATGCAAACTTTTCTACTTTGGTGAAACTCAGTGGAAGACAAAAAGTGTGCTTGAATTGCTTAAGTACACACTCCCTGGCACAAGGTATGTTTGCTGGGCTCATGGCTCTAATTAAAGCTGAAGATAAAACAAACAGCCCAACCCATAGCTATTTGATGGGATGTATGTCTTTATTACTCAGTAAACATTTAGTAAGTGAAAAAATCTGATGCACAATTTAAGAACTAAGTATATTTTACCTATACGCAAATAGAAATATTACTGAATTATATAAATGTTATGTGAACTTTTGAATAAGCACATGTATTTTATATATCATATAATAACAGAAAATAGTATAAAAAATACTCAAAGAACTTATTTCTTTGATACTTTCTTTAGATCAATTAAAACCAATTGATTGAGTTAGATACACAGAGAACAGCAGACCTAGGGGAGAGAAATGTCACTATTTTATTCCACATAAGAACTACCAAGTTGGAACAAATTACTTTCCAAACTGAAAAAGAGTATTTGAAAATACAGAATGTATAAGCTCATATGATTTAGTCTTGATTACAAGGACCTTAACTTTATACTCTGTAGGTACATTATATAAAAAAACTAAAAATAAATTTTATGAAAAACTGTGATTTCATTATATATTCTGCCTTGGAAAGAAACTAGTTCTTAGTTCCTCAGGGACAATTAGAACTTTTTCAGCAGCTACATTTAGAGCAGTGACGATGTTAAGATGCTGTCCCAGAGCACAGAGAATCTAAACTCCAAAAGATATTTAGCCATCCAACAGCAGTCATGGATAGCAGTCATACTCCAGGGATCAAAATCGACTTGGATAATAAAAGTGGAAGGCACTGTGGGGATAGATTTTCTAGGAAGCACATATGTTTTGAAGAATCATTAAAAACAAACCAACAAGCAGAAGAGCAAGAAGGGAAAATGTATGAATTTTTTTTTTTAAAAGTCTCACATATGTCAGTATCTTGTTTTCTTTGTCTCCCTCAGATATGGTGACACAAGACTGAGTGCCATCTAAATGTCACAGGCCACTGGCTTCAGAAGTTGCCAACTGAAAATGGCTTTTCACGTCAGAATTTGAAGGATCAGTTTAGAAAGTGACACATTATTTCTTGGTAAGATTAAATGTAATTATAAAATGAGACACCTGAATGATAAACAAACCCTTTCTCATGCACAGGAACAGTTACTTTCATTGTAACAACATAACTAAGAATAACAAAAATATGTGCAAATGTCTAGAACCACCCATACCTAAAATAAACCCTCACCATTGTTGAACCTGCTTCTCTAAACAAGAGAAAAGAAAATGCAATCCTTTAAAAAAAAATGAGCATAGTATTTTTAATGATAAAATCAAATAATGAGAGGATTGTGTTTCATACTGTTTATCATTAAAATGAACCTGACAACATTTCTCATAAAAAATAGTACTTGGACTATTTATATCACTATTCCATGCACTGGTAGTGAAATTATATTGATAAACAGTAGGCAATTAAACATCCTGAAAACAATTAATCAACTCTTGATTACCCACATGTGGAGTGTTTGCTGTCTAGATTATTTGCAGCATTTTTTTTTAAATCACAAGGTCATTTCCCTCTGTCTTTTGCTGAGCTTCTAAAGAATCTACTTTCAATATTTAGATAAGCACGCTCAAGGAATGCAAACTCATTTGAGCATCACAGTATTTTTTATAACTATGCCAGATTTGGATGTAAAATACTGTCTAAAATTTCATGAGAAGACTGATTTTCCCATATACATTTTTTGAAAATAAAATATGACTATATATATAAATAAACTTTGAAAATTGTAAAATCCTCTTCACAGTGTGACTGATAACACTGGGATTTAGTGAAAATTATTTTCATTACTTTACAGTTCATAACGAGGAAGTTAATGTCTGCCGTTAAAAAAAAGGCATAAATTCTTCATCACATCACTTAGTCCTCACAACAGCCATGTGAGATATTCTTGGCCCCATTCTTGGCTCGTCACGGACAAACAAGGGGTCAGAACAAACTGCCCAAGGTCACACTGCGGACCAGAACTCTTTCAACACCAAGTTCAGGGCTCTTTCTCCCCCATGAGGCTGCCTCTCAAGACCATCACTTGGCCAACCAGAAACAGACTATGCTTTGAGATATCTCAGTGTATATCTTAACATGAGTGAATTCCTACCTTTTGGCTTGTCAGCAATGTAACTGAGTATTTTACTGAACTTCTCAGAGCTTTCTATTTTTTTTTCCTCTGTGATTTATCATAACATTTTGTGTATATTTCCCTGTGCTATACAGTGTAATCTTGTTTATCTATTCTACAATTTTGGAATCCCAGTCTATCCCTTCATTTTTGAACTATAAATAACATCTTTCTTAATAGTTTCCTATTAACTACTGCTGTTAGTTCTCCAAGGCCTCACGGGAGAAGCAGTATTTGGCTCATAACAGGTTATTCCTATCTTTTCACCCACCTTCCAGAAGTATCTTGACTCTTTGGGTTTTCTATCAGTGTGTGAATTTCTCACCAAAAAAAAAGAGGCAGGAAGGGAGAAAGTCTGACTTGATTCTATAGACTGATTTGGGGACAACTGACATCTTTACATTATTGAATCTTTTCATCCATTCACATGATGTATTTACTCTTTCCTGAATGATTTTTATACTTTTTATGGTCTTCATAGATTTCTGAAAGGACGCCTTCTACATATTTGGCCTGGGCTTATTCCTAAATGGTTTTTTTTTCCATCTTCCTTGAAAAAAAAAAAAAACGTTTTCTTCCCAGCTTTATTAAGGTATAATTGACAAATAAAATTGTAAGATATTTAAAGTGTACATATGATGATTTCATAAATGTATAAATTGTGGAAGAATTCCCTCATCGAGTTAATTAAACTTTCCATCACCTCACATATTTACCTATTTTTTTTCTCTTTTTGGTGAGAACACTGAAGTTCTACTCTCTTAGCAAATTTGTATTATAGAACACAACACTACCAACTATGGTCACCATATTATATATATTATCTCCTCAGACCTAAAGCCAACTGTATTGAGGCAAAATTTATATACATAAAACCTCACCAACACTTTTATGATTTTTGACATGTAACCCAGCCGTTACTACAACCAAGATCTAAAACATTTCTTTTACCCTGAAAAGCTCCTTTGTATCATAATGGTTTAAAAATACTAATTTGTATAAATATTAATGCTTGTCTTTTTGAATATGTTCTACACAGGCTATGTTTGTGTATTTTTTTTACCATATGTCTAACACCTAGCAAAGAACTGGACACATGGCTAGACAGTCATAAACATTTACTGAGTGAATGAATGATCTGTTAGTAATATCACATAACTAAGCGGCAAGCTCAGAATGCCACCCTTCCAGCCCTGCTACGTCAGAAGGGAATGCAGGCCGGGATGTCAGCTCGAAAGCCTTCACTGAGATGCAGTAACAAGATGGTAAGATGACACTTTCTCATTTTTCCAGAAGCTTTTCTGAAAGGAATTCCTCATCCGAACTACAAAAAAGTTACCTTTTCAGCCTTCACCAATATATGTTTTCACCTTCATTTCTTGTTTTATCTACTATTGACTACTTCAAATATTTATGTCAAAAAATTGACCAAAATATTAAATGGAGTAAATTAGTACAGAAAATGTGTTTGTTTCACACACACACACACACACACACACACACACTATAAATGGAATTTAATCCAGGTAGAGAATGGATTCCTAATGGTCAAAGTCATCATTCTCTCCTTACAATACTCCTTCCCCTTTGCAAGGAGGCACCACTGTCTTAGCTTTCTTATCTCACCGGCCTCTATCTCTTGGTCCTCTTTGCAGGCCTTATCTTCTCAATCTCCAAAAGTTTGAGTTCCCTTGGGACCTACTCTCAGCTTTTTCTTTTTCCATCAATTAACTTCTTAATGATTTTATCTAATACTAGGGCTTTCAATACTCAACCGCCATCAGTGGACTGAAAACTAATTACAGTGGGTTGAATACTGTTTCCCCCCAAAATTCATGTCCACTCAGAACTCAGAATGTAACTTTATTTGGAACTAGGGTCTTTGCAAATACAATTTGGTGGGGATCCTAACATGAAATCACCCTGGATTTCAGGGGAGCCCTACATCCAATGACTAGTGTACTTATATGTAGAAAAGGCACAGGAAGTCGTGTGAAGACAGAGGCAGAGGCACAACTAAAGAATGCCTTCAGCCAACAGAAGCTGGACGAAGCGAGACAGGATTCTTCACAGGGCCCCCAGAGGGAGTACAGCCCTGCTGACACCTTCATTTTGAACTGCGAGGTAAATTCCTGCGAGGTTATTTTAAGCCATCCGGTTTGTGGTGCTTGTTACAGCAGCTCTAAGAATATGACACGTTAACGCATTTATCTTTTCTTCCCAGAGCTCTCTTCTCTCCTCTAGACCTGTATTTCAATTTCCCACTCAATATTGCTACTTGAATACTGAACTCCTCCATCTAAAATCTTCCCATCTCAGAAAATGGCAACCCCATTCAGTGACTCCGGCAAAAAACCTTAGATTTATTCTTGATTTTTCTTTCTCTCACACCTCTTATCAGATCTATCAGGAAATCCTATTGGCAATATCTCTTCAAAATCTATCCAGAATCTAGTCATCATTTCCAAACACCTTCATGCTTACTACTCCCGCCCATGTCTCCAACATCTCCCACGTGAATTAATGTAACAACCTAATAAATACCCCTGATTCTACCTTCCCCCTCCTATATTCTGAATTCATAGCAGCCAGATAATTCTTTTAAAATACATGTCAGACTGTGTCATACCTCTGCTCTGATCCTACCTCTCATTCAGGGAGGATTTTTGCAGGAAAGTATTCTGGGGAGAAGCTGTAGGAGATAAATGCTGTTATCAACCATTTTTCATTTCTAAGGCTGGGGACTACATTTCCCAGAGACCCTTTCTCTGCATGGTTCTGTGTTAGACTTTAACAATGAGTGGAACTCCTGAGATTTGCTGGAGAGAAAGAAGGAAGACGCCATTATTCTTGGGAAGTCACGGTGATCAGTGTCAGTGGTTCCTGAGCTCTGGCTTCTGCATTAGTTCTCCTGTGTCAGTCTGAAGTGATAAGTGAATTTTTCTCAAATCCTCTGGGTGCACCCTTGCAGACTTTAGCTCCCCTACGCTGTTCCACACCTGTGTAAACCCTCATTTCTATATAAAACTCTTTATTCCCATAATGGTTGTAGTGGCTTCATTTTCCTGGTTGAATGTAGGCTGATACAGAAGTCTATAGACCAGATGATACGACAGTCTATTTTAAACAATGAATGTATGATGAAGTATAAAAGAAAAATGGTTTTCAATTGAAAACTTTAAGAAAAAACAAATAAAAGAAAACAAAAGGTTTTTAAAATAAGAAATATATATATAATAGACTATTATTTCCTTCTAGTAAATAATATTTACATGGTTACAATGATATAAATGCTAGGGACCTTCCACATTTTAAACCCAATTGATAGTGAGAACATGGGATACTTCATTGTGCTTACTGAACAGAACTTATCAATCTTGATAATGTAAAAAGACAAAAACCAGAAGTTGGGAGAAAGTAGATGACAGAAGTTGGGTATAGGGGTGATGAGCAAAACCAGCATCTTTATTTTACATAGAAAATAAAACAAGAAAAACTGTCAATAGTAGATAAAATCAGAAATGAAGGTGAAAAATATATTGGTAAAGGCTGAAAAGGTAACTTACATTAGAATAAAGGGAATATGGAAGGAGGATGGTATAAAAAAGGAGAATCATCATCCGTCATAAAAAGAAGTCTGCTGATGACGTCTAAAATTGACCAGTTAAACAAAGCGTGGTGTAACTATATGAGGAGAACTGGAAAATGGTCCCCCCGAGCACCTCATCTCAACTGGGATTTCACAAGAGAATTAGGTTCTAATGCCCTGAAGCATCCCGTGTAAATCATGAATCGACTTCTCCCCTGTGTGGCTGGTGTACTAGTCATGTACCATCCTTGGGAGATCTAAGAAATGGGTCTCTCAGGTCATCTTTTGGCTTGTAGTTCAGATGAGGGAGGAAATTCTTTCAGTAAAGCCGTTAGAAGGTAAGCAGGAAGGGAGTCAGGGGACATTGCCTTTGATCCCAAGTTCTTCTGTGTTGATTTTTTTTAACCATGTGTCTACTTTCTTTCATACGCATACAAATATTTTTGAAGAACTTTCAGAAGCCTCATTTTAGAAATGTTGAGGACAGCAGGATAGCAATTTTGCTAGTAGTCATATCTGGATGAAAAGATAAATAAGACAGAAGTTCTGGAAAAAGATACCAGGACCAGAGAGGTGTGGATAATATAATCAGAACTGGTACTGCAAGATGCTTCTGAACTAGGAACAGGTGGATGAAACTGCTGAAGGTGAGACTATAAAGAGACAAGAAAGAACCAAGGACACTCCTTGGGGGGGAATGGAGGGGTGGAAAAGGGAGGAGGAACTGCAGGAGGAATTGTTAGTGACGAGGTGGGAAGATTCCAAGTGTAAGGGAGAAGGGGGCTTCCGGAGAGGAGAGAGGGCTGTCAACAGTGAAGAGGGGCGTTTCCAATGGCCTCTTGATGTAAAAAATTTAAGAATAAATACTTCTGGTTTAACCTAGAATTGAAACTGCCTCTGATGTATGAGCACCAAGCTGAACAAAACATTTAATAAAACAGAATTCTGGAAACACCTTTAAACATAAACATCGTTGCCATTTCCATCCCTTTTACAAAGTAGATTAGCTTAATGTGTGGGATATGGGACTTAGAAAACATTTAGTCATTCACTTATTTAACAAGTACACGTCAAATGTCTCACAAAAAACAGGGTGGTCATTATGGCAGTCTGATCATTGAAAACTAGGACACTGAAATAAAACCTGGCTGAGCAAAAACTTCCAGATTTACTCCTACAAATACTAGCAGATCAGCTAAAACATTTATTCATTTATTACATTGTAATCAAGTACCTACTTTTAAAATAGGCATGATTTTTTCATTTATTAGATGATATTACAGTTAGGCTCCCAAGATAATATGAATCTGCTAGTCCTATAATACGAAGTAGACTGCTTTTAATCAGGGTAAAAACAGGAAACTCTTAATTTCTATGCTTCCCTGGGCAGCCACTTTTGAATAGCAAGGATTAGCTTGCCTGCTTGATCCACCTCAAGATTATTTCCAGAAGGAGAAAACGGAAGCTAATTTCCTCAAACTATCCAGTAAGAGTAAGACAGTTGGAGTGCCGTTGTGTAATAGTTCCCTGCCAGCTATCTAATTATTACTGTGGCACTAGAAAAGGCTTTCTGCATTCTGATGAGCTCACTTATGGGTTATTCAGGAAAACAAGCTTTGAATGGCGCACCAGGAATGGGAAGATGACAGTCAAAATAGCTCCTCTGTATTTATTTGTGAACTAACTGACAAACTTGTATCACAAGAAATACTGCTTTGAGAGAAATGAGTTCACTGCTGCCAGTACACAAACGGGACACTACAGCTTCCCCGTATCTGAATCTGGAGAAGTCGTGGGATAAAGCTTTGGGTGGGTCTCAAGCAGGAAATGGACTGATGGATGGCATCTACTGGCTTTGAGCAAGTGTCAAATCTCTGACAGACGATCTACTTTCAGACCATTTTATTCTAACCACTGCTTCCATCTCTGTTAAAGCACCCATTAGCTTGAAACAGGCTTCTCAGCTAGTAATGAACTACCACAGCTCCCCCACATAGATAATTGAAGGGACAAAATACCAAAAAGAAGGCAACTGAGCAAATCAATAACTCCTTCCAATTACAATTAAGTGAAACAGACTACGGGTTTCTTAAAGACAGATTTGCTTTGTTCCGGTGCTCCGAAACCTCTCAGCCACACAGACTAATGGCCACTGTTTGGTCCTGTCAATATGAGGTCACTTAATCAAACTTCTTCCAGACTAATTATATTTTTTGTTCTCTTGAACAACCTATTTCTTTGTGATCAATCAGATCAGTTGTACAATTAGATTTTATCACTGGGGCACCAACAAATGATAGATCAAAGGGTTTCTTATCCTGAGTGTTTGATCTTACGGACTCAGCCTAATTCTCTGCCTGAGTAATGTGTTTTAAAAAGGAGGAAAAAAAAACCTTTAGACTACAGTTTTTTGATTATCTGATATAAAGAAGAAAGGAGGAGAGGGATGATAACTGACAGTTGTTTGGCTACTAAGTGTCAGGTATTGTATCTGGAAGTAAAATACCATTACAGCACTGTTTCCATTACTCCATCACATCATTGTTTACACACACACACACACCAAAACTTTCTAAAAATATTTATACAGTGCTTGGAGAAATGATGTGAAGGGACCCAAAGGAAAAACAATCCCTACACGAGCAGAGCTGCCACACGTTACTTACAGTTTTTTAAATGTTATTTTTAATTAATTAACTAATTAATTAATTAAATTGAAGTATAGTTAGTTTACAATGTGGTGTCAATTTCTGGTGTACAGCATAACGTGTCAGTCCTACATATACAGACATGTATTCGTTTTCATATCCCTTTATAGGTTACTACAAATTATAGAATACAGTTCCCTGTGCTACACAATATAAACCTGTTGTTTATCTATTTTACATATAGTTGTTAGTATCTGCAAATCTTGAACTCCCAATTTATCCCTTCCTACCCTTTTCCTCAGTCCATAACCAAACATTTGTTCTCTATGTCTGTGAGTCTGTTTCTGTTTAGTAAATAAGTTTATCTGTCTCTTTTTCAGATTCCACACTATGAGTGATATCATTGTGACATTTTTCTTTTCTTTCTGGCTTACTTCACTTAGAATGACATTCTCCAGGGACATCCATGTTGCTGCAAATGGCATTATGTTGTCATTTTTATGGTTGAGTAGTATTCCATTGTATAACTATACCACAACTTCTTTATCCAGTCCTATGTCAATGGACATTTAGGCTGTTTCCATGTCTTGGCTATTGTAAATAATGCTGCTGTGAACATCGTGGTGCATGTATCTACTTGTAGTTTTTCATGGTTGTCTTTCCCAGGAATTCATCCTGCTGCTCAGAGTTGGGCTCCAACGTGGTAAAGAGGTTTGGCAACAAGTTTGTCCTTCTAGTAGTTTCAGTGCATTAGTCAACAGAAGCATCTGGAAGTCCTGTTTTATCTACACCATCTCAGTACTAAGGTGCTAGAGCAAAGATAATGACCTACATGCACAGTGATGGGGAGGGAAGAGCTTAGTGGTAGAGCACATGCTTAGCATGCATGAGGTCCTGGGCCCCCCACCCCTCAGTCCCTGGTAACCACCATTCTACTCTCTGTTTCTATGAGTCTGGCTTTTTAAGATTCCACATCTAAGTGACCTCATACAGCACTGTCTTTCTCTGTCTGACTTATTTCACTTAGCATAATGCCCTTAGGGTCTATCCCTGTTGCTGCAAAGGGCAGGATTTCCTTCCTTCTTATGGTGAAATAATACTCCATTGTATATATACCACATCTTCTTTATCAATTCATTCACTGATGGATACTTAGGTTGTCTGCAAATGAAAGCCCTCAGAGGGCCTGAATTTTACATTATCCATCTCTGAGTCCCTCTGTTTCTAGGACACTTTCTGGTGTACAGTGGAGCTCAGTAATTATCTGTTGAAATCTGATGAATTCATGCTTAACAAACAGGACTGAGTCATGCGTAGGAGGTATTTGGATTCACATATGAGCTTTGAAAATATTTGAAAGATCATTAGTGAAATGGATTTATTTAAGCATTGATATTTCTTCAACAGAAATGATTCTGTAGTGAAGTTAAGAACATACCTAAAGTGCTGATCTTTTAAACTTTGGCTCACAGTGAGTAAACCAAAACAAGAAGGATATCTGAACTTTAAAACCAAAGAAAAAAATATCAGGGAGACTGATTTAAAAGACTAAGCTACCCAATTTTTGACATGGTTTAAGGGATATGCTATTTAATGATAGCTGTCATTTTGTTCTCCCAATTAACCAACACTCCTTGAAGAATTACACGCACTAACAATAACTGCTTTGAAATTTAAATTTAAACCATAAAGACCGAATCCGTCCCACATTTTAACTAGAACTATTTCAAATATAATAAATAAAAATAGCTGTAATGCAAAATTATAAAATAAAGCACTCTATACTTCTTATTTCCTATGGCAGATCATTAAAAAATAGGGAAACTTTTCATTAAATTCACCTTTATTTATGCCCAAGTGGCATGTTCTAAACTATGAAGATAGCCTCTGTAATTCTTTCCACTCTAATATCTCCTGTGCCTAGAGAACAAAAGAAATTCACTTAACTTGAAAAGTGAAATTTATTAGACAGGGAAATTAATTGATGAATTCTACCTCGTTGGCCATAAAATTTCCTACCAACATGTTCAATCTCTTGTCATTATGAAGAAAATGGAGTCATAGTACCTACGAATAAGACAAATCTGGGGGAAGAATAAAAACTATAGTATATAGTATATAGTATGCACACTGCACAGACAGCTGACAGTTCTCAGAAATCTGTTTCTTATTCTTCCTTGGCACACAGCTAGGCTACCTGAGCTCCAGCCAAAGGAATACGAGCAGCCAAGACTTTTAGAAACAGGTGTGCCACCCTCCACCCTCTTTCCTCCCCTTCTGCTGGCTGGTGACAACGTCCCAGGAAACAGGAAAAGAGGGATAGAAAGGGGGACAAAAGAGAGAAGGGGCCTCATTCCCTAGACCTCCTGCCAATCAGAAACACTTACTTTGGACAGTTATCTGAGAAATAAACTTCTATTATGATTAAGTCATATGTATTTGGACGCTTATTTGTTACTGCTGCTAATATTCCTCTCAGGGATTCAATTCTGTGCCCTAATGCACTACCTGAACTCTACCTGTCAAGCTCACATGCATGGGAAATCCAAGAATTGGTTGTTGCGTGCCCTGCTTTATGATTTCTTCTCCCTTGAACATGGGTACTTTTTTTTTTTTTTGCTAGAAGCATATGTAATCTACATAAGCCATCATGTCCACATTTATATTAATTTATTTATTCATTCATGCAACAGATCTGACTGGGGCCCAGCTTTGATTTAGCAGACCTTGGGGATACAGGGGTGAAGAGAATATGGAACCTGATTTTTGAGAAGCTCATGTGGCAAGAAAGACAGATCTGGGCGCCAGGAGTCAAACCTGATGTACTCATATGTGCGTTTCCCATTTCCTTCCCTTTCCCTCTTGTCTATGAATGGCCTTCTCCTCTCCTAAGGGCCCTCTCTCCCTCCTTCAGTACCCATGCCCAGCTCACACAGAGAACATTGAGCAACAATAGCAATGTACTCCCTACTGTCTGTAAATAGCAGCAAAGGTTGGGAAATTCAAAGATGGATAAATTGGTGGAGGGTGTTTGGGAAAACAGGAAAAGGATTTGATGGGGAAATGATACTACAACTGGGGAAGGACTCAGAAAACTACTGAGGGTAGCATCGATAGGACCTGGTACCCAATTTGGAGTGGAGACCCTTACAATGACTGTTAAAATCACCAGTAAGCTTTGATTGCTCCTAATACAAAGCACCCTCCTGTAACACCGCCTACCAGAATCCCTTCCTAGAAAGTAAAGTTATCCTGGACCCACAAACCGAAGGGGCCCAGGGACATCCAGGTCGTACGTGGGAGCATCCTCTGGGTGTATATACTCTGCAGAGACTGGTTCCAGAAAATGACTGGTCCGATTGCTAGTAATTAGGGGCCCACAGTGCACAGCCTTGGACTATTAACACGAACACAGTATCTGGGGCAGAGCCTGGAATGCAGCTGTGTAATTTAGAAAAATTACCTTCGTATCACTTTGTTAGATTATCTAGGCACTTTGTTCATTGCATGTAATTTGATAGCATTTCGAGACACAGAAAACACAAATTTTTCCAGAAGATTAATGTTATCAAAGGGTTAACTGGTAATTTTGGTTTGTTTGCCGTGTCTCTTAATTCCTAAATGTTATGAAGTAGATGAATTATGTCCCTTATAGCTTGTTCTTTCTAAAGATGATCCTGAAATTAAAGTCCCATAATCATCTCCGAGAAGGGTTTCTAAAAAGTCTCTACATATTTTCTTCACAATATTTTTTTTTTGACTGATTGACCTAAACGCTCTCTTTACTCAGACTGACTGTGTTTCTGGAATTTCACAGGAAACTTCAATTACAGGGTCTCTTACAATGAAGCTAATTATTCTAAAATTTTCACATGTGATTATTGCCTTTCCCTAGTTAAAAAAAAGACTTCCACCCGAAACTATTATTATTATTACTACCAAATCTCTTAATATTATATAGAATTCTCCACAAAGAAGGCATTTACAAAGTGATTTTTGGCACATGATGTGACGACCACACGAAAACGTGAAAAAAAGGACAGTTATGAACAAGTCACACTGTACGAACACTCTGAGGAAACCATCCCCAAATCCCTGCATTAATAATAGTGCTCTTTCCTCATCATCTTAAAGTTATTGCTGTGAATTTCAAGCTTTGTTTTGTCATCGGCCAAGGATCCCAAACGTGCCATAAAACATGACCTATAATTCGGGATTCTCATCGCGGAGGCTTTATTTGTTCAGCTTCTGTATCTACTCTATTTATCTCCCCATTTCAACTGGACCATGGAAAGATGGTCAAGGTGAACATGTCCTATACATGAGTTTCTTCCCCTCCATCTCCCAGGTTGATTCATGACCTAATATAACCTTTAACCCGAAGAAGGCAGATTTGCTAGTTTTAGACTGTGGTTTGTCTTCGTATCTACAGCCTGGTAACCCTGTTAAATATGCTTAAGAACTGCTCCCTCAGCAAATATAAAAAATGTCCTTTTTCTCCTCAAAAAAAAAAAACTCTTAAAAAAAAAAAAGAACCTATGATTAATGTAACTAAGTGCAAAGTAAAGGATAAAAAATCCAAATATAAAGTGATTTATACTTTGGGAACGCTTAAAATAAGTAGCTTATTTTAGTAGATAAATCATAAAGTAAGACTATAAAGGACAATGATTTGAACATTGTGAAAAAAAAGTGTTAAGTGTTCCAAATGAATGAGATGGCTGATTTCCAGACACGTACTACTGTACACACAGATACACAGTATTACACACACACACACACACACACACACACCAGAGTTATTTCCTTCTGGAACCTAATGCCTGAGCATCTTTGCTAATTTACACATACTAGCTCCACCCAAATATGATTTAGACATGTGCAAAATATTTTGTGGCTTCATTAGACCCTAATATGGTAAACGTGCTAATGCAACAGGACCGACTTCAGATTCTGGATACCATGTCCTACATGTAGGGAACCACCTTATGGTAGTGGTTGCTAAAGGCATGTTACTATATTATCAGAGAAAACTTTCAGGAAGGACTCCAAACTTAAGCTACATAGTAACATAACATTCTGATGTTAGAAATTTTAGAAGAATTGCACATTTGAAAATTCTGAATGGGTGTCATCTTGTTCACAGGCGGTAGACAGACAAATTGAGCCACAGTATGTTAAGATACCTCTCTCCATACACCTCACTCACCGGCCTGGATGCCCTGTCAACTAACAAGAAAGATAAATAAATCAAATCTAGACCAGAATGAAGAAACAATCTAGTGCACACTGTATGATTCAATTTCCAAAAAATTCTAGGAAATGCTAAGTAACATATAGCGATACAAAGTGAATCAGTAGCTCCCTGGGGAAGGGGGGTGGTGCAGTTACAAAGGAGCGTTTATTTTTATAAAGGAAATCTTGGGGGGTGATGGATATATTAATTATTTTGACTGTGGTGATGGTTTCACAGATGTATGCTATATATCAAAACTTACCAAATTTCATGCTTTGAATAGGTGAAGCACATTATATGTCAACTTTAGCTCCATGAAACTAATAAAATATGTAATAAAAAATAATAGTTGTTCCCAGCTTGATGCACATGTGCAATGCAATAGTCAGAAACTGGTTTTTAGTCATTTGCTGGTGCATAACTGGCAATGACTAAACAACTTCCAAATACTGGTGTTAACAACTTATCCTTTGAAAAGGAGTCAAAATTAGCAGTAAAGATTAGAAAATTAATTACAGAAACTTGGGGGGAAATAAGGGAGGCAGAGTTGGGGTAAAGGGAGACTGCGTGACTTTGGGAACTTGAGGACAGGAGCCATTAGAATAGGAGTTACTTAACAGGAACACAGTATTTTAGACACATTAAGAAGCAGACGTTTTGCAAAGGCATGGGTTCAGGAACACAGGCTGGGAAACCTCCTTTTCAGGATGAGGAAACCACGTGACAGAAGAAGGCGCACCACAGCCCTGAATACTAATCAAACTTAGCAGGTCAGTCTGGCTGGCAGTTGCTCCCAGACGCTGCTGTAAGCAAAGATGACTGTCCAGGCAGCCGGTCAGCACTGGCCGGGACTCACAGGGAGGGCTGGTCGGCAGCAGGCTGCTCACCCTGTCTGGAAATCAACGGACCTAGTTGTGGGAACAGAATCTTAAAAGGGTTAGAAGGTCAGGCTCAGCTGGAGATGGAATCCTCTTCCTGAGGACATATCACACTTCCTGGTTCATCATATGTCTCCTAACACAGCTAACTTGCTTTCTAGCTATTTTGGTGTGTGTCTTACGACCAGTAACCCTCTATCTGAGCTCATATTCCTACAGTGAACAGCATTTCTTATGAATCTTTGATCCTTCATGTTACTGACAATAAAGTGATTGAAGGAATAAAATTGTTAGTAGGCTTTCCTGAAGCTCGTTAGTACTGTTTCCCAGCCAACACCATCATCCACTTCAAAGACGCTCAGCTGCCTAGTTCACCGAAGTGAAGAATGGACAGCAGAATCGCAGAAGTGACAATGAGCTTTTAACCAATGGCAAATCTCGGACTTGCTTGATTAAAAGTTTCAACGGCCACTGTGACAGGAGGCCAAGAAATGTGAACTCAATCCTCCAATTCAGAGAGCTCCTTGGGCCTGCCTGCTGTGTGATTCCACCTGACTGAGGTTCTGAGCAGCCCATCTAAGCAGGAGACAAATCCAGCAGCAAATCTGCCCAGAGGTGGATAACGTGATATTTATCTTTCCCTGCCACTTCCCCTACTTTATCAGTGGGGGACGGACTGAAGAGAGGATGGCCAGGTACGAGGCACCGGAGATCTGGCGAAGTTAAGCTGCTAAGGTCCACACACTTTAAGCACGCAAGTACTCGTGGTGTGTGCTGCCTGCAGGTCCACTCTGCTGAGCACAGCAGTTAGATGGCAGCGGTCAGTGCCACTGGTAAGCTACCAAAATAAGCTCTTCAGCATCTTTAAGTCTCCATGATACATGGAGTGGGAAGGGCACAGTCTCTTTAATTCAATGATTCTAATCCAGCAAAGCTGGCATGTTACAAGAGGAAATACGGTTTCAATAGTTTCCTTTAGGGCTTTTCCATCCAATTTAATCAAACAAATGTTATTAGAGTGTAATAAGTTCTAAATTCCATGTCGGGCAAACAGGCAAGTCGTCCCAGGAAAGTAGGTGCTTCCCCAAAGGGGCTGGTCTGAAAGCCTAACCAAGACAGAAGACTGGGCAGAGCTTGCCCTTAGGGGTGGTGGGAGTGTGCGTGACCGAGATCTATGAGAAACACGTGGGGATGAAACAAACACTAAACTTGGCAGGCGGTGTTACCAGGTCATCAGCCCAAAGGGGCTAGGAGTAGGGGGAGGAGCCTGAGGGGGAGGAGGAGGAGCCTGATGTAAGACAGTTGACACTGGAGCAGCGGAGGGAGTGGGACTCAACCTGGAGGAATTCTTCTATCTAAAGAAACAGACACTGACACTTGTATAGCAAGCCGGGGCCTCCTTCAGGGATAGGAGGGGATTTGTTAAGAGCGCTGACCCAGGCCAGATCCAGCTCTGCAAAACCTAGATTAGGGGTACAAACAGGTCAGCAAATCACTGGACATGAACTTGCAAGGGCTGTCATAGAGGTGTGTGCTCTGCCCGAAAGGCAGGGCCAAGCCAGTGACTTTTAAACCCACTTGGAAGAGGAGCTGGAGAGGAACTCCAAACAGAGACCCGTCTATGCATAGACACGGGAGGATGGCAATGGTCAGAGAAGACAGAGTGACTCAGTGTGGCAGGGCTTCTTTATGGGAGGGGAAAGGGAGAGAGACAAGGTAGAGGAAACAGGTTGGGGCCAGTTGCTGAAGGGACTTGCTTGCTGGAGCTGGAATTTTAGGTACTATCCTGAAAGCAATATGGAGACAAGCACGCTTTGGAGTATAGGGTGCTCACTCATGAGTTGTCTCTGGAAGCTCTCTCAGCATGCTGATGGCAGCAGGAAGTGGATATGAGCTCCCATATATGAGCTCCCTTGCTTGTTCTCCTAGGAAATATGCCTTGTTCCAGATTTGAACCTGGGCTCCCACTCTCTGCTTTGGGGAGCTTATCCCTTAGCTGTCCTCTGTGTCTTGCCCCTTTTGGATTATAGATTATCTACTAAACTCTGATCTGGTCCTACCCCCACCATTCCCCCGTCCAGGGGCCACTGCTTCCATTAACTGCCAAAACAATATGGCAAAATGGAAACAGAAAGTACCAATATTCTTTGTACAGTCCTAGCCTCTGGAATGCTGTTCACAGGGGGTAGAGACAGGGCAGATCTGATTGGAGGTGGATTAGAAGGGAAGGATGGTAGGAAGAAAGGTAAATTAGAGGCAGGAAGACCAGTAGGGACAATAATTAGAGGTAATGATGGTTTCAGCAGAGAGGATCAATGCAGAGGTACTGAAGAGTCAGATTCTACAAGACTTGGCATCTAAGTGCACGTTGAGGGAAAGAGGGAGAGAATAATGCAAGATCACTTTGCTGTTGATATTTTAGTGCTTATGAGACATGTAGGCAAAGATGTCTAGTTGGCCATGAAAACGTATCTGGGATTCAAGAGAGGCTGAAAACAAAGCACAGATTTGGTATTGTTTGCTATATACTGTTGCAAATGAAACCATGAAAATAGATGAGAAAATGGAATTGCTAAAGAAGAATACGCAAGATAGGAAATAAAACTGAGGAAGAGGAATCTAAGGAAAAAGAGCAGGCTCAAGCAGTAAGAGGTGGAAATTACTGAAAAAGATTTCAAGAAAGAGAGAATTTTCAACAATGTCAAATTGGTTAAATAGAACAAAAATGGAAGCGAGGCCACTGGATACAGCGATTCAGATGAGAGCAAGGGGATAGAGAATTAAGCTGAAAAGTAAATAGAAGGTCAATAAAATAAAGACTCAGTACAGGTTTCATTTCAAAACAGTTGGACCAGGAAGAAGAGGAAAAGGATATGTTGGTATTAGAAAGGAAAGGAAAAGCAAGGATTCAAGGAATATTTTAACTTTATGAAACTTTGAGTATATTTATAAGCTGAGGAAGTGACACCGGTAAAAAAGGGAAAGACTGATGATACAAAATATGGAATGGATAACCGAACTTTAATCCCAATTTGCTATTCCTGTATGCATGAAAAATAGTTCATAAAACAAATTATTTTATTCTCCTCGGATGGTCAAGATAGAACAAGATGGAAGGTGAAAATGGAGTGTTAGAAAGGAGACGGAAGTTGCAGATGGAATTTTTTTCTTCTCCTGCTTCTGTCACCAGCAAAATTCTGAGTCCTGAGTTTGAAGAAAAGAACACTGCATAGATATGCATAAATATACTCATACTAGTCCCAGTAAGTCATCATTCAGCCATAGGTTTGGGAAAGGGTGCCTGACTTAACTGAGGAGTGAGTCTAATTAAGTAGATCATCGTACATACCATTCAAGGATGATTTCCAAATAATTACAAGATGAGAAAACCCATTAGCTATGAAAACTATGCCAAACATAACTCAATCTTTCTTTACTGGTGTAGGAGAAACTTACAGTGCCCCAGGGCCATTGTTACAAATACTAATTATCATTGAATAGATACAACTGTCATGTCAGTTCCATTGATACTTTCTAGTACAAATGGCCTTTTTTATTTTTAGACTTGCTAAACACATTGACAGATAGGTTGGAAGAAATAAAAGGTTAATGTCACAGATATTACCAAGCGTAGAGAGAACTGACAGTTTCCTTCTGGTCCCTCAAATGCTATGACTGTTTCCTGCTGAAAACCTCCCATCATGGTTATTGATAATCTTATTTTAATAAACTTACTGCAGGTCAAGAATATAGCACATATTTCTGGACAGCCTTAGGACAACTATTTTGGGAAAAGTACGTAAATGAGATGATGACACATTTCTGTAGTTTAATGAACTACTTTGTGACATCACATGACAGAATACTTCTGTTTTTGTATTCATCCGGCTGTATCATTTCAGTAATGAAAGGATATGATACTTGACATACGAATTCCAACCAAAAATCATCCCTGAAGTTGTCATTATGTTAAGAAATGTTCAAACCAGAAGGCGAATGCTATTAATACATATGAGTGAAGTGCACCCGCAGAGTAAAGTATTAGAAAGCAAAATACGTATTTTTGGTAAAAGCAGTGAAACAAGCTATATTCAGGAAATTCTTTATCGGGAAAAAAGAACAGAGCTATAACTTCCATTATCAAAGGAAGAGCTAAATGATATACATATTCTAACCGTCTTCGGGGAGAGCTGTTTCAGCTCCCAGTATTTATATGGTGGCCTCAAGGAGGCACAGCATCTTGGTATGAAATCATATGTGTGAATGTACATTGTTGGGCTGGGTCTCTACAGTGTGCCAGGCACTTGGCTACAGACATAGCTTGTGCCCTGTTAGACTCAGACTCTAATAAACACACATATAGATGTATGTATATGAAATACGTATCTGCATATGTATATAAGTTATCTGTGAGGACTGTCAGAAGAATACACAGCTTGTTAGTACTCTATCTACAACTCTTTTGTTTTTTAATAATCATTTTCCAGGGTGGGGGAGTAATTAGGTTTTACTTATTTATTTAACAGAGGTACTGGGGAGTGAACCCAGGACCTCCCCGACGCTAAGCATGCATTCCATCACTGAGCTATACCACCCCCCAACCCATAACTTTAGACACAAGTGGTACATTTAAGCTGTATTCTGGTTTCCCCTAAACTACACTGAGATACGACTTCAGAGTGTGCTCTCACTTTTTCTTTCATCAGATGCTACAGTCTGCAAATGTCCTGTGCATCTGCCAGTGGGTTTCATCGGAGGGTCCGGGCAGCATTAGCATCATCACCTATACCAACCCATACTCATCCTGAAGCTCCATCGGAGACCTAAATACTAACAACAGCTTTGCATCCTTAAAGCAATTCTCAAAGTGTGGACCACATGAGTCAGAATCCTCTGAAGACACAGGATAAAAATATAGATTTCTGATCTGTGTGCCCTAGACCTGTGAAATCAGAATCCCGGAAGGACCATAGAAACAGTGGGAGCACTTAGGAGGCTCTGGCCATAGTTCAGCTGAGAGGTGATAAGAATGATGGCAAGAGGGATGGAGGTTGGGAAAGACTCTCAGGTTATGGAGCCTGGAAAATTGCATCTTTCATGCAGTCCCCAGGTAACCCCTGAATGCCTTAAGTCTGGAAAGCCACCAACCCAAGGAACCAGGAATGTTCTCCCTCAGCATTCAGATCTGTGAAAGCAGTCTCTTCCTTTTGTTTTAGCCTTCAAGAGACTTAATATCACAATTGACATTGAACTCTAAAAATTACCATATTTTATCAAACCCAACTAATTCATTAATTGAAAGTTGCATGTTATTATATGTATCACTGAAATAAAAATACTGCCAACTAAACAATGATACACTATCAGTTATAAGATGTCTCCTGATTTTGGAAGAGGATGGTAAAAATTAAAAGTTTTGAGGCATGAACGTAAGTTTGCTAAGTAAGAAGCTCTGTGTTTGGGGAGGGTACATTCAGAAACAGGAAGAGCAAGTGCAAAGTCACAAGGATATGACATTCTCAAGCCAGATCTAGAGAGGGTTCTAAAATCAGACTTCCTGAGTTCCAGTATCTGCCTTGGTATGTACCAGTTGAGTGACAATGGGGCAACCGAATTTTAAATCTTCCGGACTTCTGTTTCCTTATTTGTAAAACAGAATTGTAATCTGTGTCATAGGGTGGTAAGGCTTAATTACAGAATACAAATGGAGTGTTGAACACATTGTCCAATACTCAGAACACACTCTCAATTACAGTCCATTATTATGATTACGATGATGATTACTGCTTTAGGGAACAGTCTAGTGGGGCAGGAATAAGAAGTGGGAGAAGGTGAAGCTGGAACGGTAAGTGGAGACAGGACTCTGATGACTGCACATTCCTAGGAAGTTTAGAGCCTTGGCATCACTGAAGCGGGAGAGTGACTGGTCTGATTTGCATTTTAGGACAACCATTCTGTCAGTCTGGACAATGGATTTCAATAGAAGGACCATAGAAACAGGGGAACATATAGGAGGCTCTGGCCATAGTTCAGGTGAGGGGTGATAAGAATGATGGCAATGGGGATGGAGGTTGGGAAAGACTTCCTGGATAGAGTCCAGAGCTATTTAAAAGGTAAAACTACACAACCGTGACTAATTTGATGTAGTGAGCAAGTGATTAGTGAGGCTATTTCCCAAGTGCTTTAGGTTACAGATTTATTTATTTATAGACAATAGATGCACGTTTGAGAGATTTGCAACAGCCTTTGCCCTTAAGAAAATTAAAAATTCAAATGGAAAACCTTAGAAGTCACCATATAATTAGCATTCACAGATACCACTAAATAAAGAGAAGATAATGTCAGTGAGAAAAGATGGCATAGACAGTAGGTTAATACTATCAGGAATGGATGGAGTTCATTAGGAAAAGGGAACAACACATTAATCACAAAGTTCATATGCCCTATTTGGCATGCAGCCTAGAAGAGACTTCATGCACACACACAAGAAGTTTCCTGAATAACAAAAAGGACTATAACATGTGCTATGCACCCACAGCTAGGGGGGTTGTCCTATAGCTGGACAGAAAATCTGAGTTTACACAGACATGGAAAACAAACTTATGGTTACTGGGGAGAAAGCAGTGGGAAGGGATAAATAGGGAGTTTGAGATATGCAGATACTAACTACTATATGTAAAATTGATAAACAACACGTTTCTACTGTGTTGCACACGGAACTATATTCAGTATCTTGCAGTAGCCTATAATGAAAAAGAATACATGTATGTATATGTATGATGGAAACATCATGCAGTACACCAGACATTGACATTGTAAACTGACTATACTTCAATATAAATAAATTAATAAATTAATTAATTATAATTCCAAAAAAAGTTTAAAAAATTTGACCAATGAATATTCCTCAACCTCAGAATATCTTAATAAGTTGCAAAATATGAAAAAAAAGAAAATCTGAGTTCAAATCTTAGCACTGACTTTTTAATAGCTTGTGCTCTAAGGCAAATTAGCTACCTTTGCTGATCCAGCTTCATCATCTGTTAAAACAGGGACATTTATACACATTTCTTGAAAATTGTGAAGTGCTGTATTTACTGTACTATATACATTTTGTCTGATGTGCCATTTCACAATTCAATAAGACATAAAAACTCTGTTTTCATGAGTCAGGATAAAAGTGCTTAAATTATTTTTAGTTTTTTAAAAAAATTAATGCAACCTTCATTTAACAATGCTATTTACTCTTTAGGAATTGTAATATCTTTATATTTGGTTTCCAGATACATCAGCCAATGAGATGTAATGCTAATGGAATTCTTTTGTGGAAAAATATATGAGCAAACAGAAAAGAGACACAAATACTTAACCTATTTTAGGGCAGATTCCGATTTACTTTTTCCCATCAGGATCTAAAAATATTGTTCTTAAAATATAGTCTAATCGGAATTTTTCTAGATAACTCTAGGGTAATGAGAAAATGAAGAAGAGAGGAAACAGTATTGGAAGAAAGATCAAAATAAGGGAACAAGGAAATTGTAACTTTAGTGGGTACTTGAGCAGAGCCTAGAAATATGAAAGAAAAAAAAAGAAGGACCAAGCAGGCATCTTTATTAGATGACATTCATATTGCATTTACCATTAGGTTATTTTCTTAATTTCCATATCACTACTTTAGGTACAGAAATATCTTTCCTGGGTCTAACAGCCCTACCTAAGCTACACAGAACTGCCCATCTGTTCTGATCTAGACCCATCTTGATAGTGTATGAAATGTCTAATGCCTGTTCCAGCCCTTTTTAAAAAAGGTAAAAATGTGCTTTTCAAAAGACAAGAAAAAGTTATTTGGTGACTGCTCTGTGTTCAGCCTTATACTAAGTGTTGGGAATACAATTATGAATTATGCAGATGTGGTCCTCATAAAGGTTATTGGTTTAATGGAGAGAATTAGGATCAAATAGGTACTTATAATGCTGGGTATCATGTGCTACGATGTAGGAATCTTAGGGTATGTGAAAATGCTTAAAAGTAGTACCTAGTTTGTACATTGGGGCCTCAGAAGGCTTCCCTGAAGAAGACATATCTAAGCTGAAATCAAAAAGTACATTGGAAGAAAAAAAGTATTTATGTATGTATATGTATAACTGAATCATTTTGCTGTACATCTGAAACTAATGTAAATCAACTACACTTCAACTAAATTTTTTTTTTAAAAATCAGCTGGACAACATAAAAAATAAACTAAAAAATTTTTAAAACACTGAAAAAAAAGTACATAGGAGTTAGACAGAAGACAGAAACCCATAAATGCCAGGAGGCTAGAGAAAACCTGGCTTCTGTGAAGACCCCATGGCCTGTGTTTGCGCTCACAAGCACGTGGATGTGTCTTGGGGGTGGGATGAGGGAAACGGCAAGACAGAAGGCTGAAGAAGCGAGCAGAAGTCAAATTGTGAAGGCACTGAAAGGTCACTTCCATGTGCTTGGTCTTTATTGTGACATTACTCAGAAACCACTGAAGAGTTTTAGGCTGGGATCCAACGTCATCAATCATGCTTTAGAAAGAGCAGTCTGTCCACAGTGTGGAAAAGAGAGTGGAGGAGCAGCAGGGGGCAGACAGGCACAGATACCATCAGGCACAGCATCACTTAGCCATTGTCACAATATTCTAGGGGAGGGTCTGCCTCAGTGGAATGAGTGAAGGGGAAGAGAGTCAAGCGATACATCACCCTGCAGTGAAATCATACCAGGGCCCCTTTATGTGGCTACAAGTGGACTAGATACAGGATGAATCAGAACATGGAGCACGTGAGAAAAGAACAAAGGCCACAGAAATAAGACGGGTACTCAGATATGCCCACGAAGTGCCCAGCACTTCGTGTATGAGACCAGTTATGTAGTTATCTTGTAAGGTATAGGTCACTTCCCTGTACAGCTGAGGACTTTTCCACAGTCTATAGCCATTTGATAAGGAAATGGCCAAGCTGACAAAATGCACTTGAGAATTTTTAAATTTGGAAGGGACATCCAGGTAGACACAAACAATACACATAAATAAATCTATGAAGATTTAAAAATAATAATTAAAAAATAATTAAAGAATTGAATACTAAATAATTACAGAAGGAAAGGAAAAATATATTGGGTGTGGCTGGCCCGAACGGCAAGACCAGAGACATTAAAAGCTTTATGGCACACCTGAAACTGACACATTGTAACTGACTATAATTCAATTAAAAAAATTCCTTCATGCTGAACATTTAAGATTTGTGTACTTTACTATATGTAATTATACCTACAAAATAAAGAAAAGAAGATACTCCACTGTTTAATATAAAAATAAATTTCAATGGCTATCGGGAAAAAAATAAAAGCTTTATGGATGAAAGGAAGGTTGAAAAGGAAAAGGATCTGATCTGACATATGATTGTAAAATAAGTGATTTGGTGGCAGGAAATACAGCTCAGTATGTGTAAGGGGTGACACAAAGGCTTGATAAAAGTGAAAAGCTCAAAGCTAGCAAATTATTACAATCTCATGAAAGAGACTACAGAATCATATAATTAGGAATCAATCTTAAGTAATTTGATTCCAAATTGTGGCTGACTTTATAACAAAAACCATGTCTTGGTTTTTATGTCACTGTGTCATTCCCGTATTTGCAACGTGTTAGCTCCATTCAGACTGAATTTTGATTTGAGATTTGATATCATGGAAATGAAACACAATAGTGAGACCATAGAAGCATAAAAGCCTTTGGCTCTGATTCATCTAGAATACGGTATCATAGTCTATACTTTTACAGCTCACATCACTATTAATATTTAAAAGAGAATCACCTCGAAAGGAAGTATGAACTGATTTTTAAAGGCTGGAATCTGAGGGATGTGTACGTAATAACAGTAACGTTACCAGAATTTCATGTAATTGTTTCTGACACACACAACCTGACAGAATTTGCTTTTACAAGGTTAGACTGCCACACATTCTTTTGTGGTTCTGAACTATAGCGTGCGTTCCTGCATGTGCGTGTGCGTGCAGCAATAAAGCCAGCCTGTTAATGAGAAAGCAATGTCTGCTATATGCCTACCATGATGAATTACTCTCTTTAGCTAAACTAATCACTGCCACATATGCTGAAAATAATCTTAATTTGAATTTATAAATGGCTCTGCTTCACACCTCTCTAAAGATTTTGAAAGTTACGTTTAGGTATCAGTTTTATAAAATTTGAACATTATGTCCAAAGGCTATTGTGCCTTGGGACCCAGAAATCATATGAAGCCATGGAAATCCTCATGAGACTATTATAAGCATTCTGAATATTAACTAAATTTTGAACTATGAACATTTTTATGAGAAGATATTCATTCCATTCAGAGAAGACTTTGATTATCACTCTTATTAGGTAGCAATACCTACCTCAAAAACATTTTTCTCCTTAAAAAGAACAAGGACTAAGAAATGAGTTACAATTTCCAGCCAGGGACTTAAAGACTGATTTCAAGGCACTACAATAGGTGGAGTTAACACAGCAGATAAGTTCTTCTCTATAAATTTCCTAGTGACAAGTTTCATGACAGGACAAGCCTCATCTGAAAAGCAGGTAACATTTTTTTTTTAATCTGAGCAAAAGCATGATTGCATTTTTAAAAAGTACCCTGTCTATGGAAAACCAATTTAGTTCTATTAATGAAAAGGAAGCACAATGTGATTGAGAACGTAATACAGAATTATAGTTCATTAATTCTGCAAGTATGTAATTTTCCAGTTTCCTGATCCCCCATTGATTTCTGCACACCCCCACAGGTCCCACGAAATGTGAGCAAAAGAAGATTTAATCGTGTTGCTCTACCATGTGTGGTGATGGTGGTGCTCACAATTAGGTAGAAACATTGTGAAAGGGATTTTTCTCCAGTGCCTGCTTTGCCATGTAGCCCTGTTAACATTTCTTTGTTGTCAAAAATTGATCAATCATAGGCCCACAGACAACTGGGATGGTGACAGTATCCTATTATGTGGCCAATACTATCAAGGGAGAGGACACTTGTACCAATCGAAGCTGATAATTCTGAACACTTAATTGGGCATGATGAATGAGCTGTATGCATCAATCTTTTTTTAAAAACTTGTATATAATGTATTTTCCTACTGTTACCATTGCCGCAGAGTATGTCAATGCCCATTAAAATTTAAACTAAAAAAATTATATACCAAATGATAGAAGACTACTATAATTTAAAGTGCTGGCCCCAAAAGTTACAACCTGATTTTTTATCTTTTATAAGGATTGCCTCTTTAAAATGATAATGTTCTACTGATCTCCCTGCCAAATTGTCCTTGGAACTTAAATTGCTTCATTTCCCTACATCTTAGACTTGGGGTAAAATTGTTACCTGTAGCTCGTGAATATGGTGTCAATTAGTGAATATCAGTATATGTCACCTGAAGAATTGGACAGAAATGCATTTTGTCCAAACCAAATTTAGCGAAATGTGTGGTACTGCTTTCTCGCCTTGTAAAGACAGCTAATATTTCAAGCTAGCTTTGGAAGCTGCACTGACAATCCTATTGGGGTTTTTCCATAAGGAATCAAGGTCACAACAACCCTATTGTGCTTTATTAATAGGCTCGAAGCACAGCACATACTTTATATATTAAGAGGAAAAAAAGCCAGGTGGAATCTTACAAAGAGTATGCTGAAAACAGCTGTGCGAACAAAAGCCATTTTAGCAGCAAAAGGAAAAGCTCCCACGGAGGTCAGCCTTTAAATAGCCCTTACAACCATTTCCCCTCTTTAGATGGTGGAGCAGTAAATGGGGCAAGCTTTAAAGAGTTGCAGCTCTTCATTCCCCCTCTTTCTATATCTCCATGCACAGTCTTGCCTCTCTGGCTTAGCCCAGTGTGTGCACAGGTCTGTCGCCCAGAATACACAGTTCAGGCACCAGCTAGCAATTAGCCTGCACTGATACACTGTCTCAGATCAGCAATGAGTGAGTCTGAAGGGCAAATAGTTAGATTTGAAAATGCTTATTAAGAACATAATCAGGTAATCTTTATTTTTTCATAGATCGTCCATTTTTTTCATCCTAATATATGTAAAGGGGGGTATTTTATCTTGTTCAGCAGAGCATCTCCAGTCTTTAGAAGAGTTCCTGCCACATGGTAAGTATTCAATAAATATGCATCAGATAAATGAATGATTGTCCATATTTGGTAAATATCTTTATTAAGATATCAAAATGAGTTTTGAAGCATTTTGGCACAATGCATGCAATATGAAAAGTTCTTACCCTCAGCCTGACAAATGTTTCTTGGGGCCTCATGTCTATAAGAAGAAAAAAACTGCACAAAAAGTTGATTGTACAATGTCATTTCTCTTGACAGGTCTAAAACAGCTTCTAAGATTTCAACTTAATTTTAGTAGAAGCTTATGGCTCTCGACCACAAGAATTGGTATGCAGAGTATATCCATTGACATGTACATTAAAAAAAATAGAAAAAGAGAAAGACAGACCATAACAAAAGTGTGATGGACTTTTTAATATTACTGGTAAAATGGTACGGCGCTCAAAACAGAAATAACTCTGGATAGGTCATGAAGATCATTCTGTATTTTCTTGCTCTCGTCGAAGAAATTCTATCATTCCAAGCCCGTCATTATGCGTTTTGCTTATATCTAACACTTTTAAGATCCAATGATTCAAATGTTTGTTATTTTGGTGATAATTTTGATTTGCTTAAGAAATATGACAAACACAATGCTCTGCCAATTAGGAAACACTAGGAATTTCCTTAACAAATACACAAAGCTTTGATACTCAGCTGATTGAAGATGTCTTTTGGACAACTATGTTTCAGTGTTTGGTTTTGCATCTGTTTATATACAGGTAAATGAAAGAGTTAGAGTAACATGCAGGTAATAGGATTATTTCAGCAATAATCACAACAAAATCACCACCAGTAACTACCCGAGCAAAGGGGCATGATGCAATGGCTTAGCTAAAGAAACCTTCATTTCTGCAGCCAAGTGACACGACCAAATTTCTTTTCCCATCCCATTTCCAAGAAACCATGTGGGAGAATCGACCAGATTCTGACATTCTTAATAATACTCCCAGATCTTCAAGAAGAAAACTTAAGTGCCTACTCTCCTCTGACTAGAGAGCAGTGGAAACAGCAGGGGACAAACAGGTGAGACAGATGTGCATGACCAAGACTGATTCTCCAAGAGGAGAGAAAGTACCAAAGTGAGGCATGGAATCAGGGGCCAGCCCGAGGCCTGGGGCGAATCTCTGGGAGAATGGGACAGTTCTCTGACTCTGTGGACTGAAGAGTGGACATCAAACATGCGGTGAAATCCTAGAACTGAGGGCAAAGCTTCCCTGTCACTCCCTGGGCCGATCTCCCCTCGCAGCCCACCAGGCCCTCAAGCCACAGAACATCATGGCTAGAACTCAGCTGAGGAGGGCACAGTAAACAGTTCTCAGATGGGGCGGAAAGAAGACAACAGAAAAATCTGGACCAAGCTGGCCAGGCGTGAGTAAACGATGAGGAAAGGGAACTGAATCAATGCACAAAAACTATGGAAAACAATCAAATCATACAGCCATCCATAGAAAAACAGAACATTTGCAGCCCAGGAAAAAGCACAACTCCAAAACGGAAGGAAATTTCCCACAGCACTTTGTAGGAATATATTAATTAAACACCAGCTTTAAGAAAAAAGAAAAGTGAGATAGTAGAAAAGCAAAAAAGAAAACGAAAATTGCAGGCCCAAAGGAAATAAAATTGAAGACGACATCTCTACGGAAGCCATGACTAGATCAGGAGCAGTGAAGGATGCAATGGATGTGGCTTAAAGTTTCCAACTGAAAAGAAAGACTTGTCATAATCACAGAATATACAGTTGGCAGGAAAAAGAAGATTTAAGTAATTAGGATGAAGTTAATAGATATGGAGAACTGGCAAACATAATTCAGCTAAGGGTAATTGGGGTCTCTGCAACAGAGACCTTTAATACATGCAAGAGGAAACCTGTTTAAAAATATTTAATGTTGGGGGAGGATACGGCTCAGTGGTAGAGTGCGTGCTTAGCATTCACAAGGTCCTGAGTTCAACCCCCAAGACCTCCACTAACAAAATAAATAAATAAAACTAATTACCCCCCAACCCCCTGAGACCCCAAAACAATAAGAAAATACCAACAAACAACAACAACAAAAAACAAATAAAAAAGAGTTTTAAAAAGTACTTAATGTAAGTCTTCACAATGAAGACAGATTTTAATCGCACACAGGAAGACCACATCATTTTCTAGGAAATCTGATACAGGACGCTCACATGCAGACACTCTGCACCCAGGTCTTTGCATGACTGCTGTCTTGGGAACCTCCCTGTCTTGAGTCAAGCATCACCCTGTAATTAAGAGTCCTCCCTATACCACGCAATCCAAGAACTTCCCCAGTCTTTTTTTTTTTTAACGTAACCAAGTTTTGTTTGTATGTTTGTTTCATCAGACTTTTGCCATCTGAAAAACCTGGGCAAATTATGGTTACAAAAGAGAACTGAAACTTCATAAACTCTGAAATTGTGTAAAATAAAAATGAACCAAAATCTTCATCTTTAACATCAGGCACTTTATCAATATTGTTTTATATTGAAAAACACTGTTTAAATATCTACAACAAATATTTTTTATACTCTTTTTTTTAACCTTAGAGGAAACTTTTAAAACATAATATATCTTGTTGTAATAAAAACCATTCAACATCTTGTATGCAACATTAAATGGAATTTGAAAAGAGAAAGCCAAAGAGCCACTTAATATTCTGTGACAGTATGACTTTTTATTAAATATTATGAATTTGATTGTCAGCGTTTGTAAACGGGCATGAAAATACGGTTTGAATCAAGAGACGCTAATTCTTCAGAGATTTTGCATGTACGTTCCTTCCGCCAAGAATATTTTTGCCCTATACATTTGCATAAATGGCTCCCTCATCTTCTTTAGGTATTTATGACGATGTCACAGACTCAGGGATGCCTTCCTTAGACATCTAAAATCACAACCTCCAAATGCACTTAAACTTGACACTACCCCCAATCTGTTTTAATTTTCTCATTAATAAATATATACATTATAGAGTCCAAGCTATACTATAGTATAAATAAAGTATCAAAGATAAGGCATATCCTATTTGCTATATAGTCTCATCTAATGTATTATATATTTTATTTACACGCCTTGTTCATGGCCTGCCTCCCCTCCCTCTAACATAAGCTCCACGTGGGCAGGAATTCTCACCTATATTTTTCCTTATTGTCTCCTCCGTGCTGATATACAGTGCCTTGGACACTGTAGTCACCAAAGCAAATATTTCTTTAACAAGCAAATGACTCAAGAAAATACACAGAAATTAGTGAGCACAATTGGGTATCATCTTATTAGCTACCATTCTAATAACTTTTTAACTTCCTTAAAACGTAGGAGTTCTAAGTAAACAGAGCTGTCCTAACAACAGAAGTTTGAGGATTCACTTTCAATCAGGCATGTATAGGACAATAATTCTACCGAATCCTAGAAGCTTTGGTTCTTAGAGATCTGGAAGCATCTGGACTTCTTGATTTGCTGTGTCTTTGCTACAAAGCACTGACACTTGCCCATACCTGGCATCAGAGAGATATGAAGTACAAGAGTAATTTATAAGGAAATGTCGAGAGAAAAAGTCTCGGTCTACGGTCTTGCCTTCTGGTCATCCATTTGGCTCCAATATCTCGGCTAACATCTTAGTCAAACTGCACTGTGCTTGCTTAATGCCCTGGGACGAGCGGAGAAGTGGAAACATGAACTGACTTTGACAGAGCACCACAATCATCCAGGCAAGTTCTCGATAATGCATATAAGGCACTCAGCATAGTGTCTGCTACTCAGTTGGAGCTCAATACATTTTCGTTTTCTCCATTATTATCACTTCTCTCTCGAGTAGCTGCCTAATTCTTCTTCCCACTCCTACTTTTACTTCCTTCCAATTTCTTCTCTGGGTAATTAAAATCTGACCATACGAAATCATTGAATAGTTTCTCTCTGATTGGAAGAATAAAGACCTAAATATTGAAGACCCTCATAATTTGGCCCCTACCTGCCTCCAGATGGTAGAATGGACAACAGCACAGATTTTAGCAATAATCACAACAAAAATCACCACTAGTAACTAACCGAGCAAAGGGGTGTGATGCAATCACAACCAAAGGGAAAAAGGAAGAGTTTTTAACATTCACGAAATGAGCCTCATTTCACACCAGGCTCTCGCTGGCCTATGTGTCCTGGGCACACTGACCTCCTCTCCACTCCTCCAACGGGTCTCATTGCCTCATCACAGGCCCTCTGCATGTGCTGTTTCCTCTGCATGGAACACACTTCCTCCCTACTTCACTTACTGAACTCTCACCCTTTCTTTAGATCTCAGGGATGCATGTCTGGCATCTTTGGCATCCCTGAGTGGGTCACATCCTCCCCCACTTGCCCTAGACACGATGTGGAGGAGGTCTGTGCAATTGTGCAGTGCGGTAGCCTGTACCCTCTGTGGGACTGAGCAGAGTGGCACCTGTTGAGTTATCACTGGGGTTGTTTGGTTAGGTCTCTGTACTCCCTAAACCATGAGCTTCTTGAGGGCAGGCAGTCTTTTTCACCACTGAATCACAGTGCCTGTGCTAATAGTAAGCGTGGATTGAATGACCAAATGCATCATCACTGTCATTATCCTAACTGCCATCATCATCATTGCCGGTAGACACTTGTTTTCTTATGTACCCCTAGAGCCTGCCTTCTCTTAAAACCAGCTCCAGGAAGAGGGTACAGCTCAGTGGCAGAGTGCAAGCCTCGCATGCATGAGGTCCTGGGTTCAATCCCCAGTACTTCTGTTAAAAATAAATAAATAAACCTAATTATCTCCCCCTTCCAAAAAAAAAAAAGCAAAAAACCCAACCAAAACAAAAAACAAAACTCAGCTCCAACTGAACTGGTGCACCTTGGGTCATGGCATTTATATAATAGTAATCCCACTTTCCTTGACCCTTAACATGAAACCTGAACAAACCTAACATGCATCTTTGAATTCTGCTTAGATCTCACCAGTCAGAAGAAATTTCTATTTTTTTTGAATCTTTTGAATTCTCCGTGTGCTATAGTAATTTGTGTATTTTCAATTCTTTCTACTGAATTTTAAATTCCTTAGAGCTAAGAGCTGGGCTGTACTCATTTTGAATACCCTGTAGCACTAAATATTTCCCCTTAAGTATAGATATGTGACTTAAAGTATTATTTTAACTCATCATTTCTCTTTGATTCTACTAGTATATACTGTTTTCAGTCCTTCCCCTCCAAACCTCTACTTTACCAGTATTTTTATCTTTACTAACTTTCTTCAAGGAGCCACACTTTTCCCTTTATAAACATTGTAAACAAAATATAGCAACCTAATTTTAAATATATAAAAACAAAATATATATTTAAATCTATAGAGACAGCAACAACCAAAAAAATCTCATCCTCTCATGTAGTATTTCAGGTGCACGTAAAGAAAACAATATAAAATTTCAATTTTGAAACTAAATTTAAAGTGAAAAAACTAATCAAGATAGAAAGAGGCATAAGGATATGAAAAGGCAATTCAGAGAAATAGGAAAATTTCTTAAAAGCAATGAGAGTACCACAGTAAAATCATAAGAAAGCTACTTTCTTTCTTGTAGACTTTGGTTTGATTCTATTCAAAATTTAGATATATGTGTCTATTTAATTAATACCTTGCATACTTCCCAAAGGGATTATAACTAATTGAAAGTGAAGGCAGCAAAAACTTCCCAGGAAAGACTGAGAGGCACCAGGAGTAGGCGAGTGAGCCTCCTGGCGACCAAGTTGCAAAGGGAAATAGGAAGAGTTTTTAAACATCCAGCAAAATGATGCATACAAGTTTTCCCAAAGAAACAGATTTTCCCCTGGTTAGATTCAAGCACATGGGCAGCGAACTTGACATGTTCTGGTGAAAAATCAGAAGTCGGAATTGGCTCACAGGGTTCCCTCACTCTTGTAGGTATACTATGGCACTACTTACAGGTAAGATGAGTTTTTGTCCCAAAAATTAATTATGAATCTGTTAAAGTGCATGGACAGGTATTCACCTGAGACCCTAGGATGCTGTGCCAAAAGGCATACAAGTATCCATTCTGCTCTGAAACAAGTTGTTAACACTTAGCACTCTGGCCTCACACCTGTTCATCAAACACTTTCAAATCCTAAAGTAAACTGATTTTGAGTGGAACCATATTTTGATAGGTTCTGTAAGATGTTAACTTGAGAATTTATATCCCCAGCTATTTTGATGCCTCACCACATAACACAGAATTATTTAGTACTGCCCCTTACAGTGTGAGTTTAACTTTAACACTTTAGTTTAACACAGTTAAATGGTTCTTTCTCACAGTATTAAATCAAAGAAGTCAGTTGTTTTCTAAGGCACATTTGGAATCAGGAGACCATACTGTAATTCCTAATCCTGCCACTTTCTGGTTGTGTGAGACCAGAAAACAAAAATCTGTTAACTCTTTAAGCCTAAATCACCTCACCTCCAGACTGGGGAATACATGTCATAAAATCATAAAGATAGCGCTTTCTAAGAGGGTCAAAAGACATAATGTATTCCATAGCTCTATAAAACTGTTAAGCCATATTCAAATATTTATAACATCAATTTTATGGAGTGATTTTATGGGATTATTTAAGCTACCCAGAAGGCTTCTTGGAACCAAGAAATAAATTTTTGGGATGGTTCCTGGGGTGACAAGACTGGTGTTTAAAATACGCTACAATGGTATGTGTTTAGAGAAGGAACCTCTCCAGAAGTCAGTCTGCGTGAATTTTATACTCACTTCCAATTAAGGTTACATTTCCATTAGACATAACCTTTTGTCATAACCTCCTTAACTGCATAATGTCATTTTTCTATTATGGGTTCATCAGAATAGAGGACAGTTATGCGGAAGATCCACAATGATTTAAGGGGAGGTGTATGTTGAGACTGAGCTGAGGGTAAGGGGCGGGCAATTCTCCTCAGTCTTGCTTCACAGCGCGACCATCTCTCACAGAAGTGCCCCACAGAGACGCACAAATTACTCTCAGGGGAGAGAGGGAGGACAGATGCCATTCCATGGACCTCAGATGCTCTCTCCTCCGCATCATCCCCTCCTCCATAACATGGACCAACCCCTGAGAACAAAGTGACCTCTGGTGTATCTTACAAAGTTCCACTGAAACTGGTTCATCTCAAGAAAACCAAGTAGTGTCAACCTCATGGATCTTCTGCTAATACTCACAAACCATTCCATGCTCTACTTTTTAATATCTGCACAAATAAGATATCAATAATACATATAATTAAATCTATAAATGATTTTTAAAAATCTGGTGTCAACTTACTGATACCACAGTGATCCCAATGCATGAATTAATTCCTTTGATGTATATTCCCCAGAAATCACATGAAAAACTAATTCAAATTAGCCAAAAGCAACTGGCTTCTTTAGACAAAGTATATTGTTCTAAATCACTTCCCATGTTTAAGATATAAATTTTTACCTGGGCGTATTCATACACAAAACAAAAATTAGAAGGGCTGGGTTTGCTGAATTTCTGGAAGTTGCCTTTAAATTCCAAAAATCACTATAGGCAAACCTCAGGATGTTTCAGTGTTTGTGAGCTATATATTTCATCTCACCTCGTATAACAAATGCTTATTTCTGTGCCCTGGTAAGTAGAAAGATTTTGAGTCTGAGTTTTAAATTATTGCAGAGTTTTTTAAAATCAGTATAAAAACAGTATTATTGCAAAAAATGGTCAGTACAGTAAAACATTTTAGAGGTTAACCTCATTTCGAGGCAATTTTTTAAAAAGATTTAAATATTTACATGAGACAATGTACATTTCAATTCTGAAAGCTTTAGCAAATTATATAAGTAACTCCATTTCTATTTTAGGTGGTTTTCATATGGGTATAATGTCAGTCTCTCAATAAATAAATAAAATGTTCTGGTAGTTCTAGATTAAAGCCTATACTTAAAGCCACCAGTCTTTACTAACCAATTTACCACTAATGGACAACTACTTTTGTGTATGTAGGTTTTAATCAGAGGAAAAGTAGTTAGAACTTTTAATCTTATGGAAATTTAATTTAAAAGCAAAAAGGCAATTCCACTTTGCAATCTACATTGCCTACTTGATAAACTGAAGGCAGAAAAAACTAATGAAAGGTTATAACTTGAGCCGTAACTGAGAAGTTATCTGTGCATTAAAGATCTCATTGCAAAACACTCTTCGAAATAATCTGGAACACTTTCTTTAAAGTTGTTTAAATACTGACAATCAACCCACAGAATGAAGGAAATATTCCAGCGGAATGAGTCTTAGCTACAAAGTAACTCTCAATACTTTAAAAAGTATGTGTAAAACCTTTAATTGGCTCATTTTAACCATTCGTCTTTTTCTAGACAGGTTGAAAGAATAAAATATACATTTTTGAAAAAATCAGAGTTCTTTTTGAAGTGAAAGTTAAGGGTTCCTAAATGCCACAGAGCCACTTTCCCTGTAAGATTATAACAAGGTAATAAAAGTCAATTAAAAACTATGATTGAAAAGATGATTTCACTTGAACATAGAGATCTTAGAAATATACTGGAAGTTTTGAATTTGGGCAAAAGAAGAAACCAGGTCAAATGAGGGCCTAGACATGTAAATATTGAAAAGAAAAAGGTATCCAATTATGGCTGGCATTTAAAAGATTCAATTCAACAAAAAAATTTGCACTCACGCTGCTATGAACACAATGGTACAGCAGCCACTTCTGAGAAAAGGTGTGGAGAAAGAAAGAAAAAGAAAAAAAAATTACATGCTTCCATTTTCTCCCAAATCTTCTCAAGGCTAATTCTTCCTTTTCATTTAGGTAACAAAATAGTTAAAGGTAAGGTCATCAATAGTAGGGGGTGAGTAAGGCTGTGAGGGGGGTAGTTTGATGGAGATAACTGTTAAAGGCTTGATGAGACAGAAATGGGCAGGAAGCAGAGATTCTGGAGAGTGGAAAAGGAACCTTCTAAGGAATGGTGGCTCTGCTTTCTCTTTGGACACTTGCGTTCAGGACGGTAGAGCGACCAGTCAGTACAGCTGTGTGTTTTTCTCCAGCCACCAACAGCTGCGCTGGAGCACAGCGGAGGAAGTCAAGGGCTGTATTTGACAAGGGATGAGGTTTTGCTGGGTATCACGATGCAGGGAGAAAGACTGAGAGAGTTAATGAATATTCATAAGGAGTGTTTTGATTGCTGAGCCACAGAATTAAGCTAAGTATTAGAAAAGTATTTAGATAAAAGGATTAATATTCTCAAGAAAGTTAAACAATTAATGGAGTGAAGGTATTAGAGCACGTGAGATGGAAGGATGGGAGATGGTCGCCTAAGATGCTTGAAAGTGAGATTTTGGGGGTGATGTAGTTAAGTGAGTACAAGGTCGAGGGTATGGCCATGGGAGTAGGTGACGGAGGAGGTGAGAAGATCAAAGGACTGAAAAGCCAGGGTTTCAGGTGGGTCAGCCACATGCAAACTGAGAGCCATGGAGGGCGTGGTGGAAAAGTACAATCATCCAGACGCAGACATCTGTGATGAATGAAAGGCGGTGAACAACGTGCAAGGTTGGGAATTGTAGTCTGATGACATAAACTGAAACCTTATATCCCATTTCTTAAAAAAAAAGATTTTTCTAACAACTAATGCTCATACTCTACCACGTTGGCCTATTTATTTTCTTTATACTACATCACATTACATATCATTTATTTATATGTATTTGTCTTGATCCCCTACCAAAATGTAAGCCTCATGAGAGCAGGACCTTGTCATCTGGGTCACTGCTGTCTCCCGGGGGCTTAGAACAGTAACAGGCACATCTTAAGCATTGCTGACTGAGTAAAATGAATGAATGAATGAAACTATTAGTCCCTTACAATGTGTCAGGCACTGTGCTAATTCTTAATGAAAAGACAAAGATTTATTTTATTTTTTAATTTTTAAAAATTGAATTATAGTTGATTCACGATGCTGTTAGTTTCTGATGTACAGCATAGTGATTCAGTTATACTTTTGTATATCCTTTTTCATATTCTTTTTCATTATAAGCTATTACAAGACATTGAATATAGTTCCCTGTGCTGTACAGTAGGACCCTGTTGTTCATTTTGTATATAGTATTTAGTATCTATAAATCCCAAACTCCTAATTTATCCCTCCCTTCTTTCCCCTCTGGTAACCACATGTTTGTTTTCTGTCTGTGGGTCTGTTCCTGTTTTGTAAATAAGCTCATCTGTGTCATTTTTTTTTTAGGTTCTACATATAAGTGATATATGATATGTGTTTTTCTCTGTCTGACTTACTACACTTAGCATGACAATCTCCAAGTCCACCCATGTTGCTGCAAATGGCAGTATTTCATTCTTTTTTATGGCTGAGTAGTAGACACAGATTTATAATATTATTAGTTTTCTTTATGAAGCTTTCACTCCATAGGGAGGTTTAGTTCTTGAAATGGATGAAAACACTACAAAATACATGCAATGCATCCTAAATGTCATAGAAACTGCTCTAGGTGTTCAAAGGTAAAAAGGTCATTCCTCTGTCTTGACTGAAGCGTCACTTCTTTAAGGATGCCTTCTCCATTCACCCCTGTACAGGGCAGGTACCCTGTTATATCTTTTCATATCATCACCTTCAACTCATCACAAAGATAGTTAAATAATTCCATAATTGACTTCTAAATGTGTGTTTCCCACCTGAAAATGTGTGCTCCACAAGGAGGGGAAGCCTCTACCTTTTCTGACACTGTCGCCTCCAATCCTATTCACAGATGACTGCCAGAGTGACCGTCCTACGGGACAAACAGCTTAATGACAGAGCAACTGGCGGGAAATGTCACACAAATGATAGAGATTTCCTTAAGATTTGTTGACAATGCAGGGAGACAGTTGGCATCTTGTATTGTACAACACTCTCTCAGACAACACATCCATCATGCTTTATATAACCGGCTCTCCGTTTCATATGCAAAGCGGTGAGTTGAGTCGTATTCCTCTATTATATACCTGGGCCTTATTTACATACTTGTTTTGTTCGGGAACGGTTAGGGGAAGAGATTATTTAATTCATGTTTTACCTATTCCATGTCTAGCCAACAATATCTCACGCTTAGCATCCATTTATTCATAGTTCCTTTCTAACGACTGGGGGGACAACTTGTTTTCCGGTTTATTTTCCCTCTGCCTTCCTGAAAAGCCAAGTAGCTATAAATCCCGTGGACAATTGCTGTTACTCCCGCTACCAGGCAGTTAGGGGAAGGCAGATGACACAGTGGATCACATTAACAAGGCAGCCAGAATCCATTAGCTCGCTGCACAATGCTGGATACGCCTGCAATGGGGGTTAGTCCTCTCAACGTCACAGCCTGTGTAACAGAACGATTTCTGTGATCATCATGTCCTATTTTCTAGTGACCAGTATTACGTTCTTTGATACAGTTTAATGGGCTCTTGTGGCTCTGTCTGTCCAGACATTCTTGGAATCGAGCACAACTGTATTTGCTTGTGATATGTCCCCTTTTAGTAAAACACACTTGCAAAGTTGAAAATATTCTGGTCATTCTCAAGACAACTGGTGGGAATATAACCTGGGTACATCCTTCCTGGAGGGGTTGGTGACACCTACCAAACTTTTTAATGAACATAGAACAATTTGACTTGGCAATTTCACCTCTAGGAAAAAGTCCTAGAAAAATGCTTTCACATTTGTACGAAAGTGTACATATGAGGAGGTTCACTGCAACTGTTTGAAATAGCAAAAAACTGAAAGTAATCCAAATGTCTAACACAAAAAGAATTAAATAAGCTATGACACATGTACACGTACAGAGAAAATGCTATGCAGTTCTCTAGAATGAGACAGAACTAAATGCATTGACTGAACCTCCAACTTGTAGTAAGTAGAAATAACAAATCACAGGATCATAGGTACAATATTATACCATCTGCACACCATGAAACTGTGTATGTTCATGTGTGCATAAATTAACCAAATAGTTAATAGTCATTCATGATGAAGGGTTTTGAACCTTGAGTTGAATACTTCTCTGCTTTGGGGCTGTGTCCTGGGTACTGTTAACACGACAGCATCCTTGGCCTTGGCCGTTAGCCACTTGATACCAGCAGCAGCCCCGCCCCCACCCCCCCAGTTATGCGTACCCAAAATGCCTCCAGGCATCACCATATGTTCTGTGGGGGGCAAAATCACCTCTGACTGAATACCCTGATGCTATAGTGAGTTGCTTAGACATAATGGACTTTGAAGAAAGACCAGATAGACTGACACACTTATTTACACGTCATATATGTGTGATTTCTTAAAACAAGCATTTCTTGTGCTGTTGTTAATTTTTTGTAACAAATTATCATTCTCTCTGGCTCCACTCAGAGTAGGATTGTCCATGCCCCATCTAATTCTCAAATTTCTCCTCCATTTTGCTAAGGTACTTAGAATAATTATATAGAATTTACCAAATACTCTGATAAGAAACACTATGCTTTAACTTGTTGTTTAAGTGTCTTAAGGCAATTTCCTCTCCTGTGAAATAGACGTAATAAAAATTATCTCACAGGGTTTCTATGTCATGTACAATAACAGACACATTGAAGTAGCTAATTTCCCCTATTTTGTTCCATAGCATATTAGCATCTAAATTATTAAGATAAAAGGTTATTTTTTTGAGGAGGATGAAACAGGCCTCATGAGAGCAAGGTCACAATGCCTGATTTCTTTCCCCACTGTGTTTCCAGTACCTACACCAGTGCCCCGCACAGAGCAGGAGCTCAGTACGTGTGGCTAAGGGACTAAAAGCACACCCGCCTCGCGTGCAGTACAAATGGGCAACTATCTCTAATCTAAAATACTAGTTGTTGAGTGATGCATTGACTTCAACATTTAAAAGACCAAGTTACACACGGAGTTACCTCTACTTAGAAAGAAATTAAACTAACATAATTATCATGACTATTACTGATGAACAACAGCAGCTTAAAAATAACAGGCTTAGTAATCATCTACACCCAGTAAATGCATATTGCATCACAACATTATCACTTGTATTAGTTTATATATTTTTTCATAACTTGGTAAAGGGAATGAGTTGAAACAATATCGCTTTTCTTTTCACGACTAGTTATGCTGGATGGGTATCATAGACTCAGAGTCAAAAATAACCTCTGAGGTCATGTCATCTGACCCCAGGCTTCAAGGAGGGATCAGATTTTATTTTTTAGTAATTCCAATGTAGCAAAAGAGATATGTTTCTTTAATAACTCTAGATTCTCTAAAATCCATCATGTAGTTGCAAGAAATCGTAGGGGAAAATGTCCCACCTGGACCTAGCTTTTCTTGGTTTTTAGGGACCACATCATGAGCCCACCACATCATGAGCCCCCAGATGGTCACCTGTCTAGTGCTAAATAGTGCTAAAGAACCTTCTGGATCTAAAATGATCCACATTTTGTAGGATGCTGTTAAGAGCCGGTTTCAATGTGCAAGGCATGCGTTGACTGCTGGACCTAGATGCACTGGAAAGTAAAAGAGCCAGCACATCTGGTGCTGACTGATAAGCACCACGACCGAGTTTGTCCCTTCAAGCCTTGCCCCTCCTCTCTGGGGCATCATGAGGCATCAGGAAAAGGCTCCCATGCCACGTTCCCCTGCTCAAGCTGCGGGCATCTGTCAATGCAAGTGGTTTTCTCCTGACCCTGTGCCCAAGGGGCCCTAAGACTGCCAAGATGAGCTCCAAGCCCCCTTCAGGGACATCTTGGAGGGTACTCAACCTTGGGGATCTTCCCCTTTGGATTACAGGACACCAGAGGTGCCAATGAAACAAATCAGTGTGTTAGATTGGAAATTATGTAATGTGTGTATTTCCTGGCATCAGGCAGAACCAAAAGAATCTGAGCCTAAGTGACAGTCATCATTTACTAAATTTTCTTTTTGTTTGTTTGTTTGTTTTATTGTGTAGATGTTACATGACACAAAAATTTCCATTTTAATCACTTTAAATATACAATTCAGTGGCATTAATTAAATCCACAATGTAGAAACATCACCACTATTTATTTCCAGAAAGTTTCATCACCCCAAACAGAAACTCTGTATCCTTTATGCAATGACTCTCCATTTCCCCCTCCCCTCATTCTCTGGTAGCAGCTAATCAACTTTCTGTCTGTATGCTTTTGTTCAGTTAACTTTAGTAGTACTATTTAAGATTTATTTAGCACTGAGCATATGCCAAGCATTGTGCTAAGTGCTCTACATGAATTAGCTCACTTAATACTCATAACCACCCTAAGGGGTCCCTGGTTAACCCTTTTTCTGAGCTGCACTCATTCCTCTCAGTCAGTTCAATGAAAAAAGAACCGCTGGATGCCAAAATACTCCATTTATGGCATTTAAATTCAAAGAGAAAGATGAAACAATTTTGCTCCAGGCAGTCTTTTCAAGTCCAAAGAAGTGCTAGTTTTAAGCAATGCTTGCTGAAAGAGCACATCTGTTAAGGTTACTGTTAAGGACTATTCTTGATTTGGTAACAATAAAAGGAAATGAAAATTTCTTCACCAGAATGCCTGTTGAAGTCCTCCTCACAGAAACTTTGCACAGACCCGTTCCTGTGCTGGAAATCGCCAACTCGCTCCAACCCGCTACTACACACCTCGCCTGTTACTCAGATGATGGGTGTCCGCTTTCAGCCTCACTTCTTTCTTATACCCATTCCGTCTGAGGCGCTGCCCCTTCCTCCCTCCCGTCATACACCCTTCACTGAGTCACATTCACGCCTGTTCAACTCAGAACTCACAGCTTCAGATATATTCATCCCAATACAATCTATAAGTAAGCACTGCCTTATCCTTTTTGTACATATACAAGCCAAATTCATCAGAATCAGGTGAGAACTATTACCAGTAAGTCATTAACTAGGCCTCTAGCGGCTCCCCCGACCATCTAAGGATACCTGCTTTCCGCTAACAGACCCCTTCGTGTTAGAGCAGCATCACCCAGCAGGAAAGACGGCACACTGTATCTTCAAGTCCCTGATGACACGCGTATACATTTCCACAGCGCAGCCCAGGTTCATCATTTAAGGGACATAACCACAGAAGTAATACACAATACCCTGCTGAAGGTATTAAGTGGATTGAATTTTATGATTAAAGTTGAGTTAAAAAATGTAAAGTGATTAGCACCATGTTGGGCATATGCTACGTTTTCAATAACGACCAGCTGATGTATCAGGAAATTTTACAAGGCAGTCCAAAATAAGGATTGAAATTGTTTTTGCATAATAAGAGAAATGGTACATGTCATAATAGAGGGGAAAGTCTTAGTTGATGAAAATACCTTGATGATTCTTTGGGTATGAAAAATGCTGTTTCTTCCCCTGCTGCCCAGAGCATAAGAGAGAGGAGAGAGAGTGGAGAGATGGGGGGGGGGGGGAGTGTGGCAGAGGGAGACGGAGAGAGAGAGAGAGGGAGAGGGAGAGAGAGAAATTTAAAGGGCTTGAATTGAAAGCTACAAAGAGAGGCTAAGGGTCCCAGGAAAAGGAGAGTGAGTCTACAGAGAGAACAGAAGAATGATGCCAGGACTTAAGGGTAGAAGAGCTCCTGCCTGGGAAGAATTAACTCTGCAGGAGTGAATTTGTGGAACCAGAAGCTTTTATTATTTTGAAGGCCCTTTCAGGAAAAAGAGATATCAGAATACATAACTATCGCTAATTGCACAAAAGTATATGACCAGGTGAGCACCTTGCTAGGGCTCCCCGCAAGGCCTTGAGAGAAGGAAACAAGGTCAGATAAGTAGAGCAGAAGCTTAAGCTTCATAGGCTTGGTGGAAAATCTGCCTCTGACTCTGTGGCAAGAAATAGTCAAAGAATGGGATCGCTATTTCCTTTTGGTTTTGGATTTTTGCTTTTTTCTTACTTAGTCCTCAGCCTTTTAGCTTCAAATCTTTGCTTAAAATCTGGCTATACATTATTTGTACTGGCCTTACTTTGAGCAGAATGAAGGACATGAAAGGAGATGGGTGGTTGGTTGGGCCAAGGCGATTCCAACATGGAGGAAGGAAAACACTCAGCATCCAGGCAGCACAAGGGGAGCAGGGTACCGTGCAAAATGTCCAAGTAGAACCCGATAGCGGCCCCTTGGGATGTGGGAGTTAAGCTGCGGAGGTGATCCTTCTCAAGACCTGAGAGCAGATGAGCTCCACATGGGAGACAGTAGTAAGAAGGAGATCAAGTCCGTAATTTAATCTCCACAGGCAGGAAATGAGAAGAGGAAAAACACTGCCAACCAAGGCAGACAGACAGAGAGAAGGGAGAGCAGTAAGAGCCCACGTGTGTAGGAGCTGCCAAGCGGGGAACAGCACAGCCCTTCCAGACGGGCTTTGGGTTTCTGCCACCCTGTGTTTAACGCCAAGCTCTTCAATTGGATAGCTCTGGCACCTGGGGCGACTCACTTACTTCTCTATCCTTTCCCCTTAGAATGTGAGTCAAAACACCCCCAACAGAAAGTTGTTGCAATACAACAGCCTGAAGAAAATGTCATGTCAAGGAAACCAAAGAAAAAGGGGGTTGCTAGAAAGAGTATGGCTGCAGAAAGATCAAGAGATGTGAACCCTTTGGAAATAGTGATTAAGAAGTTATCTTTGATTTCCGAGTCATTCCAGTAGTGGGGTGAGGTCTACGGTAAATGAGTACAAGTGTGCAACACACGTCTCCTTTTCGTCTGCCTTTCAAGGTAAACTTGAAGATAAAGATTTGATCTCAGATAATATGGTATGAATATTTATTAATAATGTCAACAAACTCTAATACTTCTCCTCATTCTGTTCCAACATAAGCTAACATTAGTTGATTGATTCTAATCTAATTGATTTTAGACACTAAATCTTGCCTCACTCAGCGTAGGGTGAAAAATTATCTGTGTAACAGAGATTCAGCACCTTTTGGTTTGTAATTAAGTTTTGTGACTTACGAGTAAAGCCCCCTTCCCATCAGTCACTGAGTAAAGGTTTTGGCATCCTCTAATATGAAACTTAATTTTGATTCTTGTCTATTCAGGACTGTTTCCAGGTCTCTGTATTTTAATTGATTTCTCTGTTATAAATGGGCAAAACTAGAAAGAGCGTAATGAATAATAAGTTGTCATGTTTACAGAGTCTTATTAGACTGACTGATTTTCAAGAAAAGAGAAACACAAATAGTTGTAGTTAGCTGGTTTTATTTTCCTTGAATCAAACATTTTTAAAGAGAACAATAAGAAGTAGCACCAATATACTCAGCTTTCTATAAAAAAGAAAAGGGTAACGTTCATTTTAAGACTGGAGTTGAGCCTTTTAAAATTCAAAGGGGGAAATAAAAACATGCTTGAGTGAGTGATTTATATTTGAAAGGCTTCTCAAGGCAAACGAAAACACAGCTCATCTAAGAAGAAGAAAGAGTTCCACATCTTAAAAGACTAAGAATATCAGAGAATTCCTTTAACTTGTTTTGTTAAGGCTTTTGATTAAACAAGAAGTCGAAGTTCACTCTTATTCAGCCTTATAATTACCTTCAGGCTGAATACTGAGAAAATTGGCAATAAAAACCCATCTAACACTTTACAGTCTACTTTTCACACATTTAATCAGCTGTTTGCTTGCCTTCCAGGCCCCAGCAGTAGGAGTTTATCAGGAAGTCTTCCCCTGAAAATTACAACCGCTGGGTTACAGCTTCACTCTTCTTGAGAGCAATTTCTTCTGGGGTTCCCATATCAGACAGGAACAGTAGTTAGCAATCACTTAAAAGGTATTACTATTATTTTTGTTTCCACCTGTTCTTTCCCTGTCATTTAGATAAAATGCTCCCCTGTGCATTCGACAGAGATATAAACTCCCAAGAGGAAAAACACTGCATTTTACTTTCCACATCTTCACACATGTCACGTTGTGCGGCGTGCGCCCAGGAACTCCATAAATATTTAATTTAGGTAATTTGGCACTTATATTCCACAAAGTTTGCTGCCATTTTCAAAGGCATTTAATCATCTTTACGGTGCAGTGGAGGCCAAATACCAGAGCAGAAAGAGCACAGGTTGCTTTAATTCATCAGCCTGATTCCTTATTTCCCCACTTTACTGGCTGTACAGTCCAGAGGAAAATTACTTTACCTTTTTGAACTGCAGTTTCCTCGTCTGGTAATATTAACTACTCTAGAGGGCTTCTGTAGGGATCAGGGGTCAGGTCATCATAATAACTAACATGCACTGAGCCAATGCTGCAGCCATCGGTATGTATCAACCAAGGTAATCTTCTCAACAATGCAATAAAATAAGGATTATTACTTAAAACAAGGAAACAGAGACATATGAAAACTCAGTAGCTTGCCCCAGTCCACACAGGTGGTTAGTGGCAGAGGCTGGATGCATACCCAGAGAACCATCTTCCAAGCCCATCTTTAACTCTTAACCATCATGCTACACTGCCTCTTTATTATTGCAGAAAGTGCCCTTAGCCAGGCAGATGGAAGTAACTACTGCTATGAGAAACTGTAATGAGCAGAGTCCTAGGTCACCCCAACAGGCCAAGGCCAACCAGACCGGGTGCGGAAATCCTCCGGGGCCTGCGAGCTTCTACCACTTGGGCATCTCAGCTCTGCTTGAACGTGGAGGCTGGGTCATCCCACGATGATCAGTTTGTTTCTTATTTGGAGCTCAAACTCGTCTCCTGGTAAATCGACTAGTTTTGCACACTAGAGCCACACATAATCCCCCAAATTCACGCACTAGTTCAGCTCTCCATGTCCTTGAGGGTAGTTTGCATACTACTGTTCAATTTTCTTTTCTTTTTCTCATTTCTTGGTTAACATCTAGGGTTTATTCAACCATCCTCTTATATCTGCCAAAGCTTTCACACGCCTCCCAGTAACTATTTCCCAATCACACTCCCAGTTGCCAGTAACTTCTCAAAATTTGTTGGCCAAAGTGAATGTAATATTTCACCATGGAATAAGTAATACAGAATTCAGGGAGACTATTACTTATATTATTTTGCATACTGTTTCTATTAACACAGACTAAGTATGTATTTTCTTTCAGAGCTAGCCCTTTATACTTTAGCTCATATTTAACTTGGATCAGCAGTCAAGTAAAGCACGAAACTGTTAAATTTGGTTTCCTTTGTCCTGTGCAATTATTTTTTCTAACCCAAATGTAAAAAGGTATTTATATTTTATTAATGTTCATTGAATGCCTACCATATGCAAAGCATGATGCCAAGCCCTGTGAGAAACCTCAAATCGTAGGTTTCACTTCTATTCTCAAGGAACCTGTACTCCAGCAGGAGGAAAGAGGAAACAGGGGGAGGAGAGAAAGGACAACTAGAGGAAAGAAGAAAGTCGGAGGGGAGGGCAAAGTGCACAATGAATGTGGGCCCAAGATGTAAGCGATCAGAATTAAGAATCTAAGAATGAAACACTAGTAGCAGTAGCATGTCCTTATTTGAAAGCTGAAAGTAGGACAACTACAGGAGGTGTTTTTAAAAGTTTGTTAAATGCCAGAGTGTGATTTTGATCCCCTCATGCCCACAACCTGAGTAGCTTTGAATCTTGGTTCTGTCTTTTGCCATATTAGCTATGTCATTAGCAAATATGAGTCACCTTCTTTAACTCGACTCTATCCCCATATATTTGATATTTAACTCTGGCCTTAGTTTCGATCTAAAAAAAAATTACCTATAATATATTTTATTCTCTCGAAAAGCAGCAGAAGTCCGAAGGAAGCCACCTGTCAGCTGGATAAAACTGACTGCTATGGGTTTGTTGTGCCTAAGCCCTCGTGGCTTGTTTCAGAAAGCTTACACGAAGAAAGAAATGGAAACTAGCCACAGATGAGAACCCTCCAGAGAGAAGGACAGACTCTCTTTGGGAGCATCAGAGATTGAGTGGAGAGAAAGCAGTGGCCACATCCCAGCTCCCCCTTCTACTAAACTGGGTTAAATTGTTCATATTATCATTGTTCCTTCCTATGTTCTGCCCCGTTTTTATTCTGCCACCATGAGCAGATTTGTTAGCAACCACAGTTCATAGTTTGCAGGAGTCACTAAGTCATCGATAAAATCATACTTATGTTTAAAGGAGTGACTTTCTTTCCGATTCCAGTCATCCTGAGAACCACAGAACATTAACATTTTCTTTCTGCAAACACGTGGTTTAAAAATAATATTAAATTCACAAGTGAGCTCGTTTTTTAAAACTGGAAATTCCTCTATGGCACAAGAAGAAGCCAAACAGCAGATTCGGATTTTATGGTCCACGTGGTGACCACAAGATCCTTGAAGAGCTGCCCTTCAGTTTAAGTGCAGGATAGGAACACACACACACACACACACACACACACACACACACACACTCAAATAAAACATTCGCCAGCACAGGAGGTCAGCAGGAGGCACTGTTTTGCCTGTACTTCGGCAAGGAGAAAAAAGTGTTTGCCCTTATAGAGTTTTGAAGTTTAAGTTTATACCACCTGGGTGGTATACCACTAGGCAAAGAAATTAACACAAATATTGATCATAATACTCCTAGTATACCTGCAGAAGCAAATGCAAAATTCTTCTGGAGGGAAGAGGCCTGAGGTTTCACAGGCAAAGCTTCAATGAAAGTAAGGTCAGACATAAAAAAAAAACCCAACCAACCAACCAACCAAACAAACAAACAAAACACATGAAACAACACTGCATCATGAGCAAGAGTCAGCAAAAAAGGTAAAAGGCAGATTGAGATGCCCTTGAACTTCAGACAATACAGCAATGTGATAAAGGTTATAATGTAATATAAGTATGTTTAAAGATATAAAAGAAGGAGCCAAAACTATAAGAAATGAATAAGAACATAAGGGAAAAGAGCCAAAATTTGAAAACTAGAACTCCTAGAAATGAAAAAGATAGTTATGGAACTAAAAAAATTTCAGTGGACAGGCCTACAAAGGATTAGACAAAGCTGAGAAGAGGAGATAACTGATGCAGACTAGGGGATAGATATGAAGAAATCACAAAGGCCACAGTACTGAGAGATAAAGAGATGGAAAATACTAAAGAAAGTTGAAGAAGCATAGAACGACAAGGGCCAACATATGGGGAGTCCAGAGGAAAGAGGAGAGTGAGAGAGAAGCAATATTCCAGGACACAGTCTGAGTGTTTTCCAAAACAGATGAAAAAGATGACTCCTCAGATTCAATAATCTAAAAGAGCCCCAAACAAGATAAATAAAAATATCAATGCCAGTACTGAAGCCACAGACTGGGAAAGGGAGGTCTTCAAAGTCATCAGAACAAAAATGTATTTTCAAGTGAACTACAGGTGAACGGAATGCAGACTTCTTAACACAAATCTCAGAGTTGGGAAAATCGGTGGAATGCCTACCTCACAGCGCTCCAAGGAAGCAACCTGGAATTCCACCCCTAACTCACCTAAGAGGGAAAATCGCGCCAAGCCCATTTCAGACCAATACTCCTTCCTGTTACCAAATTAAAAACAAACAAAAACTCTCGCCAAAGGCTTTTTGACCGCACCTGCGTATGACGGAACTTGGGTACTTAAGCCATATTTTCTAACAGACTCATTCTAAGAGCGTTCTAAAGTAGGTCCTTCAGGAAGAAAGAAACAAAACACAGAAGAAAGAAATTGAATGCAAGAAGCAAAAATAATGTGACTATAAATAAAATGTGTCCTAGACATATTGTGAATTAGAGAAAACTGAGTGCCAGGTAGCTGTTCACCTCTATCTACCACTTTTTAAAGTCTTTCCAGGATACCCAGTTTGTACCTTCCCCTATCATATTTCTAATGAATAGATGTTCATCAGCTTATGTATGTAAAACATATTAGAAGTTATGAACGAGAAAGTTGTAGAACACTCCCAACCAAAGGATGGGGGTGCCCAAGGGGGAAAAAAGAAATCTTGTACCCAACATGTGCATTCTTATTAGCAACCCCAGAATTAAAAATTTAAAGTCTACTCTTTGAGTGGTAGCAGGCTTCTATAACACTGGCTTTCCGATCTGAATGACTCCGTCTAATGAAAATGTATCAATAGTGTGATTTTTCAAGACATGTTGTTAAGCGGGAAAAAGCAATGATTAGGGAAGAGATATAAAGGAAATCTAATATTCACTATATGCTCGTTGTCCTTTTAAATTTTATACCATGTACATATATTGCTTATTCAAAATATTAATGAAATACTCAGTTAATTAATTTTAGAATAGTATCAAAGAAAAATCTAAAAAGTGACTTTTATTTGGTTTGTTTTGAGTAAAAAATGAGGTGATAAGGATATTAGGAACTTAGGGATATATAATATAAGTTCTATTCAAAGGTGATCCATTGAAAAAAATATCAGTATTTTTAAAGTAAAAGTGAAGATCTTTTCCAAAATCCCAAACCACGTGGTTTTTTTTTTTTTTTGGAGACCTGCCTTCTAACAGAGTGAAACCTATTTTTCTTCCCTTACGTTAACTCCATGATATGTCCTCATTTCCAGTGTTAATTAGGTGGGCCTTAAAATAAAAGAGTCTGAAAAACTTCCCCATCAGAGCTGTTATCTATTATACATGACTGATACATGGAAAGAGAAAGATTTTTTTCCAATTAACCTGGAGGACTTGGAAGAATGACTTTGAGATTTAACACTGAGACCTTTCAACTAATTTTTGAATAATACAAAAACCTAAATTTCCATAAAACATTAATTTTTTAAGATTTGCATTAGAACTAAAAAAAAGAAGTTCTAAGTAAGTGTAAAGAATGCAAATTCCTAAATTGAACATTTAAAACCAATAAAGTATAGGAAAATTATACTTAAAGCTGATTTATAAACCAAGAAAACTAGTCATTTCTTATTCTTAACTCTTATTTTATAACATCTCAGGGTATATCCAGCTAATTTAAGGCCATTTAAAAGCTTCAAACAGTTCTGTATATAAAGTGTTACTTAAAATGCACAATATAATTGCATCAAATGTCATTTATTGAATACTAACCGCATCTAAGACATTGTGTTGTGCACCTTGCTTCCATCATTTAATCTCCAGAACAAATCCACGAGGTAGGTATTATTATCTTCATCTTAGATACATAAAAATTAAGGCATACAAAAATGAAATAACATAGAAAAGGCCAACAGTACAGCTAGGACTCATACCGACATCGCTGACTCCAATTTTTGCGTTCTGCCCACTATGTGGAATGTTTCAAGGGGAACAAGGGATTGGCAATAACATTAAGCAAGGAAAGGGTTATTTAAAAGAGGTTAAGAGTTATTTAAAAGAGGATCACCAACATAAAAGTCTTAAGTACTCAAGTTCACTCATACGCAGGTGCAGTCAAAAAGCCTTTGGCGAGAGTTTTTGTTTGTTTTTAATTTGGTAACAGGAAAAAGTAACATTGGGATCTAAACTCCTAATTCATCCAAAGTTCATCAATACACATTCATTCATCAAATGTAAGTCATTCACTTTTATCATTAAAGACCAAGTTTGAAGATCAAATGGGTCTCAGTAAAAATGACTGGAGGCCCCACCTGGGGCAAATTAACAGCTCCCTCCTTGGGTCTGTTCCCACATTACAAAAGCTAGACAATGATCTGCTCCGTGTCTTGTCTCTTCCCTTGAGAAATTCAGGTCTGGAAAAGTGACTTTAGTAGACACTCAGAAGGATGAGAAGCTGAGCTTCCTTCATCCCGTGTTTTCATTACAACAAAGTTTATCTAATGGCTTTTGTGTGTGAAGTTTGTTATTTGTTTAGCTAGAGTAAAATGAATTCAAACTAACACTGAAAAAAAGATCACCGTTGTTGGTAAAGCAAAGGTATCTAAAGTTTTTCTTTCTTTTTTAACTATGTGAGCTCAGCATTTTTACTCAAATTCTCCTCATGTCCCACAGAAAGATATACATTTTGGTAACAGAATTTCACTATGAGTCATTTTGGTAAAGCAAAGTACGCTATGGTCAGAAATGTTCTGAAATTTTTCCTTTGCTTCTGAATTTTTTCAGTCTTTCTGTGTAAAAGGATATAAAATGATGTAAACTTCTGAAAAATATGCCTTTTAGAAAAAAACTACATGATCATGAAATTAATCAATATATTATTTTAATGATGAAAAATGTGCTAGTTTAACCAAATCAGGAAATTTAGTACAATTTGACATTAACAATAAATGCTCACTATGCATACCCGAACTGCTAGCAAAATAACTTTGTTACTACAAACAAACTGAAAGATTTTTCCACCTATACTATAGCAGTAATAATATAAACCTTTACAAATCAACCAATCTCAAGTAATTTGAAGTTACCTTGGAGGTAAAGCAACATTCACATACGCCTCAAGCTTCATTTCATCTTTGTGAAACTACAGATACCAAAAAATTACAAAAACACTTAGGAATGCAACTTAAATTTATATTCATTTAATTACTCATGGAAAATCTCATCTCGCATTTTGATCTGTGGTCAAGAAACCCATTATTTTATACACACACACACACACACACACAAAGCCATTTACCACCAAAATGTCTGATTTTCTTTTCTTTGATAGTGCAGCATATTTTTTTAGCTTTACCGTTTGATATCAACTTTTTCCCAGTTATAAGCATTTTAATTTGATTTAAGTCAGCAGTTACTTATAGAGGACTCTGAAATCTTTCAGTTATACTGTAAATCATGCCTGAAAGATTTACTTTTAGTATAAGAAGACAGCTTTGCATATTAATTAGGCCCTCAGACACATGTTTGCTGAGGGTTAGCGATTGTGCGGTAAACACAGCAAGGCAGTGATAGAACCCTTAAACTGTAGCATGTACATTTCTAACACGCTTTATTGAGTTATCCAAGAAATAATCACCGTGCTAAATCCAAGTTAAACATGTGATGGAATACTAGGATGTTTAATTTTTAGAATGAAGTTATGCTGCACAGGTGGGTGGCCAGACACAGTGGCTAGAAAAGAAGGCCATGAAAAATTAATTTTACTCGGTACAAAACATGCACATAGCCCTTCTGTGAAGTTGGTAAGTGGATTCAGCCATTTCACTAAGACACACATGATGCAGAAAGAGACTAAGTAAATTAGGGGGAGGCGGTTCGGAGGAGACCTCAACTAAAGTAACCGGGGTTGGTAAAGTTCATGCACATTAAGACTGTCTTTCAAAAACAAGCGTAAATCCTATTACTTCATCCTCAGAGATTCCATTGTGAGGGCTCAACAGATGGCCACTGGGGCCAGGAATTCATCTCCTTTCTAAGCTCTCAGGCAGCAGGCAAGTCCAGCAAGGCCAAATTTAGGCCATTCCGGTACTCAGGAAATCTTGGCAATCCTGGTGCTCTCCCTGCCTTGGGAGAGAAGCACTGACCCAGTCTTCACTGTTAGAGACACCAGGACTATCTGGTGGTTGAAGGGGTGGGCACAGTAAAAAGCACAGACCTCGCAAGTGATGGCAGGAGGATGAATTCCTAAGCCTGTTAAGGATCGGAAGACTTGAGTTCTAAATTGCAGATCTGTCTCTACAATTAAACACCATATATAAGTGACTTCACCTCTCGGTGCCTTAATTACCTCATCTGCCACGTGAGACTACAGGACCAGAGGACCCTGAAAACCTTTCAACTAATATTCAAAGTTGCCCAGCAAACATGGAAGCAACCACATCATCTTTTTCCTCCTCCTGTACATACACCTTTGTTTATTCATTCAACAAATATTTGTGGAGCACCTATTAAGGGGCAGGCCTTATATTATGTCTCAAAGATTCAAAAGTGAGCAAGTTCTACCTTTTACCCCCATGAAATGCAACGCCTGGCGTGGAAATGAAGTGAGGAGACAGAGACAAGAAGTTGAAAACTGGGTAGATTAGAAGGGGTCAAGTCTTGAATGTCATGTTAAGAAACGTGATCTTGATCCCGAGGGCAATGGGAGACACTGAGGTTTTTTCCATGTGAGCTGATGTGATCAGATTCGTGCTCTGATCGTCTGTGGAGACTAAGTTGGAGAGAGAGAGCCCTGAGCCCTGAACAACTATAGCTGTAACCAGAATGGAAAGAAAGGGAGCCCAGTGAAGAGAACCACGAGGAGCTGACTGGGGGCGGGGGCGGGGACCGCTCAGGGGCAGAGCGCACGTGTAGCATGCGCAAGGTCACGGGGGAGGTGACGAGTTCAGTTTGGGGGTCTCTGGCTTCAAGCTTCCCAAAGGAGCATCGGGTGTTTGAGTCTGGATCATCGTCCAGAGAATGAAATAGCAGTTGGTTCTCTTGATCAACGACGGGAGACTCTCTAGTAGTTCTTATCTATTTGGAAATGATAGAACTCTTAAGAGATCTTTAAGAGCCCAGTTCTCACTGCAGAAAAACATGTGCATGCACAGATATTCAGAGAATCCATAGACCCCTGAAGTCCATCCATAGACCCACAGGGGTCCAGGAATTCCAAGGGAAGACTCCCTGCCAGGGGTGAAAAGAAGACAGGGGTGGGAAAAGGAAGTAACTCAGAGCTCCTTGCCCCGACTAGATCAGAGGAATGTGGAAAACAATTCGATTGCTTTGAGTAAAAAGTAGCAGCAATGACAGACAGCGGATATGGCAAAAGACCGGCTGGATGCTGACCACAGCAGTTTCACCTTCCTGAACTGTCAGCTCAGCCACGTTTTCTAAGCCCCTCGAATGCACGTGGTTCGTTCTTACCAGTGGTATGTGAGGAGAAGGGACATGTCGCTCTGCCCCGAGGCGGTAACGCTGGGTGTGCGTTTTCCATGCCTTCTCTGTGAGCCTCTCCTCTGGTGGATCCAGAGGTCAGGGACTGAGCGTGGCTTCTTCACAAAATGCCAACAGCCAGGATCCCTAGCTTGAGACACCCCAATCCCGATTTGATGTATCAAACTGAGATGGGAGTGAGCAATATGCCTTTTACATTAACCACTGAAATCTTGGGACGTGATATAGAAGCTCATGCTAATTACCCGTATCAATAAAGTAAATATCAGTGATAATAATAATATCCATCATATGTAACACAGTCCACGGGTTAAATAATTTTATACTATCTGCTTTAATTTTCTTTATAGCACTATTGTTACCTGACAATATCTTATGTGTTTATTTTCCTGTTTAAAGTCCCTCAAACCTCCTACACCATAATTTCCATGCAGGCAGGGCCCCAGTTTTGCTCACTGCTATATCCTGTTTCTAGATCCGTGCTCAGCATATTACAGATTGTAACTAAACGTCTATTGACTAAATGAGTGAATAAATTATTTCACACGAGCCTCTTTTCATCTGAAGGTATTTTTTAAAAAGGCACATCTTCCATTTATATCTATATCAACAAAAGTGGTGGTGTTGGGAGGCGAGGAGTTGGGGTCTAACCTGGAGCAGCAATTGGGAGAGATGCTTTGAGGCCACTACTGCTATTACATTCTCTCAGATAGGAGGCAGGAATGCCCTGTTGCTCAAACAGTGAAACACAGTCTTGGGTCAAGAGATGCTAGAAGGCAAAAATAAATTACAGCCCATTGTCTTGGAGCAACAACTCTACTTATTGGTAAGTAAGTTAAGTATTTATATATGGAATCGAAATAAATGAATTTGTAGGCTAAAACTTGATGTTTAGAAGAAATTTTATTTATCCTTGTAGGAGACCATTTCAGGACCTCCCTGGATGAAGGCATTCTCCTCTCTCTGTCATTAGAGTGACTTAAGAAGAATCTTTGAAGAGCACTGATTTAGATTAAAAAGTCTCAGTTTGGGAGAAGAAAGACCTTAGTATTCGGCTGCTAACCCTATGACTTTAGAAAAAATTTAATCACTATGAAACCGCTATTTTTGTTTGTACATGAAGACAATACCTATCTAGAAGGAGACCTGTGGAGAGTAAGGTGATGCACAGAGTAAAAGACACAGAAGTTACGCACCTTGCTCAGGGTGACATAACAAGGGAACGGTTGAACTAGATTTTAAATCCACACCTGTCCTTCTCAAAGCCCTTGGCTTTTATAGACAGCTACTTAGAGCAAGTGTGGGACTGTCTTCTCACAGACTGAAAGTTCAAGGATAATTAAACAGAGAAAGCTAAATATTCCGTTGGGTTATTTTTAGCTCCAGTTTTAAATTTTACATTGCTCAGATTAATCTTATGTCATCCCGGACTTCCACAATCTCATTGTACGATTTTTCTGTGGTGGAAGAATGATATGCAGGATTGGGCATAGCCATTATTCATCCCAGATTTTCTGGGACGGCCTTTATTTCAAAATTCCACACCACTAAAATGCCCTGAAAAAGTCATAATTTCAGCATCCAGACTTTGCACCAAAAGCAGCACAAAATACAATCAGGAAACACGGTCACCATAGATGTTCATACATAGGAGGGTCACGGTGTACTTGGATGTGTGTGGGTTTATCAGCGGAGATCACAAGATAGAAACATTGTAGGACCACTGCATTGGAAATACCTGATTTTGATCTAGTAAATCTTATGATGGTTAATTATCAGCAATCCGTATTTTTTTTAAACAAGTTAACAAGCTCTATGGGTGATTCACATGCACGAGTTTTAGAATTCCTGATTAAGGAAATGATCTCCGTAAGAAAGAGTCTCACCTATCAAAGATAGCCACGGGGCATTTTCTATTAGAGCCTTTGTAACCAATTAGTGACTGAAGTTTGAAAAGCACCACTTAGAGTTACTTGTAGAAAGAAATGATGCAGTGATGCAGGCCCTTCTGTGAGCATCCTTCTGTGCACGGTGGCAGCACCTATGCAGAAAAACTGTCACCTCCCAAAGGGACCAGAGCATTTTCTGTCTCCCATTCTGATCAGTCAGTGCTTTTATTAAACCAGATGACCCTGCAGGTAGGATGGAGACGACGTTCATGCATTTACCACACTGAGATTTACGGTAAGCAATGCGACCTGGCGACCACCCATCACTGGTGGCAGCAGCTTTCTCTTAGGGACAATAATCATATTTGGGGAGGTTGTCTGCTATTAGAACCCACCTAACTCAAAGCAACCAAAACTATTACTGATACGATTTTAATTAAGAGCTAATATTTAATGCGCTTTTTACATTCTCAAGGTGTCTTTTCAACTGACAAAACATCTTACTTTGGGTCATAAGCTATATAAAGACCTATATATATATTTTTTAAATATTTTAAAAACTTCCTAGTTTTAGTATCTAGCAGAAAGAGTAAGTTCTGAATGGACTTGGATGGGGATAATTAAGGAACAGAAAACCTTAATTTAAATATTTTGTAAACAAATAACAATGAATAGTAAATGGACAAGGAAAAAATCTCCGATGCAGATGCAGGAAGGCGTGTGTCCTAGGAAGTGAGCTGGCCATAAGCGTGACCTCTGTGCTTTACTGTGGTCATACAGGTTCCAGGGAAAATGGGCTCCCAATGAGTAAAATGAATGAGAAAGTGGTAAAATCTCAGGCAATCCCACATATTTTCCTGAAAAAGTTCAATAAGCTGCAGAACCTCCTTAGAGAGACCATGGGGGAACGCCCAGTGATCAGGCGTCACTGAAACGGCCCACCTCCCCTCTCCTAGCACTTCTGTGTTAATAGCTCCATCCCTCGAGAGCCCATTTGAAACCTGAAACGTTACTTTCCTTGTGGGTTACTTTATACGTTGGCATAAAAATTCACTTTCTAGAAGATGGAACAACATCCTTACCGGTTTCGCAGCTGGGTCCGGTGAAGCCTTGCGGGCAGGCGCACACGTTAGCAGCAATGCAAGCTCCTCCGTTTCTACAGCCATCTTTGCAAAACGCTGAAATAATTCAGACACACGATTTTAGCACTTTAGAAGTGAGTCGCTCAAGATACTCCAAACCGCTTTTCTTTATGGCCTTGGAGATGGAGACATCAAACGCTAAGTGCTATTAAAGTTTCATTTTCATAGAATACTTCCAGATAGGTAAGAAGCTTCAACACAATGTATAGAACATTATTCTTTCCAATGTTAAATATTTTCACCTGTAAAAGAAAATACTGAACTTTCTTTTAACAAAAAACAGTAACCTTACACACCAGGAAGAGCATTTGAATTAGTATTGCATCTCATTGTAACAAACTGGCTTCAAATGAAACTTAAAAAAATGATAGCTAGCCTAGACAGTTTTCTTAAGGAATAAACCATGATCTAGAGAATGAGATAACAAAGTTTTTAAGAAAGGATTGAACCCTCTGAGGCTCTGATCATGCTACACGCTGTCCAAAGTATCAAAACACTAGAGAAATGCCCATTCTTCAGAAAGTTCTAAATCAGTCCCACGATGAATGAGCCAATAATGAGAATTTGCTAAAGACTCTTCAGGAAGAGCCTTGCATTCCTCTGCCAAGGACAGGTCAGGATCCAAGGTCGAGGGCAAAGGCATTGCATTGCCTGTTGTGTTAGAGTGGGTTTGTGAGTGAGAAAGTGCTTCTACGAGTAGAAAAAGGAGCCAAGCTCTGAGCCATTGCAGGAGCTGCCTTCAAAACAGGTGAGAAAGTCAAGATGGGTGAGATTGAGGAAGTGCCCTTAGAAGCTTCTATTTCCACTTCAGCTCATTCCTTGGCTCTGAAAGGCTCAGGACTGTTCCTCAGCCTGGCAGGGTTCGTCATGGACGGACTAGACCAGCTTGTTTCAGGCACTGGGGCAAAAGCTTTCCTCTAGTTTTCTGCCATGTGCTTCCTCTACTTAGTCAGGATGTACTTTATCAGAGTGGCCAACTGTAGAAATCTGGGATTCTGCTAGTGTGTTAAAGGAAGGGGCCCAAAGCGGCCATTTGGTTTTTTTGGTTCTGGGTCCTAATCTGTCTTCATTTTAGGTGAAAAGAATACCTTAGCCACCAAGGATTTGCAAAGAGATTGAGAATTTAAACCTCATAAAAAGAAAGGGTACGTCCACCAGACCATGTGTGTGTCTTCCTCGGGGTAATCTGTAAGGTTGCTGCCTGCTGACAGAGGACAGGACTCAATGATCCAGATCCTACATCTAAATTACTCATCTCTCAGCTTTGGACATTCCCAGCAGAGATGCACACGGGAAAGGAGTCTTTACGCAGGCAACCTGCAGTCCTAACTTCCAGAAGAAATTTATAGATCTTTGAAAGTTCTCCTTCCTTCAAAGATAAGAATTAGCTGTCTGCATCTGTTCATGACCTCAAGAGTTCTTTATGCTATATACCTTATTCTTCACCTTGATTGGGAGTGAGAGTCAAATACGAGTAAGAGTGAGAAGTTGTTGGGCTCCCAGAAGAAATCTTAGCTCTCTGAAATCTCGATGCTTTGGGGAAGTCCTAAGGGTTCTCTTACACTATACTATGGACTTTAAAAGTCTAGCTTTTCTCAAGACTGCCCTAGTTTCTGAGGAAATCTTTGTAGGATTTAGACCCTCAAATGAGCAGATTACTTTACAACGCGCTAACTTACAGATTTCCGTAGACTTTGACAAACCATCATAATCTCTGGCCCACCTATATTTGCATCCAATTTATTATTGTAGTTCAGGTCTTAGGCCCATGCTCATGGGCCACTGGATTAACAATCATTTCTTGTTATTTCCTACTTCCCATATGCATGGTGTCAAAGAAAATTAATAGTAGTAAACTCCAGGATAATGAACACAGCGTTTTTGAGGAATGGGCAATTTTGAAGCTTAAAATGCCTATGTTGGACAAATTGTAAATAAACTTATGTGACATAATATGGAATATGGACTGTCTCCTATGGAAGTTGGTGGGGTTTCTAAAATAGACCCTCTCTTTTCCTTGTGAAGTAGGAGGTAAGCTCATCTGACAAAGGAAAAGGAGGGCATGGGGGGAAGAGGGAATTAATGAACGGTGGTGAACTACCCTTGGAATATCCACTGATGGAAATGAAAATCTCAGAATTATTGACTGATACTGACAAACTAGGGAAAGTGGGAAACAGTAAAACAGTAACATGCAGCAAAACAATATTCCCAGTTAATTAGTACTTAACAGCTCAAGAGAGAGTGGGGAAGATAAACTCTCAGACTGACCCCAAACAGATATTCCACAGCGGACTGCGGCAGCAGAACAAACTACTACTTGATTGTTGTTAGTGCTGCTAAAAAGAATACAGCTGCAATGCTTGGGCTCAAAAAGAAACGTCGGAACTCGGGAGGAGACTGGTAAACTGGACGGAAAGGTCAGAGAGATTACAGATTGAGAACTGTGGGGAGAACAGACTGGGCAGAGTGGAAACGGAGGGACTTGAGGCTAGACAATAAACAGTTAAAGTTCAGATTTCAAAGGTGGAGCAGTTCTCTACAAAAGTGCCCAGGATGTGATTATGGCTATGGTCTGCTAGAGAGGAATAGAGGTGGAAACCATTGTGGTTGAGGTCACGGAACATTAAATCAAAGCTGTTGAACAGTCTGGCCACTTCAACACGGATGAAACCCAAGAGGAAGACTGTGAACCATACACAAAGTTCTCAGTGGCTGTGACGGTGCCCAGAAGGTAGGTAACAGCGACGAGAAGGGGTGGAGAGAGGGAGGGACGGACTGCGTTTTCCCTAACGGAAGAGGTGCAGGCACTGAAATCTCCTACCTTTGCACGTAGTTCCATTCCCAGTGTAGCCTGGCTTGCAAACACAGTTGTGTCCTCCAACAGTATTGAAGCATAAAGCATTTTCATCACAGTTGTGCTGATTTGTGATACACTCATCATGTTCTGAAACGAGGATACATTTTTGTTACTCAAAGAGAGATTTCTCAAAGACACTGTGTTGCACATGGCACCTTCATCTCTGTTATTGCACGGTAGTTCTTTCAAATACAAACACAAATTACTTATTAAAGAATAGCTCATATTTTGAAATATTGTCTATCCGTCTTGAAATACATATCTAGTGTACACATCCCCAGACCTTGAACGCAAAAGGATTTAGACAGAAGGCCCACCAGCAGTAGACAGTAGAAAAGAATACAAGAGGAGAGGCAAAGAGAGAGATTAATTCTCAGAAGCAGATCCCAGAGCCAGCTGTATACTGTCTCAGTGGTTAATATTTGGGGAATTATTCTCATGAACTAAATATGCCACGTAACTCTGTCTTGTAGCACAGGAAGGGTGACAGGAAAGGGTGTGTAACTATTGCTCCATGAATCCCGATCTGCAGGTTTCTGGAGCTGAAGCTTTGGGAATTAGGTGCAGTTAACACCCGTATCCTCACTTGCAGGCATAAAGTTACACCTGCAAACTGCTGGGGGAGTATCTGAATTTCTTGGTATGTTTGCTCTTTCTGTAAAGAAAGTATCACACTTCTACTAAATAAGACAAACTCGCCTTTATGATATGTGTAAGTGCATACAGACTTTTAAATGTACGATCAATATAACACATCATTTAACTGTGTGTAACTTGACAGCTTGGAAAGCACTGAATCGTCTGATTTTCCCAGCTCCCCTGCAAGAGAGGCTGAAGCAGTACCCTTATTACTGGTTTAAAAATGAGTCAAGGTTGATTTAGGGTGCTTAAGCAGCCTGCCCAAGTGCACGGGAGTATTAGTTAACTTTAGAATTCTACCTCAGCGTTCAGCAAAAATGTAAATGTAAGGAATAAATACACTGCCTATGAGAAAAAAAAAAAAAACCCAGCCCCAGCATTGAAATGAAGATGAGTAGGAAGTGAAACGCATACAAGTTAGTTCAGCCATCAAAAATCCCTATCACGGGACTACTTATTACCCAGGCTCTGACATCAATATTATTTAAGCCCCAAATTAAGTATACATTTTAATAGCCTTATATTAATTGAGCCATTAATTCACTGTGATGTAAATCATCAAAGCAAAAAAAAATTTGCTTTTTACTTTGGAACTCTCCGTATTCCAAATGATATGTATTATTCTAGATAATATAATAGTAATATAACTGTAATTTTGAAAAAAAAATTTGCCTTTGGCATATGTAGTTGAGATTAGACCAAAATCACTTATTTCAACTACTAAAATAGAATGTTCTTTGTTTTATTTTTAAAAAAGTAATATTTCATAGTTCTTTGTCCTGTATTATACAAGCACACAATTATGAGAGCTTTAACTATAGCCCTATAATAAAATTCATAGAGATTATTTCCAATAACCTTTCCGAGGACCAAGAGATTTCAAACATTAAGGTTTTAGAATTGCATGAATAGATACCTTTCTATCCAAATGCCTGGCTCAATTTCCTTAAATTATATATCATGCCACCTTTATTATCTAGAATTAGAATATTTCCCAGCTTTTAAATAAATTCATGCATCTTGATGACAGCGTAGACCATAGCTGGATTACACCCAGTCTCCTGATCGGGGCTACCCTTGGACACTATTAAATATCAGAGGGACCAGAATGGGTAGCCCATCTACCTCTAGGTTCAGCTGCCTGAAGCAAAATAAACCCACACTGTGAAGTTTGCAGCTGCTGCCAGTTTTCTTCCCAGAGCAAAGCGCTGCAGTTAATCTATAAATCTCTATAAGGACAGCCCTTCCGCCCTTTAAAGACAGCTGCTGATTGATTTGATGCTGTTTCCACCCCTGTCTTGGTTGTCTTCTTAATCAGACGGTGGTCATTGGGCAGAGGAAGGGTCTAGCAAGATTCAGTTCAGCATCCAGTATGAAAATGTTCAATAAACGTTAAATAATTACACGACCTGGGATCTGGTTTCCTCTGTTGTCATTTATTCTCAGTGGCCACTAAAATGGATGAGTGGCTTCTAAGCAATTCAAGGGTAAAGACAGTTTCCAGGTTTCTAACTCTATCCACATGCACCTGTGCACGTATTGTTCCTTGTGCCTGAAGTGAATTCTCCTGGAAAAATTCTTACCACTTTTAAAGATTACACTAAAATATGTGTTTTCGTGAAAATACCTTTCTCTCCCCATCCTGCACAGTTAGAGGCTTCTGATTTCCCTAGCACCAGATCCACGGCTCTGTTATTATTTTTTATCATAATTGTCTACTTCATGACCTACCTGGGAGTGGGAAATTGGGGAAAAGAATTTTATATATACTTTTTGTATTTCATTTCAGCTTCAAACAAAGATTCCTGAATAACTGATTGAAAGAATGAATGACCAAATCAGCGGAAAGCAAGGACGAACCTCCCCTGCCATTATCATTCAAGTCAATTCCAATTTGTTCAGTTGTAAACTAGATGCCAAAATGGAAAGCTATTGAAAAGCTAGACTATTTGCAAATCAAACCACAATGAGATATCACCTCACACCAGTCAGAATGCCCATCATTAAAAAGTCTACAAATAATAAATGCTGGAGAGGGTTTGGAGAAAAAGGAACCCTCCTATACTGTTGGTAAGAATGAAAATTGGCGCAGCCGCTATGGGAAACAGTGTGGCGGTTCCTCAAAAACACTAGAAATAGAATTACTGTATGATCCAGCAATCCCATTCCTGGGCATATATGCAGAGGAAACTCTAATTGAAAAAGACACATGCACCCCAATATTCATAGCAGCACAATTTACAATAGCCAAGACATGGAAGCAACCTAAATGTCCGTTGACAGATGACTGGATAAAGAAGATGTGGTAATATATACACAATGGAATACTACTCAATCCTAAAAAAGAATGAAATAATGCCACTGCAGCAACATGGGTAGACCTAGAGATTATCATACTAAGTGAAGTAAATCAGACAGAGAAAGACAAATACTATATAATATCACTTATATGTGGAATCTTTTTAAAAAAGATACAAATGAACTTATTTACAAACCAGAAATAGACTCACAGACATAGAGAACAAACTATGGTCACCAAAGGCAGGGCAGGGGGAGGTAAATTAGGAGTTTGGGATTAACATATACACACTACTATGCATAAAATAAACAGGGATCCACTGTATAGCATATAGCACAGAGAACTATATCAGTATTTTGTACTCAATAATGGAAAAGAATCTGAAAGAGACTACATAATATATGTTTATGTATAACTGAATCACTTTGTTGTACATCTGAAACTAACACAACATTATAAACCAACTATACTTCAATTAAAAAAAATCTAAGTTATTTTTCACTACTTTTACTATTGTGGTGCTTTATTTGATTTGTGATATTTCAAATATTAAGATATTTTGAAAACAGAAAATATTAATTCCTTTATATTGTCACTTTAATTTTTTCATACTACTTAAAATGAAGTTGGTTACACTTACACTCACAATTATCGACGAATGTAAATTGTGATCTTAAGGAAAGCCTTTTAAAATGCCTCTACTGTAATCTCACAGAAGAATTAACTTTAATTTGACAGCCCTTGACAAATCACAATGTGAACGAAGTGTGGAGCAAATATTCTAGAAGGTCATCTCAATAAACAGTTAATTATTGCTGCTCCACATCCAGCTTTGGTCAAATGTCAACTTCTACCCTTTCCCTGACTCACACATCCCCAAAGACTCCACAACCAACCCACCAGTCAGTTTATCCATTTTGAATATTTTCTCCAACATTCTTAACATATAATGTATAAAATTAAATAAAATAAGGAGAGAAATATTAAGACAAAATTTAAATCAATATTATGTCCCAGAGTTGGAGAAGAGCATGTCAGGATGTGACTGTGAATGAATTCCAAGTTTTATTTCACATATAATGAAAAGAAGACATTTCAGGTCTGATGTTCAGAATATCCAGTGCATCAGATTCAATGCTATCTTCACATCTTCAGTTAATATGTCATGGTTTGTGTGACAGGACATTCCAAATAATAACTGAGATTGAAACCAAATGTACCTCTTTCTAACTCTTTTCATTAAAAATATTAGCACCTAATAAGTTTAATAAAAATTTAATCATTTTTGTATCTATTAATCTTAAATTTAAATAAAATAGAAAAAGAGGAAAGAAAACAATATCAATCAACAGTTCCAAACAAAAGTAACACAGGTGTCAATTATTATAGTATGTTATACACAGAATAATCTTATAGTGATAAGTGGCAAAGATTTGTCCTGTGTGCCCTAACGTGGTTGCTCTGCACCTTTAGACACTATGTAAAACTGATTTCACATCAGTGACAAGGCTCAATATAGTAAAATTCCTCTATAGGAAAAAAGTAATATAATACACATCTGTATTCATCTAAATTCTGCTATGTAAAACAATAATACTATAGCTTCACTGATTAACTCTAAACCTGAGTAAATTAATGTACTTAAAATCATTTTAAGACTCCACACCTAAAAGGTCATCAGTCATATAGTCTAACATATGGTTGGACTTTAAAATTGGCATTCATATTGAGCTATTTCCAGGATGAATGCACTGCCTAGAGACAAGACGGCCACTCCAGAATTCACATAGCTTTTCACCCTAGGATTTCAACACAGACATACAATACACACAGCACATGTTCTAGTCAAGAATTTCACTATGATACAAAATGCAAATACTACAGAAAATAAAAAGTGAAAAGTAATTTAACTATATCTACATTTCAGTTCAATTCAGTACAATTTTCTTCAATGTCTATTGTGTATTCGGATCATCTTGGAATTAAAAGTACGATTATAAATAGTAGCTACCCCCACAAAACATAGTTTAGCTGAGGAGATAAGACAAAAACACAAATGCCTTTAGTGTATGGCTTCATTATGAGAAATACTGAAGTAAGGAAATAATCTCTGTTTAAAGAGGGAGAGATCAAAGGAGGAAGGCACTTCTAGTTGGGTCAGGTGGGAAATTAAGAATGACTTCATGGAACCAATGGAACAGAATAGAGAGCCCAGAAATGAACCCACAAACTTTTGGTCAACTAACCTTCGACAAAGGAGGCAAGAATATACAATGGAATAAAGACAGTCTCTTCAGCAAATGGTGTTGGGAAAACTGGACAGCAGCATGTAAAACAATGAAGCTAGAACACTCCCTTACACCATATACAAAAATCAACTCAAAATGGATCAAAGACTTCAACATAAGACAAGATACAATAAACCTCCTAGAGGAAAACATAGGCAAAACATTATCTGACATACATTTCAAAGATTTCTCCTAGAAGAAATAAAAGCAAGAATAAACAAACGGGACCTAATGAAACTTACAAGCTTCTGCACAGCAAAGGAAACCAGAAGTAAAACAAGAAGACAACCTACGGAATGGGAGAAAATTTTTGCAAGTGAAACCGACAAAGGCTTGATCTCCAAAATAGATAAGCAGCTCATACGACTCAATAAGAAAAAAATAAACAACCCAATCCAAAAATGGGCAGAAGACCTAAACAAGCAATTCTCCAAGGAAGACATACAAATGATCAAAAAGCACATGAAAAAATGTTCAATATCACTAATTATCAGAGAAATGCAAATCAAAACTACAATGAGGTATCACCTCACACCAGTCAGAATGGCCGTCATTCAAAAATCCACAAATGACAAATGCTGGAGAGGCTGTGGAGAAAGGGGAACCCTCCTACACTGCTGGTGGGAATGCAGTTTGGTGCAGCCACTGTGGAAAACAGTATGGAGATTTCTCAAAAGACTAGGAATAGACTTACCATATGACCCAGGAATCCCACTCCTGGGCTTGTATCCAGAAGGAACCTTACTTCAGGATGACACCTGCACCCCAATGTTCATAGCAGCACTATTTACAATAGCCAAGACATGGAAACAGCCTAAATGTCCATCAACAGATGACTGGATAAAGAAGATGTGGTATATTTATACAATGGAATACTACTCAGCCATAAAAACCGACAACATAACGCCATCTGCAGCAACATGGATGTTCCTGGAGAATGTCATTCTAAATGAAGTAAGCCAGAAAAGAGAAAGAAAAATACCATATGAGATCGCTCATATGTGGAATCTAAAAAAACAAAAACAAAAACAAACAAACAAAAACAAAGCGTAAATACAGGACAGAAATAGACTCATAGACAGAGAATACAGACTTGTGGTTACCATGGGGGTGGAGGGTGGGAAGGGATAGACTGGGATTTCAAAATTGTAGAATAGATAAACAAGATTACACTGTATAGCACAGGGAAATATACCCAAAATGTTATGATAACTCACAGAGAAAAAAATGTGACAATGAGTGTGTATATGTCCATGAATGACTGAAAAATTGTGCTGAACACTGGAATTTGACACAATATTGTAAAATGATTATAAATCAACAAAAAATGTTAAAAAAAAAGAATGACTTCACGGAGAATGGAGCATCTGATAATGGATTTTTTTTATGTATGTGGGGGGAAGGTGCAGATTCTAAATTGAAACAGCATTCATGCACTTCACTATTTGTTTTTGAAATCGTGAGCCTTTTACAAATATGAATGAACCCGAATTATTTGTAATAATCGTAGCTATAATTCAGTGCTTGCTCTATATGTGTACTTTATAACATACACTATCTAATTTAAGCCTCAATTTAATTAGGAAAGATTATTATTATTTTTCAGAACATTAAACTCAGCTTGTAGAGGTTAAGGATCTTGCCTGAGATCACACAGCTGGTTAGTGGTAGAGCTGTGAAATCTCAACTTCTGACTCCAAAAACTAAGTTACTGATTGCTATGCACTGGGGACTCCTGACATATTTAATGCATATGTTTTCCCCAATCTCTTTTTTTGTTAAACCTAGTGTTCTTCTTTGCAATTATCCAGAGGTTTTTAATGCTTCACAATTAGGAAGTTATCATCTCTTTATTGTATTTTCTAGTATTTTTTAACTCTGGATAAAGAAGTTGTGGTGTGTGAATACGTATATATGTGTATATGTGTGTGTGTGTGTGTGTGTGTGTATAAAATGGAATATTACTCAGCCAAATAAAAAAAATGAAATAATGCCACTTGCAGCCACAGGGATGGACCTAGAGATTATCATAGTAAGAGAAGTAAGTCAGACAGAGAAAGCCAAATATCATATGATATCACTTTTGTGTGCAATCTAAAATTTTAAAAAAAAAAGGACAAAAATGAACTTATTTACAAAACAGAAACAGACTCACAGACACAGAAAACAAACCTGTAGTTACCAAAGGGGAAAGGAGGGGAAGGATAAATTAGGAGGTTGGGATTAGCAAATACACACTATTATATACAGAACAGATAAACAAGATGGTCCTACTGTATAACACAGGGAGCTACATTCAATAGATTGTTACAACCTATAATGAAAAAAGAATATGGAAAAGAATATATATGTATAACTGAATCAGTATGCTGCTGTACACCAGAAACCAACACAGCATTGTAAATCAACTATACTTCGATAAAGAAAGAAGAAAATTATCTGACTCCTTAGGGCAAAACACTGAGGTTCTGTTCAGACTAAAACCCATATTTTCACACAGCTGAGAGACGTTTTTAAGAGAAAAGGAAGACGCCAATATGGGCAAGTACAAAAGCCTGAAAAGCAGTTATCAGCTCATAGAACTTGGACTCCAGCACTAATTCCCTCAACTCAGCAATCTCTGGGAGCTCAACCTGGATGCAGTTTGGCAAACAGACACCCCCAATGTCCAAGAGCCCTTTCCTCTGATACAGTGGTCAGGCCCTGGTCATACCATCCACTGCTTCTGGATAATTCTGCTTTCCAACCCCTGCGATATACCAGACCCTCTGGCTGACACCTTTATACAGTAAATTCCACTCTTCTGGTGACAGAATGTGATACACTTTCATAGCTTCATAGCTGGCCCAGTACCCTTGGAGAACTTTTCCTCTGACAGATTTCTTCAGTCACAAGGCTTCTACTGTCTATGCCCAATCTTCTACTTTCCCGTCCAAATCTAAACATGTCAGGAAAACAGCAGCTATCCTAGCACAGGGGTGTGAGTTCCACAAAGAAGGCTGTTTCCCCTTGCCTGACCCAAGTGTTTCCTGGAATATAAATTTACAGAGAGCAAATTCTCTCTAAGAATATGACAGGATGTGGCTCTAAACCTAGTGTCAACGCACCTCAGGTCTTAACTCTTCTCTGATTATTGGAAACCAGGGAACAAGCTCCGTTAGGCTTAAGACTGAACAATTCTTGAAACAAGGAAACCCATGGAAGAGTAAATTACTCTTGAGAAGAGTGTAACACCATCAAAACATATATTTAGAAGGGTGGTTTATCTCAAAAATGTAGAGCTGCTTGGTTATTTTCCTCTTATATTTCTGAAGACCAGATTGTTTGCCTGAAGATATCAATGAGGTTGGCAGAAGCACTTCTGTGAGTTACGCTTATTTGTGTCCCCAACAAAGTCAATGTGTAGTTACATGCACTGGTCTGTTAAGACCATGGGAAAGACAGCCCATGGGTCTGCAACTGAGACCTCCTCTTTTACTCTAAAAAGAATGGCAACAATGGTGGCATAGACCATCTCCATTTCTCAAACTAAACAATTCTTTGGACTTGTCCATAGCTCCTTAATACTTTCACAAGATAATTATCCTACGGCAGGTCTTTTCAAAACAAGCATATACTAAATATAAAGAATGTTCTCTATTACAACTCAACACTTTCTAGATGGTTTGGGTGTCTGTCATTGGAAAGAACTGGAACTCCTTCCCTCCGTCTTCTCCCTCCCTCCTGCCCCACCACAGATACTCAGTGGTCTGCTAGACGAAGACACTGTGCTCACTGCCACCAACAACACATATCCCTGAAGTCAAAACATCTGTCGTAATGATTACTGATTCTTACGGAAGGTTGTTACAGTTCATTCTATGGCTTAACATGTCCTCCATCAACTGTTCTGTACTAAGACCCTAGTTAAATATGAATGACAAAGTGAAAATAGAAGAAAATTACAAGCTATTTTAGCAAGCAATAGATAGGAGGCAGGGTGATATATATGATTTCCAGACAGCCCTGGTTTGAGACGATGTTTTATCCTAGTTTTCAGTGGCCTGAGAAAGTTAGCCAATCTTTCTAAGTTTAACAAATGAGAAAATGAAGACCTATATTAGAGAACTGTTGCAAAGAATAAACTTTAATCATGAATACAAACACCCTGGCAAATAATAGATACTCAACAAATATTAGTTATCTTCTCATCTGATTAGATTATCTACTGCATTGGGAAAATTCACTTTGACTATATTAGCTAGTTAATGGCTTCTCTTTTCTATTTCAGTTATTTGAAGAAAATCTAAAATGCCTCACGGAATTTGTTCTTTTCATAATCTTTTCTGAAATCAAATACATTTTGTACACTTTTCTGGTTTCCAAAATGCCACTGAAGAAACTTTCAATGGTTACATCAAGAGGAAAACATGCCTCTATCATACTTAGCAAAACCTATTCATTTTGTTTCCTACCGTTACTTATTTACTCGCTTTATATAACAGAGAAAAATCTATTTTTACAATGGCATGTTAACAGAAATCTATTTCTACTTTTAACACTATTCAAGTAACTACAAGAAATTAAACTTTAAACTTGCTCAGTGCCTACATCAGGAGTAAACCCAGGAAAACTCACGTTTTAACATCCAAGCATTTCTTTTGTTCATTACTCAAGTTTCCTGTTCACTGACCACACCAATTCATTCAACGCTGAATTCTTGTTATCCCTCGTTTTGTTTGGCAACCATGGATTTGTTCAGATTTCTTTCCTCTGACATGCTTGGCTTATTTCCTTCTAGTCTTTTCACTGGTATGTTCAACCTCCTTTCTTAATCCTTATTTGATCAAGAATCTTAACAACTGAAAATGAATATATGTATGTATATGCATGACTGGGACGCTGTGCTGCACATCAGAAATTGACACATTGTAACTGACTGTACTTCAACTAAAAAGATTTTTTAAAGAAAATAAATTTAATTTCCTCTCCCAAAACAAAAATAAATAAAATAAAATATTAAAAAAAGAATCTTAATAATTAAAACACACTCAAAGTTCCTCTCTGCCCTTACAGTAATTTTGAAAAGTAATCCAAATTTTGATTTTATGGCAAAAACTTGTTTTGCTTTAAGCTCTGTCTGAACACCCTGTAGGGCAACAAAATACTTTTAACCATCAGCCGGATGACTTTCACTTGTTCTTTCAACACACACGAATAAAACTTCTGCTACGTGATTCTAGCTAGCACTCCGGAAGAGGCAAAGATGCATGAAACTGGGGTTTGTGATTCCAAGAACCTTTTGAACTATTACAGGATTGGCGACGTGAACAGATAATCAACTGTGACATCTTGCAGGTGTTGTTTAGTGCTATCAGACAGAAAGTAGTAGTGACAATGACAATGACAACAGCTAATCCTTCAGTGCTCACTACCTGCTATAAAGCACTGCACTAAGTGTTTTATATGCACTGTCCCCTTCGGTCTTCACCAAACCCTCTTCCGTGGGTACTCCTATTGTTCCTAGTTTACAAATAGGAAGACAGAGCTTTCCCAGAGCAAATACACATCTTGCCCAAGGTCATACAGGGAGGAAGTGACAAGGTCAGGTTTGCCTTCAGTGTTTAAAAGAAACTACAACCTATATTAGAGACTTAGAAAACGAACTTATGGTTACCAGCGGTAAAAGCGGGCGGGAAGGGATAAACTGGGAGCTCAAGACTTGTAGATATTAACTACTATATCTAAACTAGATAAACAACAAGGTTCTACCATAGAGCACAGGGAACTATATTCTATATCTTGTAGTAAACTATAATGAAAAAGAATATGAAAGGAATAAATGTATGTATATGTATGACTGAAACATTATGCTGTATACCAGAAACTGACACATTGTAAACTGACAATATGTCATTGAAAAATTTTTAAATTAAAAAAAAAACTAAAATAAAATTAAAGGAAAAAAACTACAACCTATAAACAAAGATCTCAAGAGGCTTAAAGAGGAAGAGATAAGGGTCCGAGGGCTATTCCCACAGTCCCGGAAAGTGTCACGTAGGAAACAGGCCAAACAAGCGAGTCTTGAGAAAAGATCTGAAAGGTTTTAACAGGGCAAGGCAGAGATGGGAAGGTGCATCCCACACGGAGAGAGCACAGGTGCAAAAGACGAAAGCATGGGGTATGGTAGGACCGTGAAGTGATCGAGCTGGCATAGCTGGAAGGGAAGAGTAAGGAATAAGTGTGACTCAGGGCAGAAGCACAGCATGCTTTTATCTGGTGGGCAAGAAACAGCCACTTCCAGCTCTACAGTAAAAGGTGGCACAATAAAATTAGAGTTGATGTTCAGGGAAATTAACAGCAACGTGCAGATGAGGAGAGACCAGCTTTCCTGGACAAAGTGGGTGTCCCGTGTTAGCAAACCAGCTTTCCTCTCTCCTTAATTTTTCTTTCTTCTTTTTATTTTTCTCCTTTTGAATCAGAGTTAGATTATTATTCAGAATTGAGAAAAGAGTCTGTGCAACACTGAGGGAGGAAACAAAAGAATAAGGGCGGGGGGGAAGGAGAAGTGAAAGGGGAAGAAAGCAAACAGACGGAAGCCGGGTGCTTATTACCCGCCTCGCCCCGTGCTGAGTAACGGACACGCGCAGCTTCAGGAGGAACCACCGGGCATGGCAAGCACAGTTGGGAAGCGAGCACGGACATCACAAGATTCAGATCCCTTTAGGGAAGCAATCATGTCTTATTCATTTTCTACATCCCCGTTCCTATGCTTTTGTGGAACGAAACTGTGTTGAAAAGAGGGCCTGCAGTAGACGGAAAAAGCGATGGAGAAAGGGGCAGATTTAGACACAGAACAAACGCATCCCACAGTGAATCCATTTTCTGAGCCAAGAGGAAGAAAGGCATAAAAAATAACTTCAGGTTTCAAATCTGGGTGACTGGGAAGATGGTGGTGAGAGGAACAGAAGTGAGAAGGCTTCTGACTTTTAGGGATTTTGTTGTTCTGGTTTTGACAACACTGCCTCCTCTCTTGTACGTTTCCAAAGGTTTTTATGGTGAAGAAGACAGAATTAAGAAATCAAAGTATAAAAGCAAAGAACGTATTAGGAAACTGAATTTACTCTACGGATGGTGACAAGCAACTGAGTAAACACACTCCACCCAGAATCTGTCTGTTGGATAACCATCTAGATGCTAAAGCCTTGGGTCTAACTCATCAATCACCATCAATCACCCACAACATCCAAACAATGACTGGCACAAAATTGATCTCCGGGGAGTATCTGTTCATGAGTAAATCAATCACTATAAAGTGTGTCTCAATGTAACGTGCAAAACATTCAGAGAGCTGCTAATGTAAAATATTCAAAGTACGTGCTCTGTAGTGACAATTCTGTCCGCCTCCTGCTCTCTCTTCTGCTCCCGTCAGCAGCTGTGCTGTTTTCTCTACAAATGCCTGCCCCTTCCTCATTCCCTCACTCCTGGCACATAACCCTACCAACTACACAGAAGACCATCCAGGTCATCAGAACAGAACAGCGTCAGATTTCCCACCCACAGATGAATCTGTATCTAAATATATCTGTAAGCCTTTCCTCCTTCCAAACCAGGAACCTGGGAGTCACCATAGACTTCTCCACCCTACCTCCCAGCCACCACAACCAGGGACCAGTTCATCTGGAGTCTACTTCCCTGGTAGTTCTTTCTCATCGCCATCCCCCCATCTCCATCTCCACTGCTCTACAGCTGCCCAAATTTGGGCACAAATTACCTCCTCTGGGTTATTGCAACAGCCTCATGATGACAACACTGGCCTTTGCTTTGTACATTTCCAAAGCATTACCAGAATGACTTTTCAAATAAAATCTGATCTTCTCTCTCTTCCCCATTCTCTTCTTCTCTCCTAATTCTTTTTTTAATGACATACTAGCCACCGAGTCACCACCTCCTCATCAAGGCTTTCGCTGTGACGCCAAACTGCATCATTTACAATTCCCACACCGCATCAGCTTCTCAAAGATATTATTTACTGGGACTCTACTGGTGGCCAAGGATCATGCCTGTCAGTCTCTGTGTATGTCATATATGCATCCCTGCTTTTTGCCCAGAAAGCCCTTCCCCATTTTGTCTAACTCTCTTACCCACCCCTCCCCATTCAGATCAAACAATGCTTCCTTCTTCAGAAAAACCTTCTTTAAACCCCGCTCAGTTCAATTTGCCTGAGCCCCGTAGGCCCCATGGGGCCTTGTGCTTAATTCCACCACAGCACTTGAAAGGCTATAAAGACTTCGGAGTCAGGTCATCTCAGTTCGGAGCCTGGCTCTGCCTTTTGCTAGCTGTGATATCTCACACAAATTACTTAATCTCTCTCCATCACAGTGTCCTCCTCTGTTAAAGGGACCTAATAATAGTACAGGAGTAAAATCTCCAGCGGGACCTGGGCAGTACTCAGTAATCAAACAGCTATTTCTGCAGCAAACGTATGACGATTCTTACCAAACTGAATAAATAAAGATGAGAAATAACACAGTATCAGATCAAATGTTGTTGATAAATAAATTATAAAAATAAAAACATTTGTGGGGAGGGTATAGCTCAGTGGTAGAGTGTGTGCCTAACACGCACGAGGTCCTGGGTTCAATCCCCAGTCCCATTTAGGTGCTTGGTAAATGTGGATGAAGAAGGCTTCCATTAGGCTTCAATCTATACAACATCAATATTTTCAATTTCTCAGAGTATTTCACATCTGGTATTTTACACTTTACACTGTATTCACTCAAATCCATGTAACATGCTTGGGATTTCCCATTTAGGGCAGTACCTCATAAGAGATCATGACCATTAACTTCACACTCCTATGTTTTCATGTCAATGCTGCCCCTAAATTTGGAAAGAGGCATGTTTTCCCATTTATCGAGATTTATTGGAAAGAAAAGAAAGGTGTTCACAGTGAGCCAGTGAAAACTTCTACTGGAGAAAAAAATCACCCGTCCCAATGCCATGTGATCTATTCTTTCATTCAAAGGCCTGCTCTGCTTTAATGCCTAGAAAAAAATCGCAGGAATAGAGAGTATGTTCAACAAATTGCACCAGAAACAAAGTCTCTGAAAACAAAATGCAACATGAAAGGGAACTTTTGAAATATAAAATTATCTAAGAAAAGCAACCACAGTATTCCACCCTAGACACTCTTAGAAGATTTCCACACTTGGATCAGACATCATATTCTGACATTTTATCTTGCAACTTACAGAAAATAAAAGGATTCCTTGGATATTAAAGGGTTGGGACTATGGGTCAAGGGAGATTCATCAACCTTTTCACTCAGGAACTTAATTTTTAAAATGAGCTTCCTTACAATATTCATCTCTCTTAGAACAAGTTGTTGGTGTTTTTACCACAGCAAAATACAAGACGTAAGACCCTTTTTTTATTCCAAAGGATTATATATATGTATATAGTTATATATATATATATATATATATATATATATATATATATATGTATATAGTTCTTCAGGATTTTTGATAAAACATAAGCTACATATAAAAGTATTTTTGTGCACTTTTATTTCATGTTTCTCTGTGTACTCTGGGCTTCATAGCGTTTGAGTAACTCTGACATATTAAAGCTAGTATTTTTTGATATCCTTTAGTATTTCTAACTGCAATAATGTTGATTTATGTTATGAATATGGAAGTTCTACTATGTGTAACTAAGAATTGTAATTGTTATAGAATGAATTAGGCAGAAAACCTGTCCTCAGGATATTTATAGTTGTTTCTCTGTAAAATAATACACATAAATGTATCTCTTTATGTGTGTGAATATACTGTACATGAGTGTGTGTATATACGTATATGTATGAATGCATATAATTTATATGGACTAGATATAGAGAGAAGATAGGTAGCAAGCTGGTGACTAATTTATGCCTGTGTTTTTTTCAGTTCTTGAAAGGCAGGAATCAGCTTAGGAGAATAGTAAAATCTGTCAGTTTTTCTGTCAGTTAAAATCCATTTTTTAAAATCCAAAAAAGGACGTTCTCTTCTGATAATATGGTGAGAGTACCTCTTCTTTTTTATATTATATTCTTTTCAAAGAATTCGAAATGGCTTTGATTCCAAACCTTATTCTGAATCACCCACTTTTACCTGATGAGTTTCCTTCAAATGCAGTAATTCTTCTCTCAGTTTCTCCCAGAGAGCTCTTGCCCCCAGGAATCTCGGAAAGTGTTCAAAGGAGTTTGAGAAAGACTTCATTCTGCCATCCCACCATTCACTCTCCTTGCATGGTATGCACGCCACCTCAACAAGCCAGCAAGCAGACAGCTCTTCCCTTCTTACGTGCATCATAGGTCCTCCAGCCTTTTGGCTTCTGGGATCCCAATCGGACTGCTGTTCAGATGTGAATAGAAACCTGACCTCAAAATCAGAAGATGTGCAGGGGTAAGGGACAGCTGAATAACAGGCAGGGCTGGGTCCCCGCCCCCCACCCATCCTAACTTTCTTTCCTTTCCCTTCTGGTTTCATGGCTTGCCTTCTTACCTCTCAGTTTCTTGCCCGTGTTTCCCAGGGAAAGATTAACTTACTTTCCTCTACAATGTACGCATTCTACGTTCCTTTATTCTTCCACAGCATGAATTTAAAAAATCAAAAAAAAACTGTAACTTCTAATCTTCTCCCTGACTGCCAGTGTGTTTTAATTATAATCGGCAATGTCCAGCTCCGGGGAAAACACACGCCCTTTGTATTCACAGATCTTATTCCTCCCTCCTCTAATTACACCCAGCACCCTCCCTCATCACTGCCTGCCTTCCTTCCCTCCTTTCACTGGGGGTCCAGATCTAGTTCAACTGGCAAGTTAGTGCCTTTAAAGGTTCCCCCCTTGAGTGCTACTTAAGCATGTTCCACGTATCCTCCCACAAATGATAAAATCCATTCACTCACTCAGAATGTCCCTTTAAGATAAAGGGGAACAAAAGCAGGAAAGCAAGAAGGCAAAATGGGAAACATTTGCAAGTTACCAAAGAAAAGCTGGCTCAAGCAGCCTCCTGGGCCTCTATGGCAGATTGACCAAGTAGACTGGGATTGACTTCTCTGCTGGCTGGTTCTGCTTCAGTCTTCTAATCTGGACTCTGCATTCTCCATCCTCCATCCTCAACCCATTGTAACCCAAGACAAAATGATAGACTAAAAGTTATGGACTGGATGTTTGTCTCCCCCCAGTTCACACATTGAGGCCTAATCCCCAGCATGATGGTATTGGGAGGTGGGACCTTAGGGAGGTGATTAGGTCACGAGGACGGGGCCCTCATCAGTGGGATTAGTGCCCTTACAAAAGAGACCCCACAAGACTCTCACGCACCTTCTGCCATGTGGGGACACAAGGAGAAGACTGCCATCTATAAACCAGGAAGACAGCTGATATCAAACAATGAAGCTGCCAGAACCTTGATCTTGAATTTCCCAGCCCCCTGAACTGTGATAAATGAATGTTTGCCATTTAAGCTACCCAGTCTGTGGTATTTTTGTCATAGCAGCCTAAACTGCCTGAGACACTAAAGCAAAATAATTATTTTGATAGCAGTTTTTTGCTATCATTCAATTTTGGCATGATACACCAACAGAAGAAAAAAAGCCATCTAGAATGTTACAGAAGAAGCTTCTGGCCTGAACACTGAATACATGCAGACTTTTCTTCTTTTCTCTGTCCCAATTCAACAATTCTAGTGAAAGACACCTAGAAAAGTATTCGTTATCCTTTGTTCAGTCAAATCTAGCAATATCATATTCCAAAGTCTTTCCTGAATTAGACTGGAAACGGAAAAGGCCAGCACAAATGAAGCTAGCATTTTTCTTCCTTTGTGATGATTCCTGCCAATTCTACAGTACCTAAAGTAAAATAAAACTAAGAGGTAATTTAAAAAAAAAAAAGAAAAGCTATCAAAAGAACCCCAGTTGTAATCGTTAGTCTTCTTTGACACCTCTACAAAAATTTCTCCATAAACTTGAAATCACGAGATTTTTAAAAAGTGGCCACATATATACCAGTATATTGGAGTGTATTCTATTAAAATGCAAATATACTCACCAGCAGCCTTCTTATTTTGGACAGCAGGCAGAAAGAGTCTTTCAAAACTTAAAATGCCCACAACATCGTTCTGCTCTCACCCCTTCCCTGGGTCCCCTCACTCATATTCTGAATAAACTCCAAAATCCTCACCATGGCCACAGTGTGCCCCAGTGAAGTCATCTACCTCTCCTCCTCCCAGACACACTGGCCTCTCTGTGTTCCTTGAACAGACAAAATACCTTGCAGTTTCCTCCTCTTGAGATGCTCCTTAACACACGAGTTTTCATGGCTCACTCAGTTATTTCAGGTCTCTGCTCAGACGGTGCCTCCTCAGAGAGGCTGTCTCATACCTTTGCTCACCTGGAATCCTTCTTGGCAGGACCTGCTCCCATCTAACGTGACACCATGTAAAACTGTTTGCTTATCTGTTCATGGTCTGATTTCCTCATTAGAACAATAGGTTCATAAAGGCAGAAACCCTAATTTGTTCACTGGTATATCTACAATGCCTAACAGAGTATTTATTCCCAGTAGAAATGCAAAGAATTCTAAAAGGGAAATTGGACCTCAGAGGGTGTACCCTTCAGCAAATTTTTTATTGACCATGTGAAGAAACCGAGGCTCACTAGGATTAAATGACTTACCCAAAGCCATGTTTAGTAAGTAGCAGAATGGGTCTGAGATACATTTACTTCCAGTCCAATGGCCTTTGACTATAAGACACAAACATGAGGGAGAGGAATGCCCATGTTGACTTCCAACTTGACAGAAATGTAGACTTCGTGTTTTCTAGAAAAATCTCTCCAAAAGAGCTGTAATCACTTTATTTTTGTTTTCCTTTCATTCACCAGGAGTGAGTCCTAGTGTGATTTTGCAAATCCCAGAACATGAAAGCTAACGGGGTGTGACAGCTGGTATGTCCCACGCTCGTCACATTCAGTGGTCTATAACAGGGTAAATGACACAATTACCTGCTGTAATTACTGCTGCTGACAATACTGTCTCCCTGGTGAATGCTTTATGAAATTCAGAATTGCTTTTGCTGTCAATCCAATAAAAATTTTGCCTACAGATTTCGGGCAGTATTTTGCTAAATAAATGCTTAAAAATTAAAGCCCCAATCTAAATGGACATTTATTACGTACCATAATTCAGGTAGTGTGTAGTGATTCTGCTTTAATCTAATTTTTTCCATTGAAATGCAAATCTTTTTAACAAAGTTTTGCTTTAACTGAAGAATGCGTTCTCACTGGTTATAAAGATGCACAGAATACTTCCCGGAAAAGCAGATGCATCAAAAAAGTCAGAACTGAATAGACAGAGCATTCGCCAAAATCCTGGTCTGGAATGGTCTGCTGTGCACCAAATTTGTCACTTATTTCATTTCAACTGCGAAGACACTTGAGAATACATACAGAAACAAACAACGATAATAGCTAACTGTTCTGTGCTTGGCTGCCAGCCAAAATCCTTCACAAATTACAGGTAGGCTGTCAGAATAAAAAATAAAAATGCACTGATAAATACTTGCCTGCGGATATAACTTGTTTCCCCTTTCTTTTCAAAAAAAAAGGGTATTATTATCAAATTCTCATTCTAAGACTGGGATTAACAGATTGAATAGCTAAACATAGCATTAAAAACCAGCCCACTTTGGAGAAGGTAGTACAAACTCTTTGCAAATACATTCATGAAACACATTTCCCCCCTCCCTGTGGATAACACCAATATGTTAACAGAAGTATATGAATAACCAGATGATTTTGATTTTGCAAATAAGTGGTTCCTGCTTTCATGATGCAATAGATTCCTGGAAACCATACCAGCGGGGCAATTATCATCAAATGGAACTAATTGTGTTCTTATTGGGTTCACATGTTCTAACATAGTTTGGCATCATCAGCAGAAACTGATGAATAAATGGGTGAGGAGGTCAAAAGTAAAGGACTTGTACTTGATCATCAGCGTTGAGTGCACCCAGCAGTGAAACCCAACGATGAGAAGAGGGCTGATATGTATTTCAAGTACACAGCGACTTGAAACAGAGATCCTCATTCCACAGCAACACAAAAGAACTGAACCCAACTTTTAAATTTCATATCTTCATTTTTTGGTAACAAAATTATGGTAAATAAGTGCTGTCCAAATATCGAGACGGAAGTGCTATGTGAAAAGCAAGAAGGATTAGTAAAGATGAAGCCATGAATACCCACAAACACCTTGTAATTTAGTGTACTAAGATAGAAAATTATACATTTCAACATATAACAGCATGGAATGCTTGTTAATACAATGGGTATTGTAGTATTGCGTTTGAAACTGAAAACAATGGTCAATCAGTAAATCCTCTCTGAACTATTCAGACTTCGCACTTTTGCAGTGGTTGCTGCAAATTGGAGCATAGCCACCCACCCGCATGGTAGAGAGTGGTAAGCCACTCGGCTACATACACTATGACAAAAACCCAAGTCAGAATGTGGTTTTATGCAGCTGAGATTGAGGCGGTTAAATCTGTTGCTCCAATCTCCAGTCCCACTGGGTTCTGTATAACAGTCCCCACCTTGAGACCTGACCTGGGTTATCGGGCAGCATTCTGTTTTGGGGTATCTGGACCTGCTGATTCCTCCACCTGTCAAGTCTTCCCCAGCTTCTTCCTCTCTCCTGACCCTGGTGAGGCTTCATCCGATCACATAATCTAAGTAGGTCCCCAGTGCTGATCTCTATAGCATTTCTACATAGCAAATACTTAGCATTTGATAATGTTCATCCACTTACTTGTTTACTAGTCTTTTACCTACTCTTCCCAAACCCCACATGATAAAGTCAATGAGAGCAGGAATTCTGCGATTAGCCTTGTGCCCAGACCAGAGCAGGTTCTCAATGTTTATCTATTCACCTACTGAAGGAAATCTTGCTTGTTTTCATTGGGTGATTATGAATAAGCTGTCACGAGTATTTGTAAGCAGGTTTTTGTGTTGACATAATTTTGAAATAAGTTGGTTATCTGAGATGCTGAATTATATTTTAAGATTATGTTTAGCTGTTTAAGAAACTGCCAAATTGTCTATTTTGTTCTGCATTCTTTCTAGCAATCAATTAAAGTTCCTATTACAAACTGGACTAATGTATCCTTCCATTTGTATGCCTTTTATCACACTTCATGACTCTAAATTTGAAATTCTCTAGGTCTGAAGACTAGTAAATACGCAGTGAGGGATAAGACTAACAGCTTCTGCAGTCAGTGTGAAATAATTGTATAATGTCAGGCTTTTATTTGAATGCAGTTATATTTTGATATTATATAAAGTGCACCTACATTTGGGTAAAAAGAAGTCCAATGCCATAATTTCATCCTACTGTATTAATTTTAATTATGAGTGAGAACTATTTCCATATAAAAGGCCTAAATAGTCACTTTCAAACTGAAGCATGAAAGGGTGTAATTTCAGTTCCAGCATATTAACAGAGTCCACTATAAAAGCAAAATATTGGGTTAGCAGAGTTTAATGTATCTGCCAAAAAAAAAAAAATCACTTGGAAATCACCTCAGGAGAATTTTTTTTTTAAGTGTATTGAAAACATGTAGTCTACTGACAGGATTATCTAGTCAACCGAAGTACCTAAAATCACATTGAGTTTTAGAGAATTAGAATATGAAGACCCAGCTAAAGAAATAAATACTGTGTTTAGCAACAGAATACAGAATTGTGTTGCCCCAGTAGTGATGAATCAGAGCCAAAAGCAGCACAAAGATGTCAGAGGCAAGTTGGTTTGGAAATGTACAGGCTGTCATCTTCACAGTCACATATTAATACAAGGTTTTTATGGATGGACTCCACATTTCAGAGATGAATTGGACACATACAGTGAAATAATACATCGGTAACTCTCTCTGGCACTTCTGGGTTAAAAGGTTATTTTTCTCACTCATTCTTATGAATATCATGGTAATGGAATCAAAATGCAGACTGAAAAATATTTATTAGCAAATCACTTTCCCCAGACCCCACCAGCAACCACCGAAGCGGGCTTGAACTGTTATTTTTGCCAATGCTGTCATAAATTTTCAACTCCACTGCAATTGCTGTTTCCTAACCTAGAACTGTGAGTACATAAAGGGTTTTAGAATATAAGTTTACCCTAGAAATGTCTTTTCTAATCTTCCTTTGTCCTTCTGAAAGGATTCCCATAAGTAGTACTACCCCAACTAAAAAGAATTCTTTTAAGGAATAACATTTTGGTCACATGTTGTAATAAATAGTGAAGCCCTCACGGTCACTCGTACCTATGTACTAACAGCCCCGTTAATTATGGTTCATTATCAACACAGAAGCAATACATACGTGCATGTTTTGCATACTTAACATTTGATCACTTTGAGGATATAAAATTTATGCCAGTATAATCAAGTAGAGCTGATATGAGCAGGAAAACACCTCAGCATTTGGCTGAAATTTACATCTAAGCTTATATTTAGCTACTGCTTGTTGGACATTTACAATGTGCCAAGTACCACTACGTGATTTACTTTGTTCTTTGATTGAGTTTTCACATCAATCCTATGAAATAGGTATTGCTATCCCCATTTTATAGATGAAGCAAATGAAGCCTAAAGAGGTTAAATAAATTCACCAAAGTCACAGCATTTTAAGTGGGGCAGCTTGGATTCAAAGTCCGATCTGTTGAATTCCAAGTCTGAACTCTTAAACATTACAGTAAGTTAAGAAGATCTAATTGACCCAATGGATATTCTTCATTTAAAATCTTTTAAAATTTTTTTTTTGTATTGAAGTATAGTCAGTTTACAATGTTGTATTAATTTCTGGTGTATAGTATTGTGTTTCAGTTATATGTATATATATTCCTTTTCTTTTTCATTATAGGTCATTATAAGATATTGAATATAGTTCCCTGTGCTCTACAGTAGGACTTTGTTTATCTCTTTTATATACAGCAGTTAGTATGTGCAAATCTTGAACTCTCAATTTACCCCTCCACCCCCTCCTCCATTCAATGCTCCTCATTCCCTATAGAGTCTTATCAAAATTTTTAGTACTTCCCTTTCATTTGGTCTCTTGTTAATACACATAATCTACAAAAGTTGTCAAAAATTAGGCTGAACATTGTGTTTTTTGTAATGATGTTTTGCTACATGTCTTCATTTTAAACTGAAATTGTGGGAACTTATGATGTTTTGATTATACTTTCCTCTTAATGTTACATTATTGAGTATCCCTTCACCCAATTCTCTTAAATTCTATCCTTCCTGGAAGACCTAACTTACATTCTATCACTTTCACGAAAATGTTTCTGATTGAGACAATTCCCATTGAATTTCTCATCCTCAGAACTCCTAGGCATTATTATAGCGTCTACTTTTGATTGCTCTGATTTGTTATAAAACTTTCCAACAGACTAAGCTCTTTGAAAATAGGATCCATATCTTTTATTTATTTATATCATATGAAAGTGATGCACAAAAATAATGCTGTTACTCTTCTTGTTTTCTTAAAAATTAAAGCAATAAAATTCAAAGCATAATGAATGAAAATAGATATTTATATCTATGCACCACAATGCTCACAGCAACATTATGTACAACAGCAAAGATATGGAAGCAATCTAAGTGTCCCTCAACAGATGAATGGATAAAGAAGATGTGGTCTAGATATACAGTGAAATATTATTCAGCCATAAAAAAGGAAATTTTGCCATTTGCAATAACATGGATGGACATGGAGGGTATTATGCTCGGTGAAGTAAGTCAGACAGAGAAAGACAAATACTGTGTTTTCACTTATATGTGGAATCTAAAGAAGAAAACAAATAAACAAATATAACAAAACAGTAACAGATTCACAGATACAGAAAACAAACTAGCGGTCACCAATTGGAAGAGGGGTAGGGTAGTGGCAAGATAGAGGAAGGAGATTAAGAGGTACAAACTACTAGGTACAAAATAAGTAACATCCAAGGATGGAATGTAGAGCACAGGGAATATAGCCAATATTTTTTAACTTTAAGTGGAGTATAATCTATGAAAATATCAAATAACTGTGTTGTAGACCTGAAATCAATACAACATTGTAAATCAACTATATTTCAATTAAAAATAGGTGTCTATAAAAGTTACTTTAGGCAAGTAAATCAATAAAGTAGTAAAAACTCCACATGTTATGGGGAAAACACAGCTAAATATCCCTTGTGTTAAGGAGGATTCATAATGGAAATTATAAAATATTTAGAACTAAATGATACGAAGAATACTATATATTAAAATTTGTGGGATGTAGCTTAAGCAAAGATTAGATAGAAATTTATAAACTTAAATGCACTCACTGAAAAAATATGGCTTTCAAAATGAGCAGATCTAGGCACTAATATTTATTAATAGTGTGATTTTAGGCAAGCTATTGAAAATTCTGATGCCTCACACTCCTCATTTATGCAATGGGACTAATAATACCAAATGTATAATACTGTTTTGAAAATTAAATTAAATAACATAAGTAAAGCACCTAGAACTATTTCTGATCCACTGGAGGAAATCATTTTTAATATTATCATCACTTCTGCTTAAAAAGCCAAAAGGACAGAGTGAAAAAGAGATGTTGACCAAGATTTGATCAATGGCATTAACATATTTAAAGATAGAAGAAAAAGAAACTGTCTGCACGAAATCTGGATGTGGGAAACTGAAGGAAATAAAATTTGATATATTCTTTATGATCTGGGGAAGGGCTACACTGACCAAAAACACCAGAATCCCAGTCTTCTTAGAATCATCTCATTAATTACTTTTGCTCTAATTATAATTCAGTTATCCCTACAGTTGTTATACCAAAGGAGAATTCTGTAACAGGGCCACAAAGAGCAATAGTTTTCTTGACTACACTAGTGGATGGGACTATCAGTGAAAACTGTGTGCAAAAAAACTCAAAATTGGAAGAATAAGAAATTGGGTAAGAAAATAGGAAGAAGAAATATAATCCTATTAAGGAGTAGGAGGGAAAAAAAAGTCAGAATGGTCTTACTTAGAATTTTCTTGCTCTATAAATTCATGTCACACTCTTCCCCATATACACTTAGTTTACAAACTCTATCCATTTAATAACTCCTGAAACATCTTCTCCTTCATGTAGCCTTTCTTAATCAATGAAACAGAAGTAGTTTTTAGACTGAGTCTGTCCTGACCAGATTCCAACTCTTTTGTCTTCAAGAATGCTCAATAATCATTCACTCGAGTCTCCTATAATGCCCTTAAGGATCCAGTAATAAATGTATCATAGGTACCACTGAAGGCTCAACGACCTTGTGAGGATTCTAAGATGTACACAAGCCATATAAAAGTCCTCAATATATGCACATTTTCTATGATGATTAGCACTGGGATATCACCTGATTGATGGCAATCAAGTGCACGACATACAGTTCTGAGTGGGAAGAACTGATTAGAGAAAATTTACTGGAGGAATCGATCATATAAATTTTGAGGCGAAAGAGCTAAATCTTGTAGGGAGAGCAACAAACAAAATGAAAAGAGAAATCAGCAGAGCTTTGGAATGGTTAGCAAATATCCTTATTTGGGGTTGTAGCGGATTAACAAATTCTCCTGTGAGTGAAGCTGACCTATAGCTTCACCCAAGGACCCTGGTAAAGTGTCTGTTGATCGTGTATCTTGGAAAGACTCAGTCACACTATCTCACTTGCTCTACTCATCAGGCTCACTGCCTTCAGGAAAGTAGAGATGGGCAGTACGGAACCCACTCTGCAGGCGGCCCGGGTGAGTTGGCCTGAGTTAGAACCAGTCTAGATCAGCCCTGTCCAACAAAGATAGAGGAGTTGCATGTATATTTCAATGTTTCTAATAGTGCCACTAAAATACGTAATGAAAATAATTTTAATTTATTTTATTCAGCCCAATCATTCCAAAATATGATTTCAACATATAACCAATATAAAACAATTGAGATACTTAAATCTTTTCTCTTCATATTAAGTCTTCAAAACCTGATGTATATGTTACACTTGACCACATGTTAATTCAGCTGAGTCACATTTCAAGGGCTGTGGTCAGTGGTTACCCTCTGGGACAGCACAGCTCTTCTCTGTGCTCTTCTCCCTGCCCCCACCACCCTTTCATTGATTAGGACTGACTAAAGGGGAAGGCAGAAAAGAAAGCCTGCAGCTAGTAGGGGTAGATATGATCGGAAATAATGACACAAATGGATAAACCACGCACATCTACAAATTATTTGCTTGATATCCATGTACCTGTGCAAACGAATTCCTTTCTGACTTTATCTCACCCACCCCACCCCACCCCACCTCATCCCTGACACACACATCAATCATCCTGAGCAGAACTGGGCCCCTTGCTCCTTGCTGCTTCCTGACAAGACTTTGATTACTTTCATTGTCAATTCTTGGACCTAAAAGTTAATTCCTTTTCCTTGCTAATCTTGATATTTTACTCATTATTCACTATCACTATGTACCCAACTGTTCAGTCTGGAAATATGAGTCACGATTGACTCCTCGCTTGACCTCCTTCTGCACAACCCATAAATCACAAATCCTGCTGATTCTCCCTCAAAGTGTTTTGAGTCTGCTAGCTTTTGCCCATTTCCAGGGCTATCACCCTGGCCTGGGTCACTGTCATCTTTAGCCTGGAAGAGCCTCCTAACTGTTCCTTCCAAGTCCACTCTTAATTCCAACCAAACCACTCTCTAAATAGTCCTCACAGAAATGTCTCTGAAGCATAAATCAGATCACATCTCTACTTTGCTGAAGACACTTTAATGGCTTACTATGATACCTAGACCAAAATTCCAACACCTTTCATGGTTTAAGACTCTACATGACTTGACATTGTCTGACCCCTTCATTCTCACCTCTTGCCACCTTCTCCCCTGCTCACTATGCTACACACCCAAGTGCTTTTCAGTCCCTCAAACACATTAACCTTTTATCCCAGCTCAGGGCCTTTGCATTTGCTGGGCAGTCATTATCTTTTCTCTTGTATATAGCTATCTCCCAAACGGAATTGCAAATTCTTTGAAGGCAAGCATTTATCTGTATGGTTTATTACTCATGGCTCATGCTCAAGAAGTATTACTGATTGCTTCACAAATATGAAAGGGTTAAAAATGGTTTTCATGACCTTTTGAACTATAACCATCATCATGATCGACATAATACTAACCTATCGAACACTTACTATGCACCAGGAACTACATGAAACACTTCTCACTGAGTCTTCACAACAACCCCACAGGGTACATGTGATTATCACACCTGTAACAATGACGTTAAAACTAAGCTGAAGGGGTAAATATTTTGCCCACTGTTCCTTCGCAATTAAATAATAGAGCTGGTATTTGATTCTTTACCTGTCCCTACAAACAATTAGTTAATCTGCCTCCTTGAACTTCCAAAAGCTTTAAACTGAGCACTTATTTTCTCTCGCTTTGATTAAAAACCATATTAACAACTCAAAATCTGTAAAATCAGTACATACATGAACATTTCTATGTGCTACACTGTTCAGGTATCTTATGCTGATATTGCATTGCTTCAGCTGCTATTTTGGGAACACGGTTGCCTAGCAACAAGCATTATTAGACTAAATGATCTTCCAGATTATGTTTGTTATAATATAGTTGACATGTTACTCATGTAGAAATACCTGAGGAACAAGGTGGGCAAACTTAGTGCAACATACTATAAAGCAGGAATTCTGCAATAAAGCATAAACAATGAGGTGGATGCTTTTCTGTTCAGGATGCTTTAGTTTCCAAACACTTCTTTCAGTCATCAAATGTATTTAGATTCCAAAATGGTTTGGGGTGATAACATGGAGCTGAGGCTGTTAAAACTTTAGAACTAAACCAGTTAAGAGAAGTAGTGTTAGAGAGGACTATGTTTACTTTACGAAGGGGGGAAAAATGACCCACAGATGCCGGACCCTAGCCAGAATCCTCACAGCTACATTCTCTTGGAATCAGATGTAACTGAGAAGGAGCACATGGTAACCCCAGACAAAGCCATCACCACTAACAAAACACCAAAACAAAGCACATATCTGAAAAATGGTGACTTTTAATGCTATCATCTTCTTATATGGAAAATAAATTAGTGGGGAAAATAATTAAGCACTTATATATAGCCAAAGCATAGAGCAGAAATAAGGCAAAGAGGGTCTTAATTCCTTGTCAGCTAAATCATGTTTCTTTTCCCTTGGTCTATTTATTAAAATAGTTTCTTTCCAGAAATAAGTAACAAAATTAACTGTAAAATTTGATCAAATTGAGTTCATGATAAAAAGAGATTTGGATAAAATGAGAGATAAAATGAAATGGTTCACGTTTGCAAGGCATCTGGTAATGCCCAGTGTACATCATAAAGCCAGTCTCCCCTGACAACGTGAGAAGCAACCCAAAACCACATTGATTAAAATGCCCCAGCAGTGCTGATGAGTCGTTAAAAAATAGTGAGGAAAAATCAACTACAATGAAGAGAAAAGGGAAAAAAGGAAATCACAAACACAGGTAAGGTAACATAGCAGACTTGGCACCTAGAATCCTAGTCATGACCTAAGTATTTAAAAATTGTGATGCCTTACACCAGTTTCTTAATTGGGGGAAGTATAATTTTCTCCTCTGGGAAATGAGGATGATATTTGCCTTCCTTGCAATATTCACAAGTTTTTTTAAGCTAGAAAAGATTGGCCAATGAAGTCACTATTTTGCACTTTCCCACAGCTCAGTTTATGAGTCCCCTGGGATGGATAGTTAGTTTACCTTCTAGGCAAGGATTTCTAAATGATTCTTAACCTGCTAATTGTGCTATCCAACCTGAAAAAGATTTTGCAAACTCATGTAATTTTTAGAAATCGGTAAGAAAAACATCAACAGACAAAATAGATAAAAGGATCAAAGGACATGAGGACGCAACTTACAAAAGAAAAAAAGAATAATACATCCATGCTACAACAATGTTCAGATCCACTGGTCATAAAAGACCAAGATATATATATATATATATACCTTAAAATTTAAACCTTAAAATTTAAACCTTAAAATTGATAGATAAAAAGGGAAAATACCAGTGCAATGGGAGTTTGGAGAACCAGCCTTCTCGTACGCTGCCGAGTGGGAATACAATTGGGGAAAACTTTTGGAGGACAATTTGGAAATATACATCTGAGGCATTACAATGTGTGGAACTTGGGCCCAATGATTTTCTTTATAGAAATGCATCCTAAGGAAACTATCAAGGAGGCTTCCAAAAATTCCTATACCACATACTCTCCGTAAGAATAAATTTGGTAAGAGCTTAAAATTTCAAACATATATGACTGACTAAATTCATTATAGTTTATCTACTTTATAGTATGTTAAACCACCATTATAAATTATGCAATGAAAGATTATTAATACAAGAAAATATTCATACCAAATTGAACATTTAAAAAGAATGAAAAATAGTATTATAGTGTGATTCCAATATAATTTTAAAAGGTATCTATGCATGGCATGCATAGATAAAAGGCTATTTCTAAAATATTAACAGCAGTCTCTCTGGGAGATGTGATACTGAGGGATTCTAATTTTCTTCCTCCTTCTTTGGGTTTTTCTGTATTTATTTTACTGGGTGCGTCTAATACATCTGTATCAGACAGAAATAAAACACATACAAAAGAAAACACGTACCAATACAGAAGCAGCAAAATTCAGGGTTTCATGTAAATGTGCTCTGTTTAAATTCAACCACGTCAAGCTTGTTAAAACATGTATTTGTTTTCCCCTGAATTTCAGTAAAGTTTCCATTGATAAGTGTTATCTGACTTCATTTTGGTGGACTGGCTTTATTATGTGCATAAAAACACATAGATTTTACAAAATTAAAAAGAAAATACTATACTTTAAGAAAACGTTTTGAAGATTAAAAAAAAAAAGGCTAGAAACATGGCTCAGAGATATTGAGCCACTTGGAACAGTATCAGTGAATTTACCAGGGAAAATCTGATCTAATCAGGGAGATGTTTGATAAGATAAGACAAACTCGAAAGGAAGGATAACAGAACATCTGGGTTGAAAGTGCCTCAAATTTACATTTACAACTGTTACAAAAGAAGACTCCGCTATTGATAGGCTGTGAACAGGGAAACCAGTGCAGAGAGATTAACCACCTCATTCTAATCCTCTGCTGGAATAATCTTGGCATAACACATTCAGGTCATTATGCTGCAGTAGAAGAAAAAATACAGACAAAATAGGCTTAGTTTAACAATAAACATGAGTAAGGGGCTAGCTGGACTGACAGAGACATGAGCTCATTGTGTGGCAAATAACTGAGTTTAATTCTGTGTAATACATCTGAGATAAATTTTATGCAATGTAACTCAGAAGTGAAAAAGAGACATGACATTCACCTGCTAGCATTTTGTAAGGTACATCCCCAACTTTGCCTCAAATAGAATCAGGCAAGTATGGCAATTGGATTGACAAAGGAGAAAATGTCTTAATTTAATTCAGGCTCGGCTTTCTGGGGAAGTATTTCATTGTCAGTCTTCTGAAAGCACTAAAATAATAAACTCCACAGACATCCTATACCAGACAAGGTAAAGTATATACATACACTATATTCTACGTTTTATTCTTTAAAACTCTGATATGTACTTTGATACTGCCAGTAGCTAGTCCACAAATATTTGTTGAAAGAATTAATGGACCCAAATGTCTACTGATAGTCATTCATCAAGTACTCCAGGAAACATTCTGGGTATCCAGTGATGAACAAAGGAAAAGCAGCAGACACTTTCCCTGACTTTGCGGAGCTTACAGGAGCTGGGGAAAGATAGGCAATAAGTAAAAAAACACATAAAGGGTTTGTGTGAATTCGTTTTCGAAGGAAGCATAGGTGAAATGATTGGAAACCACAAGGAATGGGGAAGAGGCTAATTAGATAAGGTGGCAAGAAAAGTAATATTTAAATTAAACTAAAACCTAAAGGATAGGAAAAAAGCAACTGTGCAAAAGGAATGCGAGGAAAATGGGTTAATTTTTGCTTTTAAATGATGGCTCCGGCTGCTGTGTGCAGAATAGAGACCATAAGGCCAAACGTGAAAAACCAATGTGGTGGTGACAAAAAGGGGTGACTTAGACTTACATAATGCGAAGGAGATAGAGAAAAGGGTGCATTTTTGAGTTCTTATTTTGAAAATGAAAACAAAGGACACGTAGATGAATTGGATGTGGAGAGGGAGCAAGGAATCAGGGTGGCCTCCATGCCCAGGGCTTTAGCAAATGGGGGTTGGCCGAGGCAAAAATGGGTTAGACTGGGAGAGAAATGTTTTCTTATCCTGAATTCCAAATTTCTCCTTGGCTATAATAATCTCTTTTATAGTTAAATAATGGAATAGAATTTCATATTATCTCATTAACCAGATGTTAGGTTACAGCCAATGCTGTAGGCACTTCAAACACTTACTACTTTTAATCTTTATGATATCTTTGTAAGATGGGTATAATTTCTTCATTTTGCCAAGAGAGAAAGTCTCAGGGAGGTATAGTAACTGTTGAGTTTCCCAGCTAGTAAGCGATTAAGTCCCTTCCTACACCCCTTGCTTCCTAACTCCTAGCCAATGTTTTCCCCCTCGTTTCTTTTTTCCCTCACTTTGCATCCATCCCTGTAATTTTGTACAAGCAAATGGCCATAGCACATGACCTATACCTGTGTTTAGTAATTAACTTTGTCTTTTATTAATCTTAGTTAACTGATTAGATGAATGTATTTCTATCTCCTCTCATAGATTATAAAGTCCCCAAGGGTATAGGTAGTACTTATATTTTTATCATCCAAAGCTACAAGCACATGTCTTCCAAATCACGGTTGATAAATATTAAAACAAAACAAAACACTTATGCCAGGCACTGCTGTAAACGTCATATACATATGTTATATTTTTTTACTCATCTAATCCTCACATCGAGTGTGAGGTTAAGTATTATTAATTTCATCCCCATTTCATAGAAGAGGAAACAGAAGCACTGAGGATTAAGTAACTGGCTGAAGGTCACATGGTTAAGCTGCACAGCCAGAATTCAAACCCAGGTGATCTGCTCCAGAGTGATGCTTGTGGACAGTACTATACCATCTACTGAACATGAAGAATTCAACTTAAGGGAAGCAGTCAGAGAAAAACTTCAAAGAATGGAACTTAAAAATCACTCTTGATCTATGCAGCTATTTTGACTGCTAAGTCAAAACACTACTGGGACACTTATCTTTACCTCCCTGAGTGGCCCTCTCACTTAAAAGCTTAGAAATTTGGGATGTTACACAAATTTCTTTAGCTTCAGGTCCTTTGTATGTAAAATGGGGATAACAGTGCTGATATAAAGAATGGTTAATAAGAGTACATGAGAAAATGCATATAAAGGGTTTAGCATTGTATCCAGCATATAGTAAGCACAAATGAATGTCAGCTCCTGTTATTATTGGCACAATGTCTTAAAAAGTGACATATATATATATTTATATACAGTACTAATTATAATATGTATATATACACATATGTGTTATAATTCGTAGTTTAATGACTGCTTGGCTCTGTGAGCTCTACTGCAGAGGGCATAACCAAGTGTGAGAGCACACATCCATTCTGATCATCCAGAAGGAATCAGGTTACTTGAAGCCAAAGGCATTGAGCAAAGTGCCAGAGAGTGGGTAGAAGGTCCCCTACCCAGCTCTGCCTAGGACTAGTTCTGATATACAACCCCATGGATGTGAACTTGAGAATGGTGAGACTCAGAGCCAGTCCAAAATCACAAATATATGTTTGGCTCACATATTTATTCTGGGGACAGTTTCCTTTTCCTTAAAATAATGAAAGAAGCGAGTAGCCAAATGTGCTTTCCTCTCCTTATTTGAATAGGGTTGCTCCACTTACAATAACTAATTTGAGCAAGTTACTCAACCTCTCTTCTCTTCTGTGCAACAGGGATATCTCCCGCATGGGATTATGTTAATTAAATATCTAGTACCCGGGAAGCATTTCCAAGATAAGGGCTATATATTCCACAGAAATGCTATCTAGCCCAAAGACCTATTCTTGACTTCTGTTGATAAAACTACATCTGAAAACACCAAAATGCACTGCTCATGTGAGTGCTTTAGCCAATCACTCCTTTGCTCTCCTTCTAATAGAGATAGGATACCAATATTAATTAATTGATTCAAGAAATATTTATGAAATTTACCAAGTCTTACTCTGTGGGTGTGGAGATGAAAAGACATAAAGCCTGTCTTCAAATAACATATAATTTAATGGGGGAAGAAAGAGGTGTAAACAACTAAGTACAAATGTAAACAGATTTAATTAAGAGCTATAGAAATGCAGATGGAGAAATCCATTAAAATGTCATACTGTGACTAAGAAGGTAAACACTAAATCTACTTGAGCTTTATGCCATTAGCTACTAAATTAACTCACACTTTTTAATGAGAAGACTCGAAGTAACTTCATACAGGTGAGCCCATGTTTACTGAGCCATGGAAGATGAGTAGCATTTCAATTTTAAAAAAAGGGAAAGAAAGTGGTTTGGGCCAGTAAAAACCACATCAGCAAAGACATTCCTGGAGAATGGTATAATAAAACCTGCCATCACGGGATAAGTGGGGTCTAAAAATCTAATTGAGTAAGACAAAGATAGCAATGTTATGATGTTAACAAGAAACATGATTTTTAGTTGGTTGCCCCATTACTGTGCAGTACATTGTGGGGTTGGCAGGGGAGGGGACAGAGGCTGCTTGCTCCTGGTTTCTGGCATTTCAGCTGTTCGGTTTTCTTGGCTGAGATTGGGAGGGAGCAGGAGAGTCGGCTGCATGGGTCACTCCATTTGGATGCAAACCCACCATGCGGGAGAGGCAAGCAGAAGCAGACGATGGGGAGGCTTACAGGGCTAGACTCTGAGACTGACACATGTTGGGAACATTGAAGCCTTCTCCTGCTGGAAGGCTTTGGAGCAGGCTCTCTGTTGAAGCCTTGCAAAGTTAAATATGCTTTGAATTGAAATGCTGAAGTTTCAGGTGATTGTAAGTCAGGTACTTCCAGGGGTTGGGCGAGACATAGTTCAGTGGTAGAGCGCATGCTTAGCATGTACGAGTCCTGATTAAGTAAGGACAATAGAGGTTTCTCTCTCTCTGTCTCTCTCTCTCTCTCTCTGTGTCTCTTACTCTCCACCCCTGCCCCCACTTTTCTTCCTTTCTGCCTATCCAGTATCTCAACTGCTCGTCTATTCTGAAAACATCATCTACTGTGTGAGTCCCAGGAGGAGGCAGAGCACCCCTCCCACTATGGAAAGTGGCGAGACACTTTCCCCCCAGCCAACCTCCTGCCAGTTGGCCAATACACAGCCATGTGACACAAACCAGAACAACTACACGCTTCTGCCCAGGAATTCTGAATGCCGAGTCGGTGGCTGGAAAGCAAAGGGACACTTCTTTTTTATTTTCCGTGCTTGTGTGTCCCCACACAGCATCCAGCAGTGGCCCCAGCAGCAGGGGTGAGAACAATTTAAAATCGCCCCATCCTCAGAAAACTGTTAGGGCTTCAAAGCTTCCAGAAATGCCCTGGTCTCTGCACAGTTTCCAGACTGTTCTTCAAGCTTTATATGTGTTCTCTGAGCCACTTACACTTTCCCAGGAAATCCCTTTAAGGTTAAGACAGCCAGAGTTGTTCCTATTACTTGCAACTAAGAGTCTTGACCACATACAAATACATCATATTTTCCCCCTGTTGGCTGGCAGGAAAATGAGACTCAGAAAGCCTGAGAGCTGCCTGTGGTCACAAGGACAGTTGGTGGGCAGCCACACAGGGCTCTTTGCTCCTCCGCTCTCTCAGAGGTTTATCACTGGACTAGTCAGATTCTGCACAGACCGTGGAGAGCTTTACTGCTAACAGAGGGGTAACATCACTAATCGTTATGTGTATAAAGAGAAGGCAAACAAAATCAAAAGCATCATTAATATCAACCACGCTAAAGCCAACAGCTCCTGGCCCCATTCCTCGAGCAGAGCACTTGCATATGGGAAGGGAGCCTCTTTCACCAAGTAACTAACAGTGAAATCCTGCAAACTGAAGCTACGTGGTATATTCGCTTAATTACATCGATGTAATCTCCTTACAAGCCATTGGCTGCTACCTCCTTTTGAAAGATATCACATCTATCAAAGAATAGACTGGCCATTAGAAAACAAAACCACAGCCATTATTCACAAGTTTCACTTCCATGGACCTTTTCTGGTTTATTGAGAAATTTTATGTGTTTTTTGGTTCTAAACAATTTCTTCTGTACAAACGTTGCAATGAACTAAATTTTTAGGAGTTTTAAATGTTAGCCAACTCTCTGACACTACACTGTAATGACATGTATATCCTGCTTGTGACATTAGTATTTTAAGATTATTTAATTTTGCAAGGAAAACCAGTACAGATGAATTCAAAATTTAGTGAAGCGTCTGATGGTTCTTCTGAGGTTTATTTCAACTTGACTTATGGATTTAGTAGGGAACATGACTCATAAAAAAGCCAAACCTTTGACATTATTTCTATATTAAAATCTCCATGGCTTAAGATGACCATATTTATGATCACTTTAATACTATAAATCATGGGTTGCAAACTAAAAATACCCTAATTCATGAGTCAGACAGATAAAGGAAATGGATAAAGCAGACTGGCTAAAGGAATCCAGTATTCAAATATCAGTTTCTTACTGAAACTGCTGGATCTCAGTGGCTGGGAGATGAGGGCTTGTGACAAGCTGGGGAGAGCGTCTTCTCCCAAGGGGACTGCTATCATCAGCTGGATTTGATAACTGAGGTGCACCGAGGCAGATCCAGAATGAATGGACAACAATCTGGAAATCCAGATTTTCATAATGAAATCTTTTGACTGTTTCAATGTTGAATCATTAAAATGTCCCCAAAGCCAAATATATCGCTCCTGAGAGCCAATTTTGGTCACTGATTTGTGACTCAGATATAGTCCCGTTGGCATGGAGCCTTCATGAATTAAAAGGTCATTCTCAACAACCCTGCATTCCATTCCAAAGAGCTATGGTACCACCAATCTTCCAACAACTATGTCTACAAATGCATTTTTAAAATAGTGCTTTCAAAATGACTGTCTGCCAACTTTCTTCATATTATGAAGTTCAGAATCTTTTTTAAAAAGCAGGCAAATGAGAAATGTACTACATCATCACCTGATTCCCTGTGTTTGGGTAAAATGTATAGTCTATTTCTGCATAGTTTTATGTGTTTATGTGTTTGTGTCCATCAGACGCAAACTGACTAGGAAAATGTTTTTAAAGTAATGAGCACCCTTAACTTTTACACTAAAACCAAACATAAAAAAAGCAACTCAATCATTTAAATGAGGAATTTGGGCATAAATATGAACTGGGTCCCCCTTCTACTGAATAGACTATCTCTCTAACTCTCCCCACAAACACCAGACTTGCTCCAGTATTACTGGAATTGAATTGTTCTTCAACAATTAGAAAAGAGATGGGGGAGAGGAGGGATAAATTAGGAGTTTGGGAGATGCAAACTGCCGTAGGCGGAACAAACAAACAACAACGACCTACTGCGTATTTAATATCTTCTAATGACGATAATGGAAAAGAATCTGGAAAAGAATACATATATATAATCTTAAAAAGAATATATATATATATATATATATACATATATATATATAACTGAATCACTTTGCTGTACACTTGAAACTAACACAACATGTAAATTAACACGAGAAAATAGTTTTTAAAAAGAGATGGGAATTGAGAATCATTTTTAAATATAGTTTTGGACAGTTCAACAATGTTAGCTAATAATAATAGTGTATTATGGGGTAAGGTAAATCACTCAAGATCACATCTAGTAGATAGCAGAACAAAGACTCAAATCCAAGAAGCCTGAAGGAGCTAGTATCCGCAAACTGAAATGCCACAAAAATGTTATGATTTGGGCCAACTAAAGAGAGAAGCTCTATGGAACTCTTACCCATTTCCCGTCTTTTTGTTGTTGTTTGTTGTGGCATTTTCTAACATTTAATGGACATGGATGGGCAAATCTATTGTTAAAAAATGCCTCAGGTAGTGACTTAAAGGTTATGATTTTGCTCTAGAAAAAATGTTAAATCAGTTCTGATTAGAACACACTGCAAAGATACTTTCACGGAGGTCCAAGAATACCGATAAAGCACTCTGCCTTCTTTGCAATGAAATATCACACCACCTTGATTCTGCACTGATGGTTAGATGTATCATCAATTTAATACACAACTTTTCCACAAAAAAAGAAAAAGAACATAAAACAAAAACAAAATAAAGCATTGACTCTTCAACATGCACATCTCAATTAGATGGTGCACAGACTGAGTCAAATGTTTTAGAAACCAAAAAATGTGTCTTAGAATTTCCACAGTGTTTTCTGGCTTTATCTCTCACGATTCCATTCCCAGTAAACTTGCTATTATACAAGAGCCTGTATTTTTGTCCCTACTCTTCCTTCCTCCTGAAATGCCTTCTCTCACTTCTTCCTCTCTTGAAATGCCTGTTTGTCCTTAAAAACTTCAATTTAAATGTCACTTAATGATGCCTGCCCCAAACTGGACTTAAAGCAGATTACTCACTGCCTCTTCTGGGCTTTCCACAGCTCTCTGCAGATTGTTTTGTTACAGAATGTACCACAGTAACAATTCATTTACACTCTCTCCCTCTATTAAATTGGACGATGACCTTACTGTGCACCCAGATCAAAGCTCCGGTGTAAAGAAGAGTGAAAGAAATGTGGGACATTTCATGAGATTTTCACCATCAGTCACACACAGTTCTTCTACATTTTCACTACTCTCTCATTACTCTTATTCTTCAACCTGCTCTTTATCAGTTTTTAGCTGAAGCAGGTTAGTTAACTATTTGTAATATTCAATGTCTATAGCAGGCAGCCTTTAAGATGGTCCCCAGTGATCTCCACCTCTTGATATATATGCCTTGGTATATAGTCCCCTTCCTTTAGAAAGGGCTGGACCTAAGTGATTTGCTTCTAGCCAACGTCCTACAGCAAAGGTTCAGAATTCCATTCCTGTGATTAGGTTACAAAAGATGGTGATTCTATCCTGCTGGCAGGCTCTCTTTCTTACTGGCTACCATGTTGGAAAGTCCCGCACAGTAAGGAGCTGAGGGCAATCAATAGTCAACAACCAGTGAGGAACTGAATAGGCCAACAACCACAAAAGTAAGCTTGGGAAAAAATCCTTCCCTAGCCCTGGACGATACCTTGATTGTGAACTTATGAGAGACCCTGAAGCAGAGGATACAGCTCTTCCATGCCCAGATACCTGACCCACAGACACTGTGAGACAATAAATACGTGTTGCTTTAAGCTGCTAAGGGGGGGGGGGCAGTATTTGTTATGCAGCAGCAGCTAACTAATACAACATTAGTCCCTCTGATTAAAGAACTTGGTTTAAGTGAAAGAAAGCCTCTTCTGTGGTATCAGAAGTTATCTAAAGAAAGTACCAATCACGAAAAGAGGTGGCAACAGATAGACTAGTGAATACACTATCCAAACAGTCAGTGAGTGCTATGCCCTAGCAGAACACAGGAGAGACAAAGCTCCAGATCTGAGAGAAGAAACTCACCCTCAGAGCCCAAACCCATGATCTGAATGTGACACTGCAGAGATACCCTGGAGTGGGGAGGAAAGGAGAACACCAAGACAGGGCAATGTTAACATGTACCAATGTTACCAGGCTACCCAGCCACTGCAAGATGAGATCTGCAGCAGAACCAGAAGATGAACTCTGTGCCATGGAGCAATCGAACAGTGAAGAGGCACAAAGAAGGTTAAACCTTCATTCCGGCTGACATGTCAAAGCCAACCATCAAGGAAGGAAATGAAAGGCATCTGTTCAACTTCAACTTCAGTAAGCCTGTCCTCCACAGGTGCCTGTTGCTAAGAAACCACTATTATCACACTCCTGGCATGTATAATCTTTTTATTCCCCTATGTGAGTTTTCAGCTCTGTGCTTTTCACACACAAAAAAATCTCATAATATTATAAACTCAAATAATACTCCACTGGGGACAAAGGTGAATCAGGGTTTACCAACCAAGTCAGAGCAGGTGGGGCCGGCTAATGAGGCTGCTCCCATCATCTCAATGCGCAGGCGATGATCAAACCACGGCCGGGCTGGAGGTTATACATGGATACGAAGGCTGCGCTGAGATGCTGCACAAAGGCTCCGACAAGCCTGGGAACCGCTCCATCAGGGTTGGTGTGCTCCCCCCACTCACTGACAGACTCCGATAGCACAGACTCTTTTCCAAGCTTTTCATCTTGAAAAAGGCAATTCGGCTTCCAGAGCCTTTGAGCCTGTTCCATTTTGAGCTGACTGCTAATTGTATGCGTGCACATATGTGTTTCAGAAGAGAGATAAGCACATTGCCTTGGCCTCCTCACTAGCTGAGCAGACATGTCTCACTTCTGTTCCCTGCAAGTTTTCGAGAAGCAGCCTGAAGTTTTCTAAACATTAACCCTTCCTGGTAACCACAGGACACATTCTTTTAGAGAGGTTTTCCCTATTATGTTTGTTTAAAAATAGCTTTTCATTATTAATTCTTTGAAACCCGAGGCTTGGTATTTTAATTTGCTTTTGTGATCATGTTTAATATTTTCAAGTTACTCAGCTAATAACTATACAGTGTAATAATAGACAGTGAACTACAGGAGATGAATGAGGCAGCTTTTAGCATCAGGGGCCATATTTCACACTGTAAAAACTAAAATCTGATTTTTCATGTTTTATGAAATATACCACAACTGGACCATATTTTGTAATGCCGATTCCGGGAGAAGAAAATTGGGAGCAGTTGCTCATAAAAATGCAAAAGTCTTTCCCAATAGTCATGGCAACTAGTGGCCAGATGGTAGGACTGTCTGCTGATTGTGATTCTTCAGAAAAGAAATTCACATAGAAGCAGCCAAGCTGGGACTGACCAGACTCACACACTGTTGAGGTCAGAGTCTCTACTCTGGGCAGATTAGCATTCACAGGAGGGCCTAGATACAGACCCCTAGCCCCAGGGTAACCCCACTTAACACTCACTCCCAACAACAGTAGGAGGAACCTCCCTGATCGCAGGAAGTGCAACAAATCCTCCTAACTTCCAGAGAAAGTACTGTTCGGCTACACTCAGGTCTCTCTCTCTTTTTTTAAGCCCCTATTCACAGGTACACAATAAGTACAGATGAATAAATAAAAAACCCGTTGACTCCATTGCGCCAGCAAAGCTCTCGATTTATAATAATAATAAAAACAACTCAAATGAAAAATAGCCAGAGAAAAGGGCCCAACTGAAAGTGTCCTAGGGAAATAAGACATTCCGCAAGAGGATAGTTTGCCTAAGCATAACAGCAACAACAATGATAGTAACTAATATTTATTCAAGATCTGTGCTGGGCATTTTACTAAAAATAGAGAGCCAAGGCCCTTCACAACTAAAATGGCCTTGTTTATTTAGCACTTTTTGCGAGAGCTGACACGCGTACTTTGAGTTCCTGTTCTTGACCTCTGTTCCCTCTGATCTGTGCTCCTCCTGGCCCCCTATCCTCTCTGCGATTGTCCACAATATTCTTATTTCCTTTACTATGTATATACCAGTAATTATCACGGTACACACACAATAAAGTACACCTTCTTCCGTACTCACGATTTTGATAAATCCGAGAGCTATTTTTAAACAGTTGATAATAAAGTCATTGCCCATCCATACAACAAATTACTAGCTTCAATTTCAATTCTTTTGGGAAGACATCAGAATGAAAAAGAATAATGTTATGATGCCTTTCCAAAATATCATCTCTTTCAGCACTTTAGGCAAATGACCTTTCCTAGCATTGATTGATAAGAAATTTGAAAGAAATATACACACACAAGACAGCCTGTTTGAGGAAGAGGCACGCATGGGTTAGAACTGACTTAAAATCTTCGCTTCAGCTGCCCAGTAGTAAATCCTCTGTGACCTTCTGTGCATGTCAGTAGCATCCAAAATTCTTGAAAATGCTGGGAAACCAACAGTAATAAAACCTGACAAATAGGATGGTAGTGATGATTTAAAAAAAAAAATCAGTATTGACCTTGTTAGAGAAAAAGAAGTAACTACAATGAGATCATAAAATGTAAGCACTACGAGTAGTCAATGCTATAAAAATTAAGTACTTTAAGAAGTGAAAGGCCTTGGGGAACACCAGGGGAGGCTCTTCGTTTAACAACAAAGATCAAGTATCCATTAGGACTTCTTGTGCTTGGAGACTTTATGGACCTTCTGTGCTATGTGACATGGACCACAGCCAGCGTTAGCAGCTCTAGAATGACAGAAGCAGTCCAGGTCGGTGGAAAACATACCGGGAAAGCATCAGGAAAGTGTAATTCGAGGGGCTTTGAGGGCCCTCAGAAATCCCCTCTGCCACCTGGGTGAGGCCTACAGTTTCACCACTGGGGAATCATTCCCCTAAGTCAAGCTAAGAACAGATTTTTTGATCAGAGAAAGGAGAGGAAAGAACTTGGGGGAGAGTGGGTTTTACTGAGAAAAGGTCCTTTTTGTGGCCAAAAGGCCAATAAAAGGGCACTGGGTACCCTAAGAAGTGAAAAAAACAACTCTACAAGGCCTAATAGAAACTTGGAGAGGAAAAGGGAAAGTTAAAGAGAAAGTGTACACCTACAGTTTTGACTGGGGAGCCCTAATTTCTCCACCCTGGCACTACTGACATTTGGGTCATAAAACTCTTTGTTATAAAGGGCTGTCTTATACGGGACGCCCTGTGTAGGAGAAAGATGAATGATTTAGTTGGAAAGTAACCTGAGCAAAACTCACAGCAGAAAAATAAGACATTTCCTCAAGAGGACAGCTCGTCTAATAATATTACAGGATGCTTAGCAGTGTCTCTGGCTTCTACATACAGATACTAGTGGCAACCTCCTTTCCCCACAGCTATGATGACCAAAAATGTCTCCAGACTTTGTCAAAGAACCTACAGTAAGTGTGAAGGCAAAATCATTCCTGTTGGGCAAACACTGCCCTAAAAGATCGATTTTCTTTCTCCCTTAAGTAGGGCAAGACCTTTCCCATCCCTTGGCTCACCCTTCCCATTCTGCTCCCACTCTAAAAAAACGACACAACAGTGGGATGATTACAAGCTCATCAAAACAAAAAAAGAATGAGGACTCCGTGTTTTAATTGTAATAATCAAAGCAGAGAGATGTATCAGGAAGATCTGAGATGAATGCCTTTTCCTTCAGAATATTTTTATCCTTTGATAATTCCAAAACTCTTGGTCCCGTCTTTATTTCTAGAGATATTTTATTCTTTGTCCATTGTCACATTTCAGTTTCAACAAGAGAGGTCCAGGAACTCAGAAAGATTTGTCCAATTGAATACACACTTATGTGAGTGAACCAAGAATGGCATTAGTCCAGATAAATAATCAAGAAACTTTGTTCTGCATAAAAATTAAATTATTTTTGCAATTGGAGAGACGGAAGAATGGGCTTCTAACATCTTGGCTCATGTAAAACAAACCTGTATCCTTCCCTTTGCTTTTCTTTCCTCCTTTCCTCCCTCCCCCCACCCCTTCCTCTTTTCTTCCTTTCCTTCCTTCCTTCCTTTCTCTTTACTAGTATGTACACCCACAGTTTCCTCTACGAGCACAGGGAAGGATGTGAGAAGGGCAGAGATTATGAAGTGCTAACTAGGAAAAAAAACCCAGCCTCACTGGCAAGAAAATTACATTAATGAGTGTAGAGGAGTTCAAAGTGCTGTGTCATTTGCGCAAACGATGAAACCGAGTCACCAGTGAAACTGTAATAGAGTCAGAGGCCCAGAAAATGGTGATTTCCATTTCTTCGACTGATTTCTGATTTAGGTTTATTATGCTAAGATCTATAGGGGGAAAAAATTCCTCTTGGAGTTGAAGTTAATGAAGTGAAACAATCTACAGAAAGGCAGTTTAATTACTGAACATTATACACTGAATAATGCATTTCTCCAGAAAACATGAACCTTTTCCTCTTACCTATTTTCATATGGTTTCAGATTGAACACACGGTGGATAACGTAAGAGCTAAGAGTAAGGAGGCTTCTCTCCTGGCCCCTCTGGCTTCTCACTAACCATGACCACCGGTGACGCAACTACTGCCCCTGAACCTCACTTTCCTCGTCTGTGGGACTTAGGAGATTGGACTAGGTTGGCTTTCACAATTCCTCCATCTCTAAAATTTTACGATCGTGGGGAAACTATAACTCAAACTATTTGAAACTGAAAGAATGACATTGTGTAATTCCACCAACCATGGAAGGTGATTACTCTGTACCATACATAATTTCTACTCCAGAGCTACAGGGTTAGAAAAGCCAAAAAAAAAAAAAAAGGCTTGTTTTACTGATCAAAGCCCTTGACTATAAAATAATGTGTACTGCCTCGGACTCTTCTTCAAATTAGAATGCCTGTGATTAACTTGCAGGTGGGGTAAGCATGTTTGAGTGTCTGCTGGGTACAGCACAGATGGTGTCAGGTACATTCTGGTAGGGCACTCTTCAATTGGAAAGAGAAGCAGGGCTCTAGAAGCAAAACAAATTCAGAGTTTCAAGCGCTCAGCCACAAATATCAGAGAATGGCTCTGCAGTGGTGTCTTGACATGTATTCTGGAAGGCCTCCTTCTGCAAGTATGTGACAATCTGTTTCTAAAATTCAGAGAAAACAAACCCCAATCTTTGTCAGAGAAATCAAGTCCTACCCTGGCTTTAAAGGAGCTCTTGAAAAGGTGCAGCCTAGATGCCTTCAACCATAAGGCAAACCCTCATCAGAGAGGAGTCATTTCTTCAAGCCTTCTGTAGAGATGCTATGTTAGAGTGTGGAGGGAAAGATTCAAAGAGGGAGAATTTAAACATTCATATCCTTTACAGGAACCCTAAATATGTGCTGACCCTGCATGTTCTAGCATAAGAGGTTTTGTCCAAGAGCACCTGACTCTGGACTACAAAAACAAATCCACTCATATTCCCAAGAAAATCCAACTATTATGTGTAGATGTAAATTCTCAAATTTGTACACCTACTCATTAGAGATGGGACATTTAAGGGCAAGGAAGTCTCTCTTCTTTAAGTGGGAGTATAGAAATAGTGGTACTAGTTGGAAATGCTGGTACATCATTAAGGAAATACATTCCATCATTTGCCAGTTTGTGAAATTCCTGGCTCTGGCTCCATAGGCAAAAAAAAATCATGGCCTAAACAGCTTTTCTTGAGATGGTTTTGGAATTCCTACGAAGGGACACTTCATTTTTATCATTAGATACTTTGAAATCTTACGGGGAAATTCTCCCTAAGTTGTCAAAAACAAACAGTAATTTGTGGGACTTTATTTAGAAGGAAAATACACTGGGAGAGGTAAAGCCAAAGCAGGAGATACTCTACAGGGATGACAGGTGAACTCTTCCTTGGATTTACAGCCAACAGATAGGCTCAGAATGGAACTCAATGTCTTGAAAATACCCTGCCCTGAAGAAACATTTCTCACTTAACACCAGGCCACGTTAGGTGTCCTGTACTCTTACTTACTTGTCTCTAACACTTTTTAAGAATGTAAGAAAACAAAAAAATCACTAGCAAATAAGAAAACATACAAAGCTTTTTAAGTCTCTAATGCCAAAAATCTGCAGACTCCTTGAAAATTGCTAGCACTCTTATTTTTAATGAGCACATCCTGAAATATCACTCTCTGAACAGTTTTATCTTAGATAGCTCTTTTGTTTTCTTTTGTTAAACATTACATTGCAACTCAGATTTACTGATATTACCAATATTACAGCAAACTGTTTATTTCATTCTTCATGTATTTATTAAGACTTGCCCTTTTATATTTCTTTTTTCACTTGAAAAATATCTCTGCATTCCTCCTTTGGGATACTCTGCCATTCAATGTGATTACATTCTTTTCTAATGAAAAAAGTGCAGAATTATTTCCATAATGTGGAAATGTTTAGGATGAACTGACCAAAAAAAGCAAGAATTTGTAAATCCATTGGCAACTCCATGTTAACTATATTTTCTGCCTTCGCAATATCTTTGTTTATTCTCCATGGATTGGGAAGTCAATTCTCACTACATTTTATTTTCATCATTTTGTCTGAATATAAATATTACACCTGAATTTAGAGAAAAGACCTTCCCTTTGCTGTAACTAATGAACAGGATACCAGGTACAGATGGTCTGCACTTATGATGGTTCAACTCACGATTTTTTGAATTTACGATGGTGCAAAAGTGATCTGCATTCAGTAGTAAATGCACTTCAAATTCTGAATTTTGACCTTTCGCAGGATATGTAGTAGGAGGCTCTCTCATGGAGCTGGGCAGCGGCAGCGAGTCCAATGTGAACAACCGACACACTTACAACCATTCTGCTTTTCACTGTCAGTATAGTACTGAATAAATTACATGAGATGTTCAACACTTTATTATAAAATAGGCTTTGTGTTAGTTGATTGCTCCCAACTGTAGGCGAATGTAAGTGACCTGAGCACGTGTAAGGTAGGCTAGGCTAAGCTATGATGTTTGGTAGGCTAGGTGCATTCAATGCATTTTGAACTTATATAATTTTCATACCCGCATCATTAAGTCAAGGAAAATCTGTAGTTCACAGTATGGTCACTGTCACGAAAACTTAGAAGAGGACACACTAATCCACAGGCATAAGATAATACAGATTATATATTACTTATATTATAGATTCATATTTTTACTGGAAAGTATTACAGAGTCTCTTTCCATGGAAACTTCTGAGTATGGTTTACAAATCCATTTAATAAAAATTGTAAAGTTGGAGGTAGACTAAAAACAACAAAAATAACATCTTAAATGCTCTCCAGTTTTATGATTCTACATGTTTTCCTAAAATATGGTATGTTTATGTTTCTCCTATTTAAAAAATTCAAAAGAATGTCTTATTTCACACTCACATTTCGTCAAACCTCATAGTCGGCAGTCTACCCTGGTGGCACTATTTTCTTTCATATTCTATAGGTCGAAACCTATAGACTATGAAGTGAGTAGGCTGTCTTATCCCAGGACCAACTTCAGACACTACTAATGCTCATTTGCATTTCTTTACACTAAGGATGAATCAACAGAAAAAGAAAGTAAAGGAACAATCCCCTTTAAAATAGCACCCAAAGTAATAAAATACCTAGGAATAAATCTAACCAAGGAGGTGAAAGAAGTATACACAGAAAACTATAAACCATTAATGAAGGAAATTAAAGAAGACTTTAAAACAATGGAAAGATATTCCATGCTCTTGGATTGGAAGAATCAATATCGTTAAAATGGTCACACTGCCCAAGGCAATCTACAGATTTAATGCAATCCCTATCAAATTACCTAGGACATATTTCACAGAACTAGAACAAATCATAATAAAATGTATATGGAATCACAAAGACCTAGAATTGCCAAAGCATTACTGAAAAGAAAGAAAAAGGCTGGAGGAATAATTCTCCCAGACATCAGACAATACCACAGAGCTACAGTCATCAAGACAGCATGGTATTGGTACAAAAACAGACATATGGACCAATGGAACAGAATAGAGAGCCCAGAAATGAACCCACAAACTTTTGGTCAACTCATCTTCAACAAATGAGGCAAGAATATACAATGGAATAAAGACAGTCTCTTCAGCAAATGGTGCTGGGAAAACTGGACAGCAACACATAAATTAGTGAAGCTAGAACACTCCCTTACACTATACACAAAAATAAACTCAAAATGGATCACTTAAACATAAGACAATATACAATAAACCTCCTAGAAGAAAATATAGGTAAAATATTATCTGACATACATCTCAAAAATGCTCTCCTAGAGCAGTCTACCCAAGCAATCGAAATAAAAGCAAGAATAAACAAATGGGAATTAATGAAACTTACAAGCTTCTGCACAGCAAAGGAAACCAGAAGTAAAACAAAAAGACAACCTACGGAATGGGAGAAAATTTTTGCAAATGAAACCAACAAAGGCTTGATCTACAGAATATATAAGCAGCTCATACGACTTAATAAGGAAAAAAAACAAACAACCCAGTCCAAAAATGGGCAGAAGACCTAAACAAGCACTTCTCCAAGGAAAAAATACAAATGATCAATAGGCACATGAAAAAATGCTCAACATCACTAATTATCAGAGAAATGCAAATCAAAACTACAATGAGGTATCACCTCACACCAGTCAGAATGGTCATCATTCAAAGTCCACAAATGACAAATGCTGGAGAGGCTGTGGAGAAAAGGGAACCCTCCTACACTGCTGGTGGGAATGCAGTTTGGTGCAGCCACTGTGGAAAATACTACAGAGATTCCTCAGAAGACTAGGAATAGACTTACCATATGACCCAGGAATCCCACTCCTGGGCTTGTATCCAGAAGGAACCCTACTTCAGGATGACACCTGCACCTCAATGTTCATAGCAGCACTATTTACAATAGCCAAGACATGGAAACAGCCTAAATGTCCATCAACAGGTGACTGGATAAAGAAGATGTGGTATATTTATACAATGGAATACTATTCAGCCATAAAAACTGACAACATAACACCATTTGTAGCAACATGGATGTTCCTGGAGAATGTCATTCTAAGTGAAGTTAAGCCAGAAAGAGAAAGAAAAATACCATATGAGATCACTCATATGTGGAATCTAAACAAAACATAAATACAAAACAGAAACAGACTCATAGACATAGAATACAAACTTGTGGTTGTCAAGGGGGTGGGGGGTGGGAAGGGACAGACTGGGATTTCAAAATGTAGAACAGATAAACAAGATTATACTGTATAGCACAGGAAAATATATACAAGATCTTGTGGTAGCTCACAGCGAAAAAAATGTGACAATGAATGTTCATGTATAACTGAAAAATTGTGCTCTACACTGGAATTTGACACAATATTGTAAAATGATTATAACTCAATAAAAAAAATGTTAAAAAAAAAAAAGGACACTACTAACACTCAAGATATCCCTGAGCAGGACCCTGGATATTTCATATAACAAACATGGCAAAACCTCTTTGATGTAGTTACTCAACTGCACTTCTCAGAGGTATAAAGAAGCTCTATTCTCTTTAATGTTTCCATTTCCTAGCACTCCAAGACTATTTCTGAAAACATCACATTATTTATGTCATTATTCCTGTATTCAAAAGTCCACTGTCATACAATGGAAATACTATTTAGGGGTTGTTTCGCAGATTTGCCATAGAATTCACACACGTTTTGAATGTAAATACTATTTAATTATAAAATTAGTATCATATTGATTTTGTTCTTTCACTTTTCTCTACTTTTCTAACAGGGAGTATAAAACTTATCCAGAGCAAGGAGGTATTCCTTTTCTTAGAACAGAGTCAGAATTAACCACCCAATCAAGAAGACAGGCTTTTGCTTATGACTTGTTTTGTTAAAAGGAGGTACTTACAGCATACTTCTCCAAAAAATTGAAGGTGAAAGAAAATTTTAGAAGTAAAGTTAAGGCACAGAAAGATTTTATTTCATAAATAGCCACTGTTTACCTGTACACGAATAATCATCAATTCGGATGTACCCAGTTTTGCAGATGCACATGAAAGAGCCTGGGGTGTTGACACACATCGTGTTCTCACGGCAGTAATGGCGCCCTTCGGCACACTCATCGATGTCTGTGAAGAAACAGTAGGGCAAAGAGGTCAACGCTGGCCCATATTCCGGAGTGTCTCTGTCATTTTCTTTGGTGGGGAGAGGGCAATAGTTACTAATTGAAAAGCATTTTTAAAAAGTATTCAAAACCTCTCCTTTAATAGAAACGTTTGATGCTCAAATGACAGAAACCGTGACAATTTTTCCTAGCAGCTCTTACAGGAGATTCAAAGTTGTCTTTATAGTTCAACTTGCATCATTCTAAGATATATTTGGAAATATTCAGTCCACTCATCTACCTTAGAGAGTATGCTTGATAAAATGAATCATAAAGTAGAGATTGGGTTGCCTTAGCGCCTGGGAAGCTTCCATCACTGAGCCTACCACATACTATTTTTTGATTCACTGGCTATTCTGCACACTTGGGGAGACCCTGCAAGAGGTAAATACAATATTCAATATACACCAGAACTTGAAAAACTTCACTTAAAGTTATGAAACCAATAACATGTAGTTTATTAGACGTACGAGTAGAGATACAGCTATCCCAGTAAGTGTCTGAACAGAGAGGATCTCAATTACAGTGCTGAGCCTGGTATAAACGAGAAGCTATAAAATGGCAAGATAAGATACCATGCAGGAGAACTTCCATAGTAATTCACATCCTAAGCTTGGAGTGTAGAGAATTTCAAATGCTAACCCATAATAAGCACTAGTACTAATTGGGAAAAATGTGAATTTTAACAATAAAACTGTCCCCATTTTATAGCACCTCTCTGCATGGATCATAAAGTATTTTACAGGTATTTTATCATCATGTAATACTTTTTATTAAGGGCCTTAATGCATTGACCAGGCAAGGTACTTCTCCTCCAGAAGTTTGCTTTCTCAAATCCTTGTGGTGAACCCACAAAGCAGCGTGGACCTTGTGTGTGCTATTAAATGGATCAGGGGAGGGTATAGCTCAGTGGGAGAGCATGTGCCTAGTGTGCATGAGGTCCTGGGTTCCATCCATTAAATAAACAAATAAACTTAATTACCCTTCCCCACAAAAGAATAAAATTAAAGCAATAGCTTTTAAAAAAAAAAGTAAAAGAAATACATCAATTACAGGAGATAGACCCAACACTACGAAAGTCATACCATTCATATAAACGCAACTGTGTTCTCAGCGTCAAAGGGACAAATTGACACAATCTTTCAGGAAGCAGTATTTTAAAGCTAGAGGGCTTTTGGCAATCATCTGAGCCAACTGCTTATTTTACAGATGAAAAAACTGAGGTTTAGAGAAACTCAATTGTCCATTAAACTTCTAAATCTGAGTCAACACAGTAAACTACAAACTTCTTAGCATGCAAAGCCTTTCCCAACTGATGCTTACTTTTCTGGCTTTATATTCTAGGACCTCACTCTCTTCCTTCCTCTCAGCTTCTGACCATTCCTCGAATGGGCCACGCTCTTCCATACCTATGTGTGTTTGCATATGCTGTTCCCTCCACTATTTCTCTCCCTATCACTACTCCCAGTAGATCCTGTCTACCTATTGATTCATTCTTCAAGAATCCATTTAAATGTCTCTCTGTGAAAACTTCCCTAATGAAGTAAAATGTTTCCAATGCAGTGCTCCCTTAGAACTTTGTAAATGTTTCCATTATAGATACAGCCACTATACCTTTATAAATTTTTGTATGATTCTTCTCTCCAATAAGCCAAATGCACTCTTCAAGGGTAGGGGTATTTATTTGTGTTTCTTAACTCTTGCTACACATTATATTTATCTGAGATGCTTTTTTAAAACATTGTGTTTTTTTAAAATCAGCTACATTTCAACAAAAGATAAAATTAAAATAATATAATAAAATTAAAAAATAAAATAACAAAAAAGTCAGTTTTTGTGACAACTCTGAAAACCCCACTACACACTCCAAATTCTGATTTAATTATCTGTGGTGGAACACAAGCAATAATTTTATTTTTAAACCTTCTCTGTGATGAATTTAATGAAGGGGTCAGCAAAATTTTTCAGTAAAGAGCCAGACAGTAAATATTATAGACTTTGGGGCCATAGGATCTCTGTTGCAACCACTTAACTCTTGTTGGTAGCGTGAAGGCAACCACAGACAATATGTAAATGTGAATTACTATACATAAAGTAGATAAGCAACAAGGGTTTATTGTATAGCACAGGGAAATATGTTCAATATCTTATAATTACCTACAATGGAAAATAATCTGAATATACGTATATATATATACATATATATATACACACACACACATATAAAACTGCATCACTCTGCTATATACCTGAAACTAACAAAATATTGTAAATCAACTATAATTTAAAAAAAGAACCACTTAATGTATAGTCATTTTTGTATCCATAATACCTTATAGGGTGTCTCAGACATTATGGGGTCAATAAATGCTACAGAATGAATGAATAAATGGTTTCAAGGCTACTTCAAGGGAGATCTAAAAACAACTCTAAGATTTTCTGACTCTAGTACAATACTCTTGTCATGATACCATGCTGCCTCTGTATGTTTGCACTGGTCTGTAAGGAAAGTATCACATTCAATTACAGCCTGAAAAATCAAACTACAAGCACCCTGGGGAACGTGAAGAAAACTCATTTGCTTCCAGGGTCTTAAGATCATAATAGGAATCATACGGGATTATTAATGCACTCAGCTGGATCTAAGGACTTTAACCCTGCCCCTCTGAGAGGGGGCTGCAGTGAAGTCAAAGCCACTGCAGAAGTCCCCTGGGCTTAAGCTGCGAGCTTGGAGGGATGGCCACAAAGAAGTCCATGTGCACAAAAGCACAAAGAATTTACCTTTGGGGATGAAAGAGCCAAATATATTGAATGTATCTCAGGGAAGATACCTTGGGTATCAGAGAAAAGAACAAATACATTGGGTACACTGTGACATCTCCTCAAAACAAGATCCTGGTAGAGTCAGGAAGTAGCTTCAATGACGAGAGCAGAACTGAGTCCCAGCTGGAGCAAACATCAAATACGGAAGTCACTGGAGTACCTTTCTCCAAACGGTATTCCACAGAAGGACGCCCACCCCAGCAGGAGCAGCTACAAACACGGCAAATCAAACCCATAAATACACGTGCAGCGCCCCAGATTCCTCCCAAGAACACGTAAAGGATGGCAACTTTGAGAATACTAAACTCCTGTGGGAGGAGATGGAGAAAAGAGACTGGATTGCGGTTACTTCTGTTAATGTGACTCTATTTGCAGCCACAAGTTATTGGATAATTTGGTTTGAAAGATAACTAAGGGATACCTTGTGAAAGGCAAACACTGTCTCTAACACTGTTAGGTCCCAGGCTGCTGGGGGGACAATGGCCTGTCCAATTTCCTTTCTCAGATGTTTCCCTTGGAAGCTACCACGCGGTCAGAGAAAACACAACATAGGGCTGTAAAGCAAAAATGAGGAACCTACGTAATGTGCCATCTTTTAGGAACCTGAATGATTTGGGTCACACAGAAATATAGGATTCCTGACTAAGAGATACAAAGGGTAGAGCCCATTTGCTAGAGCAGTATTGTGAGGGGAAAAGAAGTAAAACACCAAAACGTATCGTGCAATGCTGTATAGCTAATTGCCAACTGCCTTTTTAAATTTCTCATGACCCACCTTCAAGAAAGGAGCGCCTCAAAGAGCCACATTTATATACTAAACGTGCAGAGCGACATGGATGTGATTTCCATTCACAGGTGCTTATACTCACAGCACAAAAAGTGAAAGTCTGCTGGAAAATATGTTCCAACTTAGTCCAGAGTATATTTTCATTTCAAACCCCAGTTCGAAAACTTAATGAGTCAAATTCTTGCAATTCAGTTCAATTCTGTATACATTTACTGAATGTTTGCTCTGTCCAAGTCACTTTACTGGATTTTCAGTCATATTGATGACCCTAAGAGATAGAACAAGAACGCGGGTGGACAGAACCATGGACAGAGCATGCTTCAACACAAGGCTCCACTAAGCAGAGAGAACAGCACAACGCTGGAAAAGCTGCCACAGGAGGTAGCTTCCAGCCAAATTGATGTATTCACACATGGGCTGGACATACTGTAGAGAGTCAAGCAAAGGGTGCACTGCTGACCCATGTGGCTTTTAACATCCTTTCCAAAATTTAGTGCAAAGAGAGTTGAAGAATAGACCCTGCCTTAAGACGACTTATGATCCAGGAAATAGTAACATCATCATCATCATCATCATCATCATCATCATCACCACCATTATCATCACCATCACTGTTATCATCACCATCATCATCATCATCATCATCATCATCATCATCATCACCACCATCATCACCATCTAGCCAGGTGCCTTCTACATTTTGAGCCTCCACCTTAGAGAGTAATATTTCTATGAGAGAGTCATGGTTCCTTGAAAAGAGAGTATTACCTGATCAAATAGTTATAACTAAGGGATAATTTGTGAAACGGTAAGTTGGCCTTCTAAATACTATCTCTAACACTGTTAGGTTTACATCCTACATTGTTGGGAGGCCACTGGACTGTCCAACCTTCTTTTGTAGATTATACTATTATGCTCCTATCATTATACTACTATCCTTCCTCCATGCCCCTCCTTAAAATTCACAATGCACATGAGCAAACTGCAGGCTTTGAAATATCTAGTTGGTTTTTAAAAATCTTCATTCATTTGTTCAACAAGTATATAATGGAATGAATCATGCCCATTTACTGCACGAGGCAACAAAGACAAATTCTAGCTGGAGAAGTAACACTTAAATGATATTACAAAGTGAGGCATACCTAATGACAGAAACATACACAGTGTGCATTAAACAGGGAGCAACCAAATTTTTTTAACACATATGTGTCTGGACACCAATTAATGCACAACACATTTGGGAACTTACATTCCCCTGATATAAATAATTTTATAATTCTTCTCTCTACCAACATGATAAACTGATAATGAAATTAAGAAACCAGGACATACTCCCAGGAATAGCAACATGAGGTCCTACATGCTAAGTGCCAAAAGAGAAAAAAAAAAAAAAAAAGGAAGGTTGACAACTAAGGATTGAGGCAACCAAAGAATATGTGATGGTGTGGCAGGACTTGAGGTGGCTGTTGAAGAAGTAGGCTTAAAGCAACTGATTTGCACAAAGTTGGAGGGGACTGTCACAGAATAGAATCTCCTGTCAAACAGAGGCGTTCAAAGAACAGTACACTATAAAGATTCAAGCCTGCGGTAGGCATCATACACGGCAAAAACATGAAATGTCGAGGAACAAAGAATATTCCATTCGAATGGAGTCTGTGCAGGGAAAAAAAGGAAAATACAATTATGGGATAAGAGACACAATGCAAATGCACTTAATGCTCAACAAATGTAAGAAAGGTATCTTCTTTGCTGTGATGGGAAGACATTAAGGCATTTGAAAGGGGGGGTGTAGGGAAGTAGCATAGAAAAACACATCTTACAAGAGTTGGTAAGATGCAGTTGTGGGGTTAAAAAAGGTACAGTAAATTTTATGGTTACTGGGGAAAGGGGTGGGAAGGGATAAATTTGGGTGTTCGAGATTTACAAATGTTAACCACTATATATAAAAATAGATTCAAAAAAACAAATTTCTTCTGTATAGCACAAGGAAACTATATTCAATATCCTGTAAAAATCTTTAATGAAAAAGAATATGAAAATGAATATATGTATGTACATGCATGACCTGGACATTATGCTGTACACCAGAAACTGATACTTCAATTAAAAAAAAAAACAAGAAGGAAAAAATAAAGGTACACTAGAGGTGAGGAGAATGTTCACAAGTTTCTAAGTCTGAGTCTTAGGTGGTTACTAAATCTAGCAACTTCCCTGCCCCAGTTGCTCCACATTACTTGCCAGTGTCTGAAAGTATCCTATTGTGTTACTTGTGAATATGTCTGTTGTCTATTTCTATTGGAATATAAGAGTCAGGAGGGTAGAGACCTTGTTCTAGAACAATGACTGGCTCTCCCTAAATATCTGCTGAATGAATCAATGAATCCTTTCTTGGCTTTTCAGCCGGAAGGAGGGAAGATAAGTAACCTCTTTCACACTGGCCTGAGCTGGAGCTCGATTTGGCAGAGCGCATCCTTTGTCTTCCCAGGATACTGCCCAGGCATTCACGTAGACGTGGGCTCTTTGTATGAACAGTGAACATAAGCCACACTGGTGAAACAGTCCTGTGCGGTGGGAGAACACAGCAGAGGGAATACAGAAGCGTGGAGTCTAGTCTTTGGCTCTGTCATAAACCTGACAGGCATTTCATCTCGCTGGACCTTAACTGAATCATCTATAAAGACAAAGGCGGGAGGTTTCCAAGTCGTTACAAGCCCTCGTGCTTTACCACTCTAACAAAGGGGACATGATCTATATGATTGCAGTGAAGTATCTGACTCTCTAGGATTCTGTAGGACACACAAACATGCTCTATCAGACTTAAAACGCAGAAGTAAACTACGTCTCTTAAACAGCTTTTCTTGCCCCAGGATAATCCAAACGGATCCATTTTAGAAATAGGAGTTTATAAATTTATAAAAATTCCCTTTTATCCTATCTGAAAGCTGAGGCCGACTTTGTAATTATTCAGAATCATGGCTTTTTAGACCTGAAAGAACTTGAGAAACCATATCGAACCCCAGTCATTTACAACTGAAGAAACAGAGCACCACTTCTTGTCTCTTGGATGCCAGAGACAAATGAAGGAGACAACAGGGACCAGATTATGAATCTTTTAAATAAAAAACATGGACTCCATCCTACCTGAAATGGGAAAGGTTTTAGGAGAGGGTTAATTGAACCAGCTCTGTGTTTTTGGAAGATCCTTCTAACACAAGTTTACACAGTTAGAGTGGCAATCAGCATGAGAACTCTGTCTCCAGCTCCCCGATCCCAAGTTCATGTTCCTTTTGGCCAACAGCCTGGCCTCCACACTAACCCTGGAGGCAGTGGGCGTTCGGGCATGCTGCCCCCTCTCCCATGTGCTTCTGCCGCACAAGCCAGCCACCCCCATCTTATGCCTGGCATGTTCCTGATACCATTTTTTTTAAACATGATGTATTTTGAAAGCTATATAGCATTCTCAATTTTGCCCTGTAGAAGGATTATATTAGCACATTAATGAACACTAATGCCTTTTTCCTCAGCCAATAAAATCTTGACAAAAATCTCGATGGCAAAAACTCCACATACTGAAGAATAATACAGATGGGTGTGGGTTATTGCTAAGTCTTAGCCCACCAGCTGTGAAAAACCAGCTTGGAAAGCTTGGCAAAGAGATCAGCGACTTAATTCACAAACCGAGAAAAAGGCTAAGTTCCGAGAAATGTCATTCTGGAAAGAGATTTGAGAGTAACATTTGGGAAGAGAGAAGTATTTTTAAAAATAAAAAAAATTTGCAAGTATAAGTAGGCTGCTCAGTGAAAAATCAGTAGAGAATAAATTAAAATGCCATTTACAAATAAGCTAACATTTAAAAGGACTGCCAGCAATCATGTTTTAAAGTCAGTGGTATTAATGAGTTTGTTTACAAAATATTAATTTGTACGTATTAAAAACTATATCTATCATATGCTACTGAAACATATGATTTCTGACATCTCAAAATAGTAGCCACATATTTCTTTCACTCATTTTTTTTTAAATTCATTCATTGTAAATTGTAGCATACATACTTCAAGAAGAGTGGAAACTCCAGCGTTAACATGAGTTTTCTTGCTACTCTTAACAGAATATATCATTCTTAGCTTTGGGTTTCCTAATATATATATAGAGAGACAGACACAGACAGACAGACAGAGACAGAGACACAAGGAGAGAAAGACAGAGAGACAGAGAGAGACAAGCAGTAGGAAAATTTGAGACAGGGTGGAGTGTGGATCATGAAATAATACCTATGGGGAAAGGTGAGATAATTTTGAATATTAAGAGGCAGAGGAAACGAAAGCATGAGTAGTTTAGTAGTTTATCCACGTGGGTAATATTTATTGAATTCTTCCTACGTGCAAAGTGTGAACTTGGACACCAATGGCATAGCTTTGAACGAGACAGATTTAGTATCCGACTTTGCAGAGTTTATGGTTTTTCTGTGAAGAGAGACAAATAATAATCATAGTAGTAAGAGTGATAATAATGTTACTAGAGTTTGGTAAGGATAGTGCCACCTGGAAAAAAGAGTGAGGGCTGCAAATCTCGTCTTATAGGCAAGGCAAAGCTTCCAGGGTGGGTGTGACATCTAAGCAGAGGACTAAAGGAGAAGCAGCGTTAGCCACGTGAGATGGGACAAAAAGGAGACTTCAAACAAGGGAATTATATGCAAATGCTGGAAAGTCAGAGATTTTTATGGACTCAAAGAATAGCAAAACATTCCATGTGGCTAATGAAGTGAGAAGCAGGTGTTTTGTGGTGTCTTGCAGGCCACGTGAAAGAGTTTGATGTTATCGTGTGGTCAATGGAGATCTGCTGACGTTTCTTAAATCAATGTTTTATGTGCCATATGTGTGCAAGGTATAAAATCTACAAGATACAGTAGAGTGCACAATAAAAGTAAGTCTGGCCCTCAGCCACTCAGTTCTCCCACTCCCAGTCCCGGGACAAGCATGGTTACCGATCTCCGGTGCAACCTTCTGGAGGTACTCTAGACCCACACAAGCACAGGCACGGGGGAGGGTGTGCTTTTCCTCCGAAGGGCATCATGCAGGGGGATGAGATAACATGAGATGCTGAGCAAGATGTTTTTAATGGCAAGGTAGAGGATAGATTAGAGAAGAGAAAACTGGACGCTAGGAGGAAGCCCTCTTAGTATTTGGGGTCCTGTGTCTCTGACAGTCTATTCTAGCTGAATATGGAGAGAGTGTGGCAGATTCAATAAATAAATAAACTGACTGGACACCTGCAGACGAGGGAGGGAAGCTCTCAAAGAAAACATCCTCTTTCTCAACGACGAGCTGGATGTGCACTGTGGGGAACTGGAGGAATGCATTTGGGTTACAGCAGAGTATGGTGTTAGACATGCTGTTTTGGAGGAGCTTATGATGTATCCAAGTAGAAATGTCCAAGAGGCACTTAGCTATGCGGGCCTAGAGCTAAGGAGAGAGGACAAGGCTGGAGATCAAGATGTGGAAGTCCTAAGCAGAGAGACAGTAATTAAAGCCACGGGGTTAAACAGCATCACCCAGGGAGAAGGAGCAGAATGAGGAGGAAGGAAATTAAGATAGAGTCCTGCGGAACATCAACATTTAAGGCGCAAGTAAAGAAAAGAGACTGAGAAAGATTGGTCAGGGCAGTAGCAGCCGAACTAGAAGGCTGCTGGAGGTAGATGAATGTTGAAATAGTGGTAGTTATCACCTTTTCAACACACTGTGTCTGCGGAATCTGCAACTATCTCCCCAAGAGAGAAGTCACAACTCTAAAGTTTCAGTGTACTTGGTGGCTAGAATATAGGCCTGTAACCTAGGACTGCCCCTCAGGGACACTCAAGCCAAACTTCATTTCAGAAGAGAACTCATGACTCAGCACGGCTGTGGCATCTTCTAGCAGGCAGGGTGGAGAAGGCACTGGGCACTCAGAGCGGTGGGAATGGGACAGTCCTGGGTGTCAGCAGTGAAAACTGGTGGTATTTATGTGAGTTGCAGCACAGAGGCCAAGAGGCAGAGGTAGTGGGATTTGTACCTAGATGTGGCAGGTGTTGTCCCTTAGCATCATCCAGAGTTGTCCTCCCAGACACACTGTGATCCACCCAATATCCTTCAATATATTCCTCTTCTGCTTAAACTGCCAGTGTGGATTCTGTTGTCTGCAACTCTGTCTCCTGATCAATACAGCGTGCTGTCATGAAGGCAAGGTAAATAGGTGCCTGAAGGAGGGAGTGATCAATAGAATTAATTGCTGCCTAGAGGTCAAGTAAGAGACAGACTGAAAGACGTCTGACTTAACAATCTAGAAGTCATCTGTGACCTTGGTGGGAGCAGTCTGTAGGGGATGTGGGACGAAAAATCTCGACTGAAGTGGGTTAAGGAGAGCATCTGACATGGAGAAAAAAAGATAGTGAAAACAGACCACACCTTTAAGAAATCTGGCTCTAAAGGAGGGTAGTAACATAAAAGCTACAAGGGGAGGTGGGTTGACGGAGAAACTTAAGCATATTCAGAAGCTAATGAGAAGGGACAGACAGAAGCTGAAAACTGAGTTCGGGAGGATAACGGATGGAGCAGGTTTCCTCTGAAGACAGGGAGAGACGAGATCAGTACTGAGAGGGACCTGCTACCCCCGGCAGGGGGAGTGTCCATCTCATTGAGACCAGGGAGAAGGAAGAGAGGGTGGGTGGAAGCATGTGGGCTCACGCAGTGAGAGCAGCAGGACGAGGAAGTTAGTTTCTGTCTTCTGTTCAGTTGGTAAAGAGGACAGCTGCTGAGAATGAGAGAATGAGTCGAGTCGACGGTCTGCAGGGCATGGTGATGGTCTGAGATGACCCTTGTAAGGAATGCCAGGAACCTGCGCTGGGATGCATAGTATAGTCACAAGCAGGGGGGAGCACCCAACTAGGGTTGCTAACTACCCACATACCTACCATCTGCCATTTCTGTAACACTGTGAGTTTTACAGTGCATGTTCATATGCACTGTATGTTCATTCTCACAATAACCCTGTGACCTAGTCACAGGCAAGACACCTGTTCAAAGTTCATAAGTTTCCCAAATGTTTGCTGTAAGTCATGGTTGGCAAATCCAGAGAAGAATCACTCCATGTAACCCTCTGTTCCTCCACAATCCAGTCTCCATCCTTGCTAACTTACTAACACACCTGGACAGAAGCCTCCTCTAAGCAGAAAAACTCCAAAACTCATCTTGCTCTTTCTCGTGGCTTACTTTTCTCTGCCAGTCTAACTTAGATTCACTCTTCAAGGCCCAGATGAAGTCCAGTTCCTCCAGTGTCTCCCTAATCTCTTTGGCCACAGGGAATTCATCTGTCTCTACTTCCGTACTTTTTATGGGGCGGTGGAGAGGGGAGGTAACTAGATTAATTTATTATTTACTTATTTATTTATTTTTAACAGAGGTACTGGGGATTGAACCCAGGACCTCGTGCGTGCTAAGCATGTGCTCTGCCACTGAGCTATGTTCTGCCTCCCTCTATTTTTTCACTTTTTGTCTGTGCTTATTCATGGCTAGTTAGTAGCTATTTTGATAAATCCAGCTTACTTGCAACTGATGTACAGACAGGCTCTTTTGAAAGACTGCCTTGTCATGGTGAATTTGAAAATTCATCAAGTTTGGGGGGATGGTATAGCACAGTGGTAGAGCACATGCTCAGCATGCACGAGATCCTGAGTTCAATCCCCAGTACCTCCACTAAAAAAAATTTGTAAATAAATCTAATTACCCTCAAAGAAAAACCAATAAATAAATAAATAAATAAATAAATAAAAATCATCAAGTTGAACATCATTCTTTCCAAGGAGGCAGATTAGTATTTTTAAATATTAAAAACTAATTTAACAAATATATATTTATTTTGCCAAAAACAAGGGTATCAGTCATTGCCATATCAAATTGCTGCTCATTCAGAGTTATGAGATTAATCTAAACATTACATCAGTGCTTTCATGAAAGATATGAAGCCACTCCAATTTCCAATTGTTTGTTTATACACAAATCACTGACTAAATTGCATTGCTAAATTTGACAATTTTAATCAACATTTCATGCTGATTAGGAAGTGTGGCCTCACAACAACTTGGTATAAACAAATATGTATGTTCCACAATTTCAGTCCCATTTCTTTACTGTAACACTCTTATTTAAGGATATGCACAATTTGTAAAAATCTGTTTAAGAGCACAAACTTCGTATTAAAGAAAAATTTCTTGGAGGAAATTTAGAATGGAATAAGAAGTAAAAATGAAAATATTCTTCTGTATTATCAAAATCCCAGGGATTTGGTTTTACATCACACCAATAAATAATGATGCAATTTAGAACCGTTATGTCTTGGTCTCTTTCCCAACATTTCATGCTCATTCAGGGTAGTGCCAATTTTCTAACTGCCCCTTGTGTCCAAACATATGAGGCTGTTTTTGCTCTGGGATAGTCATTTGCCCAAACAAGTCAAGTCCTTCTCCATGTAACTCAAATCTCTCACTTGCCTCTGACATTTAGTTTTGTGCAAAACTACTTCCCGCAATCCACAGCTATTGTGGTCTCCTAAAAACTTATTCCTATTTCTGCTCGTAATAGTAACAATGAAACTAACATTGACGCTGGTGTTTGTTACTTTGACCACGTCATTTCATTTTTCTTCACAACATCACATGTTTTCACAACAGATCCCAAACATCATCTCAGGACCCTTGAATCAAAGTTAGATTCATTTTATTTGCGCAATTTTTCTGTATTACTAGCTATACTGTTTTCTTGCCATTAACCATGTTCAAAATCCATCTCCTGTCTCCAAGCCTTTTCTCCCCAATGTCCTTGCTGCTCATGATAATCTTATTTTACATTGGAATTGGTCTTCTTTTGAATGCTAATGAGTACATAAAGAGAGGAAGAGAACTGTAAAAGGAATGTTAATAGTTGTGATTCATTTTAAGCAACATTTGCTAATTGACATCAATACTTTTAACAAATATAACTAGAACAGATGACTTGGATTTCTTGAAAGGCTATACAGAGCTGGTATTTATAACTTAATCTCTAAATTATAGTTCCTTAAAACTTAACGAATTTGCAAAAAGACTTTTCCATCAATTTAAATTTAAAAAAATTGTTCAACATGCAATGTGTCACATATCATTCTAATAGATTCTTTTCCAGAGGTGGATTTTTTAAAAAATGGTTTTTGTTTATTTAATGAAAAAAAAAAAAAGAACCACTGCTTCACAGAAGACACCTACAACAGATTTTCTTAATTCTAAGCAGATGTTTTCTCCCTAATATTAAAAACAAGTACACACACCATGTAATTATCAAGTATTTTAACCTGCTACTCATTCATAGAAAAATAACATGAATTCTCATGGTTACAAAATTTTACCATATAATTTGCAAAAAGAGAACAAATTATACATACTCTATACCCAAAAACTTGTTAGACTATTATTCACACCAGGAAGGAATTTGGCATAAAATGGTTTGGTTCTAGAACTAATTCATGGTCAGTTAGTTACGAAATAGATAACGATCTCATTATAGTTGGCTTATAATATAAGACACTATCACATGGACTTTGAGAGTATTGCTGCCTCAGGTTTCCAATAAACTAATAATATCTTAATTTCGAAAATAAATTCGTGTTGCATGAATTGACTAACACACTGGAAGTAGTAAACGTATGTGTAAAACAGAAGTTCAATGGCAAATTTATACCAACAATTTATTTTTCTGGAAGGCATTTTCACCTAGTTAATCTTACTTAACCTCTGCTCCCCCAACAACCTTGTGAGACAATCTCTCCCTATTTAATAGGTGAGGAGACTGAGGCTCAGATATATGAAGTGATTTGCACAAGTTCCCACAGTGAGTAAATAGCAGAGATAAGAATTAAATTCAAGTCTGCTTGTGCAATGTTCTTTCCATAATATCAAAACAGCCCGCCAGTTGTCAAAAATGGAAAGATTTTGATTTGATTATATAAAGATTTTATATTCCTGTCTATTAAATCCCCATATTCCTTCTGACGTGTACTTTTTAAAAATAATTACAGGCAGCAGTACATATAAATCTGCAAAGCATCCATCCAGGTACCAGAATGACTCTCTATGCACAAGGAGTTGTACAAAATAGGGGTTTGTTCTGATTGACTTTTCAGCGTTGACAGAATGGACTAGTAAAAGGATGACAGTTATAAGCGCTTGTTGAACACTGGCAGGCAGTAAATGTTTCCATCATACTACAAAGCAATGCAAAGGTAAGACATCTGTTGAGAATAGTAGGCCAAACAAAACTCAAAATCACACCGGAAATTCAATAACGTTACAGGTTATGGTTACAGATTTTTTTGCCCATAAATCAAAGGCCTCACTTCAACATCACCCAATTATTTGAGTGCACCCTGAGCCCTTCTTTGGGTCCAGGAATAAATCAGTACATCCAATCACTGCCCACTACCCTACCCCTGGGCATCCTCGAGGCTCTTCCCATGAATCTCTGCCAAAGCTAATACATATCCCTGTGTTCCTACTTTTGTCCCTTTGCAAGAAGCTCCCATCCCCAAACTACAAAACTCTTGAGACACCACACAGCATCTTTTTCAGTCTTCACAGTATGTTCAGAGCTCCAAAAAATGGAGCAGGAGAAAAAGTTCTACCTAATTTTGTTTTGTTCTTTGGGACCCAGGTGCTGCAGTATCCTTGTTCTAAATATAAGTGTTTATCCCCTTCCCCTCATCACACTATGTCTCTCCCACCATTCAGTACTAAGCCCAAAGGTTCAGGCAGCCTTTACAGACCTGTACATAAACCCCTTTTCACCGAAGTGGGGAGATGGACACAGAAATGCTACTGGCATCTAACGGGCAGAGGCCAGGGAGGCTGCTACACATCCTACAATGAACAGGGCAGCCCCCTACAACAAAGAATTCTCTAGTCCAAGATATTAGTAGTACTAAAGTGAAGAGATCCTGGTTAAAACCAACACCACTGTGATACACAGGGATATATGACCATACAGGCTCAACAGTTCATCTGTCTAGGGAGACGTATATTCATTAAAGATTCAAAATTAACAACAATTTTTGAAAATTCATCCTTAGAAGGACGTCAGTATAGAACTAGTTTAAAATGATCCTTTTCAAACTTTAACGTGCATAAGAATCACCTGGGAAGCTTATGAAAATGCAAAATTTTGAGACCCAATCCAGGCCTACCAAAACAGAATAAAGGCAGTGTCCAGGATCTGTATTTTTAACAAGCTCTCTGGATGAATTTGATGCAGCTTGACCCTCTATACTCTGAGCACTCTGAGATATTAAGTTGAGGACATGAAATTGTATACTAATGAAAGTGTACTAAGACTGTGAACATTAAAATTCTTCTCCTGTTGAACATATGGTTAAAAAACACTAGATAGCTAATAAATTATTAAGATGATAAATTAATAAACTCTATGCCTTAAACCAGTGCCCTTCAAATTTTCATATGCGTAGGAATCATCTGGAAATCTTGTTAACATGCAGCTCTGAGTCAGTAAGTCTGAGATAAAGTATGAGATTCTGCATTTTCAGCCAGCTCCCAGGTGATGGTCTATATTGCTGGTCCTTGGACCAGCATGTTGAATAATAAGGTCTTTTTTTTTTAATTGAAGTGCAGTCGATTTACAATGTTGTGTTAATTTCTGGTGTACAGCATACTGATTCACATGTGTATGTATGTATGTGTGTGTGTATATATACACACACACACATATATATATGTATATATGTGTGTATATATATATACCTTTTCATATTCTTTTTCATTATAAGCCATTACAAGGTATTGAATATAGTTCCCTGTGCCATACAGGAGAATCCTGTGATTTATCTACTTTATACATGGTAGTTAGTATAAACAAATCCCAAACTTCTAATTTACCCCTTCCTACCCCATATCCCCTCTGATAAATAATGCCTTAAAAAACAACCACCAAAAATGTATAAAGACAAGGACCACTTATTTTAACACAGCATAAAACTTTCAATCACAATTCTCATTTCCATGTGCATCTGGAAAATGGGCATAGAATTTAAATGGTACCTCCCCTAGAAAGTCAGCTCCATGAGAGGAGGCGTCAGTTGGTTTTGCCCACGACTTTATGACCAGCACCCATTCAAGGTCTGGCACATGGTTTGTACTCAACAAATAATGGAAATAAATGAATGCAGGACAGAGATTCTCTATACGAAGTCTAGTGATAGAAGCCAATCATAAATCAAAATCCCAAAAAAGCCTAGAGATCCACCTCAGACAGAAGAAAGTACTTGTTTTTAACCCTATTTAATACACAGATGTATCATTAATTGAGAACTGATTTATGATTTTTCCTCTACAGGGAATCCAAAGTGATCATGAACTCCAATAGACTTAAGTATGAGTATTCGCTAGAGATGTGCATTCTTTGGGGGGAAAAAAACAGCTGACCATAGAAGTCACACAAGTATGATGTTTTGTTTCAAAAGGATAATACATGGATAGCACTGACTGCTTCCTCAACTTCCTTTGCATGAGAAACTATGCGTAAGAAGAAATTCAGAGAAGTTTAATTTTTATTAGGTTTGGTTTTAAAACTTTAATGTCCTCCCTTCATATCAGAGGAGACCCTGGCTTCTAAGAAAAAATACCCTTTTCCTCTGATTGAATATCTTAATGTAAACTTAATCAAGTTTAAAAATGAATAGAAATTGTTTTTGAGTTAGAGAAAGCTAAAGTTAAGCAACACAGAGAGTCAATGATGAATGAACCCAGAACTGTTAATGCAAATTCAAATTCAGCTGTGTCACTTGATAGGGATGTTCAGAAGTTCTGCACTGAAACTCCTCAATTGGAGAAGAAATGATTTTCATGAAAACACAAAACAAAACACAAAACAAAACATTACTTTATCAGCATTATAAACATGTTAAGTAGATGTTCCTCGATGCCTAAAAACACTTAAATGTTTCCATATATCATATAAATTCTGAAAGCAGCTTTATGTGGCAACTTTTTCACTTGACTGGATAGGTAGGTGATGCCATTAAAAGGCTAATTCACATTTGGAGACATCAGAAATGCTTTTTATATTCTCTTTTTTTTTTTTTGGCTATTTTTTAACTGTGATGGTTAATTTTATTTGCCAACATGACTAGGCCATGAGGTGACCAGATGTTTGATCAAACATTATGCTGGGTGTGTCTGTCTGTGAGGGTGCTTCTGGATGAGACTGACATTTGAATTGGTGGACTGAGTAAAGCAGATGGCCCTCCCTAATGTGGGTGGGCTTCATCCAATCAGTTGAAGACCTGAATAGAACAGAAAGGCTAAGTAAGAGGGAAAATTTGCCTGCCTGACTAATGAGCTAGGACACCGGTCTCCCGTACTTGGTCCCAAACTTACACCTTTGGCTTTCTTGATCCTCAGGTCTTTGGATTTTGACTTAAACTACATTATCAACTCCCCTGGTTATCCAGCTTGCTTCTCAGCCTCCATAACCATATAAGTCAAGTCCTTATAAATCTCTCTCTCCTATATCTCTTATTGTTAAATATCTCCTATTGTTTCTATTTTTCTGGAGAACCCTGATTAATACAGTGCGCTTGGACCTTTTTTATTTAAGAAACTCTACCATAACACCCAACAGAGCCTGCATCATTAACCATAGTTTTGAAAGCTACAACATCTGCTAGAATTCCTTAATTAATCCCATTGGGCTAGGTCCTCTGTTATCTATCCCTACTCTGTTAGCAGGCCTCCCATTAGCTCCAGTGGGCTAGGTTTACAGAGAATTGAGCTCATTCTATATATTTTACTTCACATCTCTTGGAGCAAGTCTGTGAGGTTATCACTCATCTTACTCTTAAAGAAATCTTCTCAGATTGGCTCTATATTCCATAATTTATGATATGCAGATACAGGCTATGTCATACTAAGGGAATCAGGGTGTGAAACTAAGAAAAAAAGAAAGAAAGAAGGAAGAAAAGAAAGAAGGAAGGTCAGAAGGAGGGAGGAGAAGGGCAGGAGGGAATGAAAGAGAGACAGAGTTTGTTTCCCCAGTGTCTTCCTGTGTGGATTATTTGCCATGGTCTCAGCTCATCACAGTTCCTCTAATGTGAATGAGTTGCTTTTTGAGTGCACTACAATTTTTTTCTCCCTTTCCAGAAACACTCAATTTTTAAAGCCAGTTAGCTGCTTAAAAAAAGTCTTTCTAAAGAAAAATCTATATGCTACTCTTACTTATAAAAATAAGAATTAGATTAGGTATCTAATGAGTAAATTAAAAGCAGTAGAAGTTAAAAAACATCAGATTTCAAGATAGAGGACAGGGGTTCACTGTTTGCTGTCTGAGTAAGAGTGATTTGGGGAAAACCACTTTATTTCCAAGCTCTTCTGTTGTTTTCAACCACAAAACAGAAGATTATAATAATGCCTACATCATAGGGCTGCTGGATGAAATAAGATGCTATATGTGGAAAGCATTCTAAATGTCTCTAAAGAACAGTATGGTTATTAGTTGTTGGTGCTGTTTTTTATTATAGCCTTATCGACAAACAACAGCAGGAGAGAAGAATACAAAATAGAAACAAGTAGAGAAATTACTTGTTTTCCTTAAGATTTACGGTCACAGTACTTTGTACATGGACAAGAATCTACTGAAATGCACAACAAAAAAGATCAAAGAGGTATCACTAGCCAAAGGAATCACTTAAAAAGACAGGAATGGGGAGGAAGAAGGCGGTGTCTCATTTAGTGTCACCGGTAAAAAAAACAAATAGGTATTTGAATTGGATACCTAAATATAATAGTTAAAGTTTATGTTTGAAGGTATGCCATGCTTAGCACATAGCAAGTGACAAACAAATGTTTATTTTGATTCCAAGCTTCACGTTCAACTGGCCATTTACTAAGCACCTTCTACCTGCCAAACATTTGATGTTCAACTCAGCTGGTTTGCAAATTGTAGATGAAATTCAAACCTTAGGCAAAAAGCGAGTTCAGTAAAAGCAATGGTGGATATAGGAAAATCTGGGATTTGTAGTCCTTTTAATATGCATGCCATATATTGGTATAATGAGTATTATAAATGAATAAATTCCTTTCCTGGCACTCCTTAAAATATTTTTAAAGGACAATATATACCAATTTAAAACGACTGAATCCCTTTTTAGCTATGAAAATCTATATGACAGTTAAATTTTCTTATGCAATATAAACACAATTCAGTAAGTTCAATACTTATCCTGAATAAATTCTTTAGTGATGAGGTAGCCTAAAGGTGCTGACCTGTTCAGCATATCTAAGCATTTCAAGCCACCAATAAATATTTCTTAATCTCTAAATTGTCTATCTATATTTTAGAGGTTTGGGAGAATTCAAGAAAAATAAAGAGTCTTTGACCACAAAACACTTACAGGTGGTAGAAAAATATACAAATAAACACATACAAATCCCTTAATAAATAATATAGTATATAGTAAAGTATTACAATTGGACAATTAGAAATAAACCAGTATATAAGGCGGTATTTATTCTTCATTCAGATAAAATAAATAATAGATTTCAAAAATTAAATCTATGTGCACCTAACTCATTAAGGAAATCTTCAAAAAAATAAAAATTGAGCATTCTAAAACAATAATTAAATCACAGATAGACCAAAAAGGCATTTTTGTCAGACTGCATTAGTTTTCTAGGGATACTGTAAGAAGACATCACAAACCGGTGGTTTAAGCACCAGAGATTTATTGTTTCACAATTTTATAGGCTAACAGCCAATAGTCCAAAATCAAGGTGTTGGAGGATTGCACCCTTCTAACAGCTGAGAAGGACAATTTCTCCATGCTCCTCATCTTGCATCTGGCGCTTTACTGGAAATCTTTGCTCCCTATCTTGTAGGGGCATCACCCTAACCTCCGCCTTCATGTTCAGATGACATTCTCCTCATGTGTCTGTGTCAAAATCTCTCCACTTTATCAGGACCACAGTCATATTGGAGTAGGGTCCACTATTGTCCAGTAGGACTTCATCTTAGCTAATGACATTTGCAACATCCCTGTTTCCAAAAAAGTTCACATTCTGAGGTACTACAGCTTAAGACTTCAACATACGAATTTTTGAGAAGCACAATTCAACCCACAACACAGACGAACCATCGTGAGGAAAGAAAATGATGGAATACTGGATGTGACCAGCTAAGAATCAACAGATTAAATACCTGTGTGGGGCCAGGCAGCAGAGAGCTTTGGAACCTTGGCAAAAGAGTGTGAGCTTAATGTGTTGAGCAATAAGGAGGCACCATGACCATGGGCTCTCAAGTAGAAGAAATGGTGTTTTGTAAACATTAACCTGGAGAATGGGTCCTGGTTGCGCAGAAGGGAGTGAGACACTAGAGAGAGGATGACTAAACAGAAGGTGGAATGAATGATATTTGGCAGCAGCAGTCAGAATGAAACAGATAAGATGAATCCGAGAGAAGCTGGTCCATCAGTAAGGGATTATTCTTTTAGGGGGTTCAGATTTCCTACAGTCTCATTAATTTGAAGAAATGTCTTTCAAACTTCCTTTCATTAATAAGGCATCAATTACCTACTTTGTTCATTATGAGACAGGAAGGGGGCAGGGCACAGCCATTCAAGGAAAGATACAGCAGTTAACATCAAAATGGTGGAAGATTCAACCCCCAGTAGGCCTTTAGGCTCAAGATGGTGGGAGATTTAACTTCTAGCAGATCTTGAGCTTCATTATATGCCCATTGTAATATATTAACATGGTGAATAACATGCCCACAGGCGCCACGACAGCCCCAAGGCTAGCCACAAAAGGTCAAAGAGTGGGAAATGGCCAACTTCCTGGGAATCCCAGCCCCTTCCCCAGGCTGGTTAGACTGGTCCTTCCACTTATTAGCATATGAAGCCACCAAGCCCATAAAAACTAGCAACATGGTGCCTCATGCCCTCTCTCTCTGCACCTTCAGAGACTGCCCACACTGTGTCTATGGAGTATGTACCTACTTTCCTCTAATCTGAGCATCCAACCCCCACACCTCGTGGCTTTTCTCTTGCTTTTTGATGTATCTCTAAGTAAATCTACTTTTACTCAACTGTGGCTCGCTCTTGAATTCTTTCCTGTGCGAAGCCAAGGACCCATACTTGGCAGGGCATGTCCCAGGGGCTCAACCGAAGCCTGGGACACAGCCCTCCTCATGCCCACATCCATTTTTCCTGCATCAGTTATACATGACATGCAACTATATAAATAACTCACCTATGCAGAGTTATTTTCCTGTACTTAGTGTAATGCCAAAAGCTTGGATAGCAACAATGCCAGGAATTTTAAGGGGTTTGGGAAATGGGAAGAAGCTTCTTCATCATAATGCATTATTGGGTTGACACAGCTATAATCCCCGGCGCCTATTATGCATTGAAGAGAGAAACTTACCAAATAAATGGCTTCTGAAGACACTATCTAAAATGGAATGCCAAGAGAGTCCTAAAATAATACTTAAGACTGTAATGTCAAAAGGGAAGTGTAGTCAAAATCAAAAGCTCCCACATTTCTCAGTTTAAAGTGAAGACATGCAGCAAAGCATTATTCTGAAAAACACAACATCCAACCTAATTTTTGACAATTTTTACTGACAAGCGATCAAATGAAAGGGAAAGCACTAAAAATTCTGGTAAGACTCTATAGGGAATGAGGGACACTGAATGGATGGAGATGGATAAATAATTTTTAAAAGAGAAATATGATAAATATACAGTTCACAAGAAACATAAAGTAGGGTAATATACTTTCAGATATTTTAGATCCTTAATATTTAAAAGCTGGATGAACCATCAACTCATAAAATCTTAATTTAAACCACATTTATAAATATCTAAGGAATTGCAAAACTCAAAACAAGAAGCTATCATGTGCAAGGCTGAGATACTGGGGGTGGGGGGCAGACAACTGAAAACGGAAAAAAAGAAGCAGGAAAGAAAACTTTTCCTTAGTCTCACTTCCCCTTAAGCTACTGCTCTCTCTTTCTCCTTCCTTTCACATCCGAAATGAATTTTCTTCCTCCATCAGATCCATTTTCCCCATTACTGAATATACTTCAAGCTAGCTTTTGTCATCACTTTTGCATCCAAATCACCATAGCTGATCCATAAAGTTCAATGCAAAGGACATTTTTCAGTCTTCATCTTTCTTGATCTCCCAGAAGCATCTACTTTCTTGAAATCCTCTCTTTCCCTTGATTTCTGTGACACCACCACCTCTTCTCTTCTTCCTAATTTTCAGCCATGACTCTGCTGTCTCCATCACCAAATCACCTTTTTTTTTAAATAAAATGCTTTGAAATTTTTCAAAACTCTCTAGGTAATTTCTTCCATTTCCTCAGCTACCATTTATATGCCAAAGAATCCCAGTTTATGTACAACCTAAGCTTCTCTGAACTCTACATCCAAGTATATTCAACTAGCTACTCAACTGCCTACTCATCTGTCCCTTGGGCACTATAACCCAACATGATGATTTTCCCACCATATCTGTTTCCTACGTGAACAGCACTATCATCTGCCTATTGCTCGGGCCAGAAACCTGAGCATCAACCTTGAAACCTCTCTACTTATCATCTACTATCGCCAGTTAATCATCGAGACTGGTTTCACCTCACACGTGCTTTCAAGTACACCCACATCTCCATCTCCATTTTTACTGCAAGCTACCCCTGTCTCCCATCCACTAGTTTCCCACACCTAGTCTTACCTTCATTCAAAAAATTAAAAATAGAATCACCATAAGATGCAGGAATTCCACTTCTGGGTATTTTTCCAAAGAAAACAAAAACACTCATTCAAAAAGATATGTGTACCCCTACACTCACTGCAACATTATTCACAATAGCTGAGAAGGGACGTATCCTAAGGGCCCATCAATAGATGAAAGCATATAGACTATGTGGTATTCACACACACACACACACACACACACACACACACACACACACACACAGGAATATTACTCTGCCATAAAAGGGATGAAATCTTGCATGTGTGACAACATGGATGGACCTAGATGGTACTATGGTAAGTGAAATAAGTCCGACAAAGAGAAGCACCATATGATTTCACTTATATGTCATATCTAAAAAACAAAGCAAATGAACAAAGATAACAAAACAGAAACAGATTTGTAGATACAGAGAATAAACTGGTGGGTGCCAGAGGTGAAGAGGGAAAGTAAATGAGTGAAATAGGTGAGGGATAATAAGAGGATCAAACCTCTAGTTATAAAATAAATGGGATGTAATGTACAACATAGGGAACTTAGTCAATAATATTGTAATAACTTTGTATGGTGATATGGTGACTAGACTTACCATGGTGATCATTTTGTAATGTATCAAAATATCAAATCACTATGTTGTACACCTGAAACTAATATAATATGTAATTGAATTATATTTCAATTTTAAAAAATTCTTAAGGTTAGCAATTACAATAACCAAGTGAAAAAGAAAACCAAATTTGATCAAACTACTTCAGAACCTATTATCATGAATAACAAAAGATACATTAGAAGTACTCATGTATAAAAGATTCAAGATCTCTATAATGAACCAACAAGTTTTTCCATCATTTTCTTAGCTTTTGAAGATTACATCCTTAAGTCACAAATAAATAACGAGGAGGTTTACAAACCATTTCTCAGTATAATCCATTCAGAACGGGAAATGGCTGCCATTTTGTGCTACAGATAACAATGCAGATTAAACAGTGATCAAGTCTTTACAATTAAATCAATTTTCAACAGGTTGCATTGATAAGTAATTTAATCTAAATCTCTAGCCTCTTCCCTTGAATTCTTTCCTGTCTCAATAAAGGGAAACATCATCCATGTGTTGCTCAAAATCAAAACCTTGACTCTCCTTCACCCCTCACCCCTCTCCCCTCTGTAATTCTCCTCCACAATAAACTACCTGCAAGTATTGTTGGCTCTACTTCCAAAACATATCATGAATACGCTCCTTCTCTTTAACTCTCCTATCACTTTCTTAACCCAGGCCAGCCATCAATATCCTTGCCTAGACTTCTTCAAAAGCCTTCCAACTGATCTTAATCCAGACCATCAACACCTTTGCTTAGACTTCTTCAAAAGCCTTCCAACTGGTCTTCTTTCTACCACATCTAACTCCATAGTTCATCTAACACATTGCAGCCAGAGCTATCCATTTTGATACAAGTCTATGCATATCACTCCCCTACTAGAGGAATTGAAAATACTTAGAGCCTGCCTGCATTACCTGGTCCCTACTTGATTCTCTAATTGCATCTTAAATAACTCATCTGCTCCACCACACTATCCTCCTTCCTGTTTCCAGAACATCAAAGCTAGTTACCATTTAGGGTCTTTCTACCCGCTATTCTTTCTAGTTGGAATGCTCTGTTCCAGATCCTTCCGTGCTATTTCCTTACCATCAAGTCTCCAGTCAACTGTCAGTACCCTCCCAACCTCAGCCCCAGAGGCTTTCCCTGATCGTCTCATTTAAATTAATCTCCAGTTAGTCTCTATCACATCATCTTGTTTCATTTTCCCTTATTATTAATTGCAAACTTAAATTACCTTCTCTGCTTCTAAGTTACCCGTTTATTCTCTGTCTTCTCCCTAGAACATAAGATCCTGAGCACAGGAACCTTATCAACCTTATTCACCATTTACTACCCAGTGCCTAGAAATGTGCTTGGTACACAGTAGGTGCTCACTAAATATTTATTACAAGCATGAATATACTTAACAACTACAAAAAGAGCAGCAGCTCAAAATATAAATAACGATCATAAAATTAAGATTCAAAAAGAGGTATCATGAATTTATATCGTGATTTCATATTATACATATCAAAAATACCAGTGGAATTTATTATATATTCGAGCTCTCAAATATTAGTGAAAAATACGTTATCTTACTGAGTAAGTTTAAGTTCATTTCTAATATAAAACCTTTCAAAATGAGGAGTTTTTAATAAACCTGCATGATGAATGGGGAAGGGAAGCCATATGTCTTTCCTTTGGCAAAAATGGAATAGTCTCTTTAGGACTGCATCAGAAGCACTTAAAGAATACACTGCGACAAAAGTCAATTTAAAAAATGACTATCAATTTTCAAAGCAGAGAAAATGTATTGAGAGCTAAGGGAAACAATAGAAATTGTTTTCCCAAGGACCAATAAATCATCATGTAGCCAAACACAATCTCCGAGAACTGATAGCACATTCTTGACATTTGGAAAAGGTAAGTCTGGAGCCATCCAAATACCAAATGCCCAAATACCACCATATCAGTGTTCTTGCTTGCAAGACCCACTAGCTAGTCAACAATTAATGAGAATTATTCAAATCTGTGCCTCAAGGAAATTATAAATTACTACATTTCATGGACTTCTAGGGTCTTCATGAATAGTCAAAACCACAGTATTTGTGAATGCCAGAGGCCTTCTCCGTGTACTGAGATTGTTTCAACAAGACAATAAACTATCTTGGATATTTGTTTAGATTTTTTTAAATGACTAGGAAACTATTTATTCCATTGAAGCTATTTTCTGCATACCACAGAACGTGAATACAAACACTGAGATTACTGACAGTAGCAAACAAAAATATCAGTGGGCACCTTACCTTCCTGTTAATTAACTGTCTTTGTTATACAACACTGTCAACAAACAGACAAAAATTTTTGTTTTACAGCAAAATCTGACTACAATTCTAACTGCAAGTCACAGTAATCACGTCAATATGTGAACTATCTGGAATATCTAATTATGAAAATGGCAATTTCACAGCGGAAGTATTGTCCTAATTCAAGAAACCAGCCACATTAATTTATTAGTCTGACATATAGCAGATAGCTGGAAAACTTTAATTTGAAAGATAATTATTTTAAGCTGATTAATATGCTTCAAATTAAATTCACTGCTTTTAATGGGCCCATCAACCTGACAACCTGGGAAATTAATAAATTTTGCACGCAGTAATCCTAGGAAATTTATACAGCCAAGCTCCACATCATTACAAGGATTACCTTCACAGTAGGCATTGTCCTCTCGAAGAGCCCGAAAACCGTCTCGACAGCTACAAACGGCCCTGTCGTTCAGATTTCTGCAGACAGAATTCTCCATGCAGTTATGCTTTTCGGAACAAAAGTCATAACCTACAAGAAAAAAGAAACTTCTTATGATAAATGAAATTATGACAAAGCAAATAAACTTCGTCTCCTAATATCTTCCTTTGATTTAGAATCTGTATTTCCTTAAATGATTTGTTAAGTTGGTCTCTTCATCCAGTGTTTATAGAACCACATGCTATGTGCGCAAAAAAAAGTGTTTTTATGTGTTTAACTCAGTTAATTCCTACCTGAGGTTAATTTTATGTCTCCTTTGTTTCTGACAAATGCTATCTTTAGTCTCTAATATTCTAATTACAGTCCTCCAAATACTTGAAACAAAGAAAGATTCTTGGAGTCCAAAATGAAGATTTACAATATAGAAGATAATGCACTGAGGAAGGAAACTGATCTGAGAGTTAGTGATTGAACACTGTCAATAACAACAAGTAATACAGACCAGTGAGATGTGCACATTGTGTATCTAAGAAATGACAGACAGCCTGGCATCCCTAGAAAACAAAATTTTCAATGTGTTAAAAAAAAAAAAAGGGAAAATTACAACTTTAATTTTCTCTGGAAATCTGCAAGGCAAAGTATGTTCACTCAAAAGAAAAAAGAAAACTTTTGTGAATTACAAAGATTTCACAGATTGTAAAGTCTTCCTGAGACGAAAGAAAATGGAACATTTTACAAAGATTCACACCAATCATGTGTAATCTCTCAAGATCTCTTTTTTCCTGGGTGAATCCCTTGTTCAAAGGTCATCTAAAATACTGAAATGAAAAGCCTGAACACTGGAATCCATATTTAATGGAAGTTATGTCATTATACATCATTCAAACAATTTTCAAATTGCCTGATGCATAAATTTTCTATCTAGTTTTACACTGCCTAATGAATTACTATTTCACTATGTAAAAAAAGAAAGTCTGGGGGAATATATTTCTTATAGCTCAGAATAAATTCATCTATCTGCAGCCAAGAAAAGATTTTTACTTGAGCAAATCATGAAGATGGAAGTTCTACATTGTCTCATCTTATTTGTTATCAAATTACCGTAGAATGACTTGATTCAACAAAAGGGCCAACTAAACTGTATCACAGCCAGTAGGTATACTCTAGTACAGCACAGTGGTTGGTGTCCTTTCCAATTGGTTGGTGCCCATAATTAGTATGTTGATCATCACCCCAGAGTTAAAACATACGTCTCATGAAATACAACTACAATATATAGTCAAATATTGTTTTTATAACTTAATAAAGCCTTAGGAAGGGTGAGGCTCTCAAAATACAGTGATGGCATAAAAAAGGATAGAAAAAAATCAAAAGAATTAGTGATTTCTACAAAAATAAAATAAAATAGAAGCATATGAAGACGAGAAAAATATGTAGTTAATAACAGCATTTAAATCACTTGACAACTTAACTTTTCATGGTGAGATTCTTCAAAGTCTATATTCTCATGATTAAGGCTGAAAATGTAGAAGTAAAAAGTTCATTCTTAGGAGATGAAAAGTTAAAAATGTTTTCCCCTAGGGTCTTTTTATTTTCTTCTTCTTTAAGTAGCTTAATTGAGACCGTATTTCTTAAAATGTATTCCGGTGTCTTTTTACAATGCCTGAGGGGGAAAATTTTCAGCTAAAAAGTTGCCTTCATTCTCTATCTCAATAGCTCAGTACATCATCAACCTAAAATGAAAAGGCTCCAAAAAATCACTTTATATTTATTGTAAATTAAAACACAATTACTAAAAATATTGGCCCACGCCTTAAGATACACCAAGAATTAAGAGGCCATGTATCAACACAGCACTAAATCTGTATAATTACACCTGTAATATTTCAAGCAACTTTCAGAGGGCAGTGACTGAGAACAGGTACTGTTTCTGATGTGTTTTTTTCTTTCATACGTTTATAATTTTCAAAGCTCTCTTTCAACTTTTCACTTCACTGTATTTTCTCTTCTCCCATCACAGATCACCCAATCCATGATCACTGTCTACGCCATATGCCACCTCTATGACGATCACTTCCAGTTCTGATCAGGTAATGGTACGACCCCTTCATTTCAACATCAAGTATTATGCACACACTCAGCATGCAGTGTTTAATTGCTGTAAGAATTTTCCAACTATAAGATAATAATGTGATTCTACTTTTCATTGTTTTAGATTCAGTTGGGGAGTACTTTACTTTTCATCAGATGCAGGTTTTTAATTAATCCAGAGACTTGAACATTGAAAATTCTGCCAAAATTCTAATTTACTCTTAACAATGTCAGATACCTATTTTGATCTATTCTCTCAACAAATAAGTCGATTGAATCTATTGGTTGTTTCACTGCTTAGATACAAAAATACCAGGGTCAAAAGGCTCACTACCGATGGGTAGAAAATTCAGACTCAGTTAAAGGGACATGTTTCCAATCTACAAGGAATAACTTCAACAAAATCAGAGCGTGTGTTGGCAATCAACCACAGTCCTATTGCCTTCATAGCTGCATTTCTATTCATCTGTGCTTGGTTTCTGGAGTTGAAAGACCTAGATTTACATCTGATCTCCACCACTTACTGGCTGTGTAAATTGCTAGCTGTGTAAGCTAATTAACCTTTCTACACCTTTAGTTTTCTCACCTGTAAAATTAGGATAATATCTACCTCGCAAAAATGTAAGGTTCAAATGAGATCATCTGTGTAAAAGCATAATAGTAGAGTATTCATTAATAATTAAAGCAATTACAGTATTACTAATAAGCCATAAACCAAACATGTTGAGAAACCTGTCATAAGAGAAAATTCATATATTACAGATGCATAGATCAATGATCTAACACAATCTACCCTTTCTTTTTTGTTTCCTCCTTGGGATTTTAACCAGGAGGATACCAAGTTTTCTATTCCTTTTGTAGGCTTTTCAAATTTACATGAAGTTCTGTGTCTTTTATTAGCGTACTAGATCTTTCTGTAAAATAGCAATCTGCATTTCTGTATGACTGACTAAGCAGGGAAGGGTGGATACCAAACATTATGAGTAAGAACAATATAAATGAAGGGCATACATAACAACCAGGAGAAAGAGTACAATAATTTTGAGGTGGATATTTGTTGGTTTGTCTCCTTTTTGTGAAAACAAAACAAAATAAACAACCTAGTCATACTTTGGGTGAACCATTCACCCCTACTGTCAGCCTAGGTGCTTAAAGGAAAATGGATTCTACTGCCCACAGATTAAGGTCACACCCATTGGCCTGGACACAATCATTTCTTCAGTCCTGAGCATATGATCCAGTTTGGGCTCATGCAGATGACTGAAACTCAATATTGGGACTTTTGTTCAACTCATGACCATACTGAACTTTCTCTTCCACCTACCTGAGTATCACAATAACATGAGCGTAAGAATGTCAGGGGTCTACCTGAGAACACACGGAGCCTGAAAAGAAAGCCACCTCAGAGAAGACAAATGAAGAGATTCATCTAAGCAAAGGGGCAAGATTTCAGATCTGAATCAAGCGGCTTCCTGGCCACTTGTTCCATTTGTGACTTAAGTCAGCTGAACTGGGTGTTCTATCACTTGTGCCTAAAAGGACACTAACTCATATTGGTATTGTTTGCAAGCTGATGGATAATTCTGATTTTTCCCCAAGTGTAGTTCCCATGCATGGAGAAACATTAAAAAAAAAAGAAAAGAAAAGCTTTTCACAGAGCTGAGATTTTAAAACTCTTAATTGAATGAATGGAAAAAGGAGCTAAAAAGAAAATGAAAAAGCTGCACCACCTTCCTCAAAACTGGGGAAGGGGGGGTCTTATGTCCCTCTGTTAATAGATTAGGTTAAAAGAAGACAAAATAAAATAAGTATGTGTTTTTAAAATTACTTTTTCTTAATTTTTTCTATTTAAGCTTGATTTTGCACCAATAAAGACACTAGTAACAAGGGCTAGCAGCTCATTTAGGGTAATTTGTTATATAGTAACAATGACATGAGCTATAAGCCCCAACTATACCCCAGGTGTCATACTAGGTATTAAGAATACAGAGATGAATGTAAACACCCACCCCTGTCCTCAAAGTACATGGTCCAAGGAAGGGGGTAGGTTCACAAATATATAATTTCATGATAATTCAGGAAGGCACATATAATTTCACGGTTGGCGGGATCATAAAAGGTTCCATAAAATCAATCCTTCAGTTTAATACTTGAATCTATAACAAACTACCAAGTTCAAGAACCTTTAATGATGCGCAACTCACTGCCTCCTGGACAGCCCACTACATTTCTGAATACTTGAAATTTTACTGTTTTCTTATATTGAACTAAAAATCTAAGTCCCCTCTACTTATTGGTTGTAGGCCTGTCATCACAGACGCAACACAGAACAAGCGAGGCATATCTGATGGCCTCTCTCTTCTCAGTAGTACAGAGGTCTATGAGTGAAGGAGACCGGAATTGAGAAGAGAGGGATGTGAAGTAGTCAGATGGGAATTATGCTAAGTCAATTATGAAAGCAAGCTGAAATGCCCATCGACAGATGATTGAATAAAATTGTGGTGTAGATATACGATGGAATACTACTCAGCCGTAAAAAAGAATGAATCAATGCCATTTGTAGCAAAATGGATGGAACTGGAGATCGTCATACTAAGTGAAGTAAGACAAAAAGAGAAAGACAAATACCATATGATATCACTTACATGTGGAATCTAAAAAGAAAAAAGAAAAAAGACACAAATGAACTTATTTACAAAACAGAGACAGACTCACAGACATAGAAAACAAACCTATGGTTACCAAGGGGGAAAGGGGCAGAGTGGAAAGATAAATTGGGAGTTTGGGATTTGCAGATACTAACTACTATATATAAAATAGATAAACAATAAGGTCCCACTGTATAGCACAGGGAACTATATTCAAAATCTTGTAATAGTCTATAATGAAAAAGAATCTGAAAAGGAATATATACATGTGTGTGTGTATGTGTGTGTGTGTGTGTGTGTGTGTGTATATTTATATGTATAACTGAATCATTATGCTGTACACCAGAAATTAATACAACATTGTAAGTCGACTATATTTCACTTAAAAAAAAAACTGAAGAGAAAAGAAAAGCAAATCCCCACCCCTAAAAAAACTAATCAAATAATTCAGCCCTACTACGTACATATTTTCACCAGCGTCATGCTCACTCAGAACCAGGACACAGAAGTTTTTAGAGGTCCCGGAACTTGAGTTCAGCAGAAATTCATGAGAGCATCTAGATTTCAATTCGACCGTCTTTGGAAATAACTTGCTCATAAAAATTTCTATTTCATGTCAGTTGAACTAGCCTCCTAGAATGACTCATGCACAGAAATCTTACTTTACTAAAAAGTCTTACCTTTACAAACTTTGCAACAGCTATGAGACAAGGTAATCTGATGAGACTCTGGACAGTCCAAAGTGGGACAGCCTAAACTCTCCACCAGCTTCATGGTCTGCTCCTGTTAGACAACAGAAAATAAATGCTTCAAACTTAATTAGGACTGGCTAAGAAGTTTCCAGATCCAGCATCGGAAAATCTCTTTTAACATGAGAGTAAAATTTTCATCCTGAGAACCTCTGTGCAGGTCACAGGCTCACTTGCAACATGACATAAATCACAACTGGAAAGCCATTTTAAAACTGACAAGCCAGCTCTGGGAGTGGGAGCAAACCACACTGCAGCCATAGTTTCAATCTGCCAAAAATCAGGGTGATCCTGAAAGATTCAGTTAGTTTACAACGTATTTGCACATCCAGATGACGACTGTGGCAAAGATACGGCTTGAATTCGATCAACGGCTCACTTTGGAAAAACACAATAAACAAAAGCTGAACTTTTAAAACACTTTCAATTTAAAGTTTCCTAAGCTGTAATGAACAGACTCTCGCAAATGAGTCCAGTAAGGAATACTGGGGGGGGGGGGGTCTGTCACAGAACTATAAGGAAAATGAGGACTGTGTTCACATCTCTTTTGGGCATGAGTGCCTAGTGTATTTTCTAGCACACAGTTAGCATTCAAAGAATTTCCTGAATGAATGAATAAATCAGTGTAAAATGATTATAGTTCCAGCAACCAAAGTAGATTAAATCCTACTCAAGGAGAAAACAAAACACAGAACACTGCTGATAAACGGAGTAGCGTGGCCCTCAAAGCATGTGACCTCTATACTGTCCACCTTCAATCTCTCAAGAACGAGGGATGCTTACCAGTGCATAAGTAATAAAAACAAAACCCACTGGAACGTGAAGGTTTCCATTTTAATAACTGTGAATGAAAAATATTGCCGGCCGTATCAGTGAACAAAGAATGCTGAGGCCTTTAAGTCGTCAGCCACTACCTCCACCCCAGAGAGTGAGCTCCCAATGCAGACGAGCAGGCAGCCTGGCCTCTGCAGCCACCCACAGCAGTGCCCCCCTGAGGGAACTCAGGATGGGAAAAGCCAGATTCTGGCCCTCCTTAGCTAAGGTGCTTACCAAAGGAATGATTTCAATGAGCCCAGACCTTTGTACCTTCCCATACATAAAAGAGCGCTAAATTCCTTAACCTGAGATATACGGTTTTCTTTAATTAACAGTAATCTTTTGATTTTTCTGACTACTTGGTCTTTGTTGCAAAAACTCCTATATATCCTGGCCCCTCCCCTACCCCTTTGGAGCAGTCTAGAGCCATCTGAGAGGCCGCCTCCTGGGCTGGAGTCCTCAGATGCTGTAAGTACTGCTTTGACTAAAGAAACACTCATTCCAATATCCCCCTCTTCCTGGCTTGTCTATGGAAAGGACCTTTTCCAAATCACCATAATCTCTTATCAAGAAAATGTCAGGAGATACATATACAGTGGAGTCAAATGCTATTTCTCCTTTGGTTGGATGATAATATTCATTCTGATAATCCTACTTTGAGGACCACAGTGCTTTTCTATATTACTATTAAACTCACAAACCTCACCCCCTACCCCCCAGGACACATGTTCAAGACCACAAAACTGACAATAAAGAAACAAAGAAGGACCGGAATTGACAGCCCAGAAGATGGAAGCCTGAGAGAGCTGTCAATTATGTAAAGGTGTAAATACAGAAGCTCAGGGGCCTGAAGGGAGAAGAAACAATGGGAGTCCTTAAAGTCAAGAATGCAGCTGAGAACTACACAAGCATATGGAAATCCGTATTGCTGTGAAGTAGAATTCATAACCACTAACTACATGTAGCTCTTGACCCCTGTAAATACAAAATACAGGCAAAATTTTGATGACCTATTATAATAAAAGAATGTAAAATATTTCATTAAGAATTTTATATTGATTGCATGTTGAAATGATAATATTATGGATAAATGGGGTTGAATATATAAAATTTAGCCCAATAAAAATCACGTGTGTGGTTTGCATCATACTTCTACTGCATAGCACAGCATTAGAGGGTAGGAAATGGTACCTTTCACTTGAGTAAATAAAAGGTAACGTTCACTCACTCACCCAATATTTACTAAGTACCTGCACAGTTGACTATATGCAGACTTCTCACTAACCCAGTTTAAAATAAAATCACTTTATAGGTATCTTAACATCAAATAGGCAAATATCCAAATAAATTTCCCAATCATAATTATCAGTATTATGGAATACACTAGCCAAATGGAAAGAACACACATACACACAATAAGGGGAGAATCTTCAACTGCTCTCATGATTTTTAAACTCAGGGCTGATATTTCAAAGTTCGAGTTTACTTAGGAACCAACTGACAAAAGTTTTCCACCTTCCTTGAAGTGACTTTTCTCTGATTTCCTTCGTGTTACTGTATCTCACTCCAAGTCTTCCAATCCTTATATCTACAGTGGGACCTACTCCAACTCATAACAACATGGGTGAAGGGATGCAGAGAGAGAAAAAGTCATCGTGAAATACAGCTTCAGCAATTCGTGTTACGTTCCTGTGCCTCAGCAACCTTATCCTTAAGATGGCAACCTACCTGGTGGGAGAGCTGATTTAAAGCCCAAAGCAGCAGCCGGAATACCTTATAATGGGCATGAAGAAATCAGAGCTTTCATGTTCGAGAAATCAAATCTGTCACAGTTTTGTCTCTTTACCTCCCCTCCTAGTTTATTCCAAATGTCTTCCAATTGAAGATGCATGCTGTATGTAGCTGGCTTTTTTCAGATTCAATTTATCTTGGCAAAATTCTGAGGATTTTCCTTTCCCCAACACTTAACAATCATATGAATGAATGCTCATGATTTATTGCCAGCAGAGTCAATCACTTATATTAATTTTCTACATAACCTATACATATGAAAATGTCCCCCTAAAGCATGTACAGAAGGTATTTAAAGAAGAAAATTAAGGATCAAATGTAAATGAATCCTAAAGCAAAAGCTTTATATATATAAACAGCTTCCTTCAGATAAAATATGGCTTGAAATATAACATCATGGTCAAGGAATACAAAATTATACTTTATGAAAGGTAAATGTGAAAACTGTTATGAAACATATTTAGCTTTTCAACTAGCAGGTCAAGAAACAGAGTTAAAATGAATTACATTTGCTTCAGAAGCAAACTTCAAGAGACCATGGTAGTACATTTATAAAGCATTCCCCTTCAAATCATTTAAAAGATCCCTCCCAAAGGGATTAAGATCAATATCAGTCTCATCTCCATCCAATAGCTTATTTTTTTATGTTTTGTCTTTAATTGGACTGAGTGATATTTATCACCAGTCAAAACCAAGACAGACAACAGATTGAGTCTACCTTTATCTGCATTTTCTTCAAAACAGCAAACAAGGAGCCAATTTGTATTTGGAAAATAAAAGACTACTTCATAAAACTTTAACTTGGTAAAAGAGCATTTTTATTTGTTGGGGAAATGACTTTACAACCACTAATTTACATGACTGCAAAAATAATTTCTGTACCTTTGAACTATAATCAATATCTTAGATTTGCTCTTTGCCTTAGAACTTTTAAAGGCATCTCAATGGTGAGATTTTAAAGCAACATTAGTTACTGCGTTTATAGACAGGAAAGAATTTAGAAAGATGCGTGAAAAGCTCTCTTACCTTGCACTCATACAGAACACATACACCGGAAGAGGAATAGACTGTGTTTCTTTCTCCTTCAAAGTAGGTTCGTCCTTGAAACTGGCATATAGCTTTGGAATAAAAAAATACATATGTTTATCTTTTAAAATTTTTCATTAGGAAAAATAGCTTACAGGCATTCAGATCTTCTTGCAACAATATTTCACATGTTCTTATGCCTTTTCAATGTGTTTGAGTAACTATAAGCCTAAATTCAATCTAGTATATGGCACATGTAGGCTTAAGTCATTTTCATGCCTGTTAAGTTCAGAGAGTAAAATAAGGTACAAAAAGGATGGGGGGGGTGGCAATGGTAAGTCAGAATTAAACTCTGAAAAAAGGAGTGCCAATAAACAGACTTTAAGCCAATTACTTGCCTGCGGGATGAGGTCTCATTTAAGGGTAGCTTAAGCAGGTGCTCAGGGCAGCTACAAATCAGGGCAATGTGAATATGAAACAAGTTCGTTTTTTAAATACCATTACAGAATTTTAAAACAGAAACTTAGAAAGAAACCACTTTAATTTTAGTATGTATGTGTAGACTTTATGTTTCACGGGTTGGTATTATTTTACTTGTAAGTACACGTGTGTTTGGGTGCCCTGTTTAGGATATTGAAAAGTCTTGATGTGCACCTTTAAATAAACTTTTAAAACAGAACTTCAGATTCGATAGGGGAAACATTTTTAATTAGCAAAAATGCATGGAAAGTATCAAAATTTTTTGAGACGTTCGAAATATTTACAATCCACACAAACATTTAGCCAATGGAAACGTTTGCTTGCTTTGAAGAGAATGTTACATACTTAGCCATGTGGACTCATCACCTAAATAGAGACCGGTTTACCCTAGAGCAGAGCTTAACCTTCAGTACCCTTCTCTGGTTTAGAATCCTTCTAAGACTCTGAAACAACTTTTGTTTTCACAAATTTGTACTGTTTTTCTTTCAAAGGGTACTCGATATTGTAGATGCTTTGGAGTTCCACGCTACCTAGGTCAACCCAAGCTAATTACTTCAAAAGACCAGAGGAAGTGATCAGCCAATAGGAAAGGACTCAGTCTGTTAGCCCTACTTATTAAATCCAATTTTCAATTTTAACCACATGGATTTTACAAAATGGGTGAGTACATTTCCTTTTAACTCCATTGTGTGAGTTAAAGTCCCTCCTCAGAATTTACATATCCCATTATCTTTAAAATTGTATAATGAATTAGACATACTTCTATTAATAATATTGAATCTATATCATTGTACAAATATTCATATTTAACCCAACTTTTATCTTTGCTGAAAAGTTAACTGACTACTTAAAAGGTGCACATTTAAATAATGGACAGCATGCATATTTTTAAAATACCATCTTCAACTGATCTCCTTACTCAGTTTTTATTAACAAATTTTACTCCATAATATATATTACTGGCAAATTGATTTTAAAGTTTTGGAGCTTGTTGGAAGCGAATACAACTTACTGGCATAAATTATATTAGTTAAAAGCTGGCTGAAGCTTGCTCACTCATGAATATTCAAAATGAAACTACAGATTGTCAGTTGCATACTATCTATCATATTATGAATTAAAATAGCATGTGCATTTACTTAATGAGACTGATTGTAAAATATATCTCTCCAACATGTAATTCTAAAGAGTGTGCCTTTTTTTCTTATGAGATTCAGTGACCTCACAATACCAGGATCTGGCGCATTGTGTGTTCAATTATACTTAATAAGTACCACATTTTATAAGATAAGGAGAATAAATAAAATCTTCTTACTTCTATTCAGCACCTGCCAGTCAAAGGTTCCTCTATCTATTATATTACACAACTTGATAACTGTAGCCTATTCAAGCTCAAGGGTATGTTGAAGAAAAAAACTGATGCCCCAAATCTTTTTCTTAGAACAGAGGGAAAAGGAAACACTGTAAAAAACACAAGGATAAATTCTTCTTATACAAAGTCTGATGATAATTTAATATTCAAGTGGAGCAGATGGACCTTCTGTTCGAAACTCTTAATTCAAAAGACTCAAATAGGCAACTTGTGAGACAATAGGGCACCAAATGGAGCTTGGCAAAGGGAGAAACACAAAAGCGAATGAGATCACAATGGGTTCGTTTCCTTTCAAGCAATGAGCACTAACAGGGTGAATCTGGCTTCGAGAGAACTCAGAGTGAGTGATATTTGTCTCATTTCTTTTTTGATCAGTTGCTGTGGCTCTCCATAATTCTATACCTAGTAATGCCAACAAGCTATGCCTTCCCTAGGCTCTTTAGGGAAAAGTGTTAAGAAACTCAGAAATCTACACTCATTCCTAAAAATATACTACAAAGAATCCTGAAAATACCATTAGGATGGCTCTGGGACAAAGGAGTAGATTGTAGGAATAAAAGTCATATTAATTTATTAATACATTTAACAAGCATGTACTGAACTCCTACTACATGCCTGGTAGTCTGCCAGGTACTAGAAATCAAAGGAGAAAGAAATATGATTCATCCCCTCACTACTGAGTAAGGAAGACAGACTTGTACACAACTAACTATAATAAATGCCAAGCTAAAGTGCTATAATTAAGAAATTATGTTACATGTAAACACAGGAGACTGAGTGGTAAAATGGGAGGGGACGACTGGATCAAGGCTGAGGGAACAAACAAGGGCTCAAGAAGGACCCAGGCTCTGGCAACGACAAGTCACCACCACCCTAGGGCTAAGGGACAAAGAGAGGAAATGGTTTTATTGGAGCCCAAGTTGAGCCAAAGCTCTGAAGGCGGGACAGCCTGGTGGGAGCTGAAATCATGAGAAACACAGGTACTGCCAGAAACCCAGCCCGGTGCAGGGAATGGGCAGGGAACAAACATGGCCAACTCTCTCTCCTCCAGCTTTCCAATTTCCTGCCAGGGCCTCCCATGGGCAAACCCTCCCGAAAGCCAGCTGGCAAGAGAGCGGGGCGATGCGGTCTGCAGAAGTCCAGCTCCTGGGGCACAGAGCTGGGCAGAGAAGGAGAGAGAATGGAACTGGGAACACGGGCTGCCCAGGAAGAAAAACCAACACCCAGCACACCTGGCTCTCTTATTAACTCAATTTAAACCACAAAGAGGAACAATTTACAAGGATAGGTTGACTAGAAAGGCATGAGAGAGTAGAACACAGAACAGATAAATTCTGAAGAGGGAAAATAGAGGATTTTTTTTTAAATTCAGATCTGTTTGAAGGAAAAGTCCAGGTAACTTATCAAAATGAGGTCCCTAGGCAAGCAGAAGGCAAGACGAAGGAACTGAGCCCTGGGCTGCTCAAGTGTCAGAACAGAGGAGAGGAATCAGATTAGGCATCGGCCCCAATTTTAACCAAGGCCAGTCCCTGCAGGTTCCAGGAACCAAGCCTCAAAGATAGTAATACTCAGGGCTACTACATTGACTGCAAGAAAGTCTCCAGAATTCCCTAACTGAGTCGGACCCGCCTGCTTACCCTTTCCCAGCAGGGTGTAAAGTAAAAGAAATCACTTCCTCAACAAAACAATAAAGGAAAAATCACTCTGCTGTACTGACTTCTTCTTTAGCTGAATTGCATTCATGTGTTCATAGTCAGAGACTTCATCACTTTCCTAGTTTTGGGGTGTGTGTGTGTGTGCGCGTGCTGGTGTGTGTATACACAGTATTAAATTTCTTATGCTATAACTCTGAATTCCTATGTCCAAATCATTTACTGACTTAAAGCAGAATTATGGCCACAAGGCTGCTTTTTCAAAGATCTATGTTAAGTGATTTACTGAGTATACAACATGTTTATATTCTAAGATGTGAAGTTTCTAGGGAGATGGTATTCATTCACAGTCTTAGCACTTTGCAGCCTAAGAAGCTAGGCCCCCATGAAGTCAGACTCACCCACAGCACTGCCACGACTCTTAAGTTATTAATATTAACCAATGTCAAATGCATATTTACTATGACTCTGGTATACGCTGGTACCAGGGGGTACCATTCACATCATGTGAATTATGTCACTCAGGGTCATCCAGTGAACAGCCTATTCAGCCATAGGTAGGGACATTAATTAGAACTCAGAGAAAATTCAATAGGATGTTATTACAATTGGTATATATGTTTCACCAAGGCTATGGATTACTAATTACACAGTTACTAGCACCATAATTATGAGAGAATGTGCAAAAGCAATTAATGTGAATTATTTTCGTGTCACTACCCCCCCCCCGCCATTTTAACAATTAACAAGAAATAGGAAGACAGGAAATGCAACAGAGGCAAATCTGAAAGTCGTCAGTTGTAAAAAAAAAAAAAAAGGTGAAAAGGAATTTACAGAACAGACTGAGAAATGGATAAGCGAAAGAAGCCAGTAAAACTCTAAAAGCCCTAAATTACACACTAAAATCCCGATTTACTGGTCATTAATGCAGAAATAGAAAACGCAGATGCCTCTAATGAGATTTAAAACAACTTCTGCAAACCCTTCTCGAAAGAATTATTTAAATCTATCTAACGATATTTTAGAATATAAAAGCAAAAAGACATAGATTTCACTTCTAAATATTTCCACATTCACTGGATATTTAGCTTTTCCTTTTTATTACTGGATTGAAAATACATGAGTCTACTCTTTCCCAACTGGTATCAACACCTTTTAAAATGATACAGCATAAAATTAAAAGTTATAGATGCCAAGAAGAAAGCCAGTAAGATTCACTTAGGTGAGAAATGAGACTTATGGTTTCTTTAAAATTCTCTCTAAAAACACCAGGTATGGGTGATCTTTAGATTGTTTAAGCTCTCTGTTAAGGGCAGAGCTGTACAAGTAGTGGCTTTTATGTGATGCTTTTTGAAATCTTGATTTCTTCTGGGAGGGCTCTTAGAAACCCAGTGTACAATGTCAGTTATTTCATTTTGAGCCAACATGATAGTTATTTGTCAGTGATACACAAATCAAAGCTGTTGGATGAGAACATATCTCACTAACTGTAATTATATATATTGATGGTTTTATTATCACTTTTTAAAAAGAATGTTCAATAAATGCATTCATGAGGCAGGCTAAGATTCCATGGAGTCAAACAAACAAACAAAAACATCTCAAAGTGTTTCAATATTCTTTAAAGACTCCAATCAGCCACACTGCATTTATCCAGCCCACAGTCATTTTTTGAAATCTGCACTCACTCAGAGTCAGTTCTTAACAATATGGTTGTAATAAACGATTTGAGCACTAAGTGCTATAAATTAATTTCTCCCTCTTCTACAGTGCTTAAATCTCTATTAGAGCACTGAATCCATTTTTCCTTTCCTCTAGTTACTTGTATGCTTTTTTCATCTTTCCAACATGAGACAGGGACAGTGAGTGTCTTATATGTCTTTGAATCTTGTATTCAGCACCCAGCACTGGCCATGGGTAATTAACTCTAAAGGCTTGTTGAATTTGTTTTGTAAGTTCTCTTCCAGCTTCCTGTTTGACGAAAAGGCAGGGGGAAAAAAAAAAGACAACTGTCCCTCTCTAATCTTCACGTTTTCCATTTGCCCTTATCCTTTGATTTTGCCTCTTATAGTAAAGGTCCTATATATCGGGTCTCACCGAAATAGTTGGCCCTTGCTATAAAATGGCAGTTTAGTTTCCACTTGAGTAGAGCTGGAACACTGGAAACAGGAGCAGGTTTGTCCATCGGTTAATGAAAAAGTCTCTGGCTACTGTCCGAGCAGTAACTTATCAACATGAATAATACAAGGCAACACATACAATGAAAGTCCACTTGGACAATCTGTTGGTAAAATTTTCCCTTCCTCTACATAAAACCAATTTCTATGAGTCAATGCTTTTTAAATGATCGAAATTTCAGAGTGTTTAAGTAATTCCCAGATTCATTAATTATACATGATTGTTTCTTTTAACTAAATTTCATTAATTGTTGGGGAACATCGTTGTTTGCAAAACTAATATTAGAGTCGAGGAAATGAGATCCTGAGAGCAGATGTGCAACCCTCCCCTCCCAGTCTATAAATATCAGGTCCTTGGGCTTCTAAAGGACCAAAGAGGGCTTCTCCTAGGGGGCCTTAATTTAGGTCAGTAGCCTATTCTTCCACAAAGAGAACAGGCCCTGAAACACCATAAATCTAGCAGGAGAGAGGGGTTAGGAGGCAAAGGAGGCTAAAAATAACTTCCAGAATAGAACAAACACAAAAATTCTAACATCCTCTCCAGATCAGCCTTTGAGTTAGAGGGCTAGGTACTGGGAAAACAAGAACTGGATATTTAGAAGATCATAGCAAAAAGGCCATGTCTATAATTGGAAGGAAGAATGGCGTGCTTTTGCCCCTAATTTAATTTTACCCATTTAAGATATATCCTGAAATTCTTTTCATTTAACTACCTTTCCATCACTGGCCTTATTTTTGATCCTAGCTTACATACGATAGGATGGATTCTTTAAAACTAATAATGTAATCAATTCATTTAATCTTCTGGGAATAAGAAAAATGAGCACGATAAAGATTTGGAGAAAAATACAGCATTCATGGCAATATAAAGACAAGCCTATAGATGACTCTGACTGCCTATCTCAACAATTAACTGAGATTACTCCATTTCCCTTTAAAACTTTCATGGCTGATCAGAATTTTTGGAGGTTTTTTTTTGGGGGGTGTGTGTGTGTGTGTGTGTGTGTGTGTGTGTGTGGTGGGGGGTACACTGGGTCTACCAGAAGGCAGGCACTCTGAATAAAAGCAACTTTTACTTTTGTTACCAAGGCTGATGCCCCCAGGATCATACCCCTACCCCTCCCTCAAATAGAAACCAATTACTCTTATCTAAGTTTCAGGAGGCAGCTGCAAAGAGAAGAAACAAGAACCGGTTAGAATCAACTGAGCCCAAGATGGCAGAGTATTTGACTTCCAGTGGACAGTTAAGCCTCACTATATGCTCATTGTAATACATCAGCATGCTAAGGGACACACCCACCAGCTCATGACAATTGAACACTGCCATGATAACAACCAGAAAGAAAAGCCCATACAAGGACTGAAAAGCCTGTACAAGGACTGATTGGTTCCATCACACCCAGAAGGAGAACATGATGGCAGAAGCCTCTCATAAAAATCCACGTGGCCCAGCCGGAGCCAGAGCTGTCTCCACAGGCCATCTTGGCTGATAGCACCCAGCTCGAGCACGTCCTTCTCCCAGAGGAGTGCTTTTCTTTCCTTCTCCCTGGTCAAATCTTTTTTTCTCTTTTGAGGAAAAAAAGCAACCATTCACTCTTTCCCTCTGCCTCTGCTGCAAATACTTTCACAGCTGGCAGCAAGGACCACACTTTGGTGGGCCTCTTAACTGAGGGGTCCCTCTGTCTGCTAACAGAAACAGCAGAGGACAGAAAAACTGTAAAGTATAAACTGAGATGGAGCAGGAGAAAGGAAAGCAGAAAGCAACAAAAGGTTAAACAAGAGAAGCAAAATAATTTCATAAAAACTTGCTGCAAGAGTAGCAACACCCAGTGGAAATGAGAAACATTGATGACAACCTCCTGTCCACCAGGCACTGTACTAGGCAGGTGCCTCCTTGACTTCAAGGAGCGTGCAGCCCAGCGTGGGAAACAGACACACAGCAACTCCACACAATGCAGAGGAAGAAAAACGTTTTATGACGATGTAACTGGAAATGCTTCTCAGCGGAGGAACATCTGAAAATGAGCACTGAAGGAAGAAGGCTTTAATATGATTTAATCAGAGGACGAGTACTCATAATACATTCAGAAAATAGAATAATAATCATAATAATATATAGGACCAGATACTAAAGAACGTTTAATCAGGATACTTATATAAGCTGGAACTGATTTATGATAAATTGACTTTATAACCAATTTATACACTCCCAATCTACTGGGCCAACAGTTCTCAACTGCAGATGCATATTAAAATCACTTGAAGAACATTTAAAACTCTAGACCCAGCTGCATCATAATAAGAATCTCTGAGGGTAGGCTCTGGGCCTCTTTATTTTTCAAAGCTGCTTGGGTACAGGTAGGCTTGAAAACCATTTTACTATGCAGAAAAAAGAAAAAAGGACTAGGAAAAAAGAAAAATACAATTAACATTCAAATAGGGACAGTTACATAGATATTCAGTAGGAGCCTCTTTATTCCATGTTATCTGGGTAGGAATTTGGTCCACAGTTGGAAAATGACAGTCAACAGTAAGTATTACCTTAAACATTTTAATTAAAAACACATCCACACACATTCAACATTTTGAAGAATATTTTTCTTCACTATGGATCCTTTGATTGTTCTTCATTGTAATCTTGATCATATAAATAAATTTATAATGTGTTGCCTGTAAGTTCTATTTTTTGTTTGTTTAAGTGAAACAAGATAGATACTCGCCAAGTAATCTGAAGAGGGATTGTTCTTGTCCCTTGCTTTCTGTCACATTTTACCATTGTCTTAGTGACATCTAATTTAAGAGTATAGTTGTTAGCAATTTGAGTTTATCATCTTTTCCCAAAGCCCTCAACTTAATTTTTATTCAAAGATAAATTATTTCTTTTCACATTCACATCTCAATGGTTTATATATTTCGTACGTATAGGTGTTTACGGTATTTCAATAATACTACAATTACAACACAGAGACAACTGCCAGCAGCAGGTTTGGGAACAAACATCTACCTCCTGGTTAGCTTGTAAATCTAACTGATGCTGTCATGGCCTCAGACTTCGCCTCAAATTGAGGTGATACTTCTTTTTTTTAATAGAGCCCATGGAAATTATAGATGGGTGCTTCTCAAATCGCCTGGAGATCTTATTTAAATAAAGATCCTGATTAGGTAGAACTGGAGTGGGGCCTGAGATTCTGCACGTCTCACTAGCTCCCAGGTGATCCTGATGCTACTGGTCCAGCCATCATGCCTTGCGAGGCAAAGCTGTAGAACACTGATTATTAACCCTGCTTGCACATAAGAATCACCCAGGGAGATTGCTGAAAATACCAGTGTGTGGAACTCAGATCAAGTGAATCAGAATCTCTAGGGGAGGGGCCTGGGCATCAGTATTTTATAAGAGCATTCAGGTGATTCCATGAATGGCCAGTGTTGAGAATGACTGATGTAGATGAATCCAACTAGTCAACTCAGTGAGCTTTTAACACACAGCTCCATCCTGAATATTATCAGAGAGTGACTCAAAGGATGTTATTAAAAGAACCTAGCCAAAATTACTTTATTCTTATGCTACAGTTAAGGATAACATTAAAAATCTAACGTTCTACCTCCAGTGGCTTCTTAACTTCTAAATCATTTACTTACATTTATAACTTCAAAAAGGTCACAGGAGTAATGGAAGTGGAGGACCAGGGAGAGGGTGAGAGAGGGGAGGGGATGCCAGAGGGAGACAGAGAAAGAAAGAGAGGAATTCATGCACACTGTGAGACTAGAGATTGAGCCTCATTAGATACAAAATATACTTGTATTTTGGGACAAAATATTTGTTAAAATACAGCACTTTTCCCTATTTTCAGACAATTTTCCCCCTTAGGGGGCCAATTAGGTAAAATTTTCTACAGCTATGCTAAATGAAACATTGAGGTTAAAATGTTAAACACATTAAGCCTGGAAATTAAGAATTAAATTACCCCCAAACTTAACACTTCTCATAATAACATGTCAAAATGTGATTACACTCCCCCGGAAGCCTCTGGAATTAAGAAGTGAAAGGGCTTCTCATATTTCTTTTCAGGCCTTTGAAGATACTATCATATGTATTGCTGCATTTCTCCTCACCTCCATTTATGAAGAAGAAAATTATGGAAATGTTCATTCTCATGCTCTCAATAAATACTTCCTGGGTGGCCGCTATATGCCAGACACTGTGCTCAGCACTGGGGACTCCGCCGTAACAAGAAAGATTCTGCCTTCACAGAATCTGCCATACAGAGGGGGATTCAAGACAGCTAACCAGACAAATAGTAATAATTGCAGATTAACACCAAGTAAAGAACCAGCCAGAATCAGACTCTGGATAACTAGGCGGCCATTTGGGATCTCATCAGAGATAACTACTTTGGGTAGATCAGAGAGAAGATAACACTTTAGCTGAGACCAAGGCTGAGAGGAGCTAATGTGGGGGTAAATGACAGGGGAAAAAAATGCCCCAGGCAGAGGGGGAAATTAGCTGGGCTTATTTGAATGAATTCCAGGCTGGAATTTTTCATTTATCTGTTGTTACTGATTTCTAGCTTATTTGCACTGTGGTCGGATAGAATATCCTACATAAAGTATTTCTGTGAAATTTGTTGAGATGAGCTTTATCACCCAGTACATAATCAATATTTGTAAATGTTCCGTGGGTGCTTAAAGGAGTATGTAACGTGCACTTTGGGGCTTAATGGTCTATGCAGGTTCCTTAGGTTGGATTGTTCATCACATTCAAGTGCTTTGTATTCTTAACGATTTGTGTGTGTGTGTGCGCACGCACGCACCTGTATTCTGGCAATTACTGCAACTTCACTCTGACTGTGGATTCATCTATCGCTCCATGTAGTTCTGTCAATTTTATATCATATATGTTGAGACTATATTATTGAGACTATATATAAACTTAAATTGTTATGTCTTCCTTGTGATCTGAAATGTTATTATTACGAAGTAACTCTAGTAATAGTTTTCACCTTAATATCTATGTTGTCTGATAGAAGAAACCAGCTTTCTTTTCCATGGGCTATATTGTACTATTCTTTCATTTTTAACCTTTCTGTATCCTCACATTTCAGACATGCATCTTTTAAACGAGCTGACTTTCATTAATTCAGTTTCAAAATATTTACTTTTTAAATTGGACCATTCAGCCTATTTACATTTAATGTAATTAATTTTAAAATCTACTATCTTATTTTGTGCTTTTCCCCTGCCTATCTGTTTCTTTTCCTCCTCATTTTACAACTTATTTTAAATTGATTGTTTTCTTCATTCTGTTTTCCCTTACACTCACTCAATAACACATTTTAACATGTTTCACTCCTCACTATACCATAATGTTATTGTTAAATTTTAAAAATTTTATATATTTTATTTTTTAAAATATATTTTTATTGAAGTATAGTCAGTTTATAATGTTATGTCAATTTCTGCTGTGCAGCACAATGCTTCAGTCATACAGAACATACATATATTCATTTTCATATTCTTTTTCACCATAAGTTACTACAAGATAAGGTATGAGAATGATGATAATTATTATCTTAGTCTATCAATATTCATTTAGATTTACTATGTACTTTTTTTCAGCTTTTAATTTTTCTGAAACAGTTTTTTTTACTTCATTCATGAAGTTGTTCTTATTAAGCATAGAATTCTAGGGCAGAAACTCTTTTCCTTGTACACATTAAGGATACCATTTCACTCCCTTCTGGCTTCAACTGTTGTTATTGAAAAGTCAGTGCACACAATTTTGAAGGAGAATAAATTTAGAGGACTGATGCTATCCAACTTCAAGACTTACTGATTAAGCTATAGTAATCAAGACAGTGTGATCCTGGAAAAAAAAATAAACAAATAGATCAATGAAACAGAACAGAGAGCCCAGAAATAGACCCCCTCCCCAAATATAGTCAACTGATCTTTGAAAAAGGAACAAAGACAATACAATGAAGCAAAGACAGTCTCTTCAACAAAGGCTGCTGGAACAACTGGACATGTGAAAAAATAAATCCAGACACAGATGTTACACCCATCACAAAAGTAATTCAAAATAGATCACAGAACTAAATGTAAAACACAAAACTATAAAATTCCTAGAAAATAATAGAGAGAAAACCTAGATGACCTTGGGTATGGTGATGCTTTTTTTAGATACAACACCAAAGGCAAGATTCATTGAAGAAATAATTGAGAGCTAGAATTCATTAAAATTTAAAACTTCTGCTATGCAAATGACAAATTCAAGCGAATTAGAAGACAAACCAGAGAGAAAATATTTGCAAGAGATACATCTTAATAAAGGGCTGTTAGCCATAATATATAAAGAATTCTTAAATTTCAACAAGAAAACAATCTGATTTTAAAATGGACCAAAGACCTTAACCTACACCTCACCAAAGAAGATATGCAGATAGCAAATAAACATATGAAAAGATGCTCCACGTGTGTCATCAGGGAAATGCAAATTGAAACAATGAGCTACCACAATACACCTATTAGGATGACCAAGACCCAGAACACTGATAACACCAAATGCCAGAGAGGATGTGGAGCAACAGGAACTCTCACACATTGCTGGTGGGAATGCAAAATGATATAGTCACTTTGGAAGACAGTTGGGCAGTTTCTTATGGAACTAAACAAACTCTTACCATAGGATCCAGCAACTACTCTCCCTGATATTTATCCAAAGTAGTTGAAAACTTATGTCCATGCAAAAAACTGCACACAGATGAATGTTGCTGCTTTATTCAAAACTGCCAAAACTTGAAAGCAACCAAGATGTCTTTCCATAGGTAATGGAGAAAGTGTGGTCCATCCAGATAGTGAAGCATTATCCAGTGCTAAAAAGAAATGAGTTATCGAACTAGGACAAGACATAGAGGAACCTTAAATGCCTGTTGCTAAGTGAAAGAAATCATCTGAAAGGCTACATACTGTATGAGTCCAAATATATGACATTCTGGAGAAAGCAAAATTATGGCGACAATGAAAAGATCAGTGGTTGCCAGGGGTTTGGGATAAAGGGAATAAATAAGTAGAGCACAGAGGATTTTTAGGGCAGTGAAAATACTCTGTAAACATTAAAATAATTATCTTTATACATTTATTCAAACCCATAGAATGTACAACACCAAGAGTAAACCCTAAGATAACCTATGGACTTTGAGTGATAATGATATTCAATGTTGGTTCATCTTTGGTAACAAAGGTACCACTCTGGTGAGTGTTGCTGATAATGGGGGAAGCTATGCATGTGTCGGGGCACAGAGTATAAAAGAAATCTCTGTATCTTCCTCTCAATTTGGCTGTGAACCTAAAACTGTTCTATAACAACAGGCTTTAAAAAGTCAGTGTGATCGGTCCATTCATTACTCTTGAAAGTAATATTGCTATTGACTCCCTTTTAGAATTTTTCTTGGTCTTCGATTTTCTGAAGTTTCACTATATTGTGTCTAGACGAGGATTTACATTAATGGGACTCACTAGGGTATTTGAATCTGCAGATTGGTGTCTTTTATCAGTTCCAGAAAATTCTCAGCCATTTTCCCTCCCCTCTCCTTTTGGGACTCAGAAGAAATGTATATTAAACATTCAACTATGTCCTCTCTCTCCTTCCTTCTCTTTAATATATTTCAACTGTTAAAAATTTTTTGTTCTAATCTCTGGATAATTTCTTATGACCTATTTCCCAGTTCACTAATTCTCTATGTATCTCTGTCTACTGTGCTATTACATCTGTCTGTTGAAGTTGTACTTTTTCCCACTTATTCCACTTTCCCTATCTAGAGTTTCTGTTTCTTTTCTCAGATTAGCTATCATATGTCTTCCTGTTCCCCGAAAATAAATCCAGACTTAACTTGATATTTACTTTAAAATAATGAGCATGTTTGTATCATACTAAGTGTGGGTTAATTCTAATCTGACCTCTTTGCAGTCTCTTTCTGTCCTCTGTTGTTTATGCCAGTTCTCATTCTTAGTGTTTTATTTTCCTATGTGTCTAGTTGTACTTGAAAAAATGATATTTCTAAGAATAACTTTAAGTCTAAGGTGAAGGCAGATTGCTCCATAAACTCACACACACACACACTTTGCATACCCATCTTCTGATTTTAGATGGTACTTTTTTACAGAAGGCCTTCTCAATTCCCATGTACATTTAGTCCCAAGACTTGTCTCTCACAGAGTCTACCCTTTTCCTACATCCCTCTTACACAACTTGTAATGATGCATATGTATGTATCCTTAGCAGGAAATGAAAGATAGAAATAATTTATTTTCCAAAAGTGGTTTCAGACAATAAAAATGAATATTCTTTATATATCTAAATGGTATGAAAAATAAAGTTCCAAGAATATGCACAAATATTAAGATAAAGCATACACAAATATCAAGATTAGAATTTCTTTAGTCAAAATAGCTTGTACTGGTCCCGAGAGTTGATTCAGTGTTGACAAACTATGGCCCACAGAAGAAATCCATCTGCCTTTCATTTTTCCAGGACCATCATTTTAAAATTATTTTTAATTTAATTTAATGTATAGTTTATGTATAGTTCATTATATAAGTTATAGGTGTACAATATTGTACAGCCTGGGAGCTAAGACCAGTTTTCACATCTTTAAATGGCTGGGGAAAAAAATAAAAAGAAGAAGATTTTATGACACATGAAAATTATATGATATTACAGTTTCAGTATCAATAAACACGGTTGTATTGGAATATAGCCATGGTGGTTTATTTACATATTGTTTATATGCAGTTTATATGCAGAGACAGTTTAGTAGCTGCAAGAGAGAACATGTGACCTGCAAAAAAAAAAAAAAACAACTTACTGCCTGGCTCTTTACAAGAAGCAATTTTCCATCCTCCATTCCACCCAAATTATTATTCTAGGCTAATCATGGGACTCCAACTGCCTTTGCTGATGGTAAGTTGAGCTCTGGGGTCTGACACGATTCTGGCCAAAGAGACATGGGGAAACTGTGAGGAGACTTCTAGGAAAGACTTCTTGCCCTTAAGAATGCTATCCACTCTCTCGCTACATCTTCAGAGACGGCCCGCACTCTGTCTACGGAGTGATGGAGTGTGTACCCACTTTTACTTTAACCGAGCACCCAACCCCCACTCCTCATGGCCTTTCTCTTGCCTTCTGAAACAGCCTATGTATCTCTCTAAATAAATCTACCTTTACTCAAAAAAAAAAAAAAGAATGCTATACAGATACAGAAAGCTGGTATTTTCTTTATTCCTCTGGATGAATGTAATTCCTGGAATTGTTATAATCATATTGCTATGATCTTGAAGATCAAGCCAACACAAAAAAGGAGGGTAGGAAAAAAGGAGGCAAAGAGAAGCAGGGATGAGACTCTGGCAGACCTTTCCCTGAGTTGCCCTGAGAACTGCTTCTTTTGTGATACCACAAATTCTCTCCTTTTTTTCCATCAATTTGCATCAGACCTTTCTGTAACTTGCATTCAAAGACATCCATGGCTAAACCCAAAACTGTATGGCATGGTATTGGGTGTGAACAAGTGAAAAAAGAAAACTTGCTGCAGCATTCAGTATAGAAAAAGACATCTATACAGTTAAAAATGCAAGAGAGAAAGCTAAGAAGAAGAGTTTAGAATGGGGGATGGTGTGAGGTTTAACAAAGGGGCAAAGAAACATTTTATATATATATATAATATATATATGTTTTTTAATATATAATATATATAATATATTTATATTTATATTTATATAATTTATTTATATTATATATATATATATATTATATATATAAAAACATATACACACACTAATGAACGTGAACTAAATATTCTCTAGTTTTAGACTTGGTTTCCTCCGTACCAGTTACCAGTTGGCATACAGGTAAGTAATCCTCTGTGTTGTACCAAGGACAGTTCTAAAATTCACACACGCCCCATTTTTCCACATGTGTCTTTGACTTTCAGAGAGAGACAGGATACACTGCAGCACAGCATACTAGGAGGGCGGCATGTGTCATGGTAATAGCGTATGGGCAAGAGAGAAAAACACTGATCCAAGACTGACAGGATAATGTATATGGTCACCTAATAAAAATTATAGCAACAATAGTAGCTACCACTCATTGGAACATATTATGTTCCAGGCAAGGGTTCAAAGTGCTTTGTATATATCAGCTCTAACTCTACCAATAAATCCACTGGACTAACCAAAGTCACTCGGATGGTAATTAGCAATGCCAGGATTTGAAACCAGGTGGTCTCGCTCCAGAGCCCAGGCTTTTAATCAATATATTATACTGCCCCTTATCTGACTCTCAATTTTCTCATCTCTAAAATGAGGATTCTCCATCAGAGGAGCAATATACTCTACAAAATGTGGACAGAGTAAATTACCAGCACTTAGTGACATCGAAAGATCAGAAGTCACAAAAGCATTTTTCAGAAAACTTCAAACTGATGGGCACATTTGTCAATACTGTCATTGTAGAATACAAATAGCATTAACATTCATACGGGCTAACAGATAATATAGAAATAAAAGTGCCCCTTTATGCTTCTTTGTGTCTTACGTGACGTCAACAACAACAAAAACAGCAGCAAAATGCCCAGCCATTTCACAGTAGACACATTTTCATAAATCATTGGTAAGTGTATTCTTTGCTCTACCCCTTAATCTCTATAGACAAGGAATCATTCCTCTTTTATTTCCTCATGATCCCATGTTTTATAGAAATAATAAAATTAAATATTTTATCCAATATATTCAAGACTTTATTTTCTCTTCTTTAATACTTAAAATGCTAAATATTATGCATGCAAAGGGACCAAACATAAATAAATCAGTATTGCTATTATCCTCACTCTACCTAGAATATGGCTTAAAAGGGATCATATAAGACTGAATGTTGAGAACTACTGAGTTTCCATGGCGCTGTAATTAAATAGAGGACACTTTGCTTATTGAATAGGACTGGAAACATCCAGGCAGCTTTGGCTTGCACAAACCAAATTCTTCAAACTTGAACAATATGAAAGCAATGAAAAGGTCTATCCACATACTAAATTAAAACAAAATTGGACATCAATTTTCCAAATGAAGTATTCAAATAATAAAATCAAATGCCAAAGAGGGAATATTAAAGGCTAGCAAAGAGAGGAGATTAAAAAAAATTTTTTAAACTATTACATTTACTATTATTTCACTTTCTGGGATTTGTATTCTGGTAAATTTGCACACGCACAAATAATTTAGAGACTATGAAAGGCAAAATGGTTCTGATAGAAACAGCGATCTCAGCATTAATTATCACTCATGCCACATAAACCTTGCATGACGAAATCAGTCCTCTAAAGAAAAAGATGATGCCAAAGGACCCAGTCTGATATTTTGTTAGCATCGGCAAGGGTTTAAATCAAAGATTAACATGTAATGAACCTCTTGAAGCTGCCTGTTACTCCCAACAGGTTTCGCTAAAGGCAAAATGCAAAAGAAATTTCCCTGGAGGATTCAGTACAGCAGGAACTACTATAAAGGTGAGAAGATAAATAATGCATTATCAGCTCTTTTAAAAAATAATTTATGACACATACTCAATATTTTTCAGTGTTGTCTCAATTTCCCTCTATATTTCCTTACCCTTTTTCTGAAGTATACTGACATGGAAAAAAAGAGGATATAAATTTTTGTCATCATCCTACTATTTTTCCTGATTCTATTTTAATATACTTTTGGCCATTTTTCTTTCCTTCTGGCTTTCCCCAGCTAGGACATATGTAGCTCACATCAAAAATTACTGCAGTGTTGAACATTCTCATCCCCAGAAGAAACTATTTAGTCACCTCTTCAGGGGATGAAGTAAGAAAAATTAATGGCATTTGAGGATTATTACCTGTATTTCCAAGATGCCATGATGCTTATTAGCTAACAACAGAGAGGCAACGCCTCCTAGGAGGAGGAAAAGAGAGAATGGCCAAGGCTATTCTTAGAACCACTGCAGATTGTGGTGGGAGAGCAGGAGAGGTGGCATCACCATACAGAATGTACTGGCGTGAAAGGCAAACTGGTACCCAAACCGAGAAAGGACCACAGCATAAGGAGCATTAGTTTGCACACTCTGTCACTGCGTGAGTGTTCATGGCACTGAAATGGTGGGAAAGATTCTCAAGCAACAAGATTATCACCACAAAAGGGTGAAATTATGGGAACCAAAGAAATTATGTGAGCCATGAAAACTAGCCTAGGAAATTAGAAGGAAGAGAAAATGAGAAATTATAGAGGGGATTCAGAGTACATACACCAAGATTCTGTGTAATGTGCATTCCAAGAAAAGACCTTTCTTCCACAAGGGGTTGAACCAGAAGGGTGCTCTTCTTAAAGGGAAAGAAGCCCAAAGGAGACTACTTTTTTCTTTACATATTTTTTAAAAATAAAATATAGTTAACAAGTGTGTATTGCTAAAGCTCAAATGAAAAGGGGAGGTATGTTTCTTTACAGCCTCTAGAGCAGATGGGGTTCAAAAGAAGCCCATAATTAAAAGAAGCCTAGCAGAGTTAACTAGATAAGAAGGGGAAATTTTATTAAACTTTCATGTTACGATAAATTATTTTGAGGCTTTTACGAGGAAGTAGATATGCCTCAATACATTAATGTTAGAGGATTCACTGATAGAAAAAACAAGAAGTTTTAGGGTAGTTTTGCTTTCTTATGACTATACTGCATAATCAAAATCAAGCAACTCGAAAAATCCATTTATTCTATTAACAAAACTCTGGATTACCACGGCTAAACATCACTAATAGAAGACAGAGTAATCAGAAACTTGCATTACTAGAATATCCACTGCATTCAAGTGAACACCACGCGTGGAAAAGCCTCCTTCTCATTCCTTTCTCAGGTGCCCCTCCCAGGCGCCATGGTAACAGACAAAAGCAACATGGCTGACCGAAGTTTTTCAGGCAAGCCTACTTCTTTCCATTATGTTTCTATACATCTGGGCTTGGATAAACCACAAACATTAAGAGAATAAGTCTTGATAACTGGCACTAAAATATCTTAAATGGAAAGATGAAGATAACAGGTTACAAAGGCAGTTAAGTCAGATGACAACGGGAATTCTGCATTTCTCAAAGTGATCCAGTATTAAAAGAAAATTATAAGGAGCAATTATAAAAGCAGAGTGGACAATATTTCGGTTCTCCTTAAAATACTACTAACAGAAGTAAAAATAAAAATCAGGACTTGGCAAGAGTCTCTTACTCCTTAAGTTGGAGAACAGAACAAAGCTCCCAAAAAGGACCTTGCAGAGCAGATTAAATGACCACAGAATTTCATAAAGAACTCATTGAATGCTTAAGCAGGCTTTTGTGTAGGTCAAAGAGGACCAGTTAGAAAGTTGGGGTCATTAGAAGGGATGAGATATAAGGAAATAGAAAATAAAATACAATTACACAGTAAGTGAAAAGGTGAAGAAAGGAATGGCAAAGGTATATTCATATTTGTTTTGGTTTCAGAGGAATCGTTTTTTCTTTAAAGACATTCAAAGACCAACTCAGATTTTTTCACTTCCAATTATATTTTATTCTTTACATTCTATTTTAGATAGAGATCCTTACAGTCTCAAGGGAGTGGCTCAGGTGCTAAAAGAATCTGAGCCTCCGAGATAACTATATTTCACATACATTTCATTGAAAATCTGAAGCACATTTCATCTTCCTTCTTAAAATAATCATTAAAATTAACTAGTAGCTACATAGATTTAATTTCAATTTTATTTTCAAGAAACAAATCTGTGAAAGACAAAAGCAGAAACTACAGATAAGATTAAATACCTACATCTATGGCCAAGAATTCATTTCATATTTTTCCTACATTTACTTTCAAGTTCATGATTCTAAAGCTATATACATTACAGAAACATTATTACTTCAAGTTTTAAATAATTCTTCCTTAATTGGCTGAAATTTCTGGTCAAAATACTGAAGTCATCAAAATTCAAAATATGAGAACTTGTGATTTTACTATAAAACTCCAAAATTAAATTATTCTCAGCTCCAATTCATTATCTAAGCCTTCATTTTGAACATTCTGCAAAAAGGTAATACCACCATTTTGCTTTACACACATTTCTACAAAACACTGACTATTATATTATCATCTGAAGTTGTAAAATTAGTATAGGACTACAGTTAGAAAGTAGTACAGAACAGCTGGGAACTCAGTTTTGTTGACACCATTAACAACTCACACCTAGTTTCTTTCATGTTCATAAAGTTATTTCATACACATCATCTAAAATAGTCACTCAGTATGGATTAATTATCATAACAGCACCATTAATCAGGGCTTATTTTGTTCCAGCAGCATAGTTGACATACAGCATCTCACTTAAACTCACAACAAATGAGTGCGAGGTGGGTAGGGAGGGATAAATCAGGAGTTTGGGATTAGCAGATACAAACTACTACATATAAAATAAATAAACACTGTCTTACTGTATACTACAGGGAACTATATTCAATATCCTATAATAAACCGTAATGGAAAATATGAAAAACAATACATATATATATACTTGTATAACGGAATCACTTTGGTGTACACCAGAAACTAACACAATATTGTAAATCAACCACTCTCCAGTTAAAGAAAAAAAGAAAAAAAAAAGAAAGGAAATACCAAATCACCAATGTTCTCTGCGGCCTGATGAAAAGGGTGTGTGGAAAACACAGAAACCAACACTGACTTAAAAAGAAAGGAGTGTAGAGTGTAAGGCCCTGCAGGTGAAGAAGTTTCAACCATTTCATTTCACTTATATTTTCCTTTTTAAGTATGTACAAAAGCTACATGATAAAAGTATATGTTTAAGTCTATGAGCTCTTTTTGTAAGAAAAAATATAAATTATAAGTGATAAGACGGTTAAAAAAATTCTTGTTCATAGATATGAACAAAGAAGTAAAGAAATTAGAGTGAGCTTAAATGACTTACCCAGGTTCACAACGTTCATAAGAGACAGAGACTCGACTCCAATCTAGATTTGACTTCAACAGCAGTCAGCGTCCACCGCACTGCAGCCTTCGGTTCCCAGCAAAAGTAATAGCGTTCTTAGGAGGCCACTAAATTTCCATCCAGCAAGTCCTGGCAGGTGCCCCGCAACTCAGCCGAGACTCAGCTCCACCTCAGTTCCCCTCCTACATCTCTAATCCTTCCTAGTCCATTTGGTCCACCTGCCATTCCATAAATACGTATGTTCCCCAACTTCCTACCTCCAGACGGTACCCTCTTCTCCTGAAACCATCTTTTCCTTTCTGCACAGCACCATCATTCTCAGTCACTTCAGCTGTGCCTCAAAATGTTGCTGTCACTCATTCCTCCTCCACCTACGTTCAGTCAATTGTCAAGTGATGTGCTGCCCCAGGGGCGCCCCATTCACTGCCACGGCCCAGGCTCGAGTCCTCATTACCATCCGCTAAACCACTGAGCAGGATGAGTAAGATCCCAGGTCCTGATCACAGTCTACAAGGTCCCGCGGGATGTTGTAAGCCACGCCTTCTTTCCCACGCTGCCTTGCAGGCTCCCCCAGCCCAGCCCTGGACTTTTCACAGTTCCTCGAACACATGGGGCCAGGCACAAACTTGCCCTCCGGCCTCTGCACATCCTGTCTCCCAAATAATCACATGGCTGTTTCTTTCACTTCTTTCAGGTCTCTGCTCAAACGCCGCCTCCTGGAGAGACCACAGCACTCTGCCCCATCCTGCTCCATGCTGCTCCCTCAGGCTACACTGAATCGCACATCATTGTCATTTATTCTGTGTTCACTGTCTCCATCCCAGAGAGAGGATCTGATCAAATCCCACTCCTCATACCAGAGAGAGATTTTCCATCTCTTGTATTCCTTACCTTGTCCCCTGCCCTTCGACCTCTGCCTGGAACATGGAGGCACTGAGTTACTCAATGAATTAATGCACGAATGACCAGATGGATTTCTACTCTCTTCCCTCTTTGATTTTACCATGAACAGTGCTATCAGTGTGCCTCAGATCACATCAGAACAAAAATATATGGACGGCATTTTTAGGAAATAGTGAATAGGTCGGTGAAATGTGGCCTAGGACTTGGCTGTGGGACCTGCATACACTGCTTAACCTTTCAACACTTTGTTTCCTCAGGGAATGATAGTAATACCTTCTGGGACCATTTCAAGCATTTAATGAGGTAATGTATAAGGTAAATGTGCATAAAACGGTTACATGCAGTCGATGTAAGCTGGTATTATAACTGCTTGCTCGCTGCCAGTTTCCCATTGCAGGTTCAGGGCTTTAAATGTCAAAGTGAGGAGTCTGCACCTACTATATTACTAATGACTATTTTTTATTAAATTTATTCCCAGTGAGTTAATTTTTTCAATAAATAAATTTTGGTTTGATGCTATTCCCTTCACATGGTGTTCCCAGGCCACATTTGCTTCTTTCAAAATGCTATCCATCTGGAGTTACAAAAACTGGGCCGCTATTGGGAGGAAAAATGTTGTATCGGTGCCTCACACCATAAGCAAAGATGAACCCCAAATGTATTTACATATTAAAATCACACCAGTAAAAAAGAACTAACGGAATATTGATCAGACCTCAAATTAGAAGACTATTTTAAGAATTCATAAAGAGATACCATTTTCTTCCTATGGATCTAACAAACGAAATTGTAAATGATGAGACCCAGTGTTGGCAAAGGAATCTGTTAACACAGCTGGTATAACTAGATCCAGCTTGGTAGTTTGTGGCTAAAAGTATTAAAATGATGAATAGACTGTGGCCCAGTTATTACCCTTCCAAACAATTACCATGAGGAAATAATCTTATACTTAACAGCGAAACACGAGAGGCATTCTCCTTGAGTTTCTCTGTTATCTAAGAGGAAATGTTGAAATCATCTTTAGCTTTATTCTTCCAGACTCTATATCCCATCAAAAGCCAAGTATTTTATTATTAAAACTATTACTTTTCTTTCATTTTCAGGGCCACCAACCCTGGCTTAAATTCCATTAACTTTTAACTAGACTATTGCATGAGTTTTCTAAGAATAAAATCCAGTCCTTACGCTAGGACAATATGTGATAAGGATTTCCAGACTCACCACTATTATTAGAATTAATATGATGAGAAGCATATTGGAAAAGAGACAAAATGATCACTATTTATGGAAGAGATGAATGATTACGTGGAAAAAAGAGAATCCTTGAGAAACTATTTGAACCAATAATAAAGTTATAAAATAAGTAGACCAAAATCAATAGCTTTCCTTTATAGAAATAATAAAGTATAGAATAAAAAAAGAAAATGTATTCACTTTGCAGCAGAAATAATGTAAAATACTGTGAAAAGCACTGCAAACCCACTTTTTTTCCCATCAGGATTTACTATTAATAACACTATGAGACAGCTAATTCAAATGTCTCCTTTTTTTTTCCTCCTTTGTGAGTCAATCAGCTAATCTCTGTTCATTCACTCCTCCTGAATACTAACCTTTATATTGCATTATGATTCTGCTTTTATACACTTACCTGCACCCAGCAAATCTCCTCACTGCTGAAGTCACTGAGTGCTTCAGAATTTGAATTCTACCACTTTTACAGCTTCATCCTCTTGGCTTTTGGCCTTCATTGAATTCTGGTTTCCTCACAAGAATACCACTTGCCTAATGGATCTCTCAAGGGATAGCTATATGCTTTTTTACCATGACAGATACTTCATTCTTATGGGCTGATTTAAGTCTCCTTAAAATTCAGATGTTGAAGTTCTAACCCCCAGTACCCCACAATGTATCTATATATGGAGATAAAGTTTTTGAAGAGGTGATAAAATTAAAAGGAGTCTTAAGCGTGGGTCCTAATCCAACTTGTCCAGTGTCCTTCTAAAAAGAGGAAGTTTGGACACACAGAGAAACAACAGGAATCTGCAGGCACAGACGAAAGCCCACGGAGAGCACAGCGAGAAGGCAGACGTCTGCAAGCCAAGGAGAGGGGCCTTGGGTGAAACCAAACGTGCCAACGCCTTAATCTTGGACTTCCAGCCTCCAGAACTCTGAGAAAATAAATGTCTGTTGTTTAAGCCACCCAGTCTGTGCTATTTCACTAATCAGCCCTAGTAAAATAATGCATTCATGTATTCAAGCGATGTATTCATCAACAGTACATTCATGTACATCATGTATACTACGAAGTACACATTCCGTACTTCAGAGTCAGAAGACACTGATACAGAAGATACAGTCTCCACTCTCCCAAACAAAAATCTGCTCCTTGAGGTTCATGTCACCAGCGTTCCTACCATTTATGCACATGCACATGCAAGCGCACACACACACGCACACACACACACATACACACACACCATTGGACATTCCCTTTCTTTCATTGCTGACTTTGAAATCTGGGTCTCCATCCAATCTCTCTCTCCATCCAAATGTCTACAACATTCTGGAAGATTTTTGGCATCTAAGTAATTGACCCATCCATCCAGCGCCCCACCTCTTGGTTCCTTTGACCCCACCCTCACCCCCACTTCACTTGTATAATCATAATCTGCACCTGTCTCACTCAAAATTGCTCTAAATCAGACATTCTACTTACTCTCCGGCTCAAACTCCTCACACTTCCAAGTTGCCTCCTCAATGACTCTGACTGCATTTATTCTTCAACCCTATTAGTATTTCCTGTTCAATCTGAATTCACTTTCTACCTATTGATTCGCCCTCAACTGTCCTGATCTTCTTTTCTATCCAACTTAAATCTTGTGAGTCTTTAGTTTTGATCCATTTTTGGCCAACATCATAAACTTCTTTATCCAGAAAGCAAAATTCCATCCATGGATGAATCAATCTACTTTCCTCATGCCTCCATCTGGGTTGTCAAAAAGTTAAGGGAAAATCGTACACACAGATGGATGAATAGCAGCCTCTAGTTAGTAACTTTAACGTTTCTTAGGCAACTACCTTTCAACCTGTCTCTCTACCTCTGACTCTGCTGCTTCTCCCCAGTAATTCATTTTGGGTCTCACTTCACAAAGAAAATAAATGTTGTCAGACAGACTCCACTCCTTCCACTTCCTTCCCACCAAATCAATACATTTCAGTACATCTGTATCCACCCACATTTCCTTCCCTCTTGTAGGGGGTGCCCCTCCACCCATCAAAGGTAAAAGCCTCCAATTATGCTCTGAACCCTACCTTTTCTGCTCAATCTGTACCATCAATTAATTCCTCGCTTCTATTTTCAACCTCTCTCGTATATGCCACCAACATTTAAATATTATCTATTCCTATTCTCTGCCATCTTAAAAAAAAAAATCCCTAGACCCTACCATATGCTGCCAATCCACCTCTTCCCATTGGTCCATCTCTCCTTCCATTAACATCTCTCCTCCATTAACAGACAAATTTATTGCAAAAAGCATCACCATCTTTCCTCCTATCCACTCCCCATAGCCCACTCCAAGCTGGCTTCCTTTCTGGTCCACCAAGAGTGCTCTCATGATGTCAGTTACAGCCATGTTTTGAATCTGATGAACTATGTTGGATATCATCGTCCCTGTCCTCACAGTACATTTGTTATCATGCACCACTTCCTCCTTCCTAAAACATTCTTCCCATAGCTCCCCTGGTACAAAAAATGCTTTTGATTTTCCGTGTGACAACACTTTCTCAGATGGTTTTACAGGCTCATCCAATCTCTTGCAGATTTTAAATGTTAGGATACCTGCAGGGTTGGTCCCTGTCCTCTTCTTTTCTCACGATATTCTCTCCCTAAGTAACTCTAACAAACCCCCATGGCTTCAATTAGCATCTATATACAGATGACTTCCTGTGTTTGTATCTCCTGTTCAGACTTTTCTTCTAAACTTTTAACTTATACATCAAACTTGAATATTTTCTCTAAAACACCCATGGGCATGTCAAACTCAGTATGATCAAACTGAACTCATAATCTCCCTCAAACTGGCTTGTATTCCAGTTCTCTCTACTTCAGCTAGGAGCAAACTCGTACACCTACTGGTGTAAATCTAAAATACGAAACTTCTTTGTAATCCATCTCTCTCTCCATCAATCCCTGAAATCCAGTCGGCATAAATGACCTATTCTACTTCCTACATGTTCAAATCCATTCAATTCTTTCCAATTTCGTAGCCATTATCCTACCCCAGACTGCAACCCTCTCAGTCGGACTAGGGCTAATGCTGCCTAATGCCCTGTATCTCCTACTGCTCCTTTCAATCCAGCTCTCACACCGCTGCAGAGTAATCTGTCTAAAATGTAATGCTTTATCACATTTTATTGCTTAAAACCCTTCAAATGCTTCCTAGTGCTTTGGTGTTAGATATCAAGATCCAAGATCTTTCAGATCACCTGAAAGGCCCTGTATTATCTGGTCTTTGAATCTTTCTCCACCTTCACCACAAAATACTCTACTTACACTGTCACACCACTCACTATACTTAAGTCACACTGGATGAGATACCATACCCCATACATCAAATTGCCAAGAAACATATGAAAAAAAAATTCAACAATTCCAATTTTAGCTGTACTTTTGATCTTTGTCCCAGACTCCAGACTCACATACTCAACTACTTGTCTACATTTCCATTTAAATGACTAACATATCTGTCAAACAGAACATATCTAAAAGGAACTCTAAATCTTAGCCACCCTCCCAAATCCAGCTCAGAGAGCATCCTTCCCCATCTGACTTAATATCAACTCTATCCATCTCCTTCCTCAATCCCCAAACCTTGGAGTCATCCTGACTCCCCTTTTACTCATACCCATATCCAGCCATCAGAAAATCCTGTTGGCTCTCTCTTAAATATATATTTCACTCCTACCTAATGAAGGTCCCATCAAGTCTTTTCTGGATAACTGCTAAAACAGACCTTCCTTGCTTAAAATATTTAACTTGCATACCATCGCCCTTAGGATAAAAATAAAACTCCTTCATCTGGCCCTTTCTGACCTCTCTGTCTACATCTCACACCTTGCCCTTGACTCTCTGCCCATCAGCCAGCCACACCAGCCTTCTCTCACAACATCCTCCCTCCCTACAGAGCCTTTGCATATTAAATTTCCTAACCCTGAACATTTCTTCTTCTTCTCTTTACTAGTGTAATGTTATTTGTTTATCAGCTCTCACCTCGAACATCATTTTCTGAAGGATGCCTTCTCTGATCTCCATGCTAGGTGAATTTCACTTATAACATGTGCTGTATCAACATCTTACTGCTGCAACATTTCACTGCATTTTTGCTCATTACATGATTAATGCCTGTCTCCTTGACTTGATTATTAGGTTCATGAAGGCAGAGAGCAATCTTATTTTGTTCACCACTCTATCTTCAGCGTCTAGCAGAGACTAATTTCAGAGGAGGCACTTAATAACTATTTTTCAAATGATTGAAAATTACTGGAAAGAGACACAGTGGCAAGACACACAATTTCACCTTTGTTTCACTCAATTTCTATATGCATAGAACAATCACCCCCGTACTACTATTTCTAGGATTATTCCAAGCTCTCCTGCTTGTAAACTCATCCCTGGGCATACGGCAAACTCAGCCAGGACACTTAATCCAATTCCATTCCACATTCAGCTGATTGTCTCCCCCAGCTCTAAGCCCTACCGCATTTAGGAATCATGGTCCGAAGGGACATTAATAGATTAAATAAATCAGTGAACAAGTACAATGTTCATCTTGTTCTATACTAGCCCACCCCCTCCCTCCTTCCCAACCAACAAAATAAAAGTGACCTTTCTGGGATTCAGGGCCTGAGAAATGCTGGAGGTAGACAATGGGCATAAAAATAAATGAGAAATGCTTAACACTGCTTGCTGCAAGATCAACTTATTTGTGATCAGAAAAGCGTACCTTTTAACTGTTCTAAGGACATGATGCTTACCCACAAAACAGTGTGGAAAAAAAATGTGTTACCCACTGCATTTCTTTTCTCCTTCCAAACACACTAAAGAATTAGCTTCCCAAATTCCCAAATCTAACAATAATCACTCAGGGAAAAAAAAAAAACTTCATCTTTCATGTTTTCTTACAAATGATGCTACAATCAACTATGAGGACCTAAAATTGGTCAAAAAGGCTGGAGTAGGTTAAATAAAAACCAAGAGACTGTCCAGGTCCATCTGCACACACTCGGTTTTACATCACGAAGTACATTTGTGCAGGTTCACTAACTCCTCCTAGACCACCACGTCTGAATCAACCCCGGGAACTAAGGGGCACAGAGCACAGTTCCAAGGGCATGGATTTATCAGGGAATTTTTGCAAAGGAGAAAAAGGAATTTAAGCTGATGCAAAGCGCATTGTCCTAAAGTTTTCTAATACTGGGTTGCTTTTATTAATCTTATTCTTATAAGATCTACAATAAAAAAAATCCGAAGACTTCAATGTATGTGGGACACGAACAGTTAACAAGCTTAACAAGAACAGTTTAATTTACCATTGAGACAGCACAGTTCATCGCAGCAGAGTCACCCAACATAAGCTGAAACTATATACCTTATAAAGACTGTGGCAAGCCACTAAAGGCGTGGGAAGTTAGACTGATGTGAATTAGTCCACCAAGAGTATTTAGAAGGCAGGGAGGGACCAATTAGAAGAATGGGATTAACAGGTACACACTATCATATACAAAATAGATAAACAACAAGGATTCACTGCATAGCACAGGGAACTATATTCAATATCTTGTAATAACCTATAATGGAAAATAATCAAAAAATAATATAGAAATATACATCTATAATATATATGTATAACTGAATCACTTTGCTGTACACCCGAAACTACCACAATATTACAAATCAATTATACTTCAACAAAAAATTTAAATTTAAAAAGAGTATTTAGAAAGAGACTTCATTTAATGAAAATACAAAGAAAACTTAAAAAAAAAAAAAGATTTTGGAATGAAGGAGGAAGAATTCTCCCTGATCACAGACTTTCAAGAATTCCAACCAATAATCCAGGTAGGTCTATTCTAGACCTTTTCAGTAGATACTTTGAAATTTTAATTCAAAGTTCTTTCCCCATTCTTTGCCAAAATCAAAAAATCCAACCAGAAGATAGTTGCTTTTAAATTTTCTTTTCCTGAACTATCAGAATCAACAGTCTTTGTTCCATACCTGATATACCACAAAGCAATGAAAAGTTCTGCTTCCTATAATAGGCACAAACACTTCATACTAGTAATGCATAATGGGTAATTTACAATTGATCTTTCTCTCCTTTCTTACTGAGTACAATGTGTTATAAAATTGTATTTCCTAAGTATTTGGATATAATTTCAACATATGATTACTGCTGTCTCCTCCTGAACATCATAAATTTTTTACTTCTCTATTCAAACTGATTCTCTCTTTCCACAAATGAAACATGTTACACATCACACGAGGCAGCATATATGAGAAACACTGCACGTGTTCCACTGCAACGCTGCCACTTTACTGGCTGTGTTACCTTGGGCAAGTAAAGGAACCTCTCTAAGCTTTGGTTTTCTCATCTGTAAATTAGAAATCATATGAGAAGGAACAGAATGATGTATGTTGCGTTCCCATACTCGGAAGATACTTACTAAATGTTAGCTCGAACCATAAACCCTAAAACATATATTTTGAGGCCTTACTGCATACTTAAGATCCAAGAGAGAAAAATAAAGCTCCATTGAAAATCTGAACAATCAGGAAAGCATATCCACGAGCTAAATCTTTGCTAATCTAATGTGTTCCACAAAGCAGCATCACCCAGGAGCTGCTTAGAAATGCAAACTCTCAGGCCCCACCCCAGAACCACGGAATCATAATTCTAATCTTAACAAGATCCCCAGGTGATTCACATTCCCATTTCAGTCCGAGAAGCACTCAGCTCAGTGATGTGCTTCTGCAATACAGGCTAAGCCTCACAGCTGGTTGGATGAAAATTCAGGTCTCAGCAAAATTACAAATGTGTGTTTCAGGGATCATTCAGGTCCCTTGCCAATGGTTAAAATCATAAATACTGTATCTGCATATGATCTCTTATACTATGGAGACCTAAAATTCTCTGTCCTACATTGCTGAGTTTGTTGCACAAGTGTTTGTGAAACATGTCTTTCCAACTTGGAAATAACATTTGTAGGTGAGGGCAATTCTGAAGTCAGCCAGCCCAGAAATGCTTGTACACCAACAATGTAACTGAAGTATGAAACAAACAACGAGGCCAAGATGTGAATATCAAATCCTAAAAACCCGGTGTGGCCCAAACTCCAGAGACCACATAGCCAGTTCCCTACTGGAGGCAACATTCCAACCACTGGGGTGGAGAGAGTGTGTGTAGGAGCTGTTGCCAGTTAGAAGCAAATTCTAGGCAAAGGTTCTAGTACCTATGTGGATAGAATGTTCCAGCAGCAGGCCACGGGATTACAGCGGCCGTTCCAAGGGACAGATGTCTTACACAGTTACTGTTCCTGAGCTGGATGCAGCTCCATTCTCTCCACCAACTACTCCAGTAACAACACTTAAAACAATGTCATGTAATTTCCTGTGTGTGTTTTTCAATAGCTTAATAGTTTTGAATTGGGGGCCAGCTTTTATAAAAAAAGAAATTTGCCTTTGTTGTACTCTCTGAACTGAAAAGGAGAATTCCTTTCCGACCCTTCCTCCCACTAAACCCCTAAATCATTGTGTTTTCTTCATCAAATTGTTAATCTATACTAATTGCATACAGTCTGTAAATACGTACCAGAGAGCCCAGGCCACACACAGTATTCAAGGCGGCCTGCGGGGAGTCCGCTGTGCTGTGTCGCTGTTCTGTACATTTTCTTGGGGACGGTGGGACCCGTGGCTCTACCCTCCAATGGGCACTATGGTGTCCATTTACCTTTGTTACGTGGCTGGTCTTCCTGGGTAACTACTTTTTACATAATCGCCGAAATCAACTTGTAAGAGGCTTTAAATTGCATGTATCTTATTTTTTCCCCTCTTCTGATTTCAAAATGCCATTTTGTATGATCTCTATTGAGAAGAAAATCAGCTCATTTTTTGAAACAATTACCTAACAACACTGCAGATAAGAGGCTGCATTCTCTGCCTAAGACGAGTGTTTTTCTTCTCTTCACTTGAGTCTCATATGAATGATATGTAGATGATTGCTCTTTGGCTTTGGTGGAAATCTGAAATTCTCTCATTTGTTTCAAAGCCTTACACTGGTAAGCAGGACTAGCCTCTAAGGAGTCCCACTTTTAGCCTCCTTGAATTGTGCCAGACAGTTTGATTTAATTATTATCAACAGACAGATTTGCATAAAGCTCTCCTGAAGGTTTTAGGCCATTTAAGCAATGTCATTAGATGGGCATAGAAATTCTTTTGAGCAAATGTAATGGGGCATGAAAAATAATAAAATCCACAAAATACATTTATTCAAGTATCTTAATAATAAAGAGAAATTACAATTCAGATGAAGAACTAGAGGCTGAGTACTCTCTCTTATTTTAGAATAAACCATGATTAAACAGGCACAGCATAATGCCTCAAAATCAGAGGGCAGGACCTGTGTTATGTCTTCCAGAAAACCACTTTCATTTCCGAAAAAATAAATAAATTCAATTTATTCTTAGGCCATCCATGGTTACTGAAGATGCAGAACAGCAATTAATTGTAAAACTTATTCCCTATGGGCTCACCAGACAACACTGTTTGTGGTAAGACAAGAAGTTCAGGCTTGCATAGACTATCCTTCATTAAGGGGTCTCCTGTGAATTGCTCTTACCTTGTCCAAGTTGCTTGGGAAAAAGAAAATCACCCCCTGATGCCCTTTGTAAATGCCCAGCTGTATAGTACAGCACAGGGAACTATATTCAATATCTTGTAATAGCCTATAATGAAAAAGAGTATGAAAAAGAATATATATATATGTATAACTGAATCACTATGCTGTATGACAGAAATTAACACAACACTATAGACTGACTATATTTCTATTAAAAACAAACAAACAAAAACAAAACAAAACAAAAGAGCCGTGAAACTGAGAGAAAAGTGTTTCCAGGTTTCCCTGGGCACTGCCACCTAGTGCTCCTCACTAGACGGGAAAACACCCAGGGTCAGCTTTCTGCAGTCATTCAGAGCAAGAGAGGAATAGGGGAGCAAGAGATGGAGATATTTAAAGGTGCCATGGTCCTTGACCCAGCAATCCCACCCTTAGCAATTGACCGTATAAAGCCATATAAAAGTGTACCAAGATTATCTATGAATGACATCTCACCACATTGGCCTTCATAAGAAAAACAACAATAAATTGGAAACAATCAAAATACCCTTTGAGAAGGAAGAAATAACATTATGATAAACTCTACACTAGAGGACTATGCAGCCATTTTTAAAAGCATTGATACGGAAACATCTTCAAGATAAATGTACAGGAAGACACAGGACATCCTTTACAAGCACATGACAAGCCTACGCTTGCACACGTGAGTGGACGCCTTGATAATCACGCGGAAGGATACACAAGAACTAGACCTGCAGGGGAGGGAGGAGAAGAGAGATTTTTCTGTTTCATTTTGTATCTTTTTGGATGGATTGACTATTTGCTATATGCACGCCTTATTTTTAGTTAAAACCTTAAAAATGCTAGAGTAGGATTAGAAAGAAAGAATGATCAAGTCAAACATCTCAGGACTGCAGAGCAGAGGACACAGTAGCAAATCACTGTGACATTGTCATCATCCTATAATTCTGCCCTGCCTGCCTTTTCCTGGCATTCCCAGCTCTGCTACAAGCTGACTTGTTAACAATAGATTTTTTATTTTCTAAAGATCATTAAAATGTATCATGTCGTGTCTCACAGAGTCATTAATCTGAAGGCTATATTGTTAATTACTCTTGCTTACTAATATATTGCCAGTTCAGTATTTTTTCCATTGATTCGGTATTTATCAGTTTTTATAATGTTTAAAAGATAGCAGTATGCCAAATGCCTGTTTGAAGAGTTTATGAAAAAATACCTGCACAAAATTAATGAGCATGCTCAGGAAGTCTACAGGGTTATCTTGATAAAATCTCTGTTTAATAAAATGTGGCTATTTGTCTTCAGTGAAATTAAGCTCAATGATCTTAACTAACATACAAGTGAACTATGTTCTTGCCCAGTGTTTCACACATAGCTATAGCATTAGAAAAGTGCCCTCATTCTATGAGTTATCCAATATTATTTTAAATACTAAATTAAGGTAATTTTGGTGAGAAAAGACTGAATCCATACCAAGGCAGTGCACATGATTTACAACAACATCCTTAGCTCTCAGCTCATTCAATTGTTTGCTGACATAATATTCCTTAATAACTACTGACTTTCAGGAAGCTTTCTAAAAATACTGCATTTGGTGTCTAAAACAACACACCTTCCTTTTGATTGCTGTGTCTACCTTTTTCATTATTGCATAGATGCCCTCAGTCAGCATCAGCATTCTGGTCAGGTAGCCCCTCATGTCTCTATAATGCCAACTTGCCAACTCAATTCTAATTGTATTCACGCATGAGAACCCCCGGTGTATATTACAGATTTCTCATGCTTCCAAAATTACTGTAGAGACAGCTAAGTTTATTGGCTATGTTGCTCCAAAATTATTTTCTTTTTCATATATAGCCAATGTAAATTACGTTTCTTCTTTTTTTAAAGAACAAAGAGATTCTAGGTGAAATATAATTTCTTCCTCTTCCCTATATTCATATGTTCAAAAGTCTCTGAGTCAGTTTCATTATATTGTCATTCCTCTGTAAAAAAAAAAAAATCCCTAAGTTACGTGTGTAGCATTCATTTAATGCTTGCTATGCCTTGTAAGTGACAGAGCTAGAATCATCCACGTTTGCACACTAGTGCGAAAATAAAAGAATCAAACCTCCCAAACTACCATCTTCTGCCAAAAACAAGAGAAAGGTTCTTTGGGAAAGTGTTCATATAAAAAAATTCTACTCTTAAATTAATGAAATTGGTCCATAAATACAGGAAAGGGTGCTCATCTTCATTTGTCATCAGAGAAATGCCAATTTGAGCAACAGCACAGTATGATGTACCAACATCATTTATCATAATGCTTAAAATTAAAAAGTCCAAAAATGCTAAGTGTGGGAGAGAATGTGGAGCAACTGGAATGTTTGTACGTCGTCGGTGGGAGGGCGAGCTAGTATAACCACTTTAGAAAACTTTTTGACAAAACAGATTATGCCGAAGGGTAAAACAGTTTTGCCAACGAATAAAACAGTTCTATCCTGTGGTCAAACAATTCTAAGGCATATACCCATCGGGCATGCACAACACCAAAAAACAGGTAAAGCTGGTTATAAAAGGACTATTTACAGAGCCTGGAAACCATCTAACTCACTCTGCAATATTAAATTAGATTTGGGTACATTAACACGGATAGAATATTTATGGCAATAAGTATGAATAATCGACATCTACATGCAAAAATGGAGAAGAATCTCACAAACATGATTTTGAATGAAAGAAGCCAGACACAGAAGACTACATAATGCATGATAAATTTGTTCTTAGTATCAAACTTGGTTAAGACCTATTCAAAATGTTGACGGAGGAATGGGCCTTGAGAGTAGTACTGTGTGTATCAGAACAGAAATTGGAAAAAAAAAATTATCTTGTATTACATACTAACTGTTTAATCTTAGAAAAGCCATTTAACCTCCCGGGCTTCATTACTTCTATGTAAAATACAGATAATGAAACTTCAGCTCCTCAAAAGCAAATTGTTGCTCTAACGACCTCTAAGGTCCTGTGTAGCTTTAAGCTTTTTGGCCCAATGAGAAAGTGTCACCACTTTGTATTTTCATCAATAAAAACATAAATGGTTCTTCTAATAAAAACAATAATAATAGCTAACAGTGTTCTAAGCACTTTACGTGTATTCCTCACTCAGTCCTCAGGCCAACCCTTAGATATAATTTTACGGATGGGAAAACTGAGACTTTGAGAGGTTCAGTAACTTGACCAAAGTCACACAGCTAATAAATTAATAGACAGCAGAGCTAGAATTCAAACCTAGAAAATCTAGCTCTATAACCCACACACTTGACTACTCAATACGCAAAGACAAAATAACAAATAGATTCTATGTAAGCTGAGTGTTCTGAAATGAAGATTGAAACAATATGATACCCAATAGCACAGAACATATTAAAATATAATCTATGTTACATATTAAAACTCTGACTTTGTTCAACCAAAAGAATAATTTTAATTAATTCATATAAATCCCGCCTCGTTGAGAAAACACCAATTAAAGTAACTATGGCTACCAGCCAAGCACCAACCAGTTTTGAAGGTCACATCTCTATTTCCTGTATTTGATGCCTTTCTAGAAATGGAGAGGAAATCTGCCTTCTTTGTTTTTTAAAATACAGCCTCTTCTGCAAAAGACACGACAGCTTTAGTTCAGATTTGCTTCAAATTTCCTATTTCCATGAATCACCTTTTCTGCGAAGCAGAGCTGTGTGTCCAAACTTGAATCTACAATCCACTGAATACTTCCAATTTTTTTCTAATTTCAGTGGTTTTCAGTAACTTCCTGCTTCCTAGCACTTTAGATGATTACTTTCTGATAATTCTTTTTTTTTTTTGTAACCTGGCTTGAGGTTTTATGTACTTTCATTAGTTAGACCTCATCCTATTTCAGATTGAAAGTCATCCAAGATACTTATACTTTATATTTTCTAGAGCTGCCTTGAATGTGTGTCAGTTGATCTTGCTGTTGGCTGGGTAAGAGCTGTGACTGGGATAAAGGATGTGGTGGCAGTGGCTGAAAGGGGGGCAGATAGAGGGACAAAGGCAAACTCTGCCTACCTGGCAATTTTGCCTAGACTCAGCCGGGATCCCAAATGTGTTTATGTCATTGAAAAGCTTAGTTACTAGTCAATAAAAGTGAATCACTTAGATTAATTATAGCAGATGGTTTTAAAGAGAGAAGCAGGCTGGCAAAGCACAGCACTTTCAGATAGAATTTTTCTAAGGCATCTAACTGTATGCTCTTGGACAAGTCACGTAATCTCCCTTATTAGGACAATGAAGGCAACACCTACCTTATAGAGCTGTTGTAAAGATCACATGAGAAGCAGAGTATGTGCCTTCTAACCTAAGGAAGTGACATGACTTCATTACAGTTGTGATTATTATTACCTTAATGGTTTGGTGTTGGCATTCCTGCCTTCGGATTTCATTCTGTCTCTGTTCACTCCATCACAGTGGCTCAGTGGTGGGGACATAAAAGGTTAAGCCCCTCCTCCCAAGACTTTGCTTATGTAGATTCAAATAAAGACAAGGGACAGCCTTGGCTCTCTCTGACGTCTTTCCCAGAACAACAACCTTCTCACCATTCAACAGTATTTATTTCTGGATAAAGGGCTGGAGCTGAAGTTACAGAGAGAAAATATAAAGCAGGCTGCAAATAGGGCTGCTGAATGTTGCACAAACAACTCCAGTGAAGCCAGGCTGAAAGCGTTAAATAAAGGAGACCAAACAAAACTGGCCACACGCAATGACTTTGTTCATTACCGTCTTGGAAGAGTAATGTTCAGCAGTTAGGTTATGGGTTTTACCTTCCAAGGGCTTTAGAAACAATCACTGATGAATCTCTTTAAACAGCTCTCACTAAAGAATATATTTTGTTAATTTTATGTCATTCAAAAGGCTATTGAGCAAGAGTTTCAAAGATAGAATGAGCGCAGTGTATAAGAAGGCTTATGCTTGGGTTTTAAAAAGTGAAACATACAGAACTTAACTTATATTCCGCCAAAAATAAGCTCTCATAAATTATAGCGATGATAATACTAGGAAAATCAACATAGGAAAATGAGACAATTTCCTTCCCCTCATATGTAACAGTGAAACACACACACACACACACACACGCTCTCACGCACAACATCATGGGTATGTGTAACTATTGGTTTCTTCCATTTTCAGCACATGTGAAAAGCTGAACTGTCTAAACAAGTCAGCTACTGATTATTAAATTTAAGTGCTATTTATCTGTCATAAAGTAAGTGTTTGCAAAACTTTTCAGAAGCACATTTTCTGAAATATTTTTAGTGATTGGTTTTAAATTTATCTATTTGGAGACAAACTCCCAAATAATCTCTAATACTTCCATATGAACTAAGTGCTTATTTCCCTTATGGGAAAAAAAAAAAAAAAACTTCTGTGACTGTTTACTGAAGATATCTTGCTAGCTTTTGTAAAATGTCGAATTCATCAGAACCAGAAGTTCGAATACCCAAAACACAAACAAATACGGGACACAAATCCTCTATATTCTACGGCGTTTTTATCACTGAATATGACCAGAAAGACAGAGTCACTCCATCCTTATTATTTTTAACCATATGAAAGATTCAAATGAATTATTCTGGCACTTCTCCGGTGATGTTGTGGTCCCCACACTCACTGATCGCTTACTTACAGCTTTCACTATTTTATATATGAGACACAGTTGATTTTCAATCATTAACACCAAAGTCTGCCAGAAGCACTTTGCATTAATGAATCTCAAAATATTTTACCATTTCATTACGTCTAACTGCATGCTTGTTGGGAAGATTTTAAGCATAGTCTGATTTAGTAGGCAGCTTGCTGTTGATAACAGAGACAAATGGTAGAATCAGAACTGAAACTCACAATTTCTGACTAATCCATCTATCATGATGGTCCATTATTTCAATCAGCCTGTCGCTAATAAAATCAACATCACTTACTGCAAATCTATCCTATTCACAGGTAACAATGTAGAAGGATCAGTGGAAAGGATAAAAGAAGTTAGAGCAAAAGCGTAATTCCTGCTATTGTGTTATGCATATAAAGTCCTAAAGAGGACCCTTCTTCCTCCTACCTCCAAGCATCCACAAAGAAACCTACTGAATATCACCACACGCTTTTCATTACTGAGACAAGTTCAAGGAAGAACTCAGATTCCCCCTCCAAGGAAATGAGCTAGTGATCTGTGTGAGGGTGACTGCATCCAGTCCTTCCTGGTTCAGCCAAACCTACTTGACTAGGCTAATAATACACTCTCACGAAATGGACTGGCTTCAGTGGAAAGTCCAACAAAATTAAATATAAATGAGCTCCTCAGGGAACTCAATCAATGGACTACAAAGCAACTCCCTGATTTTCCTCTGATAACTTGTCACTCTCGTCAGAAGTTGCACCCTGCACACTGCATAGGCGAGAGTAAGGCATGGCAATGGTAACGAAGCAAAGATAAAAACCCTAGAAAAGCAGCCAGTACTTTTCTCTCCCTCTCCTTTACCCTCCCTCATCCTTTGTGTGTGTGTGTGTGTGCATGTGTGTGTATAATTATATTGCACTTATATGGCCCTAGATATACTACAAATTTAATAACAGCCCGATTTTCATATATATTACTAACCCTTGGTTTAAAAAAAAGAGCTAAATTTTAAATGCTACTTTTAACAAGGATTTAAGGGCCGTCTTTTAAAGTATAAGTGATATACACGCAATGATTACTGTTATTAAATAAATGATACAGAACTTGTTCAAAGAGCACTTCCAGATGTCACAAGTGAACTGCATAAACCAGCTGCTAGAAGGCAGGCAGCTTCCTCAGTCAGTGGCGTGAGCCTCTTTTTATGAATTAAGGACCCGGCCCTGTTGCACAGTGGACAATCCTCTAACAGTGTGTACTTGTGCAGTTTGGGTTAATGGAGTTTCGTATCACCTGCTGTTGAAGGTCACTTGTATCCTGGATTTCTTTGGTCATTGTGGCTGAGTGCGGACTATTCTTCACCTAGTTGGGAGGTATTTGTTATCAAGCAGTGTAATGACAGAAACGCCTTCCACTAAGTTTCTTTCGTGTCTTTGCCACCACTGTCACTATACAGAATAGATTTCTCCGAAAAAAATGTTCTTGCTAGAATACAAGTACACCATTTTTAAATGGAAAAGAACTGCTCAACCGAAGTAGAGAAGGCATTCTTCCTACTGCCGGCATTCTTCCTACTGCCAGCATCTCTAAAAGCTATTTAGCTTCCCCAGATTAAACCAACGGTGGGTGAGTATTTATCAATACGAAGCTTGCCTTTGGCCAAAAGAGTATTCATCATCAAAGTTATGCTCACATTTGCATTCCTTACAGCACCGGCCATCCACGTATGCAAGCGCCGACTTGAGGGGGCAGTCGGGATTCGGGCAGATCAGAGTTTCACACTGGATGGTTCCATTCTGAGAAGAAAACAATATTTTAAAGAATGTCCAAGTTGCAGTTTGGTAGCATTCAAGTATTTTTAATTTGGTTCTTAAATTTCAAACGCCCCACTATTCTCTTTGGTTATTACACAGTAAAACCCATAATACAGAGACCCACAGTAATACAAATTGGCTCATAACACAGATGGTAATTGGCCCCATCTTCTGTCCAGCAACTGAGCTACAGTTCTCACCTCCTGCTGTCAAGTGGATGAGGACAAGGGTGGAGGGAAGGGCACACACTGACAGGGAACTAGCAGGCTGGGGGTATGTCTGGGGTACCCATCTCCCCAGATGACTCCCAAAGTGAGCATCAACAAATGAGGGGGCTACTGGACTAGCTGCTGCCATCTTGAAGACCCAGACTCGGGACACAGAAATCTCCCCATGGACATCTAAGCTCGGACAGGCCACCACCATGAATCAGTGCTGACAATCATCACGGGAGGTGCCAACCTGCAGAGGAGACCTCAAGGAATTTGATTCCCTAAGGTCATCCAGAACTCCCAGATAGCTTCATGTTATCTAGCCATGTTATTGACTTCACCACACCACATTTGATATTTCACTCAGTTTGATTTTGGGCACCCATTTATCAAGTGGAGAAGGTTTTACCGCATTTGTAAAATGCCAAATGGTAAAATGCCAAACTGGTAAGAGTTTAATATGTTCCTGAATAGAAATCACACAAAGCACGCACACACACATGCACGTGTGGTTATTTCACAGCTAACTTTGATCTTCTTATATCAATGATGTTCCATTTTTGAATAAACTGGATGAACGTGGGAAAACAAATTTTTTTAGACTTCAGACTTCTTTCCAGTCAACCAGTTTTAACAGATGCATTCATGAGGAATTTGAAAGTTCAAAACCAAACTCATTTTGAACCTTTCCTTGAAGATGAACTTGTATTTTTAAAATAAGAATGCACTAAATATTCTACTTTATTAGTGAGCAATTAGAGAAATTACATTTATTTAAGCACTATAATTTGTATTCCACTGTATTAGTAAACTTCTAAAGATTATTTAAAGCCTATTATTTGTTTATACAGCCCAATCTGCTCACCATACTTCCCACTGCATATACCTTAGTTTTATAGAAATGCATTAATAAAAACATGAGGGGAAAAATCCCTGGAAAAGTTAAGGATTACAAGATAGAATCCTTTGGGAATTCCCTTACTGACCCAATTTAAATTGTTAATGTCACGTGTGTACGGATAAACTTAAAACTTTACAGCATTCTTAAACCATCATCATCTTTACGGGCTAGAAAGTGTCTTTAATAATGCAACACACAGTTCTTAAGATTTGCCCGGGTTTGCTGTCACTTTAGTGTTGTGTCTCGAGGAAATGGGTCTTGAAATTTTCACGATTACACTGTTTAATAAATTTTTAAAGAGTGGGGGTGCGGCGGAGTTCCCTTAGTGTGAGTTCCAGCAGAAGCCATACCAGGCATGTGCAGTTCTTACAGCCGTCTGTCCAGGACTCGAATTCTCGGTAGGTGGTTCCCTTCACGGTGCAAGTCTTTTCACAATAGCACTGATCCAGTCTATTCATTCGCTGTTCAGCCCTAGACAGCTGTGGCACAAAGGAAGGGGTTATATTGTTCACCATTGCTGCAATGCAGAAATGCAAAATACTCCGCTAGGCATCGGATTGCTTTTTAGGTGGACAGCAGTAACGCTGGCTGTGCCCATCAACGATCTGTTACAGATACACGGAAGCCTTTCATTTAGAAGGAATTCTCCCTTATTTTTGTAGTATATTTGTCCCTTGCCTCTGGGGGAAAAAAAGCATTATTTATAAGATGGAAATGAAGGCTAAGTCAAAATAGCACCCTCCAACAATGCCCAGAGGCATCTTCCATTAATTTTTAAAATGCTTAATTTCACGAATCTGTTTGCTGAAGTGAAAACATAAATTTTAGAATTGACATTGCATCAGAAACAAATCATCGATATATAACACACCTTTCAGCTCATCAGTAACTGCTATGACAACAGCCTGGCGAAACGGTAGGTAAACCCGCCGTGTGCTTAAGACAGCAAATAATCCTACAGCTGTAACACAGTGCTGGGAAGCTTTGTGGGGACCACTTCCTCGACATAATTCTAGTGTCCATGTTCTTTACAATGTCCTCTTGCCTCCTTCCTTACAAAGAAAAACTAAATGAAAATAAATAATGACAAAAACTAAATTAAACAATAAATCCTCTTGTAGTAAGTAATGTAAAAACCAAGTAATCTGCCTCATTCCTGATTAACTGACACATCTGTTATATAGATGGCTAGGGTTTGAATATTTATAAGCCCCTTCCTTGAGTAGGGATTTCAATTCAGTCCTTGTACACAGTAGGGTATAAGAAAAGTCTCAAAGGTGAACAACGGTGATTATTAAAGGAACTGTAAGGGATCTCAAGGATTTCTGAGCTCCCTCTGCACTCTTTTTCTACGTAGCTTTTACCTTGGCTGATGTTTTGGCTAAAATATCCTGCAGCTCCATGATCTTCTGCACGAGTCCATGGAAGTCATTGCAAGTTGGACAGGCTGGAATTACAAACACTACATTGGTCAAGTTACATTTAAAAGGGGTTCAATCTGGTTAAGTCTATGCTGACAACTAATATATGAGAATTCCAATTTCACATTGGCATTCTGGACAAAATTAAGCAAGAAGCACACTTTTCATTACACGGTGCAAGAACTAATGGACTTACTGCGATTAAGATCTGGGCACTGAGCAATAAATCCTTGGGGCATGACAAGCAATTGCACATCTTGCATTATACCCTGTGTGTGAAAATTTTTAAAAAGACGTATTACTTTCATCTACCCAAATTATATTCAACTGTCAAGTTCACAAAGGAAAACATTGCAGAAGAGACTCACCAAAAACCCTGATAAAATCTTTTTGAATACATTGCGTTGACTTCAAACCAAAGGGAAAGAAAAACATCAGGCAAAATAGATGATTAACCACATACTTTCTTATTGGTAATATTTGTAAAGCCTTAAGATTAAATGTCAAGATACCATTAAGAAGCAATAGTCATGTTGTTTGGGGGAAGTTATTTTAGTTAGCCACTGAAGAAAGGCTTGAAAATGACCTTTAAAAATCAACCTGAAAATCACTTCTAGTATTAGCAACAGTGAAACTGATACCAATTTTCAGTTAATTACAATCATCAAAAAGAAAAGAAGACAAAAACTGAGTCAGAAAAACAATGCTTATTTGGGCATTTCTTATTTTCCTGTTGGATCTTTTAAAGCAAATTTCTCAATTTAAAAAGGTCAGTAGATTTGTTAAACAGCTACAGCAAGACTTAGTGATGAGTCCTTAGGAGTACAGAAAGTTTAGCATGAAATTTTTTTTTACATGTCAGCTGGAAATGACCCATTTTACCCAGAAGGTCACATCATATGCTCATATGTGAAATTTACATGCATCCTTGGTCACTAACGTTTAGTTAGCTTCCAGCTATCAAGACTCTTAAAGCAATGGGCAAATGGAAGCTCAGAAATGACCTCATCAGACACACTCCAGCTGTCCCTTCATGAAACCACCCCTTTTCTCTTCCTTCATCAACTTTATATACTTTCTTTAATTAATATTTCACTTTATTCCTTTGAAAAACATTCAAACAGAATATTTAATGATAGAGATGGCAGTACCAACATATTATTAAGACAATTTTGAATATTCCTACAAAGATTTACCAGTCAAATCCTGGCCTATATATCTTCTACATATTTAATCTGATAAATAGCATGGTACAAAAAGTGTGTCAGTGTAAATGACAAATATTTAACTATTCTATGTGAATTGCTGGATCTGTTGTTTGCTTGGGGTCTGGATTATGAAAGCAAGGCTATCATGTACAGTTTTATAGTTTGTGCACTGCACAACTCTACTGGACACCATTTACAATCTACAGTAAAAATTATGACCCCTAGAGTACATATAATTGATGTGTGAAAAGCTTTCGAGGCCACAGCTGGGCCCATGGGAAAGGCTGCCAGGATTAAACAGAGGAGAGACTTAGCACTGACAGCACAAACTTGCTATCCCTTATGGAGGAAAGAAGCCTTGACTTTTCAGGATTCACAAGCATGGAATCAACTCCCCATGACTGGCTTCGGGCAAGTTACTTAACCTCTCTGAACTGGTTCATGTATTGATAAAAAGGTGAAAAAAAGACCCTGCACCAAGGCCAGCAAAACTAGGATTTGATGAAATGATATATTCAAAGCACCTGGTTTTTTAGGTAACAGTTTTAAGTTTTTAAAACACCTTTCTAGGATTACAAACCTTTCTTAGAACACAATTTTAAAGTTACTTGGAACTACTCTAGCTGGAAAGCCACGAATTAGACACACCACCTATCATTCTTTTATTTCACAACCATTTGTTGAGCCACTTCTGCATTATAGGCATCGTGAGAGTTACTGGAGGAAAAATTACACTATGGGCTGCAGTCAAGTGATTTTCTGGACTTTCTTTCCTTATCCTCAAATACAGAAAGTTAAATGGGATGTCTTTTAGATCCTTTACAATGATGCAATTTTGTGGAGGGTCTCTAATTAGACACTAAAGAAAAAGATATAAATTATAACTGCTTTCTAGCCCTGATAGATTGATCATATATATGTATTCCTTTCTTTCTCACTTTCAGGAGTACAAGGAGACTATGAATAAGAAATACTGAAAAGTTTTCATCTTCTATTACTAACATCTCTGTAAAAAGACCATCAGAGGTTATATTTCAATGGTGGAGAGTTTATTTGTATATTAACATTTTAGATTTTTATTACTTTGAATGCCTAATTTCAAGAACATGTTAACAGCCCTGATTGCAGCCTTGTGATCATCTCTATTATGTCTAAAGATCAAACTCATTTGGAAAAAAAGAGAAAATAGTGTAGGCCAGCTCAATAGAACACCAATGTAAAAAAAAAAACCCACTAAAATAGAAATAGAAGCAAATAGAAAAAACTATACAGATTATTTTGCTTTCCACCACAAAAAGCAAAAAGTACTTTGCCAAACTCAATAGAAAGCATTTATGTTCACACTTGAAGCTCAGACTTTAACCAAAAGATACCTTAAAATATCCATGTGCATTATTTCTCTGTCCCAGCCAAAACGTTGTGCCCAGAGGCAAGTCTGTGGAAGGCTTCTCCACCACTCTTTCATATATTCTGCAAAAAAGAAACATCATATAAGTAATCTGAGTTTACAGTCATTTTTCAGAATCTTCCATTTTCTGAACTGGGGACACTCCACTTACTTATTGCAGTCGACGTGTAATACCAAGTGGGAGGCACTGATGGCCAAGGACAGCCTGTGCCACTTATCATCAGCCAAAATGTAGGGGAACACTTCCGTGTGAGGGTGGTGGCTGCCTGAGCGGTAGTGTAGTCTGACTTCATTCCGATGGCCACTGCTTTCCAGTTCCAGGTACCTGCACAGAGAAGAGGAGTCATAAATGATTGACACAGAATGGCCATCATTAAAAAGCCCACAAATGATAAATGCTGGAGAGGGTGTGGAGAAAAGGGACTCCTCCTACACTGTTGGTGACAATGTAAATTGGTGCAGCCACAATGCAGAACAGTATGGAGGTTCCTTAAAAAACTGAAAATAGACTTACCATATGATCCAGCAATCCCACTCCTGGGCATATATCCAGAGAAAATTCTAATTTGAAAAGATATATGCACCTCAATATTCATAGCAGCATTATTTACAATAGCCAAGACATGGAAGCAACCTAAATTCCCATTGACAGATGACTAGATAGAGCAGATGTGGTGTATGTACACACACACACACACACACACATATACACACACTGGAATACTACTCAGCCATAAAAAAGAATTAAATAATGCCATTTGAAGCAACACAAATGGACCTGAAGATTGTCATACCAAGTGAAGTAAGCCAGAAAGAGAAAGAAAAATACCATATGACTTATATGTGGAATCTAAAAAACGACACAAATGAACTTATTTACAAAACAAAAACAGACTCAGAGACATAGAAAAAAAAAAAAACTTATGGTTACCAGAGGGGAAAGGGGGTGGGAAGAGATAAATTGGGAGTTTGAGATGTGCATACACTAACTACTATATATATAAAATAGATAAACAAGTTTCTACTGTATAGCACAGGGAACTATATTGAATATCTCATAGTAAGCTATAATAAAAACAATATGGAAAGGAATATATGTATATGTATGTATATGTATGACTGAAACATTATGCTGTACACCAGAAACTGACACAACATTGTAAGCTAAATATAAGTCAATAAAAAAGGTATAATATAAAAAAAAATGATTGACAGGACCTCTGTTTCCAGAAAGATGAATCAGATGCACTTTTCCTATTCCTCTCAGTAAGTGCTACCAAACATTCTACTGTAAAACAAACAATAAGAGTCTGAAACATGGAGAAAATATTTTGAGGAGGAACCAGCAAAGGCAACCACAGGCCATGAAATTAGAGGAGAAAAAAGGGCAAGTCGTGTCCCAAAGCCTGAGAGATGAAGAAGATGCCTTGAGAAAGAGGGAGCAGTCAACTGCATCAATCAAACGCCGCTAACAGGTCAAGTAAGATGAAGGCTCAACCACTGGATTTAATAAAACAGAGGTGTTTGGTGACCCTAATGCTATTTCAGAAAACCTCAGAGAAGAAAGCCTTCTTGAAGTAGGTTCGAGAAAGAGTGGGCAGAGACAAGTAAGAGACAAGTACAGACACTTCGGGAGAAATGGAAGATAGTTTCTGAAAGACATGGTATCAAGGAAAGTCTTTCTGTACTTTAACTGGTAAGAAATAGAATACTGGAAATAATCCTGCAGAAGAAGGAAATTAACCATAATTGCAAGAGAGAAGAAATTAGAATAAAGCAGAAGCCATAAAATAAAATATGAATTAACTACATTTTAAGTACAAAAAAATTAGAAATTTCTCAATGGAAAAGATACTATAAATAAAATTAAGACAACAAATGACATTCTGTAAGACAAGATGAAATGTATATATATCAAAAGTTAATGTTCACAATACATAATGAACACCCACAGATCAATAAAAAAGCAACTCAGTGGATTCACCCATTAGATTCGCAATAATCAAAATGATTAATGATACCCAGTGTCAATAGGAATGTGGGGATAAGCACTCTGATCCACTATTTGTGGTCAAATGAATTGACCAGGACTTCTTGAAAGGCAATCTGATAAAACTATGAACACATTAAATGTGCATATTCTTTAAATCAGCAATTCCAATTCTAGCCTGCAATTAACAGCACAAATTAACAATGACGTATGCACAAGGTACTCACTGCAGACTTGAAATTGTGAAAATCTGACATAATACCGAGTTTCAGCTCACAGGGGAATTATAACACATCCATATTCCAGAACACTGCGCTACTCGCTGAAAGAATGGGGTTCTGACATGAAACAATGCCAAAGTTAACTATCAAGGCAACTAAAAAAAGCTCTACTGAATCCCAGTTAGTTTGACAAAATTGTGTGTGCGTGTTTTGAAAAAAAGATCAAAATATGTGCCAAAATGTAAACCTTAGTCAACTCAAGGGAGTGAATTTGGGGGAAAAGGACGTGAAGAAGCTTCTCAAATATTTTTACAACCTTGAATGTTCTTTATTAATTATGTACTACTTCTCTAATATAATATATGCAAACACATATGTAGTAAAAGTTCCATTTTAAGATAAAATAATAAACTAAGTAGTCAAGAATATAAATCATGTTTAGAACTTACTAAGGATAAATAGAACACCAACTTGTTTGGGTTTAGATCCAGAAGACACCAATCAGAGAATCCTTCCTGTCTTACTATTTGATAATAAGTATTCATAATTTAATCAACTCAACTAGTGAAATCTATAATGATGGAGAGGTGTTTGCATTTAAAAAAAAACACCTGCAAACACATCGCCGCATTGCTCTGTAACTGCAATTCTTAACACATGGAGGCAAGAACCCTAGCACTATTGTCGGTCAGGTCTTCTCCTCTGGACAGTATTAGAAATGTCACCTGTACTGAAGTCCTAAACTTGAGGCACTAACAGCATCCTTTGATAACAAGGAGGCTGACACAAGGCTCCCCCAAAAAGAACAACCCTTCAGAAGTTAAATATTTGACCAAAAGTTGCATTTGTATTAGCATCATTCACTTGTTCCTTTTTTGATGAAATGAAATAGATAAGTCATCCACAAAACACATTCAGTGAAGAAAAAAATAATGATATAAAACACTTAGAGGTGTGCCTGGCATGTGGTTAGTATTCAATAACTACTAGCTCTCATTAAAAGAAGGAAAATCAGGTTGAAAGAAGTCAATCCAAATCTTCAAAACCAGTCACTATTAAGATGCACAAAATCATACGAAAACATCACATTACAGGAAAATATGATTATTGCATAATTATAAGTTTAAAAGTATCTGTGATGAACACTAGGCATATTTCAATGAATCTTTTATCTGTTAACAGTTGCATTCATCTCCAGAACTCCACCTGCACCCCACTGGGCGGCATCTCAGTGAGAGGCAGGCCTGGACCTCCTCACCCCTCCCCTCTCCCCAAAGCTCAGCAGATCAGCGTGGTTAAGCCCCCAAGCCTTAAAGGCTGACCTCCTGGTTCACATCCTGGCAGCCTTCCTAGCAGTGGCAAGCTGCGTCACCTCTCTGCGCCTCGTCTGATTACTCAACTGCAAAACAGGGATACGAGCTGTACTTGCCTCAGAGGCCTTCTGGGAGGACTGGAATGAGTTAAGAAAGCACTTAGAGCACTACTTGACACACACAAAACATGTCAGCTATCTTCTTCATTTCAAAAAGCCAAGGTCAAATTTTGTCTCTTCCTTCCTGGTGGTACAGCCAGAGGCAGGCCCACGACACATCCCAGCAGCCTGATACTCTTCCTCCAGACAGGGAATCCGGATGCAGCACAGCAGGGAAGGGAAGGAGGAGGGACCCCTGCATGGTGGCAGGGCAGCAGCATCTCAGTCAGCTATACTGAGGTCACTCTGCATCTTGCTTCTCGTTTGCTGGTCCACCAGGGCTGCCTTTGGTTATTGCCTGCTCCAAACGCAGGTGCCCCAAGCCTCCTATCAGTTCTGTTAAACTGCCCTCCCCACCCACCCCCTCCAAAGTCCCCTGATGAGCCAGAACCCTAACTAATGCATTACAATTGTGCACACGGGGAAAATATATAATTGGAATAAAATGTACCAACATTTTTAAAAGCTATTGAGTGGTAGAATCAGTGTGATTTTTAACCTTCTCTGCATTGCCCTTTATTTCCCCCTTTTAGGTTTAATGAGCATTTACTATCTTAAATTAAAATCACATTTCAAATTCCAAGAAGATAATTTGTCACACTGCAACATATCATGTCTCCCTGATTTGTTATTCACAATTTTGAGAGGTAACTAAAACCAGAAATAAAGTTCACCCTTTATCATAATTGATGCCCTTGTTAATCAAATATCCTTTGCAATGGCAGAAATATAAACTAAGATTAGGCTTCAGAGAAAGAGGCAATGGTGGCAGGACATCATTCATTTTAACAACCTCCTTCATAACTCAAGATCAAAGGATTAAAAATAAGGTCATGTCTCATCTGATGAAAAGGTTGCATGCAACATGAAATGAGAATTTTTCTGCTGCCTTAAATTAAACCTACATAGAAAAATGATCAGATCATCTCAGAACATTAAGCCATAATCCAGTTGTAAATTCATCACCTGAAGAAAAGCCACATGCACTTTTAGTGCCAGATACGTTCTTACTGTGGTTCACAGCTGGTACAGTTGCAAAGGAGTCACATGCACAAGCTTTGGAATTGAAAAATCAGCTCCGCCTCTAGCTACTACCTATGACCCGAACTCTCACTGCCTCAGTTTCCTTATCTGTAAAGTAAGGATTCAACGTGACAATCCATGTAAAGCATGGTGTCTGAAACAAAATGAGCACTCAATAAATGGTAATTATTTGTATTATTTGTCAATAATCCCAAACAGGCATCATTTATAAAGTCCAGCTTCCTTATAGCCAATTCTGTGAACAACAAGCAATTTGAATACATGTTTAATGGAAGTACTGGGACCTCGTGCGTGCTAAGCATGCACTCTACCACTGAGCTATACCCACTGCCTCTAGAAAACTTTTTTTTAGTTGAAAAAATGGAGAAACTGAGAGGTATAAGTTACAGGCGAGACAGAAGATTATTGCACTTTCATAGAAACTGGCTGACAGCATTATGTTGGCTGTAGAATAACAAGTAAAACATGAAACGTGAAGTCCAGTAGTACGGCCAAAATTATTGTGTGTTAGGCGGCTGCGTTCGTCTAATATGGCTGTTTCACCTCTCCTTTTCCAATGATGCCCTCAAATACTGAGAAAGATGGAAGAGAGGAGAGTGAAAGAGATCGTTTGGGGCATCCCTCATTAGAATCATATTGATTCTATTTTTGTTCATTTGTTTTCAATGGTATTTGGTCATCAGCAAGGCTGTATAACGTAGCAAATTAAAAGATCTCAGAGTCTTACTCCTGTCTCCACAGTTCATCAACAGGACAAGTTAAAAATCTTCTCCAAGTCTCAGTTTCTTTCCTTATCAAATAGGGGTAATAAGAGCTGTGACCTTCACAGTGAAAAAAAAAACGTGACAATGAATATATGTATGTTCACGTATAAATGAAAAATTGTGCTCTACACTGGAATTTGACACAACATTGTAAAATGACTATAACACAACTTAAAAAATGTTAAAAAAAAAAAAAGAGCTGTGACCTTATACGGTCATTTTATAAATGAAGTAAGAGTTACAAGTTCTTACTTTGCACAGTCCTGATAAAGAGTAAGTACTCCATACAGGTTATGATTATGTTTCTATTTCCTATGACATAATTCTGCATGTTATTTAAACACCTGCAATTTCAAGGTTGATTTTAACTTCAGCGTGAATATCAGACAGAAAGTAATTTAATGAGAATCTACCCAAGTAACGAAGCTTGAATCTCATCTCTGATATTCCCATCAAATGGTCATCTAGTTTGTTTGAATTCATCTGGTGACCAATAATTCATGACTTCATAGGGCCGATCATTTCATTTTTATAAAACAAAGACCTTCCTTCTCTTAAACCATAAAAGGGGGGGAAGACTATTTTCTAAACTGTGATTTATTCGTTCATCTATTCCAGCGAATATTTACTATGGGCACTGAGAATATGGCAACGAATAAGGCCAAATAACACTGAAGCTTAGCCTCAACAAGAAGCACATTATTAACAGAAAATTAAGTTTAGCTATTTCAAAACTAATAATAATACTACTATGAAATTCTTGCTGCAAGGAGAGGGATGTAGCTAGATACGTGAGGATAAAAAAGCTTCTTCATAAATAATATAACCAGGAGCCAAAATTCTATCATCAAGGGGAAAGATCGGTAGCAAATGGAACTGATTCGTGATTGAAGCCCTGGCATCGAACATGACAGCTTGAATAACAACCTCTCCATCTTACTACCCCCAGATAATTGTGTTTACAATAAAATAAAAGGAAAAATGGCCGTTCATGAAACGGAGGTAATTTATTACTACTAATGATGAGGCCATCATGACACAAAAATGTTCTAAGAAACAACACTTTGAGCTATGATCCTGGATGGGAGGAGAATTTAGTGGCATCGTGGGTATCTTTAAACTATCACTTTGAGAAAGGTCTTGTACAAGGATGGAGAAAGAACAGATATGATAAAGCACTGATAATAAGGGAGTACTCACTCCACAGCACGGGGTACTCAAAAAAGTCAAGGAGCTGAAATGAGTTGTTGGAAATCTACTGAATGCCAGGCCCTCTCATAACCTCAATTCACTTAGTTGTGACTGAGACCAGGCACGTAGAAATTAGAAAAAGACTGGAGAGAAAGAGTACAAAGAAGTGGCAGACTCAAAGAAGGTGAGTCTCCCCTGCTTTATCAAGAATGAACAGAAGAACACACTGGCACTCGCAAGGCTGAGGAAGATTAACTGGGGAGTTGGACTGCTAGAAATTACCATACCAAGTAAAGTAAGTCAAGCAGAGAAAGACAAATATTACATGACATCACTTACATGTGGAATCTAAACAATGATATAAATGAACTTATTTACAAAACAGAAATAGACTCACAGACATAGAAAACAAACTTACGGTTACCAAAGGGGAAACGTGGGGAGGGATAAATTAGGAGTTGGGGATTAACAGATACACACTACTGTATATATAATAAACAACAAGGACCCACTGTATAGCACAGGGAACTGTATTCAATATCTTATAGTAATCTCATAATTGAAAAGAATCTGAAAAAGAACATATACACATATATATGTATAACTGAATCACTTTGCTATATACCTGAAACTAACACAACATTGTAAATCAACTCTTCTTTAACTACCAGAAGATTTTCTTAGAATTAAATGTGCAGTGTGAGAGAATCAAGGAACACTTCATAGTTTTTGGCTTGAATAAAATTAAAGTTGCTTTACCTGAGATGAATAATCTACAAATAAACAAAAATAACAACAATAACTATGGCAAACATCGTATTTAAAGATGGAATATCAAAAGCTTTCCCCATGAGATTGGGAAGATTAAGATGTCAGCTAGCACACTTTTACTCCATATTTATTCCATGTTGAATTGAATAGCCAGGGCAAAAAGAAAGGAAAAAGTCTTAAAGGTATGAGAATTGAAAAGAAAGAACCATCACTGCTATTGGTAGTCAATACTATAATAAATAATAAATGAATTCATGAATAAATGAATAATAATGAATTATGAATTAATTTGACAAAGATCACTGGAAGATTAATGTGCAAAACTCACTTGTATTGCTAACAAACAGAAAATAAAATTTAAAATCCTCCAATTAAATTAACATCAAAACATCACATACCCCAGAATAAATTCAACAGAAAACGTGCAATAACTCTATAAAATAAATGAAATAAAATGTTACGTGAAATCTTACTGAAAGAAATTTTAAAATCTCTAATGGAGGTATATAAATCATCCCTCAAATTTAAATATAGTTTAATGAGATTCCAACCAAAAATCAAGCTGACTCTAGAATTACAAGCATGTATAAAATGTGAAAAATGCAAGTATATTCAAGATAATCTTGAAGAAGAACAAAAAAATTTGGAGGGTTTATGCTACCATATCTAAAATTATTATAAAACCACAGTAGTTAAACCTGCAATAGAAATACGGACTAAAGGGGCCATACACATAGTTTAAAAACAGGCCCATACATACAGGTTCAGCTGATTACAGCAAAAGTGATTATAATTCTAAGAGGAAATAATGGTTCTTTAAAAAAACTGGGGAGCATCAATTAATATCCATATGGAAAAAAGGAGGCCTTTGCAATGATTCTCAGCTTATATTTATGACCTATGAGTACAGGCTATGTACAATAAGACCATCATTCCCTGAGAACTCAGGGAGTCTACTGGGAGACTAGATTCATCCCATCCCACTCCTGACGGCATCTCCAAAGCTATTCTGCCTCTAGGCCTTGTTCCAATGTGAAGATGTTAATGATACTTGAAAGGAAGTTAAAGTCTCAACCTTCACTAACTCTCCAAGAGGGGTTTACACTGCATTCTTTCCTTCTTTCTAAAACTTTTTCAACTTACTATCCCTTTATAATATATAACATTCTTCTAATTTCAGAAATGGTCATACTTTTTTCTATACAACTCAGATTAACATATTAAGAGGAAAATTAGAAGATCTGGTCATTTACATATAAGCATCAGCAGTTCTGTGTTAAAAGACTTTAAGGAGTTGTGTGTGTGTGTGTGTGTGTGTGTGTGTGTGTGTGTGCACATATGTGTGTGTGTTTAATGTAGTTAAGTAATGAAATACATTAGATCTCAAGGGATTTATCAACTGAGGTATCACTTCATTTGAACTTAAAGGTGAAACTCCTACAGAAAAGTTATTTTTAAAGACCTATATAAAAACATAAATTTCTTCCCTGACTGGGTATACGTAATTCTATTTCTGCAGAAAGGAAGTAGAGTGAATTATCCCTGGATTTGGGGAACCATCCATGATGGATGTTAATGGTCAAGTAGGGTTCAAAAAATATAGAAATTATATTTTGTACATCAAATTCTCAGAACACACCCACTTTAATATGAAAGGATCTATAAATAAACACACGTAGATAAGTAGGAAGACAGTAACATGCTTACTGAGGAATCATTAGTTACTTGATCATTTAGTGCATAAGATATTCTGTGCTTAATTTTACTTTAAAAAAATCAGTATTATGCCATTATTTAATTTCTGAATTTGGCTATATAGGTCAAACTCTTTTGTTAAAAGGAAAATAAATTCATCTTTTCTGTTTGTAGTTTTACTTGTTAGAATGATTTAAGTCAGCCTGAAGGAAAGAACTTGGTGATCTCTTAAAATTCATATACATTTACAAACAAATTAAGTATTATTGTAGTTTTGTATGAATTGGGATTTGTGTGTGTGTGTGTGTGTATAAAAATTAAAAGAAAAAATATTTTTCTCAATCATGCAAGCCACAGTGGTGGTATTTATACTGTATCAACCACAACAGGCCACGGTGGTGCTATTGAAATAAAGAAGTAAATTTTAAGAAAAAATATTTCTAGATGAAAAATTATATATAATATATATTTATATATAAGTCTATGTATTCCCAAGAGAATATGTTAATGTTCTCTTCAATTTCCAGATACTTAAGTGGCTTTACAAGTGTATTAAGGTGAGCATGCAACTGCACTATTTTAAAGAATAAACAAGAAACAATATTTTGGAAGAAAATTGTATTCCCAAGATGGCAACTTTTCATCTTCACCTTCACCTAAAAAGTGATTCATGATGCTTTTAGGAACACAAGTATCTGAAGCGATTAAGTGACCCCCAAGACCCTCGATGAACTTTGATTCCATGCAGCATTTTATTTGGTTTCAAATCTTCCCCTTAAATTAATATTTTGCTTTCCTAAGGTCCTAAAAAAATCGATAGGACTTCTTTGGGCCAATAGAGGTTGGCCTGTGTAGGAATTTCAGGCAGCTTTATATGTAACACGTTCTGAAACTATGGGCAGACAATAAAGGAAAAGCACTGATGCATGTAAGACAGCTAGAAGTTCTAGGCAGGCTGCATTTGAAAGGAAGGAATTAGTCACAGGGGAGAGTGAGCTGTCAACACTGCAGCGTCTGTTTTCTGACATGCTTCGTGGGTCATCATGTCTTCTCTATTGTTCAAAATAAATAAGAGCCAAGGAGGAAGGCAACAGGATTCATGGGTCACCCACTGAGGTGACATTTCGATCTCAGAGAGCCCATTACTTCAAGCATTCCCAATTGAAATGGGTACAGAACACCGCTAACTAAAGAAAATAGATCCAATCTGGCCCCAAATTCTAGCTATTATAGAAATCTCAAAAAGGTAGGAATCTTATGTTTAAGTTTTAGCATAAACTTTTTATGAAGAAGCAATGAAAAGTTTTAAAAATATTTTTCCCAACCATCAGGCCACCAGGGCTTTATTTAAACTGTGTGAGCCTCAGCAGGCCATGATGATGCCATTGAAATAAAGCAGTAAATTTTAAGAAAGAAAATTTCTAGATAAAAAATTTTAGGATAACAAAAAAGTTAAATAGAGGGAAAATATATGATTGTTGTCTTCAACAGAAAGCAAGAGTGTTAACCCTATCAGTAGAGTTCTCGGGTTTTGAGGGAAGTAGAAAGGCCATGGGACTGCTCTAAAACATACAGATAGAGAAGTTGTCAAGTACTGGTTAGGAGAACGGGCCCTGGAGCCAGGCAGCCTGGTTCAAATGTTGATTCTGCCACTTACTGTAACCTTGGACATAAGACAAACCCTCACAGCCCCATTCCTTTATCTGAAAAATAGGGATAATAACGGTATCTACCTCCAAGATGGTGATGCACGTTTAACGAGATTAATCCATGTCAGGTGTTTAGGGGACTACACGACACAAGGTAGGAGCCTCGTAAAGTGTTCATCCTTCTAATGCAGAGGAAACATTTCAATGAACCTAAGAAATCAACCAGAACCCGAGACCGAGTATCAGCAGGTGCTCTGCACTTCTCGTTCGGTCCCTCCTCAAATATCTACCAGCCATCTTGACCGTAGGCACTGTGCCAGGCACAAAAAATGCTGGGAAAAGAGACCACGTCCAGGCCCTCAAAGAGCTTCCCATTTCATCACCTTCCTGAGCAGACACTCCCCTGTATGATAATCTGCTGCTGTAAACGTAGGTCTTCTTTTTTCATGTCTAGGATTTCTCTATTTCTGCCAAGACTTTATATTACATCACCATACATTTTTATACTGTTTTCATATTTATTAGTTCTTATTACTCTACACTATCAAATCTAGTTACAAATGGAGAGCTTAAACATAAGCAAACTCCTCTCACTCTGATTGAACAAAACTCCTGCATTAGACCTTGGATTCTGACAAATTGGAGAATACAAAGATTTTGTCATTTATTTATTTCAGTTACTGGTTAATGGAAAATAATCAGATTTTTTTAATGAAGAATACATGCATTTTTAACCATTAGAAATGTCAAAAAATGAAAATTCAATAATTAGATGTCATAGAAGGCTAAATGTAGAAGCCCCTCAGCAAAATTTGCCTAGAAATATAACTTATCTACACTCTGATCTTGTTTTTATAAACATCTGTGAATTTTGGTTCAATAAATGCAACACTATATATAAAGCTATAAAGACAAAGGTAGAAAAGTTAGGCAGATCATCTGTATGGAAATGAGATACGATTTTCTCCAAATTTCATTCAGTATAGATGAATAATTTTAATTAAACAAAAATACAGTAGTTAACTTAAAAATGCCTTACATAGTGACTGCTGATATGCACTTAAAATGAGATGCAATAAAGTATGAATTACCATTTTTAGGGATATATTTTACATGACATGTATTCCTCAAGCTTTTGACAGTACAAAAAATGAATCTGAGTTAGAATGAGTTCAATTTTCCATTTTATCATTTTACTCATGTCACTAAGAAGCAACTGTATCTGATACAGGTGGGAACAGTCAGTGGATATTAAAGCAGGTGAGTGAAGGTCTGATGAGGAACATAATATTGGAATAAAATTGAACTATCTCCCCATAAAATACTATCAAAATCAAAGGGAAAAATACTGTAGAAGCTGGTGGATCACCAATTTGACCAGGTGACCAAGATTAATATCATCAATGGTAGAACGTATTGACATAGTATACCTCCAGATGTGGTCAACATCATTTCTGTTGTATTCCTCACAAGAATGCTGGCCTGAGTGATGAGGAAATATCAGATGGATCCAGATTGAGACTGATAATAATTTGGAATGAAATGCCTATACTTCTGAGACCATAAAGTATGCTAAAACCAGGGAAAGACTGGAGCTATTCCAGGTTGAAGGAGGTAAGATGTGACAACCAAATGCAACATGTGTTCTAGAATGGAATCATAGACCAAGAAGGAAGAAAGAGGTGTATCGCCTCACACCAGTCAGAATGGCCATCATTAAAAACTCCACAAACAATAAATGCTGAAGAGGGTGTGGAGAAAAGGGGGCCCTCCTACACTGCTGGTGGGAATGTAGTTTGGTACAGCCACTGTGGAAAACAGTATGGAGATTCCTTAAAAAACTGAAAATAGAGTGACCCTGTGATCTAGCAATCCCACTCCTGAGCATATATCTGGAGAAAACTCTAATTCGAAAAGATACATGCACCCAGTGTTCACAGCAGCCAAGACATGGAAGCAACCTAAATGTCCATCGACAGATGACTAGATAAAGAAGTTGTGGTATATTTATACAATGGAATTCTGCCCAGCCATAAAAAAAAATAATAAAATAATGTCATTTACAGCAACAAGGATGGACCTGGAGATTGTCATATGAAGCGAATTAAACCAGAAAGAGAAAGAAAAATACCATATGATATCACTTATATGTAGAATCTAAAAAACAAAGACAAATTATTTACAAAACAGAAACAGACTCACAAACATAGAAAACAGACTTACGGTTACCAGGGGGAAGGGAGATAGGGAGGGATAAATTGGGAGTTTGAGATTTGCAGATACTAATTACTATATATAAAATAGATAAACAACAAGGTCCTACTGTATAGCACAGGAAACTATATTGAATACCTTGTAATAGCCTATAATGAAAAAGAATATTAAAAAAGAATATATATATATAACTGAATTACTATGCTGTACACCAGAAATTAACACAACATTGTAAATTGATTATACCTAGATAAAAAAATTTTAAAGAGACATTGTTTATATAGTTGGTGAAATTTCAGTGGGGTCTGAAGATTGAATGATTTTGTGGTGTCAATGTCAACTTCCTGACTGGAATGTCTATGATGCTTACACAGGGAGAGTGTTCTTTTTTCTGTTTTTTAAGAAAGTGCACACTAGGTTTTTTAAGGTGAGATGAGTATATTGTTAGTGAAAGGTACACTGGAATAAGAGATAGAAGGTGATACGGAGCAATTGAGCTAAAAATATTATCAATTAGGAATCTGGTAAGAGAAGATGTGGGAGTTCTGTGTCCTGTCTTTGTAAATTTGTAGGTTTGAAATTATTTCCAAAAAGTTTTTAATTGAAAGCAATCATTAAAGTGGGAACTCTCCTCCATACAACTGGCAGTGAGCTGACATTCTCAACATATAAGAAATTCTTACCAATAAATAAGAAAAATGGCAAGACTCCCATGTAAAAATGGAAAAGGATATTTAGAAACTATTCATCAAGGCTCAGAGATGCTAGCAACTTACTAACAAGTATATAAAAAAAGTACAAATTCACTAATATTCAAAGATCGGTAAATTTTAGAAATGATGGCCATTTTTCAGATGTCGTATTAGCAAAAATATTTTAAATATAATGCTCAGCACGTCAAAGTGCACAGTTTAAGTCATTTGCAAAGTAAATTGTTTCCTCAAAACACATGTCTTACTTCCCTTTTGGTGCTGTTCAGGGTATTTTTATTGGCTAAACTAAATGGATTTAAGCCAAAATATTCAGGGATTCATGTGTTCTGTGGTGCACCCAGCATCCTCAATAATAATCAGACATAATTTTTAGACCACCTGGAGTTTTAAATAACCAAAGGTTAAAGTACAAAGGAAACATGACAGCATGCCAGTCGTCTCCTCCTTTCAAAATGCTCAATGGAAAAAAAAATCACTAAAAAGAAGCAGCAAAATATGAAAGACTTTTATTCAACTTTATGAAATACATCAATACATCATTTCAACCACAAAAATATGACCCCCTGCCAAGATCAGTGGAATTCAAGTGTGTATACAATAGACAGGGAAGTAAGACTTCTCAAGTAATAGAGATAACAGAAACCCCACGTCAGTAAGGATGCCAAAATAATATTTTGCATGGACTTTGCAAAGGTACAGGCTTTACCACAACTACAAGAAATAACAAAACAAGTTACGAATAAGCTCAATTCTATTTCCTGTCACCTGATAATAAGAAAGATAATAAGAAAGATAATGCAGAAAGATCAAAATTTTCAAATGAACCCTTTGAAAAATGAGTTTAAGTGACTGATCAAAGACCTAAAGAGCATTTGGGATGTTTCACACCGACATCAGAAGACTAAAAGGAGAAGAGTTTTAATACCAAAGAATTAAAATATATTACAACAATCCTTCAGCATTCATCTTGGAAAAGATCACTGAAATGTCAGTGCATATCAAGGTATGGCAGACAAAGAAAAGAGAGTTAAATGAACTTTGATGGCATCTTGAAAATGTTCTTATTATACTCTGAGTTGAATCCAAAAAACTCAACTTTCTTTCAGAAACAAAAGAGAACACAATTTAAATTTAAATACTATGGAAGATGCTACTTTTGATATAAAACAAAATTGATTTTTCTGGTAATATATCAACCTAAGTCTTCTAAAAATTAGAAAATATAATGGGAAAATAAAGATCCCACCTGAGTAACAGCACAGACTGTAAGGTTCCTAACAACAGCAACAACAAAATTAACACAATATGTATATGCCCTTTATGGAGATAATTATAAAGAAGACAAAAGTAGACAAGAAAGAAAATGGAGAGATAAGTCATATCTCTGAATTTTAAAACAATGAATATGGGAAATTTAACACATATTAATCTATAAATGTGATATAATTACAATATAAATTCCAATGGAATTTTTTTCATAAAACTTATCAAATTGATTCTAAAGTTTATACCAAAGAATGAAGTTTCAAATGTAGCAAAAAAAATTCTGAACAAACAGGAAAAATAGAAACCTGAACTATAAAGACAGCAAGTCTTATAAAACTACAGTAATCAGAGTGGTACGGTTCTTACAACACATCACTGGACTAGAATACAAGGCCCAGAAGCAGACCTCAGAACTGATGAAGAGTTGGTCCTACATTTGGCACTACAAATATGTGAGAAAAGAATGAGCTGTTGGGTAACTGGCAACGGGAACACCAGTTTCACCTACTGGATGCACTACATGAGCGTACCCAGATCTAACATCAAATTGTCAACTTCTTTTTCTTAATAGGCAGGACCAAAAAATTATTCGTTGAGTAGAGTGGGGCAGATTAAGGTGGAAGGTAAAATACAAAGGTATCATTGTACCCTTTACAGATCTTAAATTAAAACATCAATAGTAAACTAATCAGCAGTATTTGCATTAATGCCTATGTGTTAGTATTCATTACAGAGTCAAATTTTGTGCTGAGATAATAATCTCGCCTTCATTGACACAAACTCTTCAACATTCCAAGAAGACTGTCCAATAACATCAGGAACAGATGACATTTTTTCTTACTCCCCCCAAAGTGCCCAAACTCATGTCAAATTTTGTTCTATTGTATACAGCAGACCATGAATTTCTCACAAAGGAAATTTTAAATTTTACTCTTTTCCTGGAATTTTCTAATTGGCTTTCTCTTTTCTTTGAGAAGAAAATTACATATTCTTTCTTCACCATGTCATTAACATTATCTCACCCTTTTACAGATTGAAATTATTGCTTTGACTGCATATCAAGAAAATTTTGCATATCAAAAATCACCATAAAGACTTTAAGGCAAATGAAAAATATGGATGATTGGAGTTAATATTCTTATTAAACAGTCACTTAGATCAATAAGAAAATGTGAAAAATCGACAATGTATCTAAATAGGCTATTTACAAAAGAAGACATATCAATAGCCAATAAACATATGAGAAAATATTCAACCTCACCGACAAAGTGCTTTTCACCTATTGGATTGGCAAATTTTTAAAATCACTGTTGAAGAAAGTGGTGCATAGGTACTTTAAACTGCTGATGAGATTATAATAAGTAAAACCTTTCCTGAAATAAGTATTATATATATGTGTGTGTGTGTATTCATAGCACGCAGAATTACACACACATTAAATTGGATAGGTATATCTATATTTACACCTCTATGCAATATATTTTGAATATTACCTATGAATACATCAATATATTATAATATCATATTTGAACAGTGATTTTTAAGTTTTTTGCATTTGCACTTCTAAACTGTGTACACTGAAAAGCTATATTTATAATATAAAAAAACCTATTTATGTAATTGTATTACTGTTACAAAAATAAACAGACTGATTGATGAAATGGAAGAGAGAGCCCAGAAATGATTTTTAATATAAATATAGGATTGCATTTATGATAAAGGAAGATGTTTCAAATGAGGGGAGAGGGAAGAGTTAAATAAATGATGTTGGAATCATCAGTTATCTGTTTGGAAAAAAATGTTTAAAGCTTCATTTCTTACCTACTTGATAATAAATTTTAGATGAATCCAAGCATTAGATGAAAAGGAATCTGTAAAAAATATATTTTAAGAAAGGAAGACTAACTGATTTCAAGATGAGAAAAGCCATTTTTAAATAAATAATCTACAAGGAATAAATTCATTGAAATAACAATTAAATAATAAAAACACACATGAATAAGAAGAGAACTGTAGAGACAATGCTTTGGGTAAAAAGGCTGGCTCTACCACTTACTAAGTGTGAGAACTTAAAGTCAACTGATTTAAACTCTGTGTCTAAATTATCTCATCTGTGAAATGAGAATAACAGTTGTTATCTCACCGGATTATTGTGAGGGACTGAATGGAATAAACGAAATAATTTTAGCTCAAGGATGTAAAATTACAGGACAATTACAATTAAAATTAATTTAATGGGCAGGAAGCAAAACAGAAAAAATAATTATAAAAAATTTAAAAATGATGACACATAGGAAGTCATTAGCCAAGATTATATAAACAAGTAAGAAAATAACAATAGAAAAATAATGCCTATAAAAAGAATGTATATGAAATGCAAAAATGAACAGCAAAATTATCTTTTAAAATTCAATCTCACTAGTAACTAAAGAAATGCAATATACTGCATCCCAACTCAAAGTGGAGAAGATTTATTTAATGTGATAAAGCTGTTTTAGCCACAGGGAATCTCACATTCTCCTACTTGGTCTGTGGAACTTTACATTGGTACAAGCTTTCTTGATGGTAACTAATTGGACATTGGGTATTTTTTTAAATCTTTTTTTCTGAAATACAGGAAAAAAAACACTACTATAAACAGTGAGTAAACAAATTACATTTCTTGGAATTTATCCTAGAAAAATTCTGGGCTAATGACTGAAAAAAAAAATCTTCATTCATTTCAGTATCATTTCATGAAGATTCTGTTTGAAGCATGATTAGATAGTAAGTAAATCATTTAGTCAGAAGCTTTTCACTGGAAGGCAATCAGGCAGAGCTACTGTTCCCTAAAATTTAAACACGTCAACATCATCAAAAGTAGTGAAAGAGGCAATAATAAAATCACAAGTGCTTATCAAAGGGAAAAAAAAGAACTAAAATAACATTCTGAAACTTTTCATTCTCAAGTGAAGAAAGCAGTATTTAGAATTTTTTTCCATTATTAGAAATATTTTTTAATGCTAGAAAAAAATCTTAAAAAATTAGTAGCAAACTGATCTTTGTAGCTACATGGGCCAATACAGCCAAGGTATAGATATTCTGTCATGCGGAGTGAAGAAAGTAGATTATGAGGTACAAGACAGACGTGGATGCAACAGAAGGGTCTTGTAATGGTCTAAGATATTTGAGGCCCGGTAAGTGGACGAGGTCAAAACAGGAAGGAACCTAGACACACCCCTGGCCCTCTGCATCTCTGTCCGCGGAGGTGAACACCCTAAATGTGTGATGGAGGCGGGGATGGCAGGGTTAATCCCTGGAGGCAGCAGAAGCCACCAAATGATTTTCTGTTGCCCCTACAGAAAGAGTGGAACGCTGACAGGAAGGAGAAGAATGCCTTGCTTCTTCAGCCGGGAAAAAGAGATCTGTGCTCCATGAAATAACCTCTATATATTAAAACGTGAAATTGACACAACATTGTAAACCGACTATACTACAATAAAAAAAAAAGTGTACTTCCTTTCATCACTTTCCCTATATACAAACTTGGTACATACAAGTAATCTGAGAAATCCTATTTGCTCACCGGGTCTTAACTTTGAGTTTCTTTGATGAGCAACTCACTGCGCCTGCCTTGTAATGGTAACGTGTACACTTAACCACATGCAAATACATATTGCAACTTTTCTAATCATAAGGCATTAAAATACACGTTAAAGATGCAATGTGGTTCGAGACAAATAATGATATAGAAACACACTTTAAGAGAATCAAATACAAGTCAAGTTTTTTAAATTATATAGAATTGGGGTTTAAAATTTGAATTTATAAATCCTATTATTCTTAATGTTATTTATTAAATGCAACGAAAAACTAAAGAGTGTAGTAGCTACTATGTCAGTCTGTTCATTTTATCTATAATATATAGTCATCTTTTTAATTCGGAACCATTAAGCCAAGCAAATATTGCCACTAAGTTTATCTTTTAGTTAGTAATATCAAGAAAAAAATGGCTTAATATATGGCAAGCACTCACAAATATCAAGACTTATTTTACCAGCCTCATACATAAAGACATTCTTACTCACCCAGAATGTACAATAATTAATGCTAAGTAGGAAAAAAATCTCATTTACTTCACCTCAAGTTTATTAATATAGAAGATGATGGCCAACTGCAAAAGACAACTTTGTATTTATATATAAATCTACTGCCACAAATTATTTCCATGTAGGCTATTTGAAAACTATTCAAAGTCAGAAGCATAAATAATACTTAGGTATCAAAAAAATTCCTAATAATAACCTCATGAGAATCTATTTATATGCCTAAATCTCAAGACTATCTTCACTAAAGAGAAGTGTTATAAAGCACAGAACATAAGCTAGGGGGCTGTGCCAAACCTCTAAGGGACAACAAAAAGATTTTATTTATCCTGAAGAAATTGCAAATTTGTAAAAGTAAGAAAAAAAGAACAAAATTCTTTCAGAATTTGGGGAAATTTTCTCATTCATTTTTACTTATAAATATACTTTTGCTTTTCAAATGAGCCTCTACTGTTTTCCTATTTCTCTTCTTCTATATTTCTTGCCCAAATAGATAAGTGAACCAATATCTTAGAATTATTTCTTTGGCCTTCATTGTTTTTCCTTTCAAGACACAATAGCCAAAAGACTATAATGATGAGAAAACTCCTTTGATCTGCCTGTGTCTTAATGATTTCAGATATAAAGTACCATATATAGTTGTCTGTTGTTTCTAGGTAATTCTCATGTTAGCATTTCTCTGCACTAACAATGAAATACCAGAAAAGGAAAGTGAAAGACAGTGTTGGCTACACACACACAGAAAGTCAACAATCTCTTCACTGTGCTCACGCGAAGTCTGTAGTCCACTTTTAAGTATCAGCCCTGACTTGCAAAACACGATTTGAAACCAGCATCTCAGGTTGGAAGGCCTAATGAGACTGCTCACAGCGCCCCAAGGCACTGCTGGTGAAGTTCCCGGCCGTTTTATAATGATGTCACTTTGTCTGAAGCTGTGTTTCAGTACCAAGATTTGACTTAAGCCCTTTTCCAATCCCGAGATATTGTGATGTCTGCCTTTCCTCCTGCCATCTTGCTCTCAGCTCACTTCAGACACCCCAGAACCCAGAACATGTCCATTAGTCTCATATGTCCAGTCCAACAAAGTTGTGTGATTAGGTTTCCATCTTTCACGCCGTGGCCGAGATGTTGCTGTACAGCTCATTACAGGTGTCATTATTCTCTAGGAAGTTGACTTACAGTCATTTGAGGCAGCGGCTACCAGTCAGAGAAACCCTCCAGTCTAGAGCTAATGACATTTCCGGCTAGATTAGGCACCCTGCATCAGTACAGCAGTTTGAACCTTCTCCAGATCCTTTGCTCCAGCCTGGTAAAACCTTTGTGATGTCATTGACAATTCCCGATGTACTCATCATGCTCTTTCTCTTGATCTTTCATTCATTTCTTTATCCACAAAATATTTATTTAGCATCTAATTCTGTACCACAGCTCAGCAGGTGAAATGGGGTGTGCAAGTTTAATGCACAATCCCTTACAGCAAAAAAAAAAAAAAATCTAATAAAAATTGTTATCAACTACATAAAAAATTTCACACAAAAACACAAGTACACCTGGGAAAAGGATTAGAAAGCTGCACCCCAGAGTGTAGTTATCTCGAGATGTCAGAACTACAGGCAGTGGTGCAGGTGAACCCTGGCTCTTTGTTCTGCAGAGAAACAATTCTCAGGTATTTGTTCATTTATCCATTTGTTTAGGAAGACAGAAGAAAAGAAATGTGAAAAAAGTAAAGGCTCATTTAAAAGGAATATTTATCAATAAAAATACATTTTTTTTAAAAAAAGCTCTGCTTTGTAGCATTTGATGATTTCCATGACCCACCTCAAGCTACAACAGTAATGTCAGACAACTCACAAAGCTTCAACTCTGGTCAGCCAGTAGGAGCCCGCCCTAGGACACTGCTCATTGGCTGAGAGACATCTTCTTCTTTATACTGTTCTTATCTTCAAAGCATCTTTAATAATAATAGTGGTTTGCCCCCCAGGGACAGAAATTAAGTGGCCAAGGATGGGGGTAGAGGTAGACTTTTTCCTTTATATCCTATAGTGCCTTTTAAATTTTGAACTACGGGATGTATTACTAATTTGCTTTTTAATTACAATTTAAATGTTTAAAACCTTCAACAAATACTTTTTACAACTGCAATCGAAGGCAGTAAATTATATTTTAATGTCTCTTATGCAGTTAATACATATGTATACATGTGAAACATGTAAATAACAAGGCAAGACGTTATGTTAGAATGCCAAAAGGAGGGGCCCAAATTTACAAACCGCGTGGAGGAGGAAATGAACGTAAACGGGAAAGGTCAGTAAAAGCTTCGTGGAGATGTGAGTGAAGTTCTGAAGTGTGTGCGGCATTTGGATGAGCAGAAAGAAAGGAAGGGGGTGACACACAGATGATGAGCAGACTGGCCACTGTGCTCGGCATTTCTACTCCTACAGAATGATGCCACTTCCCTCCATCTCCGCCAGTGCCCAGTGCCAGAGCTGACCTTCCCCACGGCCTCTATCTCTCAGACTTCTCCCTGCTTCATTCAGTGTCAGAGCAAGCTTCACGACAGCCAGACATCTTAGGATAGCTCATTGCCGTCAACACGCACGGAGATGAGACTGAAGCCAGGGACTGATGGGGGCGGGGGGTGTTTCACATCATCTCCAGTAACTAACACTGATGGTTACCTAGGGTTTGTTCAGTAGCCGGCACTCTGCGGTCAAACTCACAGAGCCGAATCCTCCTGCTGTCCTGCGTCCTACCACGCAGGCAGGAACTTGCAGTCAGCTGCAGCACCGTGATCTCACTCAACTCACCCTCAAAAGCAACTAGGAAATGTGCTTCCTTCAGCATGGGGAGAGCTCTTCCATGAGCCAGGATGGACCTTACAGACAGCTGGACCCGCACCTAATCACTGCCAGCAAAGGATGACAGATCCTTGTTTATTTTGATGGGCATGTTTCAACATTTAACTGGTCTAGAGCTAACCATCCCATGAAGCACATGAAGTCATTCACTTTTCCAGGCACATATTCTGCAAACTGGTTTATCTTCATGGATACCCCAGAGAGTTCTGCTGATCAAAATTTGACATTTTTTGGATAGTGAATTTGGCTTATTTAATGACAAATGTGAGAATTTGATTACCCCTGTTTTAACTTGCCTCCAGTAATGGCACGCTGTTTGGTCATTAACAAATAGATTATAAATGAATATTTACTGGCATAGGAAAAACATGAAAACACTTGGCTAAAGTTTTAAAAGCTATAAAATATTATTTACAGTATGATTCAACCTTTTAAATAACATATCTACACACTTTAAAGACATTTATAACTGGAAATATTAGTAGAAACTATCCCTACAGGAGTAAGAATACAGATGATTTTACTTCCTTCTTTGTGATTTTCCTAATTTATAAAATTCACTACAAATACTATACATCATGTTTAAAATCTGTAGCATAAATTAAAACCTCCACATCCTAGAGGATCCATCCACCAGTATGTGAGAGCAGGACCCACACCACATTCTGAAGAGAAGCTTGGCCCTGCCCTTGGGAACCGCCCACTTCAGCCACTACAGGCAGATCCGGGTGCCTTCTGTTCAGGTGTATCTTTGCTGGGCTCCTCAATTTTTATAATAAAATGTCACTATTTCCTCCAACTCAATTGCTGTTGAAGTTCAGTTCTTGACTCTCACTTAATTGCCAGCAAAGAACAGCCACAACTCGGGTATTTATCAGAGAAGTCCAACTTGAATGCAGTATTATTCTTAAGAGCTACACTGAGGAAAGCAGTTTAGATGGACTGTTGTCTGAAGGACATGGTATTTTATCAGGGTTTCAAATAGGAAGTGCTACTGGCATTTTGAGCAGTAAGACTTGGTTGTATGGAACTTTCGTGCACACTACGAAGGGCCTCAAACACCTTCACACCTAGATGCACGATACTGGTATCACTATAGGTTCACGTTTTCAAGGTGCACTGTGGCCTGATACCACCTGCTGACATGAGGGCCTCTGAATTTGTTTCTCTAAAAGCATTCATGACATTTTGCCATAAAAAGTCATAGGAGAAATATGTCTCTGGTCTCAGAACCAAGACTAGTTGGGAATCACCTAACTGCAAGGAAGGGAGGGTACAGCTCAGTGGTAGAGTGCATGCTTAGTGTGCACGAGGTCCTGGGTTCAATCCCCAGTGCCTCCATTAAAATAAATAAATAAACCTAATTACCTGGCCCCCCCCAAAATAATCATCTGACTGGGTTCCTATTTTTTTCCTTGCCCTGATTTGCATATTTCATTTTATATTTACCTTATTGTCCTTTAGATACCTCTAAAACCACCTAAATTTTTTTGTTAAAAAAAAAGCAGAGAATACATAAGTATTCAGGAAATGATAAAACTTAAGAAATGGGAGTGAATAAGACTAAGGAGAGAAGGATAACTTCAGCAACAGTAACAGGAAGAAAAAACAATGTAAGCCATAACACAAGGTCTGTGAGGGTGATCGATCATAGAAATCACAGTGGACTGGTGAACACACCAGACTCAAGAGTCAGAATTACACTGAGGAAACAAGTCTGCCAGAGAAGGACAAATACTGTATGATTTCACTAATATGTGGAATCTGAAAAACAATAAATAAACATAACAAAACGTAAATATAGTTATAGATACAGAGAACAAACAGCTGGTGGCCAGAAGAGATGGGGTCTGGGGGAGGATAGAAATAGGTGAGGGAGATCAACAGGTACAAACTGCCAGTGACAAAATAAGTGAGTCACCAGTATGAAATGCACAGTGTGGGGAATATAGTCAATGTGCTATCTCTGCTTGGTGACATCTTAACCAGACTTACTGTGGTGATCATTTTGAAATGTATGGAAATAGCAAATCACTACGTTGTGCAGTGGGAACTAACATAGTGTTGTAGGTCCATTACACTTCAAACAAACTCATAGGGAAAAAAAATCAGATTTGTGGTTCCCAGAGGCAGGGGATGAGGGGAGGGGGGGCTGGCTGAAGGTAGTCAGTAAGTACAAACTTCCAGTTACACGATACATAAGTACTAGGGGTGTAATGTACAATGTGATAAATATAATTACACTGCTGTATCTTATACATACGAGCTGTTAAGAGAGTAAATCCTAAGAGTTCTCATCACAAGGAGTATTTCTTTCCTATTTCTTTGATTATGTATCTATATGAGATGATGGATGTTCACTAAACTTGTGAGCATCACTTCATGATGCATGCACGTCAAGTTTTTGTGCTGTACACCTTAAACTCACAGTGCTGCATGTCAAGCGCATCTCAGTAAAACTGAAAGGAAAGAAAAGAATTGGAAGAAGTGGGTTTGGGTACTGACTCTGTCAGTAACTAGATAAGTGATGCTGTGGAAAAACAGGCAGAAGAGAAGCTAGTGAAGAACCTCTCATAGACACTTCGAGGAGGCACAGCACAGAAGTCCAGCAGACCCGCTCTGTAGTCACACTACCTGCGTTCAAACCCCACCTGCACTTACCCTTGGGGACCTTTAGCAACCTAACCTCTCTAAGGCTTGTTTTTCTTATCTGTAAAATGGTAATGAAAATGGCCTTGTCGTAGAATGAGATTTTTGCGGAATTTTTCTCTCGTATTATCAAGCACTTTATATGAATGTACAGGTGAGGAAGCTGAAGTTGGGAAGAGGTAAGTAATTTGCACAAGGTCACAAAGCAGTAAGTCTCAGAGCTACGCCTGGAATGTGTGCAGTCCATCTCCAGATGTGCACGCTTAACCACTATCAAATATTGATGCTAAAATGAACTAATGCATGGAGTACACCAAGCACTGTGCCTGGCACACGGTGAGCCTTTAATAATTGCTGACTCATTAAGCAAATGAAAAGTCCCTTACAAGTTTAAATGATCTTTTAATATCATAGAAAACCTACCCTTTATCTCAAATACGGTATTCATTTAGGTAATGTCATCAAACTTGTAGGTGATACAAAGGAAGAATGAATAAGTAAAACAAGAAATTGCAGAATGAGTATTAAATTCAACAAGAATAACTAGAAAGCATGGGAGCTGAGCTCAGAGATCTATGTATAAATACACTCATCATGATGTTTGTTATTAAAGTTTAAAAAGGAAATGAGTTAAATATCCAAACGCAAAAAGGTGATCAAACAAAATATGGCATATCTACACACACAAATTAAAAAACCTGGATTAAAATATGACAGAATTTCACCGTTAGTCTTCTTTTGGTGACATGATTTGTATGAGTGTTCCTATTTCTTTATGACCCTTAGTTTTCCAAATTTCCTACAATAGAAATATATTGCTATATTAATCTGAAAAAATAAATATTCTTTTTAATTGAAATAAGTCAGTATAAAGCCTTACATATCACTTTAACAAATCTATTTTATAAAAACAGTAAGAAAGGGTCTGACAGCAAATCTCCCTTCAAGGATCTATTTACCTGTAAAGGTCGGGGATTTCAGTGGTCCACATCCTTACTATGTGCTAGGTGCTAAATTTTTTTCAAACTATTTTAATAAGTATCAGATGGAAAGTGCATAGATTACTAGAAGTCCATGTTGGTCAAGCATTTGTAGAATTAATAGATTCAACTCTAGGGACCAACAAAAATATTGACCATCTGGGATGCACACAGATGAGGGCAGCAGACCTAGTGACGCGCTGCTGATCAAGTCTCGAGAAGAGCAGACAGAGCACGCAGCTCTGGTCAGCCCAGAGGCAAGAGGACCAAGACAGACAGGAGGCTGCAGGAGACACCAAGTATGTGAGAGATGTCATCTGGGAGAAGGCTGGGTGAGTTCCATGTCTCTACAAATGAGTAGTGGGGAAAGTCACAGGGCAGAAGAATGGAGTGCCCAAAATACAGGGGAAGTTTCCTAGCAAGCGGAAATAATCAGCAATAAATCAGGCTGCTCTGTAAAGGAACGATATTCCTTTACTGTGTGGGAATCATGTTGCCTGAAGACCAATTAAGAAGGGCGGGGTCACAGTGCTGTCAGCAAGGAGCTCACCCGATTTCCGTCACCTGAAGACGAGGACCAGAAACACGCACAGGGAAAAGCCCTAGCGAACCCTTGGAGATGGACCTCTCCCTTTCTTGCTCTGTCTTGAAGATCCTAAGCCAGTAACTGGATGAGTGTAGGATGGAACCCCCCTCTCAAACACAGGCCAAAACCCGGGAGGAAAGAAACCCCAGTGAGGGGCTTGAGAAGTTATGCCAACCCACTGGGGCTAAAGATGGAATTAGATGGGGTCTTGAATCCCTGAGAGTAACCCAGGTAGAATGTGATCAGGAACCCCGCTCTCCATGTCAATTTGCTATATTTTGTTCTCCACTTATATTTGCTTCTGTTTGCCCTTTAGTGTTTAGTGAAGATTTGCAAAGTCCCAGGCAACCCTGTCTCTGATAAGAGATTTCTGCCCTCACCTGAGCAGGACCATTAAATCCCTTATATATGTAAAGCACTATATTTATACATGTATAAACTCCTTGATCTTCACAACAACCTATGCGGGATGTACTATTACTATCCTCATATTACAAGTAAGGAAATTGAGGCACAGAGAGGTTATGTGATTTGCCCAAGGTCCACAGACGGTCATGAAGTGGATATTTAAAATATGAACATGAAGAAACTTTCATGGTCAGAGCTGTGGCTAGTCTTTCAGGAAGGATTCACTTTAAGCTGTTCGATATTATTTGGTAGCAATTTATATATTCGCTAAGTGGCATGCAAGAATTTTTTCTCTCCTCCTTCCTCCTCACTACTCCCACCAGCTCTCCTAATCATGCTTCTGCATGTGCAAGGAGCTAGGAAATACTAGACAGCATTCTGATTCAACACGCATCCAAGAATCCAGCTGTAACTGCTGGCCTAAGAAGTGCACTGAAAAAGAATCTATCTGTCCGTGATTAAAATGCTAAGACTTTAAACTTTAAGCTCAGGCAGTATCCTAAAGAAACAGAATATGATATTTTTGTGGCCAACTGTTCACCAATTAAGAAGAAGTATGTTTGACTTTAACACTGAGGAAGACATCTCAGGAGGAATTTAGTCATTAATAAATGTGTTTTAGGAACGGTGACTTCTGTGTGCTCTTAGCAACATCAAAAGCTCCTTCTGCTTTTAGGCTGATCTCAATTACCTGTGTCTGTGGTTTTGCATAATGTTGCAAAATTCTTCTTGCTGTTTTAAACCAATCATGCATAGCTTGCTTTTGTTTACTCCTCTTAATGTGCTGATTTAACCATATATGATAAAAACACAGGGAACTCCAGCAGCCACACGTACCTGTGATCCAAGTGGTGAATGGAGAGAATCACTCCGGAATTTAAGTGGGTCTGTTTCAGGGTCACCAAAATAGTAAATTCATGTTTATTTCTCAGCTTCTGAAAAAACCGTTCGGCTGTAGCAGTGGATGCTTTTATACTTCTGGGAGTATCTGAAAAAAGAAACATACAGTAAATAGACTAGAATTTGGCTTTATAAAGTATCTTCTCCATGCAACAGCTTTCAGAAAACATTATCGAGTAATTGCTGAAAAATATCAAGTTCCAGACTCCCCTGGTAAAAATCTTTCAAAAAGACTTTTTGTTACATATAATACAGGACAGTAAAGCACATGAATTACTGAGCCTGTGTTTCAAGGCTCTTTTTTTCAAAACTGCCTTTGAGGCAAAGAATCAAAGAACCCTGTTTGAAGAAATGAGCATCCAAGTTTTCTCCTTACATGCTTCCTATATCCTAGACACCACAGCCTCACGGTCAGTGACACGGTGCCAACAAGAAACAAAAGAAGGTCCTTTGGAGAAGAGGTCCTAAAAGACCACAATAGTGTAGTTTAGCTTTCCCGACACCTCCCGACAGAAAACTGGATGTAAATATATGTGCCACCTTCCACACTGATATCTGTAGCCAGAAGGCTTGCTATAAATAGATTTTTTTAAAAGATCATTGAAATTAGTCACTCTCAGCCTTCTGTGCAGTGGATGAAACATTAAAATCAAATTATCTTACCCTATTTTGGAAAGAAATACATAGAATTTAATTCCCACGTCCCACTCCCCAGGCTTAGAGAAAGCTCAGACAAGAGGTTGAACTGGGAGAACAGAAGGTTTTGCCCCACACTTTCTTCTGGTTTAGTCTTGCATTCCAACCTCTGGACCCAGAGGATGTGGAAGAGATAGCAAAGGATAGAACTGGATTTAGTGGACAGGAAAAACCTATCATTCAGGCCAGCTGCTAACACAGCCTAAGGCTCTCCTAATTCATCGAATGTGCAAAGGATTGCTGGGAGACAGAAAAACAGTTTCTGTTGTTATCAAATCATCCCCCTCTTTTCCATGCTTTAGACTAGCTAGGCCAGATAAAGAGTTCTCAATGTGGAAACTACTGGCATTTGGAGGGAACAATCCTTCCAGTGGAAGACTGTCCCATGCACTGCAGAACACTGAGCCCACCTGGTCCTTGCCCAATGAATGCCAGTGGCACCCAATCCAAGTCATCGTGATGACTCAAAGTTCTCCCACACATTTCCAAGCATTCCCTTGGGAACATTGCAGCAGAAATCAGGTCAAGAACCACAACTGTGATGAAACAGAGATTACAGGATGAATCCAAAGCTCCCCGCCTTTCCAGTCCCACAAATTTATGGGATAAAATGTAATCGTCTGGTCTATGTCTATCCTTGGGGATGCACAGACATGGAGAAGCCCTCAAGACACCCATAAAATAGAGGAAGGGACAAATAATCCCAATACAGGGAAAGAAATGATGTACAGGTAGGTACAAAGTGTGGCTGGATTACAGATGGAAAAGTAGCCAATACTGTCTGGAAGGAAGGGTCTCATAAAACAGATGCATTTGATCAGGAGTCCAGCAGGTAAAGAAGAGAAGGGAAAGCTTTCCAGTCCTAGGAATAGCTTGTGAAAAATCACACACGTGTGAAAGGGCACAACGTGGCTGAAACAGCAAAGAGCAGACACTGGAGGATGGGGCTGGGTAGCAAAGCTGGACAACGCAGGCAGAACCTTGTGTGTCAATGTAATGGACAAGTTGTTTCTGTCACCATTATCAGTTTTTTCTCTGAAAAAATAAGGAACAATAACTCTTATCTACCACAGAAAAATGATCCCTCCCCACTCTTAATCCGTAACTTCCTCTATATGAGAAAGACCCTGACCAGTCAGAGCATCACCTACTCCCGTCCACAGTAACTGATACAGAAGCAGACACCAGTCCAGGGCAATGAAGTCAGGCATGGGACATCTGTTCAAAGCTAAAAGAAAAAGAAACTCTCTCATTTCCAAAAAGAAACATCCTCAGCTGCACTCAACATACACAACTCAGAAGCATCACAATAATCTGCAATTTCTGCTACAGTAAATGTAGCAGTTTCTCCCCAGACTCCATTAGAGTGAAGACAGACTGTGGAGACAGGCCAGACAATTCCTCCAGGCTCCAAAACCTTCCGCTTCCTCAAGCAGGCAAACAGAATGTGATTCTGTGCGAATAATTTATCTGGTATTAACTTTTCATCCACTCCAATGTATATACAAGTGAATCATTCACAAACTTCATTACTTTGTTTTAATTTGATAGATAAAAGAAGATTAAAATTAAATTATAACTATTTATTATGCTCCCTCCCCTGCCCGTTTCCAGGCAGGTGGAGTTTGAACAGCATCCTTTGTTTGGCTGAGCTGGGTGACAGGGATGCAAATGAGAGAAATAGAGGAAGGACCACATTGAATAGAGAAGTGATGATCAGAGTCACAGAGAGATGCGAAGGTGTGGCCCGGGGAGCTTAAGCTCTTCGAGTGAAAGAAAGTTAGAAATGGTGGCAACTGCCTCACAAGGTAGAACTTTAGAAAAGAGATGCTTACAGAGGATTTTTAGGAAGCTTTGTCATTTGGTATGCAAAGGACACCATCACTAAATCTCTCTATTATTCTCCATTGATTCTGGAGCCAGATTTGTGGGAAGAGTTGAGAGGTAGTATTGTTTTTGTGGAGTTTTGTTTGTTTTGTTTTGTTTTCAGATGAAATGACATGTGAAGACTGACCTTACGAAGAAAAGAAGAAGGATCTAAAAAAATGGATTACATTTGAGTATCATTGGTAAAAATGTAAATCATCATGATTGAAAACATGATGAAGGAATGTGTAGTTAAAGGGAAGCCAGTTTTTAAAAACTGGGCAACCTGCATTTTGGAAAACTTTCTCTGGTAGCCATGTGGGAGTTCATTTGAAGAAAAGAATGGAACACAGAGAAAACTCTTGAGAAACTTTGGCAACTCAGGCTGAATTGAATTCACTGAATTTTTTGTTTTTTTCCCACATTTTAAACATCACATTTTGACATCCTTAAATGCCCTTTCCCAAATCAAATTGACTGTGGGCTTTCGCCAGTGATGGGGATACAGAGCTCCTGGTCCTTCCACTGACTGTCAGGCACTTTGATTCATGAAGCACCGAGTGAATCTGGATCTCTGCACTGAGATGCTTAAGGAGACCCGCAGGGAGGAACCATCCTCCGTCCCACCAGGGTGGTAAGTGGGGTCCTACAGGGTCTCCATCCAGATTAGACTGAAGCTACTCACTCACGCAGGGACACAGTTCAGGACACGATCTCTCGTACAGTCTAACCTCTCCCCCAAGACCATTACCTCCCTATTTTGCTCCCTCTATGGGGGTTAAGGTGACCTGCAGGAAGGAGGAACCCTCCAGCACAACTCTGGTCAACAGAAGCCCCATTCAACTCATGCTGTAGAGAATTAACCAAGTTCACTGCACAGAGGTTTAAAAACTGGGGCTTGCAAGAACCTGGCATCCCCAGCCCAGGGGCCCAGGACACAGGTGAAGATAAGTTACCCGAATGTGACAGACAGAGCACCTGCAGGAAGTGTAAGTCATGACTACACCATAATTTTCAGCTTTCTGTCCACAGAACACCATCTCCCACCTAATGTATCATTCCCTTTAAAAACATGTTTTTCAAGAATTCATTATGACTGAGTCTGGGAAGGACTTGATGCGGGCCAGAACTCTGGGAGTAGCTCAGAAAAAATGAGGAGGAGAATTCAAAGGATTTTTAGAAAGCAGAATTTGGTCACTGATGAAAAACCTGCAAAAGGCAACAGAAAGGGAGAAAACTGAATCCAAAGTTTCTAGCTTGAGAGAAAAAATGAAAGAAAGGCAGTGGGAGCACAGTGGTCCCCAGATGGGATTTCAGTTTAGAAATGGTCATTCTGAGGTCATTTCTGAGGACATGCATGTGGAAGTCCAGTAGGAGGCAGGACTACAGAATCTGACCTCAAGAGAGAGGTCACGGTTGGCCATATGGATGCAGAGGTCATGGGAATATGGCACCTAAAGCCCTAGGAGGGCTTGGGTAAATCATGGAATCACAGGAGCGAGAGGAGGATAAAAGGATGGACCATAAAGACACTACATTTGTAGCACAGCAGGGAAAACACATATAACTCTATACATGTACTATACATAATGCTGCACATCTGGTACCATGCAACATTTGACCTTCAAAAATGTATAAATAATATATTTTCCCCTTTGAACCCACATTCCATTTTATTCTCACAAAGCTTGACAAGGGCAACGATTACTACTGCCTTTTTCAATGTGAAAAGCAAGTCAAAGAACAATCCTGTGATTCACCCAAAGGCACCCGGCATGCTAGATGTGTAATGCGGATGATAATTTCTGTTCAGTATTCCTTCCACTAAATTGCACTGCCTCCTGAACGTGGCACCCTTATCTGTGCTCAACTGCCACTCACAAACAGAGGCAAATTCGAGAGTACCAACACAGAAAATAATCCAGAAAAACAGTAATTACATAAGATAATATTTTTAGTTTCTTAAGTGACTTGCTTAGCAGTGATTTTAAAGAAAGGTCACCTTCTCCATTTGCATTTCTGCTTCCCAATTTGTAAAGTTAGCATTCCTGCTTTTGCTTTTCATCTCAAGGATTATATAATGTTGGGAGAGACTTCTGTGGTTCTGTGTATTATTACTAGAAAACAGCTCTAGTCCTCACCAGAAAATCAAGTCAAAGAAATCACCATGTGAGACTTAATTTTACTTGATTTTTGTTATCATTTTCATTTTCAAGATTTATAAATTAAGTTCAGTTATTTATTGAGCAATTTTTGAGCAAGATCTGCTGTTAGGAACACATAAAAAAATTAAGTGCGGTGGTTATGAGAACCAACTCTGAACCCAGAATAATGTGGCTCCAATGCCAGCTATGCAGATGACGAGCTGCACTCCGCATTAACAACACCATGTGGTGGCTTTTAGGAGTAGGATACATTATTATTAATCTTACAAGCAATGAGACTGTAGAACCCACTAAAAAAATCAGAAGCCGTAAGACCCTTGTGGCAACTTTCTGAGCTTACTTTCATCCTAAGTAACCCAGGCTCAGCCACAAAGTATCAGTTTCCACCAATGACAACTGACATAAATGTTTCTAGCAATCAAATTATTCTGAAGATCAAATCCTGCCTGCCACGCTCTAGTTTCTAGAGAACTGTGAATGATCATTCTTTTATGGACAAAAATCCAAGTCAACTGACTTTCTTGTCAAAGAAGGGCTGGGAAGATCATCTGAACTGCCTCTTCAGAGAAAAACAGGCTGAGAAAAGGGGTCTTTCGATGTTACTCCGAAGCCTTACAGAAAACTTACCAGCACGTGCATGCTGTATTAAGTCTTTTTAATTTGAGAACTGCTCGAGTTTAAAACAAAACTTTGTTTCAGTGTTTTCCATTTTTATTGTGTGCAGAGCCTAAAATTCCCACTAAGAAAACAAGTGGTGTTTTAAAGCAGTAATTAATACATAATGGAGCCGCTCAGGAGCAATTACATCAAAATACTCATTTTCAGTCATGGGACTACCAGGATGGAGTGATGAGTTCCTATGTGGCTGCAGTAACAATTTCTAGGGATTTAAACACTGTGCTATGAACTCCCCACATACACAGTTTAGGGGAGAAAGGAAAGTGAGTGAGGGTGAGATGGAGAGAGAGACTGGTTCCTTTCTAAACTAGGCTATCGCTTAATGCCAGTATATACGTGGTAGCAAATATGGATGCTTACTGAAAAAGAGTCAGAGTGGAGCTTTTTAAGTATCTTTAGTGCATTAGTAGTAAAAGTAAAGGGATTTGGGTAATTAGCGCATTAGTAAAAGGGATTTGTCCATCTTCCAATAACAAAGAAATTGGTAAGAATTCTTTTCTTCTTTTGCACTTAAACTGCATCACTGCAACTGCAACTGCAACCGTGAATCAAATGCGCCTCTGTCCCCTGACAGGTCTCTGTCCCGCCTGCAGTGTGCAGAAACCTAAATTGATTTCCCGCCACATAACCAGACTAATAAAAATACCATGTGCAAATTCAATTATAAAAACAGTCTAACCTCAGGCTGACTTAGCATGTTCCAAAACTCACCAAATTACCTTCCCCCCAACCCCAGTCTCTATGAAAGGTTATTGTCTTCTAAATTCAGGTTGGAAATATATGAAGTTAGAACCACTGTTACAGTTGGCGTCCACTGCTCTTAGCCTCCCTTCACTATATCCACGCCTTTACAGCACAAACTTTAAAGGCAAAATAATGACAATTTTAAAAGCCATTCAAATTTGATTAACACCATGTATACAGTTTGCCAAGTCCTTAAACATAAACAATCTCATTTCAGCTTCACAGTAACTTTGAATAAATGGGATTATCAGCTCCACAGTAATAGAAATTACAGATGAGGAGAAAGAGGCACAGAGGAACCAAGACACTGGTGATTATCCCCATAAATGGCTCAAAATCAGAGCTGATTTCTATCAACTTACTCTATCAGGAACTTGTTGGTTCAAAACTTCGGGAGCTTCCTGAGTGCAATCTGAAACTGGCCCCGTACACCACGCGCAAGGCGAGACGGCAGAAAGAGGCAGACCACTCCAGGTTGGTAGGTGGCCAGTTTAGCAAGCAAGAGAATTTACATCCCGGGCTTATCTTGGGCGGATGCAAGTCGAGTAGATCTCCAGACCCGCCCACCAGAACTTTAAAAGTTTATATAGAGGCCTTCCTTCACTGGGTTCAGTCACATATACCATCCAGATGGTCTGAACAACACATTGTTCTCTCAGGCTGTGTCTTTGGAAAGGGCTCCCACTGTGGGAACGGTGGAACATATATTTCAAGGATGGGAGGGGCCAGGAGCCTCCAATTACCCGGGTCCAGCTTCTGGGTCAACTGGTGGTCACGTCCTCTCTATGACCTCCTCCAACAGACCGACCAAAGGCACATATGAGAGGATGTAGGAGTGAACCTACCAAGTTCAAGTGTCACAGCCAGAATCCCCACCCAGGCTTCCTATTATGACAGGAAGACGACGGTGATGCACACTCTGGAGAGGAGACAAACCCTCATTTTAAGTTAGCTTTCATAAAAAATATACTCTGAAGACAAATAAATACATTTTTCTTGATTTTTGGGTCCATTTAGATTTTTCAAATCTACATAACTATTCATATCATATAATCTCTCAGCTGACACTCGAAACTACTGAGATGTAAACTGCAGTAAATTTTAAAACCAAAAGCTTTTTAAAAAGATAATTCTCACAACATTGTAAAATGACTATAACTCAACAAAAAATGTTTAAAAAATAAATAAGAAATAAATAAATAAAAAGATAATTTTCAAGTAATTCTCCTTAAAAAGTTATTGGGCAAAATGTATGAGTAATCTGCAACTTTTTCATCAGCAAATTCACATCTAATGATGCCACATCCTCACCCTTTAGACATCTATTATACCTGTTACATTACGAGGTCCGGGGAGTGCAAGGTCATACTCCTAGGAAACCAACTTGGAAATATCCCTTCGTTAAACCCCAAAACAATTTCAAAAGTTTCTTCCAAATCTGCAGTTAATTATAATTTGATTCAATGCATAATAAACACATGTAGCTTCATGTATTATTTACAAAAACGTTTGTTGGCTTAAGGTTGTGAATACCTAACCACATAAAAATACACATACATACATGAATATGATCAGAGACATAAGCATCCGTGAATGAATCAAAGAAACAAAAACAAATAGTAGTTCTACTCCTGGATTTAGTAAAACAAATCATTTACGACTCAAAACGTTGGAATTCTCATTAATAAAGTAGAATAAAATGTAGTCAGGATGTAGGGGGCTACAAATAATAAACACCTCTATGCTGTGAAGCTTAAAATTAAAGTGTTAACATTTTATCCGTAACAGATATAATATAAGATATTAAGATTATTCCATTCTGTTTGTTTTGATCTCAGGCTAACAAGTAACTTTCTGAGGATAATTGGCTTCCGAGGTACATTCTCCTTCAGACAGAGCAGCAGTGGTCAACCAGTCTAAGAACTCGGGTTTCGTTCACTGTTATAATCCGCACTGCAGATTAAAATTAAAATCGGCACTTGAGTTTACAATCCGATTAATGCTTTTGGCTAGTGTTTAGCAGTCCCTCAGAACCTCACCAGTGAAGTTACCAGCTGCTTTGTTACCAGCAAAATTAAGGAGGTAAACGAGCCGAAACAGCATTCCTCTTTAATCATCTCTTTTCCCAACTGCAATACTGCTAGAGAATAAGATCAAGTAGGCAGAAATACTAAGCAAATAAAAGGGAATGTGATGATTGATGACAAGGACGACGATGATGATGCTAATGGCGACGTCATTCACAGCTTTAAGAGACTGGCTGCATTCCTGCTGCTCCTGCCTCCTCACCTATGGAGAGCAGCCTCAACAAAATCATTTGAACGTATGTCACAGATTTAAGAATCAGTCATTTGCTAGACCTTTATTTAAAGCGGCTCAAAATATTACATCTGACTCTACCTAAACTGAAGGCATACAGTGCGTTATCTAATATCCTGAGCCAATGACTTAGATACATAAGGAAAATTAAACTCATGGATTGTCGTAATTTACAAAACACACTTCTGCCTTGACTAAAACCATAGAAAACCTGAATAAATGGATTGTTTGAATTTCTTTTATAATAAAAAAAGAAGAAAGAAAAAAAACTTGAGTTTTCACTGGTCTTATCCTTAACAGTAGATGAAAAGGCTCGGCTGTACCTTCCTATACTGATAGTTATGATGGATGAGGTTTTGCTTAAATTAACAAATTACTTACCTTAATAGTTAAGTGTACAAATTAATCAACTAGGTAATTTTTCTCTATTGTAAATTATTCTATATATAGTACCTAGCTATGTCTTAACTAAACATATAATTACTCTTTGTAAAATGTTCATCTATTAAGAGAGTAACTAGAAATTCAAAAGAAATAGATAAATTAAATTTTAGGTAAAAAGTGAATCATAAGTCATTCATTTATTTTCTTTGAGGTCTGATCAAATACTCATACAGTCCCTGAAATGGATAAGAGAGAAAATTATATATGTACATTCAAAAAGCTGGCTCTCTTTTTATCCACATGTTTGCCACTGTTTGGCTTGGCTTTGTAGATTTATTAGTGTAAAAAGAAGGAAGAAAATATACAGGATCAAGGTGAGATTTTATTACAGGTCTTCAATATTTCATTGTACCTATTAATTGATAAGAATAGGAATAGGGATCTATAAGGTAGTTTTACATCTATAAAATGTGAAGGTTAAAAATTGTGCAACCTCAGATTGCACAAGCAGATTCTAACAGACTCTTTGCTGAATAGCCAAAGAGACTGTACGTGGTGCCCCATCCATTATGCAGAGCTGAAGTGCTGAAGTACACAATTTCATCTTCCACCTAAGAGGCCAATTTGACCTGAGACATCAATTTTTGGAGTTGCTTCTGCTTTTATCCTTCTTTAATTACAATAATCAAATTATTTTAGAATAACAAGACACCAAAGTATCAGTTATCGTGATTTATCACCCTATCAAAATTGTGCTTTTTTTAAAAACAATTATTATTTTCACTGCAAGAAAGAAAGCAGCATTATAAAGAACCAAAGGACATGGGACTCAGTAAAATCAGTTTCTCAATCCAGAGTCTGAGACATCAGCCCTAAATCAACCCCTGCCCTTGTTCCCCAGACCCCCGCCCTGTCTCCCCTCCGTTTCTGAGCCAGTTATGATAATGATGCCAGAAAATCAGACGTGAGGCCCAGAACTGAGTCTTCCTGCTCAAAGAGTCAACAACAATGAAAAAATAAATCTGAGGATTTGTTCCGTCTCTAAAATGAATCATATCCCAGCCCTGCTATGTTGGCCAAGCCTACAAAGCTGTTCCCCAGCCTAGAACTCGAAAGTGTGCCCTGCACACTCATCTGCTTGGTGGGGCCTCTGATGTCAGGAATGGATGAATCCTGCTAAAAAGCATCAGAATGCTAGATCCATCAATTGACGCCTGCCTGAGTTTGAACTGTGTAGGGCTCCTGGACTCGCCCCATTTAGCAAACTGGATACCACCCCCAATTCCCACTCATGCTAATGCTCTCCCCCCCCACCCCATCTTACCATTCTCTTGGAGTTCATCCTACTCCTCTGAGTTTTTCTAAATTAAATGTGTTATTTAAGTGCTGATACCACCCCTGGATAAAGCACAGCAGACTGACTTACTGTCTAAGCTTATCTCTTGACTTCACCTTACTAAAAGCTATACAAACTCCACTCCCAGGAGCCTAACATCTAACCCTACCAAGCTTACGTCCCTCCCATTTCAAGACGTGGATGTTTCCGGTAATGCCCAATCCTGGGCTAAGGTATTGCCTCCAGTTTCCTGCTCACTTTGATTAATTCAACAAATATATACTGAACACTAGCTCTGTGCTGAGCAATGAAGATCAGGAGTAATTCAATACCGACTGTCTACTGTGGCAGAGACTGCTGGTCGTCCTCCAGCAGCAGTAATTACCTTTTCTTTTAGTAATAAACTCCCTACTTTCATCTGGGCACATGGCCGTCCAGCTAGAAACTTCATCCCAGCTAAAGTGACCAGGTGACTTAAGCTCTGGCTAATAGGATGTAAGTAGAAGTGATATGTACTGCAGTCAAATTTTTATTATTAAAAAGGAAACCAATAAATGAACAACATGTCAATAAAAAACATTCCTATTTCTTAAGAAAAATTAAAAAACAAAATAAATTTTAAAAAATTAAAAAATTAAAAATAAAAAGGAAACTGATGGCTCTCCAACTCTGCTTTCTCTCAGACTGGACTCAGGATTTTGTGGCAGTAAGTCAAGTTCTTCAGTGAGGACAAGGGTGCCGTGGTGCCTTAGACAATGCCACGTGGACGAGCTACCCATCAGCCTTGGAACCACTTGCTTGCTTCTAGACTGTTAAGTGAGAGAGAAATAAACTTCTTTCTTAATTAAATACTGCACCTTGGGTCTCTTCGTTAAAGGAGCTTATCCCATCCCCTAAGTAATACATCTCTCCAAGTTCCCTGACTCATGCAAATGGTCCATGAGGTGTCATTCTTTAAAGCAAGGATCAGTAGGTGTGAGGTGGTATCCCCTTTTGGTTTTGATTTGCATTTCCCTGATGATTAGTGATGTTGAGCACCTTTCCATGTGCCTGTTGGCCATTTCTATGTCTTCTTTCAAAAAATGTCTATTCGGGTCCTCTGCCTCTTTTTAATTGTGTTGTTTGTGTTTTGACATTCATTGAGTTGTATGAGTTCTTTATTTTGGATATCAACCCTTTATCGAATATATTGTTTGCAAATAAATCTTTTCCCATTCAGTAGGTTGCCTTTTCATTTTGTTGATGGTTTCTTTTGCTGTGCAAAAGCTTGTTAGTTTGATGTGGTCCCACCTCACATCTGTCAGAATGGCTATTATCAAAAAAAAAAGGGAAACTTGTTGGCAAGGATGTGAAGAAAAGGGAGCCCTCATGCACTGTCAGCAGGAATATAAATTGGGGCAGCCACTATGGAAAACAGAATGGAGGTTCCCCCCAAAATTCAAAACAGAACTACCATACAGTCCAGCAATTCTACTTCCGGGTATTTAGCCAAAGAAAACAAAAACACTAATTCAAAAAGCTATATGTATCCCTATGTTCATTGCAGCACTATTTACAATGGCCAAGATATGGAAGCAACCTAAGTGTCCACTGACAGATAAATGGATAAAGAAGATGTGGTACACACACACACACACACAGTGGAATATTACTCAGCCATAAAAAGAGTGAAATCTTGTCATTTGCAGCAATATGGATAGCCATGGAAAGTATTATATTAAATGGAATAAGTCAGACAAAGAAAAACAAACACCACATGATTTCACTTACATGTGAAATCTAAAAAACAAAGTGAAGAGCTCTAAACAAAACAGGCTCATAGATACAGAGAATAAACTGACGGTTGCCAGGTGTAGGGCAATGGACAAAATGGGTGAAGCGGATTAAGAGGAACACACTTCCAGCTATAAAATAAATAAGTCACAGGGATGCAAAGTACACACAGGAAATCTAGTCAATAATATAACAACCCCATTTGGTGCCCGATGGCAACTGGTCATACAGTGGTGATCATTTAATACTGTATACAAATATCAAATCACTATGCCGTACATCTGAAACAAACATAATATTGCTAGAATTCAAATATAATATTAATTATAATTCAATTAAAAAATAAAATGAATATAACAAGTATCAGGAAAATGTTCTGTATATGGCCAGACAGTATTTATTTTAGGCTCTGCAGGCCACATACATCTCTGTTGCATACTCTTTTATATTTATGTTTATTTCTTTACAATCATTTAAAAATGTAAAAACCATTTTTAGCTCAAAGGGTCATGCAAAAATAGGCCCCAAATCTGGTCCGCAGGGCCACAGTTTACTGACCCCTGGTAGCAACAAATAATTTTCCCTAAATTAAGAGTAATTATTTTATAACTTTAGGTATGTTTATGTCTAGAAAGGAAGACTGAAACAATGTGCTTAGTTTGAACAAGTCTAGATGCAACAGAATCGGAAAAGAGGCAAATAATTCCTGTTTCATCACTGCTGCTGACACATACATTGAGGGGCATATCCTATCGTCTCTCATTCTATGATGGGCTTTCCAAGTACAGGGATCAATTTGGTAATTCCCCTTCTTGGCACAATCCATGTAGAAAACAGTGAGTGTGGCCAATTGTCTTGTTCATTGATGACTTCATCACCTACTTCTATGCCTTTTCATAACAGTACCTTGTTCTTTGCTCAGATGACTCAGTAAAGGGTTACAGATTTATTTTGCCTTCAAATATTCCTTTGCATTACCACCCAGTTTAATATTTATGAGTTAAAAGGTAGAATAGATGATAACTCCAATGAACAAAACTAGAATACATACAAAAAAATTTTACGACAGTGTTTATATTGTTACATATTAAGACCAAAGACTCTCTCCTTTCCCCATGGAATGAGCTAGCAAGTCTGCAAGGGGGAGTCTAGATTTATGAAAAGAACTTAACTCTTTGTAACACTCTGAGGTGAGGATGTTCCCAGAAAAATGAATAATCAGTTAATAACAGGCTCAAAACTTTCCCCTCAGATGATTACAGTGTAGGTTGAGTAGTTTCTTAGAAATGTTACAAATTTCTAGAATGTCAGAGAAAATCATTTCTAATTGAATGGCCAAAAAACAAATGAAAACATTGCACTCATCTTGTCTCAGCTCCCCCATCAGTTCTGGGGACAGTTTTGAGATGACCTACAAAGAACGTTCAGAACACCTTAACAAACTAATGTTCTTGCTTTTCTTTTTCTTTTGCTGTGTAAAATTTGATTTTAAAAAACTATTCATGTGAAAAGTCTACACAGGGCTCCACAGACAATTTCCTCATCTGTATTTTACACTCAAAAACAGAGGAGAACCCAGGTATTAAAATAATCCTGGAATTACACTGCAATGCGGATTCAACATGTCACGTCCCACCTTCCTGACAATTCTTTTCCTTTCATTGTGGTCTACAGCGCTGACTGTTTACCACAAACTTTCATTATTTTTCAGTGTAGCACTTTGTATCTTGTATCTTTCCCTGTCTCTTGTCTGATTGCTTTATGTGCCAGTCTTACATCCTCAGCAAGACTGATTTTAACCTCCTTGAGGGCAAGAATTGTACATTTTACTTCTATTCCTAACTAATGGCAATTATAGGCCAAGACAGAGAGATAGAGTTCATAAATACTTGTTGAATAGAGCTGAATTAATTTTCCTTTTCCAGGTTTGGAAGATAAAACAACATACCGCCCTTGGTTGTCTAAAGATGGCATTCCCCTCCTGTCCGAATTGTCCACTGAAGCAAGGTTTACAACCCTGGGCTCGCTGCACATCTCTAGGTGATGCCTGATGGTCTCAAGGGCAAATGCCAATTGACCCTGCTACACAGGTTTATGGAGAGGACCAAGGAGGTCTGGCCCATCCTATGTAATAGGTCCAGCAATCTCATTAGCTCAGGCTAGGAAAATTGCTGGGGTTTAAAATTCCTTTGAAACCATAACATCTGAGTGTAGCTTACAACAAGTTGCTTCCTTTCATCCCAGAATTTCCTATCTGAATATATTTCTTCCTATTTGGTTCATGTTCCAATTCCACAAATTGTTTTCTTTCTAGCATTTGGAAGACGAAATGGGTATTCCTACCTTAATACCACATTTGGAGATGGCTCTGAATTACATACGAATATGTGAAAGATATCTTACCATTTCTAATTTAGGTAATTTGGCCCAAACGTCAACAATATGTTTCCTATTTAAATACCAACATCTAACGATTCATTCACAGATTTCCTCATTTGCATGCGTTCACTCTCTTATCTGTACAATTCCACATTCACTCACTAGAAATATCCTCTAATTTTGTTTTTCTTCTGAATCCTTATTTTTATTGTTATTAATTCTTCTCTCTTGTTTCATAAAGTACTGCAGAAGATATAAATATAGTATAGATGAACACGTGTCTATATGCGTATAAGAGTTAATATATACATATACCCACATACACACACATTTTTGCTGTGGTCAGTCTTCAATCTATAAACGTGACTGTTTCTAAAACATTGCTGGCCAATCAGTTTTTAGGACCGTGGCCTGCATTTTTCAGAGAAGCAATGGTATACGTGATGGTTCGGTCCTCAAGCTACTGCAGTATGCTGTGGCTGATTTAAATCTAATAGATTCTGGTTTCATAAATCAGGAGGCTGATCTCAGAATGCCTGGCACCTCGATGAGCAAGGGAGAAATCTGGAAGCCAAGATGAGACGGAGGGATGGGATAACTGAGCAGGCTGTAGACTAGAAGCTGAAGGAGGGAGTTCAACATCTAATAGTCAAAGAAGTCAAGGTGAACTCTGGCTTGGTTCAAGTTGGGAAATCCAGGCAGAGGAAGCAACCTATGCAAAGCATCTGGTGAGCAGAAACACGGTACCTTCGTGGACCTGCCAGGATTCTACGTTGCTGGAGCACAAGGCATGTGGGAGGAAACGAGGTGGGATGGGTAAGAAATCTAGACAGGTGGTCAGGAACAGATCATGATTCTGTGATCGGCCTTTTCAGAGACACCGTGTTACTCAAAGAACTGTATGGCTCAGAGCAGAAGCCCAGTTACGTGAACTGGATCAGCAGAGTGGAGTGTACAGAAAAGTATCACCCAGTAGGCACTGCAGGACAGAGCTTTCCAGGCACCAATCATTAGCAGAGTGAATTCCAATGAGTCGCACACCCACACTAGTAGGGTAAAGTCCCAAGATACCCTTGTCCTGGGCAGAACTGGCTCAGGAACTGGGAATGGCTGGCACAAGGCCTCAGCTCCTCGAGCCTAAAAGTGCTGACACAGACCACCCTTTAAAGCTCAGCCTGTAGGTGTGAAACCAATCCAAGCTTTGCACTTAGGACCCTAAGAATGTCTCCTCCCAAAATAGCACCTGTAAAGGGAGTGGAGGTTCTCCCTTCCTGAGCCACACGAGGCTACAGGAGCAAGAGCAGGAGCCTGAGATGCTCCTGGCAGCTCAGAAGGAACAAGGGAAGGAAGATACAGAAGGGACTCAGGGATCCCTGCACTGATGAAAACTAAGATACCCAAAGCCAGGAAGGAAGGAAGAGAGGTGGTCCTGGGGTGAAGAGCATTCTCTAACTGGAGAGCCTCCAGCATGAGAGAGACCCCTGACCCCCACTCTCAAATTACACTTGGCTGGCAGTGCCTGCACGTGGATCCAGGTGAGGGGTTTGTGATGCTAAAGTCCAGACGAGTGTGATGGGGAACCTGGGCTAATAGGTCTTCTTCGGGTGGATCTTCTGAGTCTAAAAGAGAGATTTTTAAAAAGAGATGAAGAAGGAGCTTTGCTTTAAGAGGAGTGAAGCAGAGAGAGCACAAGGTGGCCCCCACAGTGATCCTACTGCCGCTAAGGAGGGGTGGTCATCTCCGCAGCGCCCCCTGCAGTCAAAAACAGCAAGCTCCTCGCGGGCAGGGACCGAGCCCCTTTCCCTTCCACCTGCACTGTATGCCTACCATCTAGGCTGGTGCCCGGCACATAGCCTTCTAAAAATTTTGTCTAAAGAATAACAAGAGCTAACACCTCCTGCGGGCTTAGGGTACGAGGCACTTTTCTAAGTGCTTTCTTCGTATTAGCAAAGCAGGCACGATCAGTGTCCGTATTTTCCAGAGAGATGAAGTTGCTTGTCTGAGGTCCGCGTTCCTCAGCCTCAGCACTGCACACGTCTTGGACCAGACGATTCTTTGTTGCAGGAGGTGCTGTTCTGAACAGTGTGTGATGTTTAGCAGCATCCTTGGCCTCCAGTAGGACCCCACTCCAAAGGGTGACAACCTAAAATGTCTCTAGAGGTTGCCAAATGTCCCCTGGGGGGACAAAGCTGTCCGTGGTTGAGAACCACTGTTGAGGGTTTCTCACTGATAAATGGCAGTGCCAGGATTTGAGCCCAGGTTGTCCACTGCAGACACTGTTCTTAACCTTCCTTCACAGCTGATGCATGGGCACACAGGCTTGCATTTAGCGACTGCTTACTATGAACCAGGCGCCACGTGGGCGCTTTCCAACACCATCTCATCTCATTACCACCACAGTGGTGCATCTGGAGAGCTACCTCGAAACCAAGCACTATAGAAGAAAACTCTACAGTGGTTTTCTTAACAAGTTGATTCTTACCTTCCAGATATTTTTTTCAAATATTTTTGGAGGAAAAGAACTATATTTTGGTTTTCTGATTGCGAAGGCCCTGACTTTTCTGCCCCATTTTTGGTAACGGCAATGTTCCTTACAGAACTGAATGGATTAGATTGCCCACATTAAATCAATTCAGAATTCTCTGCGGCATTAAGGACCTACATTGTGCCAGTTTTATTACAATATCCTGAAATCATCTTAAAGCAGAAGCACAAATCAGTGGAGAATAGCTTCCTAAAAGATGTGAGCTCCAAGAGGAAAATGGCCTTTGTGAAACCTGCACAGGGGGTCACTTGATTGTAATGCTGCAAAATGCACCTCACAGAAGCCCCAGCTCTCTAAGAGCAACGTGAGCAAACCACAATCCAGAGAGTTTATTTCTCTCATTGTTAAAATTTACCTAGGAATGGAAGTCCGATAGGTTTAATTTCAAATCCTTCTACCTGTCTTTAGTATTTAGAGGATGTAGGGTACAAATATCCCTGATTAAAGGTAATGAGACCCTCTGAGAAATATGGTACCAGAATTTGGTATCACAGTGTTCCCCAAAGCACTAAAAGGATGTCTGAAATGATGTGGACGGAGATACACCAAAAGGTCAGTCAGAGCACTCATGTTGTTGGCTATATTGAAAACCCAACAACTACTACTTATGTGGAACAATTGTGAAAGTGGTTTTTGTAAGCAATGTCAACATGAATTACGTAGGTAATATACGTATCGTGAGCACCAATCTTTCACTACACAAATGTGCCTATATTTTGAATAAGCATTTCTGAACATGTGTCTGCACTCTGGAGTGAGTGTATGCTGAATGTCTGAGGTATTTTCATCACTTTCTAGCTTCAGCTCTAGGCCTCAGTTCCTTTGGCTCCCACCTGTAAAATGGGAATAATGATAGTACATAGAATCATTGTCAGGATATAGATAGACAGACAGACAGACCACTTAGAACAGTGCCTGGCACATAGTAAGTGCCCAATTAATCTCTCTCTCTCTTTCTCTCTCTCACACACACACATACACACTTTGATATTCAAAGAATTCAAATTGATGTGTATAAATAGATAGATAAATAAATAAATACAGATAAATAAATAGTCCAGCATCAATGCCAGCTAATAGGACACATCTCCAGCTCTTCTAGCAGAACGAAAACACCTACATTTTTATTACAGTGCGTGACAGAAGAGTCACGGGAAGAACACAGGAATAACCCCTCTAACAGATGTGGATATGAACAGTCATTCCAACACGCACATCAACGGTTCTGAGCAGCCACAAGGGGAGATGAGTTCATCGACCAAGTGGAAATGTGTTAAACGATGACATTTTCTTCTGCTGGCCTGGAAGCACAGCTTTAACATCTGAGAAGGAGGAGGACCTGAGGACTGCAAGATGGCAATTTTCAGAGTGTGATGAGGGGGCTTAATTTTGAGCATCTCCCACGCCTCCGCACACACACTTCAATCTGCGCCACATGAGTGAATTTATATCACACTACTTCCTGCTCTCATTATGATCTTTGTAAAATTTGTCTCTGATTCCTTTATACCATCTGTGAAGGATGATTCTGTACCATTGTACTAATTATGCTTCTGCAGAATATTTATGTGCCCCTTGGGCAACCTTGGTAACTCCAAACGTTTTAGAGAAAACTAAGGCACTATAATCGTTATTAGAAAAACCAGCCTATGTTTATATTTTCATGTTACTTACAACAATGGTTCTAAAGAAAAAGAAAATTGTACTAGATAAAAAACAGAGATAATTGATTACATATAAATGATATGCAACATGTCATAAAAACAGAATTACCTGGCATAATAATCCAGATCAGTGCTTTAAGCATCCATGAGATTTCTCTTCATAAATATCGACTAAGAACGTGAGCATTAGTAGATAAAAGCAAAAAAATCCTGAATTATCTTCAAAATAATATCAATATTTGAATATTGAATAATATCAGAACAAAAATGCTTTCCAAAAAGGCCCTGCAGTTCAATGCAGAACATTAATATGAAATGTGTACTGGTAATAATCTAATTCAAAGTTCTTTCCACTATTGGGATTTTTTTTCAAACTCCTAACACAACTTGCTCAATGAAATTTTCACTTGAAAACTACCATTCCCTCAGGGTGCTGTCAGGACTATGATCACGATGAGAAGTTTTCATAATGACGCCACTGAAAAGGACCATAATAACTCTGCTGTTCTCGCCCATGACAACACTATTGCCTGCCATCTGGGGACATAGCTTTGGATCGCTTTGCTGGCAGCAGGACTTGGCTACACTAATTAAGCCAGGCTTTCTCAGTTTCTCCCACAACCAATGGCACACACTGCAAGACAGATGCCACAGGTCAGCTTTCCATTCGGATGCTCAGAATTCAACATTGTCTTATTGTCGCAGCCCTTCCAAGCGCATCCCCGCCCACTCTCCCACATGCGTGCTGCATCTCATACACACCGAACCACTTGTGCACCTCCAAGTGCACCAAGCTCTTGAACCTCCCCTGTACCTTTGCAAATGCTGTGCCTCCGCCTGGAATGTCCTTCCTTACCTCATTGGCCTGTCAAACAAGGCCCTAAATGCTGTCCAGGTTCCCACTCAGTCAAGCACCCTGCTCCAGGACGCCGTCCAGAAGACCTTGCTAGAATCGGTGGAGGTGATGACTTATTCCTCAGAATGCAGTCCACTGAGTGCTGCGGAGCTCACCACTGCAGAACTTACCAGACTGCAGGACATTTACTTACTTCCACATTAGTATCCTTCACTATGCTGTGAATGCCTTGAATACAGTACTCAGGTCTTCTCTATTCCAATTTAGTCTATTTCCTGACATAATTTAAAACCCAATAAATGTGAATGGATTAGTAATAGCCCTCATTTATTGAGAACGTATGAGTTACCAAGATTTTACATTTTTTTATCTCACTAAACATGAAGAAATGACAGATGATAAAAGTAAGATTTTTATAGACTCACCATATGATCTAGCAATACCATTCCTGAGCATCTATCTAGAGGGAACTCTAATTCAAAAAGATACATGCACCCCAGTGTTCACAGCAGCACTATTTACAATAGCCAAGACATGGAAACAACCTAAATGTCCATTGACAGATGACTGGATAAAGCAGATGTGAGAGATACATGCACACACACACACAATGTATATATGTACACACACACACACACACACACAATGTATATATGTACACACACACACACACACATATACACAATGGAATACTACTCATCCATAAAAAATAATAAAATAATGCCATTTGCTACAACATGGATGGACCTGGAGATAATCATTCTAAGTGAAGTAAGCCATAAAGCAAAAGAAAAATACCATACAGTATCACTTATATGTGGAATCTTAAATTAAAAAAAAGAGTGAACTTACTTACAAAACAGAAGAAGACTCACAGGCATAGAAAACAAACTTATGGTTACCAAGGGGAGGGTGATGGGAAAGGATAAATTGGGAATTAGAGACTTGCAGATACTAACTACTATATATAGAAGAGATAAACAAGAAGTTTATACTGTATAGCACAGAAACTGTATTCAATATCTTGCAGTAACTTATAATGAAAAAGAATATGAAAAGGAATATGTGTATGTTCATGTATGACTAAAACATTATGCTATACACCAGAAAGTGATACAACATTGTAAAACTGACTATACTTTAATTAAAAAAGTAAGATTTTTAGTCATCATAGAAGACAGCCTCCCCTGTGATGAGTGGTCAAATGAAGAAATGACTGACTGAATGAATAAATAAAGTCTCTCAAATAAACTGGACTATTGGGTCCAGTGATCAGTCACCACCCACTGACTCTCTTCTAGTCCACCACTTTCACTCTAGGTCAAGCTCTGGATATCCCACCTCTGGACCGCTGTCTCCTAGTCTCCCTGCATCTAATCTTTGCCTCTTCAAATCCACCCCGCAAGATGGTTTATTAAACTGTATGTGTGTGGATGCCTTCGTAACAGTCCATAGGCTACCTGTAAGAACTGTATCATTTTGTGACTTGTTTTGATAATAATGTTTAACATCAGTATTAATACACACTTGCACATCTAGGAAACCACTTTCTGGAGGACTGTCATGAAATTTCAGTAACTGCCTTGACCCAGCAGTACTATTATAATTGACAGAGACAAATGCCAAAAGATGCATGGAAGTAAGACACACACACACAATGGCTTTCAGACCAAGAGATGGCCAAGTAACAGCACTGAATAAATGCTAAGAAAGGTTTCACAGTATTCACAGCAAAGTGATGACAGAATCGAGTCATCTCACAGTACATGAATCGGGCTTAAAAGAACCTGACAACTTATGCTTAAAAAGAATATGAAAACGAATATATGTATGTTCCTATTTGACTGAAGCATTGTGCTGTACACCAGAAATTGACACAACACTGTAAGTTGACTATACTTCAATAAAATATATTTTAAAAAAGAACCTGCATCCCAGCGGTCACCACCATTTTTATGTTGTAAACAACGATTTAGTTTTTCAGCAAAACATTATCCATCATATTAAACTAATGTTGTTAATCTGTATTTACTGCTTTGCTTGTATTTAAATTGTAAATGTGCTTTGATTTAAAAGTAGTATAAGTGTTATTAGCACAGGGAATTTATACTATGTTTTACGTTTACATAAATTTAAGGAACAATATAATACAAATAATTTAGGTACATAATGGGAGTCAGAATTTTTTTTCCTTTAGAAAAGGTTTATACAATACACACGGTTGCGAACTACTGACTAAACCACCCTAGTCATTTTATAAAGTAGTTAATGTCTCTCCATAATCAAAAAGTCAAAATCCAAACTGGCCCAGAGTAGGCTGAAAGTGCATATCTATGGCTTTGATGTTGAAATGTATTTTTCTAAGCAAGGCTCTTTATTTCTCTTTCTAAATGGCATAATATATACTGTATTTGCTCTTAACAAACTGTAACTAAGCAATGAATCATAAAGGTTCATAAAGCAATGAATCATAAAGGGTCAACAGAAATTTCAACCACTTTTTCGTAGAGATCTCTAGCTTAAAACAAATTGTACAATGAGTAAGTCAAAGGTGCCACGGTAAATGTAGCAATTCATTTTCTCTCCTTTTTTCCAAGGCAGGAGTAGGTCAAATACATGGAAAAGAGATGTCTTTTAAAATGCTAAAAATGTCTTTCTAGGACAGTTGTTTATATGTCTGAATTTAAGGAGATAACAAGTAGTTTTGCAAAGCACTATGAGCAAGCAGACCCCAAAGCTCGCTATTTTTAATATTCCGAAACTAGTGTTTTGTTGTTAGCATTAACTACCTATTGGGGGGAAACCATAATAATAGTATTAAAAGTCAACATTTTAAAATAAATAGACCAGCAAACACTTCTGCACTGGGCAATGCCTCAAAAATCTACTAGCTGGAAGTACAATGGATAGAAGAGAACAGAAATTGGCAGGCTTTACGTTATGACATTTCAAAATTCTTGCAGTCTCCCTGACTGCCAGGAGTAACTAAACTTCTTTAAGGGCACCCCATGGTCTTTATCACAGTCCTTACTTCTCTATCATGTACCTTGTCTCAACTTTCTATAGATCAAATCCTTTAAAATTAGGTATCTTCAAGAATCTAGCCAACTGGTAATACTGTTTACATTTTTCTTTCCCAAAGGATTGCACACGCTTCTTGTCTCAGCCATAATGCAGCAACGGCTATCAGACATACCTACTACTATATGAAACTATAAAATTAGACAAAATATAGAAAGCAATTATATTTAGTCACTGGACAATACATGCCAGAAACTTGACTTTCTGCCTAGGAGCACACTCCTAAATGAGGCATGGGGAGATGGATGGAGCTCAAAGAGACAGCTGCAGTCTTTACTGCACAGAAGGCAGAAGACAGATGTGCAGAGGAAGAGCTCCAGGAATCTGCATAAGATTCCCAGGAACCAAGTTTGGCCAGTTATTAAGCTGTGCACACATGGGACAAGAATCTAAGAGGCTGGTGGAGAACAGCTCCTGGGGAGTATGAGCTCAATAGAGATTCCAGAGGTCACACACAAGCCACTGGGCTATGACCATCCAGAGTGGAGAGCCCTCTCTGAACACCAAGAGCATTCAAGCCAGAAAGGCCATGGAACCGCTCTAGCTACAGACTAATGGCTACTCCAGAGTCACCTTAACAAATCCTAAAACCAAGCCTTCACAGGATAATGATAATCCTCCAGCGAAGTGACTGTCTATCAGGGAAAAACAACAAAACAAAAACTCAGTATTCTTTAAAAGAAGACAACAAAACCCAATAAAACAGAGAGCCTACAACAGCCAAAACAATCCTGAAAAAGAGCAAGGGGGGAGGGGGGAGTAAGAGGAAGGCTGTGTTACCTGATGCCAGCACTGTAAGTCCACAGCAATGAGAGCAGTGTCAGACAAGAAAAGCTCAGAGAGTCTAGAAAAATGGGTATGTTCAATAAGTTTTGACAAAAGCACCAAGGCAATTCGAAGGGGAAAAGATAATATTTTCTGTAAATCATGCTGGAAAAATTGGATGTCCGTATGGAAAACAAAATCATCCTTGAATTCCATCTCCTGCCATAAAAACAAAAACAAATCCAAAATGCATTATAAACCTCAATGTAAAAGATACACACTACAAAATCTGTAGAAGAAAGCGCAGGAGGATATCTTTCAGGACTCGGGCCGGCTAAGATTTATTAGACAGAGCACAGAAAGCATCAGTCATAAAATTATAAAAAAAAAAATAGATAAACTGGATTTCATCAAGGTGAAAAAATTCTGTTTACCAAAAGACTTCATTAAGAAAATAAAGAGGCAAGTCTACTGGCTTAATAGTGTCTTCCCAAAATTCATGTCCTCTGGAACTTCAGAATGCGACCTTGTTTGGAATTAGTTAAGATGAGATCATACTGGTTTAGGGTGGGCCTAACGCCAATGACTGATATCCTTATAAAAAGGCCATGTAACACATAGAGACACAAAAACACAGAGACACACACCGAAGGTCATGTGAAGACAAAGGCAGAAACTAGAATAAGGCAGGTACAAACCAAAGAACACCAAGGACTGCTGGGAGCCCGCAGAAGGAAGGAAGAGGCAAGAAAGGACTCTTCAAAGGCAGCTTTGCTAACATGATTTTGGACTTCTGGCCTTCAGAGCTGTGAGAGAATAAATGTCTGATGTTTTAAGCCCTCAAGTGTGTGGTAACTTGTTACAGCTACCCTAGGTAACTAAAACTTCTGCTCATCAAAAGACTTCATTAAAAAAAAAAAATAGACAAGCTACAGATGAGAGAAATGATTTACAAAGCATATATATGTATAACAACTAATTTCTAATCAGAATATGTAAAGAACCCCTAAAACTCAATCATTTTTAGAAAACAATAAAAAGTAAGTAAAAGAATTGAACAGAAACTTCACCAAAAAAGATATCTGAATGACCAGTAAGCACAGGAAAAGGTACTTAGCATTATTTCTCATCAGGAAATATAAATTGAAGCCAGAAATACCGCTATATACTCACTAGAACAGCTAAGATTCACAACACTGTTACAACACCAAACATAAGAGAAAACGTGGAGCAACTGGAACCCTCAGACAGCTGGAGGGAAGATACAATGGTACAAGTGCTTAGGAAAACAGTTTAATAGTTTTTTATTAAGTTAAACATATACCCATACTAGAAGCCAACAATTCCACTCCTACATATTTACCAATAAAAGAGAAGTATATGTACAAAAAAAGGCTTGTACAGGAATTTTCAGAGCAGCTTTAATTATAATAGCCCAAAATGGGAAAGAACCCCAAATATCTATCAATGAAAGAATGCAAAAACAAGTTGTGAAATATTTATACAATGACAATAAAGAAAAACAAATTTCAGATGTACAACATGGATGAATCTCAAAAAAATTATGTTGAACAAAGGAATCTAGACACAAGAAAAAGGAAGCAAAACTGAGTTATGGTTATGGAAATCAGAGTTTCCTCAAAAGTCAGGGTGGCAGAAGAGGAGTGGAGGGATCAGCTGGGAAGAGGTACAAGGATGCCTGAATTTTTTGCATGAGAAATACTAGAGTACCTAGAGTCACGAGATACAGGATACACAGTATATGAATTTGTCAGACTCACTGAGCTGTACACTTAGCCTCTGTACATTTCACTGGATATAAATTAGAACCTGTAATCAAAACAGTATGGCACTGGCACAAAAACACATAGATCAATGGAACAGAACAGAAAGCCCAGAAATAAACCCATTCACCTACAGTCAATTAATCTACGACAGAAGAGGCAAGAATACACAATAGAGAAAAGACAATCTCTTCAATAACTGGTGCTGGGAAAACTGGACAGCTAAAGAATGAATTTAGAACATGTTCTAACACCATACACAAAAACAAATTCAAAATGGATTTAAAGACCTAAATGTAAGACCAAATACTCTAAAACTTCTGGAGGAAAAGAGGCTGAACAGTTTTCTACATAAATCACAGCAAAATTTGTTTGGATCCATCTCTTAGTGTAATGGGAATAAAAGCAAAAATAAACAAATGAGACCTAATTAAACTTAAAAGCCTTTGCACAGCCAAGGAAACCATAAACAAAATGGAAAGACAACCTACAGAATGGGAGAAAATATTTGCAAACAATGCAATGGACAGAGGATTAATTTCCAAAATATACAAACAGCTCATACAACTTAATAACAAGAAAAAAAAATGAACTCAAAATCAAAAAACGGACAGAAGACCAAACAGATGTTCTCCAAAGAAGACATACAGATTGCCAATAAGCACATGAAAAGATGCTCAACGTCGAAAATTATTAGAGAAATGCAAATCAAAACTATAATGAGGTATCACCTCACATTGATCAGAATGGCCATCATTCAAAAGTCTAAAAATTAAAAAAGCTGGAGAGGGTGTGGAAAAAAGGGAACCCTCCTACACTGTTGATGGGAATGTAAATTGGTGCAGCCACTATGGAGAACAGTATAGAGGTTCCTTAAAAAACTAAAAATAGTTACCATATGATCCAACAATCCCACTCTTGGGCACGTATCTGGGGAAGACTCTAATTCAAAAAGACACATGCACCCCAATGTTCATAGCAGCACTATTTACAATAGTCAAGACATGGAAGCAACCTAAATGTCTATCAACAGATAAATGGATAAAGAAGATAGATATATATAGATATAGATACAGATATACAATGGAGCACTACAAAACCATAAAAAGGAAGGAAATAATGCCATTTGCAGCAACATGCATGGACCTAGAGGTTACCATATTAAGTGAAGTAAGTCAGACAGGGAAACACAAATATCATATGATATCACTTATATGTGGAACCTTAAAAAATTATACAAATGAACATATTTACCAACCAGAAATAGACTCACAGAAACAGAAAACAAACTATGGCTACCAAAGGGGAAAGGGAGAGGGAAGGGATAAATTAGCAATTTGGGATTTGCAGATACTAACTACTGTATATAAAATAGGTAAACAACAAGGATCTGCTGTATAGCTCAGGGAACTATACTCAATATCTCGAAAAATTAGAACCTGAAAAATATTTTTAAAGATGAGCAAAATTCTACTCAATTTTAAAATTCAGTCCATAGCTTAAATAAATCATTATTGTAGTAGGAAGAATTCACTTCTGGAGATCTGGTCACAGCAAACCTTTATTTCCCTTTTCTCATATTAGTGAAGAATAACACCACAGAGAGTGTTTATTACTGTGTACAAGTGACATAAAAGGATTCTAATTTTTAAATTTACAATTGGTACTCATTCCACTATTTTGACTCTGGCAAGCCATAAACTGGCAGATAATTCCAACCAGTCCCTTACTGAATATTTTTGGACCTACTCTCTTAATCCCCTATATTTTCCATTCAAAAATGGAAATAATGAGTCCTAAAGTTCCAATAAAGTTTCCAAAATGAAAGGTGAGCCTCCTTTTCTATACAGACTAAAAAAATTTAAAGTATTTGATCACTTTGTAACTTGAGAAAATGAGATTAAATAATAAAGGCTCCAAGTTGTATTCTAAACAGCCAGTTATCCTATTAATTGTTCTATATGTCAAACAAAACAACTTCCCCATCACAAATGAGTGATAAAGGGATAAAGACCATTAACTGAGTAAAAAAGCCTTTCTTAATCAAATATAATGATTTCTGACTTAAAGTACAGGGAAGGTAGCAGGAACGAGGTACAGTATTTAGAACTGAGCTGTTCAATACAGAGTAGTGTACACTGTGGCCTGAAGTATGGTGTGCAGTGGCTGCACCAGTACACTGGCCATGTAAAGCTATTTAAATTTAAGTCATTAAATTTAAATAAAAATTTAAAGTTCAGTTCCTCATTCACACTAGCCACATTACAAGCGTGTGATACCAACCCATAGCTAACAGCTACCATACTGGACATTTCCACACAGTACATCTTTCCATTGGACACCTTTGATTTAGAAAGCAAGCTGGGGGCAGGCAGTAGTTCTTAAGGTAAAAGCTACATCTTAAATTCAATGGAAACTTGGTATTCTGAAGTGAAGGAAATGACCCAATGCTAAAGATTAAGATTTGGAACTTTGAAAACCAGAGACTTTTCATAAACACACACACACACACACACACACACACAGCCCTAAAGCAAAAACTAAAGGTCAGTCAGTCTTATTATCCGATCTACTCTCAGTTCACATGAGAGTCACCCCAAAGATCTTGTAGCAGCAGAATTCAATCTGCCTTCATTTCTAAGAAAAGTCTTCGAGCCAAGATGTACTTTTTCTTTGCCTAGTTATTGTCCATTTATGTCAAGGATTTAATCCTAAAGACATAAATTTCAAGACTTTAGACTGGAAAATGACTTGAGCATCACACTCAGGCAGTGCTTATTCTGGACTTACAAAATGCTGATATAATAAAAATAGACTTGGAGCATTGACACCAAGAGCACTAATCACCATATGGACTAATGATTGGAGTGGATTCACTGAAGTTACTGACTTGGCCATGTACATGGTTTAAGGCCATTTAAGAGACAACTTAGAGGCTAGGTATCTATAAAAGTGCTCTCATAGCATCTGTGGTTATTATGCAAGTATATATTTAGAGATCATTGACCCCCAAAGACCACAAAAGTTCCTTTGGAGCCATCACAGTTAACGATGCATTTATCTGTAGGAAAAATTCCAGCATTGCCAGCAGTCAATGGTGTCAACATCGAAATGGACATTCTGCTTTTATGAAGATTCTTGATGCTACAGATGGGAATGGCTTCTTCAGTGCTGCTGTGATCTAATCATATCAAACCTCGCTAAGAGAGTCCTCAGTTTATGGATCACTAGCGACATTGATCAGCACAGCTCCTCTGGAACCATCATCATTTATCATGTCGCTATTGCTCCTGCTGTAACCCATTGTATTTTAAGTTGCCACAATAGTAGAGGAGCCTGGATTCCAGGTGAAAAAAAAAATCTAATTTTTCTTCCATACTCTCCCCTTTCAGACAATATGCCAATGCATTATGACATTTCACTGTAAGCAATGGAACCCATTTAAGATGATCAATACAAAATAAATCCTAAAACACTTTTCTCTGGTTTTTCCCAGTCCAGTAATTATTAAGTTGTCCAAATGACCTTTCCATTTCCGTTTAAACTCTATATGTATGATCCATACAGATGTTTCTTGGGATTTTTCAGGGACACCACTTTCCAAAATTAAAAACAATCCATCTATCTCCCATGGCATTCTGACATTTCACACATAATCATGTTCTGAAGCCAGTATCAGCCACAGGTCTTTGGAAGGTGGATTTTCTTTTTTTTGAAGTATAGTCAGTTTACAATGTTGTGTCAATTTCTGGTGTACAATATAATGTTTCAGTCATATATATATTCCTTTTCATATTCTTTTTCATTATAGTTTACTACAAGATATTGAATATAGTTCCTTGTGTTATATGGTAGAAACTTGTTGTTTATCTATTTTATATATAGTAGTTAGTATCTGCAAGTCTCAAACTCCTAATTTATCCCTTCCTACCCTTGGAAGGTGGATTTTTACTGTTAGAATCTTTCGTAGGGACATTAAGAAAGAGGAGATCACCACCAGGCAAAGTTTTCTCCCATACTATACAACGTCTGATACCAGAACTCAGAATATTACATAATATTCTATGCTTCTAATACCTTCAGGGCTGGCAGGTAAGGACAGAAAAAGGGCCACAGTAATTGGCTAGAAATTCGTTTGTACAGTCACCACCATCACCATCATTACTACTGGCAGGGCAGTTACCGACCGCACGCCAAGTTCACTGGTACAGCAGGATGCAAACAACGTTTAGAATGGAAGATGTAAATCACCGTCCTTATGAAGTAAGTGCATTGGATTATTATTTTATTTACATAGGTATTTTCTTCTATTAATCCTCTCCCCCAAAGTAATCCTCTCCCCTTAAGTACTGTAATCATATATCCTACTACTATTTACTGTTTAACTCCACTGAGACTAATACAGTAGATTTAACCCAGTGGACTTATTTCTATTTCTTATGTGGAACTGGGATAATATTTTATAAATTATTAATGTGCCTTTCTGAATACATTCACCTTAGCTAGCCTAAGCATCCTTCTGCCTAGGAGGAAGGTTTCTGGCTCAGTACAGAAGGAATGAAAAAAAAAAAAAGGCTAAGTAATATTCAACTTCTGTAACTCAAAAATAGGATTTTGCAGAAAGACTATAGCCTTGCAAGCCTGCTACTATATCCAGAGAGGATTTTATACATTTCTTAAGTCCTTCCTTGTATATACCAAGGGCCAAGCTTCCACCATGACAGTGAGGGAGTAGAAGGGAAACACAAGAAGACTTTTATTTAATTAAAAAAATTAAAATTAAAAAACATTCCTTACAAGACTGGAAAGGCTTGTGAAGAAAATAAAAAGAGGAGCAAAGAGGAAAGATTTTCCTCTACTGAGGCTTTAGCCTGGAGAGAGGGAAGTGCATGAAATAATTGGGGCATCAAAGAGCAGAGGAGGCCTCCTGCCCACTCCCTTCAAACTTGGGAAGATGATGGCTTTTGGGGCTGCATTGTATCAACCTGGGGCACAGCTCCATCAAAGTAAACTCAAGTGCAAGTTTCAAGTCTTTCCTCTGGGGATGAGGTCCCCAGAGCCACACTCCTCTCCTTATGAACTATTATCATTGCAGGAAAAAAAATGCAAAAGGGACAAATTATCTGAGAAACTGGGCTTTTTTTATCAACAGACTGATCACTCCTTCTCACCTGAAAAGAGCTCATGCTTTAAGCACTGGTCACCGGACAAAAATCATTTAATAAGTATCTATTTTGCTAATTCTTTAAGGCAGAAGTAATGATCACCCTCACTGGCCTATCCCTCTCCAGACATGTAAATTTGAATTTGAATAGCTTTCAGTGAAACCTGAACCTCCCATTTAGCTACTGACCTCACTGCTTCTCATACTCTCATACCTGGTTCAGTGAGCTTTTTTATGTTACTTGCCTTGACCATGTAAGCAATAATGACAGTCTGCTTTAAAATTTTAAGATAATTTAGGTCTGTTTCTTTCTGCTGAATTTACACGTTGGGAAGAAGGAACTCACAAATTAAGAGGTTTTTAAAATTAGATGAACATCAGATTTCTTGGACAGGACACAAAATGCATAAACCGTAAAAGAAAAAAAGGATAAATTGGACTTCATCAAAATTAAATGTCCCTGTTTATCAAAGGCTTTCATTAAAAAATGAATAAAGAAGCCACAAACAGGGAGAAAATATTCACAGAGCATACATTTGATAAATGACTTGTATCCACAATATATGAAGAAAGTCTGTGAGAACCAATAATTAAAGGATGAACTACCCATTTTTCAAATGGACTGTACAACTGGACAGATATGTCACAAAAAGGAATAACTGAATGGTATATTATGCTGTATCAGGAAAATGCTAATTAAATCCAAAATGAGATACCCGTTCACGCCTACAAAATTGGTTAAAATCAAAAAGACTACAAAAACAAACGTTGGTAAGGATGTGGAGCATTTCTGTGAGTACAAAGTGATACAAAATAGTGCAACCACTGTGCAGAACTGATTGGCAGTTTCTTAAAAAGTTAAATATATACCCATCCAGCAATTTCTCACCTAGGTATTTACCCAAGATAAACAGAGCATATGTCCAAAAGTGACTTGTACAAGAATTTTTATGGCAGCCTTACTCACATAGCCAAAATCTAGAAAAATGATCAAATATTTATCAATAGGAAAATAGATAATCAGATTGCGGTATATTCACACAATGGAATAATACTCAGGAATAAAAAAGGAATGTATTACTGAAACACACAACATAAACTCAAAAACATTGTGCTAAGTGAAAGAAGCCAGACACAAAAGAATATCTACTGCGTTATTCCAAAGTATAGGCAAACTTAATCTATCAGGTGAGAAATCAGAGCAGAGTTGTGGAGGATGGGGTGGCAAACAGACACGAAGGGGCTCAGGGAACTTTCTGGGGGAATGGTAGTGTTCTATATCTGCTTTTTAGATAGCAGATACACAATAATCAAAACTTATTAAACTAAGCACTCAAGATTTACACATTCAATTGCATGTTGTTTGTGTCTCAATGAAAATACATTTTTATAGATTGACATAGTTCCAGAGGAATAATAATCGTTTTGAGAGATAAAACTTAGTTATCCTGAAAAAGATTTCTTAATTATTATTTTTTCATGATTATAAAAATGATGCAGACATAAACAGTTCCAACAATATAAAAACGAACTAAGTGGGAAGCGAAGGCTCTGTGTAAGTGGCAAAGTGTAAGAGATGGAGTGACAAGGATGTCCATTCTGTGCACTTGGTCATTTTTTTAATGGTATCAGGAAAGTCATTTCAAAAATATTTTGATTTGCTTTAAAGCCAGAATATATTAATTGGTTTTGTTAATAAATTATTCTTAAAGATTACTTTTTTAATAATTTCAGTTTTGAGGATTACATTAAATTAGAAAGATTTATTTCATCAAAAAGGGTATCAATACAGAATAGCAATCTTTTATTCTATAAAAAGTTAATATGGGGAGCATACACGCAGCAACTGAGTACAGCTCATGGAATAAAGCAAGTATATGAAACTAAAGTTTCTCATAGTAGTTGCAAAATTTACTGACTTGAAGTACTTGATAAACAGTAGTAAAATGAATAAATAATTTGAAATGATAGGTGCTTGCAACCTAGCTCTGGCAATACCCTCCAATTAAATGGAGCCCATAGGGATTCTATAAACCTTTGGCAACAATGACAACATAGACGTCAACGGAAGAGAACAGCCAGAGGTCTGGATGGAGAAAGCGCAATTTAGGAAGAAGGTGGTGAGTCCAGATGATGGGATTAGGTGAAACAGACATGATTTTGCTCTTGGGGTTATCAGTAGGGTATAGGAGCCTAATTACCCTACAAACAGAATACTTAAAATACCTATATTGTATGTACATATTGATATAATTATGAATGAAATTAGGCTACAATGCTATCCATATTGCACTAATCAACTAATTCATTAACATTTCCTTTTCTGTCCAAAGAATTAACAAGTGAACCCTAAACAGTTATTGTCTATAATAGAAACACCTTAATCCATCTGATGACCCCACCACTGTCCCGCAAATAGTAAACAATATCTGACTGGGTTAGTTTTCCAAACTCATCCACTCACCACTATCCACCACCACAAATCAAAAGGAGTAAAGAATTCATTTTCATAAATAAATATTAATGGTAAACTTCAGGAAAACTTGCTAAGAGATTTGGTAAAGTTATTTCTATGAATTTTCTATCAGAAAAACATTAAATGGGCTAAAACTTCAGACAAGTCCAAATTTGGAGATTTTTGCTTATGATTGCATGTCAGTAATAATATACCTACATATAAAAAAGATAACCAACCAGTGTTAGTACCTGGTGATATTAAACAGAATGATATAAAGGCAAGTATTATCTTCTTTCAATCTTTTTTAGCATCCTGCTAAATTTCCACTTTCCACTAGTAATTTGTTTATTTACAGCTACAGCTATAGATAGAATTAAACTATAGCTCCAAAGATGCTAGTCCTTTCAAAATCAAAATGTCAAAAAGCTTAGTGGTCTGTCTGGAGGAGGGAATGGTGGCTGACTAACATTTATTATAAACCCCATTCCTCCTACAGAGGGATGATGTGCCATGTGCAAAACAGCCTACTTCAGTTTCAAATGTTGGCAGCAACCTGTGCCAGTGAGACCCAGTCCCAGGGCCAGAGGTACTCAGGTCTTCTCATGCATCACACACTGACAGCTGAATCTGTTTGTGGCATCTAATGCCACATCTTGTTCTTTCTCAATACCTACAATGCCACAAGGACAGATTTTGCCCTTCAAAAGCATTTCATCTTTTGTTTGAAAGTACATTCCACTCTACTTTCCCTAATTAAAAATATCTCTCTGCAGCAATAATGTAGAACATTAATACCAACACTTCCCATTGTCCTCTGTCATATTTTTATAGATTTATTTTATAAATTCTTTCCATTTAATCCACTGAAATATAAATGTATTCACTGTCTAATGGTCATCAATATCAACAGAGCTTTCAATGTACTATTTTTCTTTGAATGGAGAGCCTTGTACCTGAAATTCTAGATCTCAATTTAATGATTTGAAATTTTCCTTCTGTGGAGTTGTATCTCAACATGCACCGTTGGAAAAAAATTCAACAAATTATACTTTCCTTACCTACTTCTACTAAGATAGTGGGGGCAGGGGGCTCCAATAGCTCCCAGTAGCACATATGTGTTGCATGGTTACATAATAACTTCAGAAAGTCTAAAATGAGGTAATTTTGCACTTGCACCTCTATTCGGTGTTTTTCCTGTGAGAGAAAAGCTTTGTTACACACAGATGGCTAGCTACCGTTCAAACGTTCCCTCTAGTTTCTTCCTGACGCAGCTAAGATAGTGTTTACTTAAAACGCAGCTCTTTTCTAGTCTGATGCCTGTGTAATTAACATCAGTCCCGGAGAGTTTTAGAAATAAGACTGAGCCTGCAACTTTCCACAGGCTCCCTGTCCTTTCCCCAGCTTTGCCCTCTGACTTTACTAATTTGCTGACCAAAATAACAAAAAGTAATCATCCATTAAATAGGTAGGTTCTCCCCACTCAACAGTTTCCTCCCTGGTCAATGATTCACAGAGTGTACACTCATTTTTTTCCGTTAGTCTCTGAAACATGTTCTAATTTGGAAGTGTGTTATCAAAGAACAATTTAAATTACACTATTTTCACTGGAAATGCAACTCTATTATTAAAAAGCAGACCCACGGCAGCAAAGGGATGAAATGCACTATGAGATGCTTTGTTGCAGAGAGGCGTCTATGATAAGGATAATGAAATTTTTGTAGCAACTTCAAAACACTGACCTCTGCATCAGAGTCAGGGTTTTCAAGGTGAATGGCAATAAATACACATCTATTCTGTGTTGTTTTCTTTCCCTTTATGGGCCTGATTTCCTTCAAATTTCCATATTGCAACTTCATACTCCAACTCAAGTGCTTATATCCAATTCATTTCAATCTCAAATAACTCTTAATTTTAACCCATAATTGCCTTATAAAAAATAAAACTTAGTTTTTTGCATACACAAACAACTAAATATAAAATAAGAACAAAGTCCTAATGTATATATAGCACAGGGAACTACATTCAATATCTTGTAATAACCTATAATAAAAAAGAATATTAAAAAATATATATATAACTTAATCACTATGCTGCACCCCAGAAACTAACAAAACATTGTAAATTGACTATATTTCAATAGAACACATAAAATATAATAAAATACAAAAAGTATAACTTAAAACAATGTTCTGTCTCATCAGGATAATTGTTCATCATAGAATTAGTGATGAACTTCAGGAAGAATTTGGTAAAGGATATGGAAGAGGCAACTCAGATTTGAGTTAGAAATGTTAAAAGTCTAATTAAAATGAGTTCCAATTTCTGACCCCTGAATTTTAAGTTAAAGAAATTTGGCAAAGTCACGTTAGTGTGCTTTCCTTCAGAATCATAATAAAATATGAAGTGTCCTAAACCTCCAGACAAGCCCAAGTTTGGATTCTATGAACTCAAATTTGGATTCAATAATCCTTCCTTTAGGATATTTTAAAGCATCTCTCCCTTTTACTTAGAGCGTGCTGTTTCTTCTCCTGTAGTGAAAAATCTTTTTCATTTGAAAGGCAAAAACAGAAAGCCTCTAGTCGCAGTGCTTTATAAGATATTTGAATTAAATTATCTATTAAGTATCTATATAAATTCACTCTGAACATCAGGGGATAGAAAGTTTTAACAAAAACAATAACACTAATACTTATATTTCAACAAATTTTTGAAAATGTCTCAGAAGGAAGAAAAAAATGTATGAATGATAGTATCATAAAATAAGCTGCCTCTCAGGAGTCCTCATACTTTAAATAAATCTGTATTTACAGTATAATTAGCAATTTGATAAAATGTAGTAAGAATACACCAAAGCATATCAGTGTACATGTTCTCCAAAAATCAACAGGCTCTCAGGAAGCATCCAGAAGCAGTTACTAGGAGCACTGCCTCTCATTGGTAGCATAGAGCAACCATTTTTATGTGCCTTTTTTATTTTGTTTTTAACAATCTGTCAGTCTCCAGGAAGATCTCTGCTCGGTTACAGGAATATGTCAACACACACAACTCAGAGTGAGGATGTTCGGCTCCCAATTACCGCTGAAAATTTAAATAAGTTCTAAAAATATAGGTTAAGTTCCGCTCTGAAATATTTAATCTATTTAGCACTTATTCTGGGACATTTAATGGTCCTTCAGTACAACGTGTTAGACTGTAGGAGCATAGAATTAGACATACTGCTTGCCTAGGGGATTCTCCATTTAAATAGACAAGCAAAATAGATTAAACACTAAAACACCAGTGTATGGAAGAAATAAAGTGGATCACTGCCATTAAAAATGAATATTTATAAAACAGATACAGAATGCAGAGCACAGTAGTAAATGGCAGGCTATCTCTCAGTAGCAAACTTCGGAGTACTAGAACAATCCAAGATGCTTTTTAAAAGGGAACTGTTTTGAAGAATGTGTTAAGGATTGTCAGACAGATGAAAAGAGGATGTGCTAGCCATCTGTGGTTACAATAGAAAGAAAAGTTAAAAAAAAAAAAGCTAGGAAGAAATCTTTGCTACTGAATGGTATGTTCCTTACCTTGATTGTGGTAATTGTTTCATAACGGTATACATATGTCAAAACTTGATAAATTTTACCTTTAAAGGAGTTCAGTTTATATTATGTTAATTATGCCCTTATAGAACTAATACCAATGTTAACAGCCAAAAAAAAAAGTTAATTAAAAGGAAAAAAATAATAATTTACTTTCGGGTGGAACTAAAGTAACTTTAGAAATAATTTCATCTAATCATCACTTCACTGCACTGAAACATTTTCCCTGAAATAGGTCATTTAATCTCTATATGAGTATTACCAAAAGTGTGTGTATTGGATCGATGGATGGATGGATGGATGGATAAACAGATGAATGGATGGTTGGATGGATGGATGGATGGATGGATGGAAAGACAAATATGACTTAAAATAAGCCTCTTAATTTTTGGAATTATTTGTTGAAAATGGTTTTCTTACATCAACTCAAAAAGTGCCTTTTTCCAACTTTCTCTCCTAGTTTTGCCCCGTAACAGTGCTGCCCAGTAGAAGAAGCATGAGAGCCACAAATGTGAGTCACACAAACAATTTTAAGTTTCTATGAGCCATGTTGAAAAAGTAAAAGAAACAGATGATTTTAATTTTAATAATACATCTATTTTACCAAATATGTTCAAAATATTATCTCAACATATAATCAACATCAAAATATTGAGACTTTACGTTCGTTTTATTAGATTGCCTTCAGAACCCCATGTGTATTTTTATACTTAAATTGTATCTCAAGTCTGTACCAGGCACATTTCAAGTATTCAAGAGCCAAGTGTGGCCAGTGGCTGCTATACTGGAGAGCTTACTTTTAGTCAATGGTTCACAAATTTGGCTGAATAAGAGGATCACTGTAACTACAATTTTTCAAAATACGGGATTCACCCCCTCCCCCAGAGATACAAATTTAGTTGAGGAAAGTCTGAGAGTCGCTTTAACAAGGTAGTCAATTAACCTCTGATCATTAGGCTGACATTTGGGAATCACTCTTCAAGAACAACACAAAATAAATCTTAGAAGTCCCCGAATACGTAACTGTCCTTCCAGTATCTAAAACATAGGGTCATGTCTCCTCTGTCATTTACTCTCCAGGCTAAAAATTCCAAGCTCTTTCAGCTATTCCTCATGTGACATGGTTTCCAAACCTTCCAACCCTTCTAACCCTCTAGCTGCTGTGCTCTGGACACATTCCAGTTTGGTTTATTTGCAACAGAGAAGTACCACAGCACAGATAATCCAAATTAATCCTATCTGCCTACGAAGTCTTTCTTAATACGTTCATATGAATCTGAGGGTCTCTGCTAAGTGGTGAATTCGCAAGACTTCAAACTAAAATTTTAAACCCTCATTGTCAAAAGCGTTCAGGATCTCCACGTTCTTCAAGACATGGCTGTTTCCTCGGAGGCACGCTGCATCTTAGGGTGGAGAAGAGCCCTCTCAGTACAACGCAGAGCTCCGAGTGAAGCACAACTACCTTTTTACCCAAGACTCTCAACCCTCTTACCTTTTCTTACAAGCAGAGAAGAAAACAGATGTTTTGATTTGGAAAAAGAGCTCTTCAGCCTTCTTGAAAGTTACATTAGTATAAAACATAATAATGTCACCAAAAAAAAAAGAAAAAAAAAGATTTGCCATGACCAAACAGGCCCAATTCAAGGCCACAAATATGCACTGACGATTGTTTTGCTGAGCACATTATGAGTGTCACCACAATAGGCCCGGAGGCCACAAGAAGGAACAAGGCAGTCCCAAGCCTCATGGAGATCACACTCTAGTCGGCAAGACAAGTAGATTCATGAGGCAAATATTTAAGAAGTTCTTACTGTACGCTAAACACTTGGGTTATAGATCGGTAAATAAAATATTCAAAAAGCCCTGCCCTTATAGAGCTTCCTTTTTAGAGGGGAGAGAGAAAATAAACCATGCAAATGATAAATAAGTGAATGACATGGCATGTTAGCTGATAAACATTGTAGCAACTAACAGATCAGAATAAGGGGTCTCAAGAGTACCTGTGTGGGGGAAGACAAGCTGAAATCTTACTCAGTAGTCAAAGTAGGCCTGATTCACAAATTAGTATCTGAGAACACATCTGTCAAAAGTAAGGAGGAAAACACGTAGACATCCGGAGGATTAGGATTCCAGACCAGATAAACAGCCAGTGCAAAGGCCCTGAGTCAGAAGAGTACCAGCCTATTTAAGCAGCAAGGAGGCCAGTGGAGTTAAAGCCAAGTGAGCAAGGGCTTATTTAAGCAGCAAATCAGGCCAGAAAAGTAATGGGGTAGGGAGGAATATTCACGGAGGTCTTTGTAGGGCATAATAATAACTTTATCCTTCACTCTGAGTGGAATGGGGAACCACTGAATGTCTGGGACAAAGCAGTGACATATGTATTACGTTTTAAAAGGATCACTCTGGCAACTACGTTGAGAACAGACTGCAGGGGAGCAAAGTGTAAGCTGGAAGACCGCTTACGAGGCGACTGCAGTAATCCAGGTAAAAGACAGCGGTGGCTTGGATCAGGAAAATAGTGTAAGGAGAATGTAAAAGAAGTCAGAGGCTTTTATATTAAAAAAACAATTACCTATAATACAGTGAGGTGGTTATTTTAGTAGAGAAGGCTAAGATAGCACAGAGGAAGAAACAAAAATTCCACCAGAGGAAGGATCTGTAGCCAAAGTGGCAATTTAGCTGAGTCCTGCATAATAGGTAAAAGTTCACTGGGAAAAAGAAATGGAGGAGAATAATCCAGAAAAGGGAACTGGGGCAGAGCTGCTAGTGGCCAGGAGAAATATAGGGCATGATCCTTTCGATGGGAAACTTATAGTCTCAACAGGGAGACAGACAGTAAATCACTTAAGACCAGAGTACTGGGTGCCACTGAAATGAAAACTGGCATCGGGACTATAGAGAAAAACAGTAATGCCAGTAAGATACTCAAGAGGAGCCAAAGAAGTAGCAGGGAACGAAGGTGAAGTGACTCTAATTCATCAAGGACCCACAGGGCCACCTCAACAGTTCTGTCAACATTACACTGGCCCCTAAACCATCATTCAGTGAAATCTCATCCTTTAGCACCAGCTCCCACCAACAAACTAAACTGGGACCTAGGCCAAGGAACGCCAAGGTCACCCAGACAGAGCTAGGTAAACAACGCTGTTATTTCTCAGAACTGCTAGCACTTCTCCCCCACAATGTTTTACTCAAAATCAAAGCTAAACTTTCAATGCACATTTTAAGTAATGTGTGTTGGGGCGACTACAGAGGAGCTACCCTCTGAATCTTCTTTTACTGGTTTCTCTCTGTTCCCCCCATTTCAGAAGAGTGGTACAACACAGCAGATTAGAACCCCTTCCTCTCCAGATTGGCTCTCTGTTCTCATTCCTTTCTACCAAAATCGCATATCCTACTCTATCCAAAAAAGCCAAAACAGCAAAATCAGAACCAAAGATGCTCCAGGGTCAGTATCTCCCCAACTCCAGTTTTCCTTCACCTGGCCTCCCTGCATAACACAAAAGTCACCTTACCTTAGCTCTCCCATGAAATCCAGCATTGCTACCAGGGAGCTCCTAAAACAATCCAAGGGAGCATTACCTGCTGCTAAGCTAATTCCAAAATAAAAACAATATTTAACAAGTACTGAGTGCTTAGGAAATGTCATACAGTTTTATCTGTATCATCTACACGTCAGCTCTAAGAAACAGTACTGTTATTACCTCAATTGAAGCAGAGATAAGTTGAGTAACAAGTTCAAGTTCACACAACTAGTGAATAAAGGAGCCAAAATTCAAACCCAAAATATACAGTTCTGGAGTCCGTGCTCCTGACTACTACTGCACGTCAATATGAATTTGGAATTGCCTCCATCATTTCTTCCCTTTGTTGAGACAAGTAGACTGTGACCTTCCAAGCACTGGTTTGTTGTCCTTATTTTAAAATCATCTCTTTGAAGGAAGAGACCCATGGTTGCTTGGATTCTCTGCCCCTTCCCCAGAATGAAGACTGTCAGCAGAGATGCCATCAAGAACAACTCAGCAAATACTTGTCCAAGGGCCCATGTCCAAGTCCTGGCAGCGGGCATAATGGGAAAGGGAAGAGTTATGCTCCACTTTCCTTCCCAACAGCTCTCTCCCTAATTCTTTTTAATTACAGTGGTCCATACCTGAGTTTCAACGAATGTAAAGCGAAAGCTACCATATCAAAAATGCCCTCTAATAAAACTGTTTGCTTATCAAATGAACTCCCACATACAATTGGCACCTATCTCTTCCATGTCAATTCAAAACTGAAATCCAGCAAAAGATGAACATTTTCATGAAGTCAATAAAAACAATGTAAGAGGATTGCTCAAATGACACACAAAAGCACTAACTTACGATGACCTGACACAGGTAGGTAAATTTGTTAAGTGAAAAATAAAAATCTGACTAGAATGCCTCAAAATGAATGATTTCTCATTAAATTTTTGCAAAAACAAACAAACAACCCCAACACTTGATTTTCTTGTACTTGTTCTTATAATTGGCTCATAGTTAAATGATTATGTACATTTTACCAAATATAGACTAGGAAATATCATTTTCATAGTTTCTAGCTTCTTTAAGATAAAGTCCCAAATTTTCTTTAGCTCTATTAACAATTAAATTTAGGTTTCTGCTTTACCTCCTGTAATAATTTATGTAGATATCTTCCTTCTTCCATTATACAGTATGTCCTATCCTTATACATAGAAGCAATGCAATAAATACTTGTTACATTGAATGGAAGTAAAATGAACAGGAGACATATCACACCATAAGACCTTCATACCTAATACCTAGGTTATCAGTTAGCATATGGACAGATAATTATCTGAATGATGGTCAGGTCATAACAAGAACTCAAAAAAGGATAGGTGTCTGCAAGAGTGGGGTCTGGGGCCAGCACGAGGAGAGTGAGCCAGTGAGAGATGGAAGAGAGCCAAAGAAAGACAGGGCCTTCACTTCAGCTATTACGCAGGGGGGACTTCAGCCATGACATTCAAATGTATCCACTTGCCAGAGCCTGTCAAGATCGCTCCGCTCCTCCCAAATCAAACCTAGCTGGCCTCCTACAGAGATCCCTGGCACATCTGGTAGAAGACTTCCACTTAAGCTTGCCCCGTCCATGGTTATGACTGCCACACTCGCTGGGTGCCAAACACCATGCTAAGTGCTATCCATTCTACTTTCAAAGTATGCATACTTTTCAACTTTCCCCCCACCCCAACCTCTGGATTAACCTTTCGCAGGGAGGAAGGGTATATTTTGAAAAAAGAAATATAATTTTTAGAAAAACCCACCTCTTGGTTTTACTCTGTTTTCAGAATGAGTGCATAGTTAAATGATGGTGACAATCCCTTAAAGACTCAGCATTTAATACGAACTCTGACTTTACACTTAAAAAATGTTTAAGCCTGAAAAGACTAAGATAACTTTTAACTGGCTAGTTCCCATTTCCAACCACTGTACAAATATATCCTCATGCATAGTTGAGGGAGGGCTCAAAAGAAAGTTTAATTCAGTTACAAAGTAAATTAACATTAATGTTTGACATACACATCAGTTTCCTATTGCTGCTATAACAAATCACTTACAGACTTAATGGCTAAATCAATGTAAATTTATTATCTCCCAGTTCCAGAGATTCAGAAGTCCAAAATGAATCTTACTGAGCTAAAATCAAGTGTCTATGAGGTTGTGTTCCTCTGGGAGGTTCTAGGGGAAAATTCATTTCCTCGCTTTTTATTGCTTGCTCTAGAAGCTTCCCTATTCCCTGGCTCATGACCCCCTCCCAACCTCAATGTCAGCAATGACCAACTAAGCCTTTCTCACACTGTACCACACTGACACTGACCCTTCCACATCCGTCCTCCATACTTAGAGGAGTGCCGTGACCGTGGCCCAAGGCACTGTTCCGGGGAGAGCCACACCCAGAGCCCTGTGAGCAACCCCCTGAGGGATTCCTTGAGGCATATCCAGATAATCCAGAATAATCTCCACATTTTAAAGTCCACTGATTAGTTACTTTCAGTTCCTTCAGCAACTTTAATCTCCCCCTTACCATGTAACATAACATATTCATAGGTTCTGAAGATTTAGTATGTGGACAGTTGGAAGACCATTATTCAGCCTACCACAATCTGTCCTTCAACAAGATTCATATTCATCCCACAGGCAAACACATTTACTCTATCCCAAAGTCCCCGAAAGTCTCAAACCATTAGGATATTGACCCAAAGTTTAAAATCTGGCTAAATCTTATCAATTCAAGAGCCCCCAGATTTTACCATCTAAATCAGGTCTAACTGAGACTTTGGGTATAATTCATCCTGAGGCACAATTCCTCTCAACTATGAACCAGTAAAACTCACGAAATACAAGTCATCTGCTCCCAAAATACAATGGTGGAATAGACATAGGATAACAGTTATAGACATCCCCGTTCACAAAGGCAGAAAATGCAAGTTAAAGAAATTAGACACCAGACCCATGCAATTTTGAAATCCAGTCAGGCAAACTGCATTTGGTTTCAAGTTCTGGGAATAATCATCTGTGATTCTTGGCACCACCCTCTGGGTTCTAAACTCTGCCTTCTGATCTGTCAGTTCTGTCCATGAAAGGTGCCTCACATTTGCAGCTGAGTGGTTTAATCAGCCTGTTTCTTGCTTGTAGAATTTCCGACAACCTTTTCACTTCCCCTTTCAGGCCAATCCAGGAGTGTTATGGCTGGTATGATTTCTCAAAAACCTTGTGGGTCTCCCATATGTATCATGGAGACTTACTCCATTAGACAGGAGGCTCCTCCACAAATATTTCCTGGATAAATCCGTCTCTATTACTTGTTTCTACTGAGATGTCTGAGGGAATCCATGCATCACATGTTCAACTTCTTCAGAGAGCTCTCCATGGGACTGAATACTCTGACCTTACTTCGGATGCACTAGCAAAAGGTTTTTTAGCCACACCATTGGCTTTCTTTCCAGAGCAGGCGTTCCTGCCGGTGAATCTCCCAATTTTAGCACAGTTTGCAATCTGGACAGGCTAAGAATTTCTCAAATATCAAGTCCTAGATCTCTTTTGTTTAACAGTTCTTCCCTCAACCTAGCTCTCTCCTCTCACATGTTACTTACTATAAGCAGCAAGAAGCGGCCAAGCTACAACTTTAAAACTTTGTATATAAATCACTTCAGCTAAATATCTAAGTTCACGTTTACCAGTTTTGTTTCCACATAACTGCAGAACAGAATTCAGCTAAGTTTTCTGCCACTGTATAACAAGGGTCCCCTTTCCTCTAGTTTCCAATAGCACACTCCTGATTTCTATTGGAACCCTCGCTAGCATTGCCATTAATGTCCACATTCCTACAAATAGTCAGTTTGTGACAATTTAGGTATTCTCTAAGATAATTTGAATTTTCTCCACCATGCTTTTCCATCTTTTTCTGAGTCCTCACAAGTAGAATCATCAACATTCATACTTCTACTAACATTCTATTCAGGACATTCTAGCCTTTTTCTATCATGAACCTCAAAATTCTTCTAGCTTATGCCATTGCCCAATTTCAAAGCCCCTTCTACATTTTTAGGCATTCCTTACAGGAGTCTCCTAGTTCCATGTAACAAAATCTGTATTAGTTTCCTATTGCTGCTATAACAAATCACTGCAAACTTAGTGACTTAACAACACAAATTTATTATCTCATGTTTCTGGAGATCAGAAGTCCAAACTGAATATCACTAGGCTAAAATCAAGGTGTCAGCTCTGCTGTGTTCCTTCTGGACACAGTAAGCAAAAATCTGTTTTACTTCTCCAAATCCTGGAGACTGCCCACAGTCCTTTGCTCGTGGTCCATTTTTAACCTTCCAAGCCAGCAATGGCAGATCTAGTCATTCTCTCTTCGCATCACCCTGACACTGACTCTCCTACCTCCCTCTTCCAGATTTAAAGGACCTTTGTGAGTACATGATGCCTACCTAGATGATCCAAGATAGGTTCCTTATCTTAAGGTCAGCTGACTTGCAACTTTAATTCCTCCTCGACATGTAACTTAACATACTCTCAGCTTCCTAGGATTAGGACGTGAACATCTTTGAAGGACTTTTATTCTACCCGCCACAATAGATCTGATAAAATGATAAATGTTCAGCTCTTCTGTGTAAACATGGTCTACCGTGTAACCTGATCCATGCTTTCTTCATGTGTTTCATTGCCTGCCATAACGCTCATATTTCCACTATGCTGGATGTCTTCCATTTTGCTCAAAGGCACCGTGCTCATTCCAGGCCCAAGACCTTTTTCTCATGCCATTTCTTTTGCTGGTGTCACTCTTCCTTTCTAAATCCTCACACCTCCTCTTCTCCAGACTACTCTTATTTACCCTTCAGCTATCCACTTAAATGACCCTTCACCAAAGACAATTTCACTGATCCTGTGACTCCCTAAACAAGAATATAGATTCTCAACGCACCCTTAGTTCTTCATATCATTTATCTTAATAGTGATTACATTATTATCCATGGAATTGTTTAATGACGATTTTTCAGGCACTATGAAAGCAAAGTTCTAACTTCTTCAATTTGCTATTTGCCTAACACCTAGGAGAATAAACTGCACAAAAGAAATTCTTTATAACAACATTAATTTTATAATCAAGGGTACTGAGGCTCATGGAAATTAAGTAACTTCACCACAGTCACACAACTAATGAAATTCCACTTGGGTCTATCTGGTCTCTAAGCCCATCTCTTAGTCATTGTGCTGTTCTATTCTAATGGAGCATCAATGACCATTGTCTGTAAGTCCTCAGTGACCATCATACTGAAGACAAACACTCACTGCCACCTAATATCCCTTAATGCAGTTTCCTCTGTCTTGTTGAGTCAATGTCCCACCACCAAATGCCCAATTGCATTCCTGTTTTCAAATACTGGAATAAGGGTAGACTTGTGAAGATTTTTTCCCCTTTCAAATCTTAAAGTTCTTCAAAAAACAATTACTAAATTTATTTTCAAAGTACCAACTCAGAAAGAAAATATGCTTTGATTTTATCTACTTCTCTTATGGGGATAAATGACATTATAAAATCTGTGAATACTTTAGACAAAAGCTTATTAAGCCAACAGATGAAAGTATATACCTTCGGAGCCTGGCCAGAAAAAGTGTTAAAACCAAAGATCTAAAAATCCTGCTAACGGCTGCTAGAAAGTCCTAGAACAATGCTTCTGTGTACTCTCATTCTTGGGCTCTCATGTTCAAAGAGGAAAGAACATTATTGTGATCATCATCTTGAAGAATATCCCCTAGATTTTAAACCAAGTTGGTAGAATTCTGTTTTTAATTGCACTAGTCCTTAACATTTCAAAACTTTACAACCTTTCATAGGTTCCTTTTGATTGTCAGAATTCTGTCCTCTATTTTTTTAAAAACATAAGTATAGTTTTGTGGCTATCAGTCAGATTATAGCTAGAAATACTTGGAAGATCTTGATACAGATTCCAAACTGTTGCCTGGTCACTTTTTTCTCTTGAAAATTATTATAATTGGCATAGACCAAAAGTCACAAGTGTCAAGGGATAGTCTAATTTAGTATCTTATTACTTCAATTTCCAAAGAAGCTATAAACCAAATTTCAACAACAAAACAATTTCAGTGATATTCATGTATGATTAGGTATGACTTTGAAATATATTTCTATTTTTTATCATATATATTTAATAAATATTACATAATTATTACACAATAATTTACAAAAAAAATTTAGTTTCAAAAAGTACTGAATTGCAAGCATCTTAAAAACTACTAAAGAGAAAAATGAAGTAGCCAAAAGGAGAAGCAGCACTAAATGAGCAAAAATCACTGGGAAATTATATGTTGAGGTTTCTCTAATTTAAAGATAAGACACAAAAGAAGATAATTATATTACTGCAGGAGATATTTGATGGTTCAAAAATCCCTTCCATCTGTTTAGAACATATCTGACAGCACAAAGCAACTCATCGGATAGGTTTATATGAAATCAGAGAGCATCTCACAGGTTTTATAATGTGTTACTATTCCTGCTATGACATTTTACAGACTATACAAAATACCTGCAGCACCTTCAATTCACTATAAATCGAATCCATAAAATCTTCAGAGGCTGAAAGCTTTTGTCTCTCTAAAACCCATGGAATCCCAGGGAAGCAGTAGGAGTCAGAACTGACTTCTTAACAACAGTTTCCACATCCTAATAGCAAAGACCCTTACAAGGTAATGCAGATTAAGCAGGGTCAAAGGTCCACCTGTTGTCAATTTGATAATCTAAACCTTAGAATAAGAGACACCATTAGAGCATAATAAATACATCAGTATTATATGCCTACTGAGAACACAGCAGGCAGCAAATACTTGCTGGTTGATTGGCTATATGAAATACGGCTCATAATTTGGCAGGAAATAAAACTTTACATCCTTAAATCTCATAAACTATATTTGTTAGACATTTATTATGTCCCAAGATTGGGCTTGATACCAACAAGGAAACAACAACAATTTATCAATGTGCACTGATATGCAGTTACTATGGATAATTTATTTGCAACACAGTGCCTACCTTCAAGAACTAGCAATTTAAATAAAAATGAATACTAAACATTTCTTTTTAAAAAATTAACTGAGAAAAGATATTGTGCCTTGAGATTACTTCCTAGAAATTGTCTAATTGTCTAAACATTGGAACATAAAATGCACAGTCCTGAAGACTCCTATTTGTGACAGCTCAGACACTCTTCAGAAGAAGCCAAAAAGAACAGCAACACAATTTAAAGAAACTTTGGAAATTTTAAGGGCATTTCAATGCCATTTATCAGGAGCTTTAACTTCTGTAAAGCTTTCCAGTTACTCAAATTGTCAATCCTGAAATAATTCTGTTTCCAGGTCACAGGAATTGAAAAATCAGAGATTAAAAAAGAAGAAGAAAAAAAAAAATCCAGAAGCGTAACCCTAACGACACTTTTATTCCACTATGTGAATTTTGCGGACAGTCTAGCCTTATTTCCTTTATTAGATTTGGTCATTGTTTTTAAAGGATTCAATATCCAAGTCACACCCACCAACCCAACACACATACCCCTCCAAAAGAAAAAAAAAACCTTAAGTAAATAAAGTATTATCATAAATATTTGTCACAATAAAAACATTTAGTGGGCTCACAATAATTAAAATAGAAAATTGTGTTTAATTTATTGTAAGAGTAAATTTGTTTTAAATAAATGCAACACATGTCAATTTCCTCCTTTTCCAACTGTGAGCTTTGGTGTTACTGTCCATGGTGACACATACTGGCTATATCATGCAACAACACCATTACAGAAACTCAAGTTTTATTTTATGCCTATTTCTTGGTGGCAAATTTGCTGAAGTGGTTTTATTTTGCATATTCAACTCTTTAGTAATTATCAGTTGCACTTTTTTTTTTTAAGCCACAGCACCGAAATCACCAAAGAAAAATACGGGTGGGATGGGGAGAAGATGCTTTAGTCAGCCCATCAGAGATGTCAAACCAAAGCCCACTTCTCGTTTGCCTTCATCTGTGCTTCACCATATGTGAAACTAGTCTATGTGTGTTTAGCTACCTTTTAGAAGCTCATATCACAGCATCTTCCCACAAACCAAGCAATTTTCAAAAGCTTTGGTAAATCAAAGCTGAAGGCTTGATGCGTTCGAATTTGCTTCTGACTATAAAACATATTTAAATATAATTTAAAATGTAGACATTTGTGCATACTCAATGTCCACTGACTTCAAAACAAAGTTTTAAAATCCTAAGTACACGATTAATGGTGACACCAGGTATACTTTTGAATTAACACCTATTTTAAACACTTTCAAAATAATTTTTAAGAGAATATTATTTTCTTTCTCTTGTCATTGATAGAGAAGGAAGAATCATGATCTTTCAACGAGGAATCTTGTCTCAAAGATCGTGTTTGTGATATACAGCAGATAAAACTATTGAGAGATACTAATTTTCCCACAAAGCTACCCACATGAAGAAATTCTTCCCCAGTTGGGCACCATTGTATCTGAAACTTTCAGAGAGCAGCATCTTAACTAAGATTAAGCTACCCTATTTCCAACCTAAATCAATTTCACCCAAACGAGGCGTTTGTGTTATAATTCATTGTTCCCTAGACTCCAAAATCAACCATCTGCCACCGGAGTTTCTGTACAGTAATTAAGGGACTATCCATTAGAACTGGCAAGAGTACAAAGTAAGAAAGAAGAGGGGGCGGGTAGCAAGAGAAACCAAGCCACTTAAAAAGAGACAGGAGGTGTGTGTGACCCCTTCATATCTCAGCTCAGATATTGTCACGCATGAGGCAATACTGAAGTTAGGAGGAGCGGCGAGGCCAGCTCCTCCTGGGGTTATTCGAACTGAAATCACACTGGGGACTGAGCACGCTTCTCATACCTTGAAAGAGAAAGGCTTTCGTCCCATTATGCAGCCCCGGGACCTGGCGCACTCCGGTCGTGGACTCCCCAAGTTCTAACTCTGTTAAGACGTCAATCTGCAGGGAGGGGTCCACACCTAGCCCCCAAACTGGAAGGAGTGGGGGAGGGAGGAGGAAAGAAAGAAGAAGCTCCATCAAAATACAAGCCTCTTCCTCCAGGGCAGCAAAGAACGGCGTCTTAAGAGACAATATTGGAAACTGTCGACGAGAGGCGACTCCCTCCGCCGCCGAGAGTCTTACCTGAGATCAGCAGCCAAGCTTTAAATAGCGGAGCACCCAGTCCCATTTCCGTGACCTACTTTAAACCCCTCTCCGTGCAAAGTTCCCCTCCGCCCTCAGACCCCGGACTAGGGGTGTGACCCGCCCTGCGGTCTCCAAGACAAGCACAGAAAAAATCCAAATCCAAATCCGCGCCCTACTCCAGGCTTCCCACTCCAGACCTACTTCTGGTGGAGGAAAAGCGAGGCATCCCCAGGCAGCCGGGTCTGCCCCGAGGCGGGGGCCACCACTTCCCCCGCCCCAGCTCTAGGGCCACTCACCTGCTCCCAGACCGAAGATCAAACAGAATGTTCTCAGTAAGACCCGAGACTCCATGGTGTGGATCTGCTCAGTCCATCGTCTACCTCTTTAAAAATAAAAATAAAAATAAAAATCAAAGAGGTTCTTGGAATCAAGCGGGAAAACAGCGTTTGTCTCTCCTGCTGCCTCTGATTTACCGATTAGTAAGATTAGTACGATTTGGTTGCCTAAGAAGAAAAAGGGAGGACCCTGAGGCATGAGAAAGAACTTAGACCCACCAATGCGCACATCATTCCCACACGCAGAGCCCAGGCGGCGGGGCACGGGCTGGGAGGGGGCCCGGAGGGAGGGGTCGGACTCGCCGGGGGCTGCTCCGCCGGGGAATTAGCTCCGGAGCCGAATCAAAGCAGCCGAAGGCACGCACACCCGGAGGAAGAGCGCTTCCCCAAGGAAGCCGGGGCTGGGGCGGCCCCGCACCCGCCCGTCTTCCCCGCCGCCCGAACCTGTTGTAAAGGAAGAGACAATGGAGAGAGCGCCCGGAGACGCGCGGAGGAGAGAAGGCTCCTCGGAGAGGGAGGGGCGGGCCGAGAGGCGGGGAGAGGAGGGGAAGGGAGGGAGCCCGAGGGCGAGGCCCGGCGCCCCGCGTCCCTCTCCCGCACGGGCTCCTCGGTCTCCAAACCCCGTCCAGCGATCCCCGGAGCCGCTGCAGCCTCCGCCCTCCTCCTCCCTCTGGCTGACCCCGGCAACGCCAACCTCCTTTGGGATCCAAAGATCTTTTTTAAGGGTGCTAAGTTGATGGGCAGTCCTTGCCCTCACCCCTCGATTTAGGGCGCGTGTCTAGAAAGACAGACGGAGAGAGAGAAAGGACCACCCAAACGCAGAAGGCGAGGCTAAAAGGAGACGCTCTCGCCGCCCGCCTTTTAGGCAAAGAAGGGAAGCCCGGGTCCAACCGTGCAGCCCCGGGGACTGGAGAGGGGACTCCCTCTCGGGGATTTCCGGAGGAAAGCTACTGACTCAAGCTAGACTGCTGAGGTGGGGCTGGACGAAGTAGGGAGAAACTGGCGGAGATGGGCGACAAGCCTGGGAAGCCCCGGGAGCACTAGGGGAGAGGTTCCCTGACCGGGGCGGGGCGCTGGAGAGCTTCCCTCGCGCTGAGAGCGCAGGAGAGAACTTAGCCAGGAACTGCTGGACAGCTCCGGGACCTCGCGCGCCCCCTGCCAAACACAGCGCCCAGACCTGGCTCGGATTCTCCAGGACCAGCGCGCAGCAGGACCAGGGTAGCTGCCCAAAGGGAAAAGAAGAGGTAAATGGTGATTAGATAGATGATACATAGATCGATAGGTCGATAGATAGATAGGCAGGCAGACAGATAGGCAGATAGACAGGAAGAAAGATAGACATTAGATAGATAAGATAGATAAATAAATAGATAAATAGATATTAGATAGATAGATAGATAGATAGATAGATAGATAGATAGATAGATAGATAGATAGATAGGAAGGATAGATAAGGTAGATAAGATAGAAAAGAATAGATGTCACACATGGGGAATGGGGTCCAGGAGTGAAGAAATGACCAGAAGAAGACAAGGAAGCCTGGACAAGAGGGAAGAGCCACCCCACTGTTGGCCACACTCATGCAGGTGCTACCCACACTTCACCATACGGGTCGGGACTGTAAAGGAGGTCATCTGAGATCTAATTTTCAGCAGGCAAAAAAGCAGACTCAAGGTTAATGGTATATAATATTTTTCAATATAGACCTAAAATTTTGAGGTAAAATGTGAAACTCTCATTAAACTCTCATATTGAAAAAGTTTCAAAAGCGATCAAAGACCAGTTAATTGAGTTTCTTAACTTTCCATCAAAACAATAGATTCTGAAGTCTTCAAAAGGCTCCTAGGCAGCCAGTTACCAAAATACCTACCGGGCAGAGTCAGAGGTGGCAGCAGAGCAATATGTACTGTATTATACTATAATGGGATGAGGGGAACATGTTTAGTTCTGTCTTGGACTTTTTAAGAGAAAAAAAATCAGAATCTGGAAGATTTTTCCGAAGTTAATTTTAATTATCTCCTTATCAAGTTTTCCATTTGATTCTATTTGTAAATTTGTAAATTTTGAGAAATAGTCTGGTACTTATGTGTGATGAAGCATTGTTTTATGAAATGTCCTAAATTTGCAAAACTATACAAAATAAAATTAATATACTTGCCTTGAATTCATTCAAAGGAAATTATTCATTAGGAAATTAGATCCTTCTAGAGCAATACATCCAAAATAATGAATTGTAATAAGTATCTACAAAAGTTACATTAAAAATTGAAAGATATGAGAGGAAAAAATAAATATACATACACACACATATATTTACATGTAGACGTTCTCCTAACCTGCTTGTACCCAACCAAATCATAAAATCAGGAGTACTTCTCAACCTCTCTGACTCTCACCTATGACATGCTGAAAGCTGGTGGTTAGTAACCTTGTCACATGCACTTATGTTCCCTCCAAAACTAACTCCAGTTGAACCTGCTATGGTAATTATGTGACCTAATTAAATTCATGGAAACCATTAAAATATGAGTACAGAGAGAATTGTTTCTATAAAATTAAAATGCAAAGCTTTAGAAAAACCATACTAACTATGTCATCTTATTAGTTAAGGCAGGGGTTCTCAACCTGGGCAAGAGTTCTCAAGCTCAGAGCTACTGACATTTTAAGGTTGGGCAGTTCTTTGTTAGGATTGTCCTGTGCTTTGAAGGATGCTTAACAGCATCCCTGGTCTTTACTCATTAAATGCCAGTATTTTAAATATTCCATTTTATCTGTATGTCTTATAACTATATCATTCTGCATAGCTTTTTAAATTGCTGTTGTAGAGAATACAGTACACATACTCTATACTATCTACTCTAAAGTCTATATGTTACCACTTGAATTGTACTATAGAAAGCTTACCACCATATTGGTCCCTTTATCCTCACCTCTTTATGTTGTGTTTTGTCTTATATACTAAATCAAGATATCCTTTAGACAGTCTTAAAATTTTTGTTTGCAATTATTTTGATAGGCATAATAATACCCTCTCCCCCAACACACACACACACACACACACACACACACACACAGAACACAACTCTGCCCAGTGACATCTATTTTAGACTTCTGAACTACAGAACTGTAAGATAATAAATTTGTGCTGTTTTAATCCACCAAATTTGTGGTAATTTATTTCAGCATTCACAGAAAACTAATATAATAATAACCACATAGTTAAAGTTTAGTCAAAGTGGTAGACTCTAATGACCCTGAGAGAATCCCCTTCTATCACAGATACATCTCAAAGCTAAATACAGTGTTCAAGATTACTTTATTCATAGTTGAGCTTTAAATAAAAAAAGAAAGAAAGAAAACTCCCAGATGCTAGGGAAAAACAGAGAGCTGAGAATTGGCAGAGAAGGGAGTAGCTCATGTAATAAATGGGAGAGGGTAGGACACAGGATTTCAGACACACAGTACAGGCCTTAAGATAATGCAGTAAGATTTTAACATCTATGCAAGAACTGGAAACAATGAATTATGGCCAAAGCCAGAAGAGGTGATGATGTTACTGACCCCTCCAATAAAAATAGGGAGCTTTGAAGGACTATACTATATAAGACATGTAAATATAAATATTTATATGTGTATAAACTTTAGCACATGGGCCTATGAATTGACAAAAATGACTATCAGCTGCACAGAACCAAAGGTGGAAAACAAAGTCACCTATAATAAATGTCAGCTCTCAAGCCTTGCTGCTTGCAAGTACATGATCCACAATCACACTCCCCATTGGTGTAAGAAGTTCTGAAATCAGAAATTAGAATAAAACCCCTAGAGTCTTCTGAAAAGCAAACATAAAACTTCTGTTAAGGGAGCTTCCACAACTTCTGGTACATAAGAGGAAAAAATCTGATGAAGATAGGATCACAATGAAATAATAATAATAACAGTAACAGTAATACATTGCATTGAAATAAAATACCATGAAAAACAGTCAGGAGACACACGCACAGAACAAGAGAATTAGTATCTCATGAACTCAGAATGTCAGAAAAACATGTTCAAAAAGTATAAAAAATGTATTTTTAAGTTATTGGAGCTTTTTTAAGGAACAGGAAAAAGTAATAAAAGAACAGAGAAGTATGAGGAAAAATTAGGCATTTTTCAAAGGAAACCAAATAGAATTTCTAGAAATAAAAGTATATTTTTAAAAATATTTTTTAAACATTGGCTATAAAAAGCAGCAGATAGAGCTCAAAATTAATGAATAAAAAAATCTGGGAATGAGACCTGAGGATATTAACTGAGAATCTGGTAAGAATGATAAAAAATGGAAAACATGAACAGTGTTTTGATTAGGAGATCCAACACACATCTACTTAGTGATATAAAATCAGAAACTAGAGAGAATGGAAGTAGACAGTGTTACTGAAAATATTTAAACAAATAAGAGTGAAAAGAATTCAAAAACTAAAGCATGCATGAGAATTTAATCCTGGGTAGATGGAGTAAGCACATTCCATCCTCTTTCTCCCACTGAATGCTACCAAACCTGGACAGAATGCATGGAGTATTTGAGGGCTCTGAAAATTAAGTACCAGCAGGTAAACTGAGAAAGAAGACCAGAGTTTGAACTACCACCACAGTGGCAGTAAGTACTTCTAAGAAACAGACCATCACCCAAGTCACAGACTGCCTCTGGGTGGTACACACATGAAATAACACTACAAAGTCTTCGAAATCACACCAAAGAATGCTAGTCAAAACTCACAGTCTAAATACAGCAGGGCAAATTGCCTGCTTTAAAAAAAAAAAATTAACATTCTCCATAGAATTTAACAAAATTCAAAGTCTCATAATATTCAAATGTTCAGGGTATAATCTTAAATTATTTGGCATATGAAAAACCAGGGAGACTTCAACTTACATAAGAAAAATAAAATCAACAGAAACCAATGCCAAGATGACACAGGTATTGGAATTATCTGGAAAAAGACATTTTAAAAGCTATTACAAAAATGCTCCATAAAATAAGGGCAAACACTCTTAAAACAAATAGAAAGACAGAAGTCATCAGAGCCCCAGGCAAGGAGAAAGAGTTAAGTATCAAGAAAAGTATTTCAAAAGATAATGGCCAAAAACTTCCTGAATTTGGAAAAAGACATAAACTTACATATTGAAAGAGCTTAATGAATCTCAAATAGGATAAACACAAAAGAATCCATGACCAGCGATAAAATAATCAGACTGATGAAAACAATAGAAAAAGAAAGTTATCACAAAGAAAAAATTTGAAAGCAACCAGAGAAAAATAACACAAACATTTAAAGAAGAAATAACATCAACTATACATAAATCTTCCAGAAAACAGAAGAGAAGGGAACATTTCCCAACTCTTTTTATGAGACTAGTATTATTCATTCCAAAACCAAAGACAATACAAAAAAAAAAAGCAAACTAAAACAGATAAAAAAATACATCTTTTGAACATACATGTAAAACCCTCAACAAAATATTAGTAAATCAAATCTCACAATACATCAAAAAGAGTAACAAACTCTAATAAAGTAAGGTTCATCTCAAGAATGCAAGGTTGATTCAGTTTTTTAATCATCAATGTAATCCATGTTTGTAATCTAAAGAAGACAAATTACTTCATCATATCAATTGATGCAAGACAAGCATCTGACAAAATTCAACAACTATTGATTATAAAATAAACAACTCACTGCAAAGTAAAATTAGGAGGATTCCCAAAGCATCTATGAAAAAGCTACTAGAACTAGTGAGTTTAGCAATGTTACAAGGTCAACATACAGAAACTAATTTTGTTTCTATATGCTAGCAAAGAATAATTGGAAATATAAATAAAAAACAATACCAGTTATAACAGCATTAAAAAACACTAAATACTTATGGAGAAATCTAAATATAGACAAGATTTTACACTGAAGACTACAGAATATTGCCAAGTGAAATTACAGCAGACCTAAATGAATGAAAAGATTTACCATGCTCATTGATAAGATTTCATATTGTTAGGAATCAATTATACTCATATCTATCTACAGATTCAAGACAAGTCCAATCTCAGCAGGCTATTTGGTAGCAATTGACAAGCTGATGTAAAATTTACACGGAAAAAAAAGAAAGTAGAAAAGCCAAAAAGAATGAAAAAGCACAAAATTGGAGTATTTGCACTATCTGACTTCAACTTTGCAGGGCATTTGGTCCTGTCTAAAATGTCCATAAGACATTTGGTCCATAACAAAAGGTCCTGAATATTTGGTCCTTTCCAAAATGTTCGTAAGACACCTGATTCACACGAAAAGGTCCTGATACTTGCAGGACTATTCGGTCCATGCCAAGAAGTCTTTGATATTTGATCATATTCAGTCCTGTTCAAAACATCCACTGGAGACATTTGGTCCAAGCCAAAAGGTCCTTGGTATCTGATTTGTCCAAAACCATCTGGCATGAACCAAATATGCTCATGGATGTTTTGGATAGGACCAAATATCAAGAACCCTTTGGTGTAGACCAAATACCTTACTAACTTTTAAGAAAGGACTAAATGTCTGCTAACCGGCTTTAAGATTATACCATATATATATATGACTGAAACACGCTGTACACCAGATATTGACTATTGACACAACATTGTAAACTGACTATAATTCAACTAAAAAAGTTTTTAATTTAAAAAAAGAATAAAAAATAAAAAGAATCATTTGCAGAAAAAAGATTGTATTATAAAAGCTATAGTAATCAACACAGTGTGGTTCTGGAATGAAGGCAGACATATATATTAATGGAATAAAATAAAGAGTACAAGAATAGACTCATATATGCTTAATTGATTTTTTACAAAAGCATCTAGATATTTCAATGGATAAAGGATGATTTTTAAACAATGATGCTTGAACAACTGGACACCCATATGGAAGGGAAATAAGGAAGAGGAGAAGAAGGGAAGGGAGAGGAGGGGAAAGGGAAGGAGTAGATAAATAAATTGTCATAAATTCATGCAATGGAACACTATTCAGCAATGAAAAGGAATGAACCACTAATACATGCAACAATATGATTTTTCACATGTTGTTGACTGTTACAAAATGTGGGATGGAGATGCAGTGATCTCTGACTCATTTTCCCGTTTCCTTCACTTTATATTAACAATCATCAGAGTACCTCGGTTTCTATTCCAGGGCTCAAGGGTAGAGTGGCTCACACTTAATTTAACCAGCCACAGACTTGAACACTTTCCTTACCTCACATGTCACTTGACAGAGCCTAACACTTCAAGAATTTATTTGTGAGGTTTTGTAAAAGCAATAGGACCATAGAAAATAAGAGAATGATTCTGAAAGTAGAAGTCAATGACAAGGGGTCCAAAGAGATGAAAGGAGACTGATAACATTAAAACAGCAAAAAGGAAAAGTATAGGAGAAAAAAGATTAGAATCAAGAGGCAGTATCTCAAAACGAAAATGATTATGTGCAAGACTGAAAAAAGGAGGGTAAGAGGGAGAAGAGAATTTTTATAACAAAGGTGACTTTCCTTCCAAAGCACACTCTTACTCTCTTGCAACAGTAGAAGGTAAAAGAGATGCCTGTTTGGGACAGAGAAGGAGGTTAGGTTTCAGTCAACACTATATTCTCCACATACTTTGAACTCCTCACACAATTCAGTTGAAATGCTCTAAGGAAAATAAGGAAGTAGTGTTTCAAAGCCAGTTCTAGAGGCAACGTGACAAAAAGAAACCAGCTTGGACCTTGGTCAGCTCTGGGTCAAGGCCCCGTTCCATCTCTTCCCTGAGCCAAACGCAACCTGCCTGCACCTGTCATCAGGAGAGCATAATAATGAATGCCTGTCTATCCCAGGGCTGCGGAGGATCAAGTCCACTCTGAAAACTGCTGTGCAGTCTAGAAATGCTAGTTCTCCCTGCTGTTGTCACATTAAACTGCACCACACAGGGTTGGCCTGTTTCTGTCACTCCCCTTTGTGATTCAGTTACCATCATGCAAAATATTGGTAATTAAACTAAGTCCCTAGGAATGGCAAGGAAAAGAGAACTGGAAATGTGTTAATAGTCAACTAAATAGCACTGTTAGCTAGTGAGCCTTGCTGGTTGAAATATAAATTATGTGTGTGTGTGTGTGTGTGTGTGTGTGTGTGTGTGTGTGTGTGTGTGTGTGTGTGTGTGTGTGTGTGTGTGTGTGTGTGTGTGTGTGTGTGTGTATACACATATATATGCATATAATTTCTGAGGACAGGACTGACTTACTGGCTTATCAAATGTTACCAGTCTGCAAAAGCCATGAGTCATCAGTTTAAAAATGTATCCTACCATGCAGCCCTTATTTTTAACTGCCAATGGACAAACAGAGTGAGCACTGGCTGCTTTTGCCAACACACTGCAGTACTTTGTGTTCATGTGAATAGAATAAAGCATCCATGTGGGCCCAGCCGGTCTGCTGGCTTCTGGCCTTGCCTCGGGTTTTCTGTTAAAGGATAGGGCTTTGTCTAACATTAAGAGACAATGTAAACCTCCCCAGAAGGGCTAAGGGCCAGAATATTCTTAGTGATATCCAGAAGCCAGCTTTACTTACATCAGATTTCTCCCTTCATCCTGTAAACTTAACTCCAGAAATGGTAAATATAGAAGTCATTAAAAAATTCCATCTTCAAAGGAAGATTTTTATTTGATTCTACCTCTGCGATCATCAAAAATCATTCTTTTTCTAAGGCTATTTGTAGCCCACATCTTAAAGGTAATTTATTAAGTTCAGGCTTCAAGACATAATAATTCAAAATCTTTCCTGACTCATCACATAATTCTTTGTGATTAGTTGACATCAGAATCTTCTTTTTGATGAACATGTCATTACTAGATGCAAAACCCAAAGTGGGTTTCCCAAATGCATGGCTTGAGAACGAGGATAAGTTTATGTTAGTATCTTAAAAAGGCTGGCAGGGACCCAAGACTCAACATGAGCCTGGCCAAAGTGTCAATTCACACATATCATCAAATCCTCTAACAGGAAGAAATGCCTCAAGAATTCTGTCACCCTGCCAGAGCCAGCCTCTATCTCCAGCATTACTGTCTTGGCTAAAGACTGGAGCTGAGAAGGGAAACAGAAGGACAGAGCTGCTGAGTGAGCAGGTAAATAAATGTGTTAGTGGTACAGGGGTCTTCAGGTCGCCTTTATCCTTTCCCCGTGTGAGCTGACTCTCAACCTTTATAGACCCAAGAAAGGGGCTTGCAGGGAAGACTGGCCATCACTCACGGTCACTTAATAGGAAAGCTTGAAAAGTTCCCAGTTTGCAAACTAAGATGCAGACAAGAAAGTAATCTGTTCAAAGTCACACAACTAATTAATTCAGAGCTAGCACGTAAGCCTCATTCTCCTAATTTATTCTTTTACACAACAGATATTTGTGGAGGTCCAACTATGAGCACCATGCTCCGAGTCTCAGATCACCACTTTGGCCAAAGGGACCTTGGGAAGAGCAACAGATTAATCAAAAAATAAAACTGCTGCCTCTAGATCTTCCAAGAAAATCATGCACCACCCACGTGGACTTTCATGAACAGCTACATGAAACCCCACCTGCATCTCTCTGACCAAATCTCTCATTATCTATCTCATCCCATCGACTCTGCCCTCGTGCTTCTTGGGTGTTTCTCAAACTATCCAAAAATGCTCCTGCCCTGGGAACTCGCACATCCAATTTTCTCTGTCTGGAATGCTCTCACCCACACAGCTGCTTCACTTCTTTCAAACGTCACCTTCTCAGTGAGGTCACTCCCAAACGACCCCATTCAAAATTGCAAACCACTCCCATATACATACCCAACACTGTCTATCACCTTTCTTTGCTTAATTTTACTGATTTATATATTTATTGTAGCTTTGCCTATGTGTTCACTGTCTACTTCCACCACTCCCCCACTCCAGGATGTAACCTCCATTTTCCACAGGATTTTTTTCACTGCTTTATTCTTAATACCTACCACAGTGCCTGGCACATTGTAGGTGTCAGTAAATATTTGTTGAAGCCAAGAAAATGTAGATAAACACACCTAGTATGTGCCTGGCATATAGTAAGCATTTAATAAATGGCAGCTCTTACTACTTAGAATTTACTAGAATGAAAGTATACAAACTACTGATCAACAGGACATAATCCTGTAGGGCACGTAAAACCTCCTCATTAACTTCTACAGAACATTGTACACAGTGGCTAAGATATAGAAAAAGCCCACCTCGTTCATGTCTTGATCAGTACTATACATTCAAAACGGGTTCAACAGATTTGCAAATATTAACTACTATATATAAAATAGATAAACAACAAGTTTCTTCTGTATAGCACAGGGAACTATATTCACTATCTTATAGTAACCTATAGTGAAAAAGAATATGAAAATAAATAGATGTATGTATCTGTATGACTGAAACATTATGCTGTACACTAGAAATTGACACATTGTAAACTGGCTATACTTCACTTTTTAAGAAATGAATTCAATAAATGAAATTTTTGATGGAGATCTAAGTTTCTAAGCAAAACCTCTTGTGTAAAATTAGCAGCAGTTTTGTAACATAAATTTTGTCAGCAACAAAAAGAAATTGACAACTTATTTTCACTTGTTATTTATCTCAGTACTTCAGGCTCTTATTGATTGTAGACAAGAATGCTTCTCAAAACGCCGAAGCACAGATACTCGTTTCATTTCCTTTCATTTCCTCCCTCTCCCACAGCAAATTGCATCAATGTGACTGACAACTATTTTTCTGACATTACAGGTATATTTTTCACCTTTTGATTTCCTTTACCCACAACAAATTATTGTTTTCCTTTGGCTTAACTACTGTAGTATCCTGTTCCCTTCTGTAGGTGAGATGTTATTTTGATTGACAAAACTCAGATGTACAAAAATGTAACTTTATTTTCTATACCTCATATTCAATTTAAGGCCTCACTTTTTCCTGATGAAAGAATAATCACTATTGTCATTGAGTGCTTAAGATGTGTCAGACTGACTCACTAATTCTAATAATCCTGTGAGGTACCCATATTACAGATGAGGAGAGTGAGGCACAGAGAGGTTAAATATCTTCACTAGAATCATGCAGCTGATGATTGGAGCTGGGAGAGCTGGGATTCAAAGCTAGAGAGTGTGCCGCCAGAACTGATTCTCTTAACCCCTCCACTCTAGCTATCTCATTTTAGAGTTGCTAGAAAGCTTAATCTAGTGAATTCCAGGCTGATTTGATCACTTCTGTTTTTTCCCCCCCCTGGTCATTTCCAGTTTAAACTCTGTTCAAAATTTTCTGCCTCCATATGATTGCCCCTAAAGGTGCATACATTTCATCAGGATACTGGGGGAGAGGCAGCCTCTCCATCACCACCCTTTCAGGTTAGAGTGTGCTACTGGTGTCCCAATTTCTGACTTTATTCATGTGCCCTTTTCTCACTTGCTTCCTCTGCCCTGCCACTCTGACCACAGCTTATTGAGTTTGATGAACCTGTCAGATACCCAAGGAGCAATGTCAAATAGACTGGAACCAAGAAAAGAGGCCTAAACTAGCCCAAAGATGGTCATTGAAGCCATAGAAACAGATTTTGCTAAAATTCTCCCTGCTCCAATTCCGGGCAGATCCATATGCAATACGCACACCCTTAGAGAGGTCACATTTGTTGTTCTCTTGCAGGATAAACCAATGAAATGCCTTCGGCTCTCATCTCAGCCACTGCCACCGTAGGAGTTCAGGTACATCCGGACCACATTCCTTAAGAGCAAAGTCTTTTACATTTTTATCATTGTTGTTTTATTGCTGAATTTTTGTTCATTCTTCACTGTTAAAGTAGTTACATGTTACTGTTCTCTTTTTTTTTTTTAATGTTTTTATTTTCACAGCAAATTTCTTTTTCCTCCTGTGGGTAAGGATCTTGTATAGAAAAAGCTTTTTCTACCTTTCCCGACAGGTTGAAAGCTCTCTGTGAGCAGGACTCGTGCCTGTCTTAGTCAAGGCTGCATATTTAAGGCCTTTTTCAAATGCTCACATCTGACAGATTTCTTTTTCCTCCTGTGGGTAAGGTATGATTGGGAATAGGATTTCATTTTTTTAAAGATGTGAGCATTTGAAAAAGGAACCAATATGTGACGATCAATCCCCAAAGGTGCAGAAATAAACAGTTTGGTGGAATGACTAGAGTAGCGGTAAAAACATCGTCAGACTGACAAAGACAACACACAGGTTTCTACAGCCAATTCTCCCACTGTGCAAATGCGCAACTCAAAAGACCTCCATCACCACCACCAACTCATCATAGTCATGAAAATATCTAACACATACAGAAAAATACAATATGATATCACATATTTGTGGAATCTAAAAAAAAATGGGACACAAATTAACTTACTTATAAAACAGAAACTGACCCACAAACAAAGAAAACAAACTTACGGTTACTAGGGGGGAAGTGGTGGGGAGGGATAAATTGGGAGTTTGGGATTTGCAGATACTAACTACTAATATAAAATACACAACAAGGTCCTAGTGTATAGCACAGGGAACCATATTCAATACCTTGTAATGGTATATAATGAAAAACAATATAAAAAGGAATATATATATATAAAAATATATATATATTTATGTATAACTGAATCACTATGCTGTACACCAGAAACTAACACAACATAACATTGTAAATCAACTAGATGACAATTAACAAAAACGATCTAACATATACAAAGTACCTACCAGCTTTCCCACACTGTACTTAAAAGCATTCGTGGATTATTTCATTTAATCATCACATTATCCCTATAAGGTAAATACCATTATTATTATTATTATTATTATTATTATTATTATTATTATTATTATCATTATCATTATCATTATCATTTCCATTACCATCATCAAACTATTACAGGTCAAGAAACTGAAGCATAGAGAAATTAAATAACCTACCCAAGGTCAATGTTAAGTAAAGGACACACAACAATTTGATTCCAACACCCAAACTCTTTAAAAAAAAAAAAACTGCAATCCTAGAAAGGACATTAGTTTAACTCATTTGGAAATTCATACACCAAAGACACTCCGTCAGCACAGGTGCTAGCATGCTAGGGCCGCCATAACACATTGCCATAAACTGGGTGGCTTAAAACAACAGAAATTTCTGCTCCCACAGTTCTGGGAGGTAGAAGTCTGAAATCAAGGTGATGGTCGAAGCCTCTGCATGAAGATCCTTTTTTGCCTTTTTTAGTTTCCAGCAGCCTCAGGTTTGTAGCCACTTAACTCCAATCTCTGAGTTCAAGACCCAAATTCTTAATCAGTTCTTTCTGCCAAAACTCTCTGAGCTCAAGTTGACTGTCAAGTCCTTTTCAACTCAATAGAAAATTCCATTATTCTAAATAAAACATAGCCAGATCAACCCTTCACATATTTAGTAATTATACAGATAACCATGATTTTGCTAATAATTTAGCATAAAAGGGCTTCTCTCACTTAATGACAATTGTTAACATTATTTTTTAGGGGGGCAGGTAATTCGGTTTATTTATTTCAATTTTTTTTAATGGAGGCACAGGGGATTGAACTCATGACCTCACACATGCTAAGCACATACTCTGCCACTAAGCACACAATCTACCAGGGAGCTATACCCTCTCCCCTCCATTAAAATCACCTTAATGCAGTTGAATCAGGTATTTCTGGAATGTGATGGGTATCTCCTTCCTGCGTGGAGTGGGTGGAGGCTGCACATCAGGAGAGATTACAGAGGTGGCATTTGCACTGTCTTAAACCAAGCTGGCCACAGGATTTGAGGTTAGCTGTGCTGCTGTTCTGAGCACCTGAGCAAGCTTGACGGCTGGGATCTCCCAAGCCTCCTGACTGAGAAAGTCCACACAGCAACCCTAACAGTGGGAAAGCAGCCATCCATGAACGTTCAAAGGCTTCTTCCTGCCCTTGGGACTGTTTCAAAATCCTCAGCCTTCCCACAGACATATTCTCAAGCTATCTATGGTGACGGACTAGTTTTTCCCTCAGTTTTATTGAAGTGACAGACAAATTGTCAATCTCGAATCCATCATAAATCAACAGATTCGAGATTTAAAATTTTATGTTTGTGAAGTATAATAAAGTGAGCTTACAGAAAAATAAATTTTAAAAGACATACAAACTCAATAGATTTAAAATTACATTTCAGTAAATCTAAGCCGAACAAACATAACAGGAAAAAAATTATAGAAACTATACACATTGTTTACTGAAAATGTGCATGTAGGAGATTAAAATGGGGAATTGCCGATTATGCTCATAACTTTTGTCATTCACAATCATAAAAAACAAGAAGTTATAAAGAAAATAGAAACTCCTGCATTAAATTGCTTTACACACACTTTGAATGAACACTGTGTGTACCAATAGTTACACTTGTTTTCTGCTTGTTAACTTATCTGGGTTGAATGGGTGCCAATACTGCTCTCTGGGAGAACATATATCTATGTTTTGTTTTATTAACACTAATAATAGAGAAATCAGTCTCACAAGATGTATTGGCAGGAATAGAAGAAAATGAATTACTGAAAGCTCAGGATATTTGTTCTTAACTTTTATCTAAAATGAAGCAAATGATGCTATATTTTCAAAAATCTATCTTTAATCCTTTATCAATAAACAGTTACAATGCTTTCTCACGTAAAGTCATGGTTAAATCTACACTGTCTTCCAAAAATTAAAAGGAATGCTGCATCCACTATTTTTATGCATAGATATTCTTTTGACACACAGTAAAATTCCAAACATTCTATCAAATTTGAAAGGTACTCACAGATGTCAAGATGCCAAGATTATCAATTATCCCATTGATATTTTTCATTAAATTACAGAACATGTCATAACAATCTATAGAAACTGTTCTTCCATAGTACTTACTAACTCCCAATTTTACTCTTCAGTTTCATCTATTATTAAATATAGCTTGCATTCCTTCCTTGCATGAATGGAGTTAGATCATTTAAAATATCAAAGATGTCAGATATATAAACAAATCTATGCTGTCCAATTCACAACTTTAAAATACCACGACAAAAGTGATTTCTTTCCTTGCAAAAAGACTAAGAGTTTCTTTTGTGGTTCAGACGTTCTCAACAGAACGTTTTCCCTCTATCGTCATCATAACTCAACATGCAAAAACAGCTGTTTATGGTCAGCTTTCATACCCTTCACATCATCACATGATAAAGAAAATAATAATGTAGTAGAATTTAACACATTTGCCTTAAGGTACTGCACAATTTCCGCTATGTCACTAAACACGTTGTCTAGTTCGGCTAACATCTTTCTTATAGTAAGACTTTCTCGATGAAGAAAGTAGTGTGTTAAATTACAAGCTTCTTAATCCGGGTATTTATCCCAGAACGCTATTCTGTTATTACAGTGCCACCATCAGAGGATACTTCTACCTAAAACGTCGACTGCACACACTTAGATACTGTGGTAATGTCAAAATGCAATAAGAGTTCCTAAACATTTGCTCTTTAGTGATCTCACGTGGACCCATTATAAACAGTTTAGAACCAGAACCATGCTTTGAGTAACTCTGGTCTCCAAGATCCTACATAAAGCATCCTCACCCAGATCTCCAGTCTCATCTCATGCCACCTCCCTCTCACTCTCTCTACTCTGATCATATATAAAAACTCCATGTTCTCTCTCACTTCACACATTATACTTCCCCTAGTATAGATGTATAGTGTAGACAGGATGGACTTGTCATCTTTATAACTATTTGTTTAATATCGGTGTTCCCTTCTAGAACGTAGCCACCATAGGGACAGAGATTTATTGCTACCTTCTTTTATCATCAAATCCCAAATGCCAGGAAAATTGCAGTTGTACAATAAATAGGCACTGAACAGACTTTTTTACACAGCAGTGTACAGGGTACAGTCACAAAAATGTCTCATATCTTCAGAAAAAAATATAAACTAACATTTTCAGACTCATTGGGCAGCAAAAGTAAAAAATGACCCCTCACTTTCATAGTACGTACGACTGCATACTTCTAAGAACTATTTAGCCCCTGAGCCTTCTGGAGGCAGAAAAGGAAAAGGAATAAAGGGGGAGGTGGGGTAAGATGGGAGGGAGGGCAGAAAATAATGCCAAAGGAGGCCAAGTACAAAAACAGCTAAATTTTCTGTATTATACTGCTAGCTTTGTTTGGAATAGCCTTCCAGTTCTCATTTTACCTCCCCATTCTCGTCCCACACTCTACCTGCAAGACAGGGAGAGGGGCTATCATGGCAGGTCCTAGTTTGGCTAACTCAGAAGGCAAGATGCCATTTTTTAAAGGCTAAAAGTTGTGCTACTTCACCAAAAAAATCATCCAACTAAGCAATTCTCGTTGGTTGCTAAATATATTTGCTAGTGTAAGCTAGTATGAAATACACAGCAAAGTTTAAAAAGAGAAGAAAATGGATATTTTAGTTCAAGATATCCAGCTGAGGTTAGCTCCATGAGCTTCCTTAAATAAGCTGACTCGAGACTTCTAACATCACCTCTTAGTCCAGTGCCCTTTGTTAGTAAATGACAGAAATTTACATAATTTCCCAATTTTAATCAAAATCAACTAACATTTCTTAAAGGAATTGTATGGCCAAGGAATACACAGGAATAGTCAAAGCGACAATGTTGTCTGTTTCTAAAGGCATGTGCCCTTAAGGAATGCATAGTCTAGCCTCAGAGATACATATATATACACATAAACCTATTGGGCAAAACAAAACGTAACTGGTTCTGTGGGAGACAAATTACTTAAAGCACTAGAGGAACACAGAGGACAAAGGCAGTAGTTTAACGGGGAGAACAGTGAAGTTTTTTGCAGAACGGAGTGTTTGACTTGGGCTTTGTAAACTTGGTTTTTAAAAGGTGGAAAGAATGAGGGGCAGTCCAGTCAGATGGTACAGCAGAAGCAGATGTCTCCTCCCTGTCTGAAGAATAAAAATCTAGTTTATATGCACAACGCACAACTAGATAAATCTAGTTTATCTAGTGGGAGAGAAGGATGGAAAGGTAAGTGAAGCTCGTAGTTTTGAAAGCCATAGTGAGTCTGGATTTTATTTTGAAGACAACAGGAAACCATTGTAGGTTTTTAAGGACAAGAGTGACTCAATCAGAGAACTTTAAAGTGTCCTTTGTTCTTCTGTACAAAGAAATACTAAATATATTATTGACATTCTTTCAAAAAAAAAAGGCCCATCTACACAGTACTGGTGAAATCAGAATCTTAAAAAGAAGCTGTGAATCCTCTCAAATTTGTCAAGATGGTATTAGTAATAATCAGCTGCTGATATTGCTCAAATCCCTGTCAGGGTTGCCAGATCACAGAACGCAAGGCAGAAACTGATCATAAAATTCTCAGAAACAGAAAACCAATGAAGGGTCATGCTTACAAAACAAGATGTGGGAAAGAGGAATGGTTTTCCTGTGCTAAAACTTAGCAGCTTTAAAATCTAGGCAAATTAATAAGCACAGTCAGGAATACGGAAAACAAAGCTATCGAATGTCTAGGACTTGTTTTTGTTCTGGACTATTTTGCTTACAAAGATAGCAAAATTAAGGATTAAATGTTATTTTAGAAAAACTATATTTCATTTCACAGCATTAACTATCTCATATGCACGGGAAAAAGCTAGATCAGACACTGTGATAGAAATGATTCTGTATGTTCAACACACTCTCTTTTATTCTGAAGACGTAGCAAGAATAGATTTCCCAAGCCCCCTTGTTTAGGAAATGCTCTCGACTGTGTTCTGGCCAACAGAATATGGTTAGAAGTGATATGCAACATTCCCAGGTCTGGCTCCTGAAATCTCCATACTCTCTCTCTTTCCTTGCATGCTGGTCAGATGCAGAAATACCCAGTGGAAACTACTTCGAATCTTGAAGATGTAACATTCTAATTCTCCTCAAAACACTTTAAAGTGCTTTCACAGCAATACATACACCAAAACATCATGCTATAAATAAAATCAAATTTCAAGAATACTAAAAAGTAAAGTTGAAGTGAAATGATTTAAAGGAAAGGGACAGAATCCCTGTTCATTATATTTTAAAATAAAGTAGCCTGGTAAGTTTATCAGAGATTTCGGTATTTGATGGTGATTTTCCAGTGGGCGTTATTTAGTGAGGGTCAGACACAGTTTTGGCAGGAGACATCAGAGCTTTGACCATGAAACTACTAAACCATATTTTCTGCAGCTTTATGGGTTTAAAAAGAAAATTCTTATTTGTAAGAGTTCTGATGATGCAGATTTTTTTCTTGTGTGTTTATTTTTTATTTTTCTAGGATAGTCTCTATTTCTTCTTCTAATGTAGTTGTATTTGTGAGCTGGCATTTTCTCATTATCTATCTTTAATACATTTGTCATATTTTGGCAATTTGCTTATGTGGTATTTTTTATGCTTTAAATGTTTTCTTTTTTATACTTAACTGTTCTAAGCATAAGTTCTCGTGACTTTATAAATCCTATCTGTGATGAATCTAATTTCCAAATATGTTTCTTCTGTAAGATATGTTTTCTTTCAGTAGTATAGGTTTTTAAAGTGAGTATTCAATGAGACCAGACTGATCAAGCAAAACTTAGAGATCAGAAAATGGGTTATAAATCAATGAATATAAGTTCCTTCTTTAATGTCTGGCCATTTGAGCACTGACATATCCTTAAGGTCCCTTCCCAAATCATTTTTAAGGGATAAATTGAATTATTTCATATCCTCTTCTGGCCAATATCATCTTCAAGTTATCCTGCAGTCAGCAGGTAGATCATACATTATCTGACTAGCACTCACAGCCTCAGAGGGGGCCCTGTGGTTTGAACTGTCACAAATAGACATCCCTTTGGTGTGACAATCACACATATATTCATTTACCAAATGTTTAATGTTTAATAAAAGTCTACTATGCACCAGACATTGGTGATGTATTCATGAACAAAAGAAACAAAAATTGCTACCCTCTCAAAGGCTTAGTCTGGGAGAAGTTGGGGAGACAAGTAATCAATTAAAGTAACTACAATTAATTAATTATACAGTATATGTTAGTCATAAGCACTAACAGAAATAATAAAGTAGGAAAGAGAAATAGGAAGTTTATAGAGAGGTTAACATTTTAAATAGTATGTTTAGTAAAGGCCTCAGAAAGATGGATGTTGGAGTCAAGACCCAAAGGAGGCAAGGAGGTGAGCTGTGGCGGTACCTGAGAGAAGAGGGCTTCTAGAAGAGGGAACAGCAAATGCCTTAAGGCAGGAATGTTCTAGGCATATCTGAGGAACAAAAGGAAAATAGTGTGCCTGGAGCAGCAGCAGTAGGGCTGGGCTTAGAGCAAGAGGAGATGAGGTCAAAGATGTAACAAGGCGCCAAGTCTTGTGAGCCTGTAAGTCAGTAAAAACTCTGGCTTTTTCTTTAAGTGAAATCGAAAGTTACTGAAGGATTCTGTGGAAAGAAATGATAGTAAATAACTTATATCTTAATCCTGATAAAGAGAGAGAGAGAGAAAGAAAAAGAGAGACAGAGAGACAGAGAGCAAAGAGAGAGAGAGAGAGAAAGAAAGAAAGAAAGAAAGAAAGAGAGAGAGAGAGAGAAAGAAAGAAAGAAAGAAAGAAAGAAAGAAAGAAAGAAAGAAAGAAAGAAAGAAAGGAAGGAAGAGAGAAAGGAAAGAAAAGAAAAGGAAAGGAAAGGAAAGGAAAGGAAAGGAAAGGAAAGGACAGGACAAAAGTAAGTGGGGGGGGGGGGAGTGAGGAAGAAAGAAGGAAAGGAAAGGAGGAGAGGAAAGGGGGAGAGGGGAAAGCCCCGGGCCTTTGTGGGTTGCTAACAGAACTCTGCTCTCTCTCCTTCTTGGATGCAAGTTACAGTTCTGTCTAATCACCACAGAACCAGTTCTGTCTCCTAGGAACTTCCTGTGTTCTCATTTTGGGAAACTGGATTCATATGCTCATATTTTGTGGCCAGCAAGGGAGAGTCTTATGGGAAGTGTGTGGGTTTTTTTGATCTCTATAAATCAACAGTTTTAAAAGACTCTGTGACCCCTTGAAATAGCTTTTTCAAATGGACAAAAGGGAAAGATTGTATCCATTTCTGTTTACCTGCTGTATAAAATATTCTGTAACATTTTTAAATAAAACATTCCATCTACAAAGAATAAATAAAAGGTTTGATTCTGGCTGCTCTGACAAGGACTGAAGCAGAAAGGGGGAGAGGGGCTAGGAGACTATAATCCAGGGGAGAAATGATGCTCGAACCAGGGTGAATACAATGAGAAGCGGTGAGACTGAAGGTACCCTGAATTCAGAGATGATACGATTTACTGACAGATTGGATGTGCAGTATGACAAAAAGAGAGAAATCAAGGAGAACGCTCAGTCTTTATATGAACAACTAAGAGGGATAAAATTGGCATTTACTGACATAGAGAATCTAGACAGAGAACTGGTTGGGGAAGAGAAACAAGAATCAGAAGATAAATCTGAGACACAGTAAACCTGAGGTGACTATTAGACATCCAAATGGAGATACTAAGCTGACAGCTGGAGTTTCATGATGCAGATTCAGAGGAAAGGCACACAGAGGAAATATAAATCCGGAGTCATCGGCATGTAGATGACATGCAAAGCCGAAAGACCAAATGAGATCACAAAAACTATGAGAACAGACAGAAAGAGAAGAATACAAGTTCTGAGACACTTTAACATTAAGCGTTCTGAAAGAACAGAAAGACACAGCAAAGGCCCAAGAACAAGCCAGTGAATTAGGAGCGAAACTAAAAGAAGGCAGTGTCGTGGAAGCGTCAAGTGCTGCCTGTAGGTCAGGTAAAATGAGGATTGATATTTGATCTTTGGATTTAGCAACACAGAGGTCATTAGCAATCTTGGCCAGAGCTATGTCAGTTGAATGATGGTGGCAGAAGCCAGTTTGGAATGCTTCAAGAGAAAAATGAGAAAAAATGAAATTAGAGTAAAGACTGACAACTTTGGGAACAATTTTGCTATAAAGAGACGGAGAAAAACTCAGTGGTATCAGCAGAGAAGGGAGGGTAGGATCAAAGGAGGTTGTCTTTGTTTTTGTGTAAAGACAGAAGACGTAACAGTATGTCGGTAAGAAGGTGAGAAAGGAGCATTAGGGAGGAGAAAACTGATGATTGAAGACAATGAAGGGAGAATCACTGGAGTGGTTTTCTTGAGTACATTCTAGAAATGGAATCTAATACACAAGTAGAGGGTTGGCATTTGCCAACTTGGATAGGTCTTCCTTCATGCTAACAGGGGAAGACAGAGCTTAGACACGCAATGGCAGAAGGTGGTTAAATGCAGTGGTATAAGCTTAAGAATGTTCTCTGGATGCTTCTATTTTCTCAGTGAAAGGGAAAGCAAGGTCATCTGCTTAAACCCAGGATGGGACAGAGATGGTGGTGGTTTGGGGAGAGGGGATGATATGAAATTGATGTGTAGAAATATGGCAGTATGAGGGGCATGGGGAAATATGACTGCCAGGTAGCATTATAAATCTTGCTGAGTTCAGTGATCAAGAATTTATTTAACCCGTCTTATGATGGCAAAAGAATAGAGGGTATGTAAAAGAAAAAGACATAGTGATTAATCATGAGATGTAAGCCAAGTTAAAAAGGCAGTGAAAATTGAAGAAATGAGGGACACTAAGTAGGTAGGGGTCAGATGATTGTTGAATCAGGGTACTAGGAAATAAATGGGAGAAAAGAGTTGATAGTCAGGGAAGGAATCAAAGATTATGGCAAGGCTGAAGGTATTAATTAGGATATGGTCTTGAGTGAACATAGGATGGATTTGAGGAATAATGGAGAACAAGCTCTCTGACAAGGAACCAAGTGTCTAGAGTAGTAGAAGCATCATTCACGTGGATGTTAAAACCTTTAAGAATTACAGCAGGAGAAGTGCTGAGAGAAGTGATGTGAGCCAGGAACTAAAATGTCCAGTTAATAAGATTATATTCAACAAGGAGTCTACAGTAAATGAGCTGATGAATCTTTGCACCACTAAAGACAGGTATTCATCATAAGGAAGAGGAACCTGCTTTTGCCTTTTACAGAGTATTAATGACCACACTAGAAAGACCATTGAAAGCTATTTCAACAATCTAGATTAAAAAGGAATCTATTAAGTAGTGGGTAAATCATCCTGACATCTTTAAGGTTGGCTCATACCTATAGGGGGAGCCCTTCAGAAAAGAACCTGTGTGACTAATGGATTTCAACTTTCTCTGAAAGAAGAGTCAGCTGGCATTTATTTATTTATTTAATTATTTGTGGTGTGTGTGTTTGCTGTTCATTTATTAATCCAACAAAGAATTGCTTATGGTAATGATATCACAGTTTGCCCCAAAACTGTCCTGGTTAAGCTTTTTGTTCATTAGGTGATCACTAATTTTTTGGGGGGTAGGGGTAAACAAAGTTTATTCTAGGAAGAATAACTCATTGAGAGATAAAACTGTTTTAAAATATACATATAAGTACTATTCATTGTTTCTAAGAACAATTTAGAGCTTTAGCTTTTTAAACTTACATAGTTATCAAAGGAATAAAGCCGAATACAAGACAAGAATCAACAGAATGCAGTAAATCAATCATAAAGGACAGTCAAATGAGCTTACAGATATTCAATAAATCAATCATCTAACTTATAGATAATAAGTAGTTCATTTGTGTCCCTTTTATTAGATTCTACATATAAGTGATATCATATGGCATTTTTATTTCTCTTTCTCACTTACTTCACTCAGAATGATGATCTCCAGGTCCATCCATGTTGCTGCAAATGGCATTATTGTATTCTTTTTTATGGGTGAGTACTATTCTATTGTGTGCATGCATGTGTGTGTGTGTGTGTGTGTGTGTGTACATACACCATTCTGGCTGGTGTGAGGTGATACTGTAGTTTTGATCTACATTTCTCTAACAATTAGTCATGTTGAGCATCCTGACATAATTTATTTAGATTTACTTTTAAAGTATTTAGCCTTAAAAATACCTATACACAGAGCACATAAGAATAATGAAACTATGAAATCAATAGAATGCTTGATTAAGTAAGTTTAAAAAGTGAATAAGTAGTTACATTTAAAAACAAAGTACCGTTTTTCTCACAATGGTCGTCATCAAAAAGTCTACAGATAATAAATGCCAGAGAGGGTATGGCGAAAAGGGAACCCTCCTACACTGTCGGTGGGAATGTAAATTGGTGCAGCCACTATGAAGAACAGTATAGAGGTTCCTTAAAAAACTAAACACAGAGTTACCACATGATCAGCAAACCCACTCCTGGGCATATATCCAGAAAAGACAAAAACTCTAAATCGAAAAGACCCAGTGTTCACAGCAGCACTATTTACAATGGCCAAGACATGGAGGCAACCTAAATGTCCGTCAACAGATGACTGGATAAAGAAAATGTGGTGTAAATATAAAACACAACATTGTAAATCAACTATACTTCAATTAAAATATTATATGTATATAATGGAATATTACTCAGCCATAAAAAGAATGAAATAATATCATTTGCAGCAACATGGATGGACCCAGAGATTATAATAAGTAAATCAGATAAAGACAAATATCATATGATATCACTTACATGTGGAATCTCAAAAAATAATGATACAGATGAACTTATTTACAAATCAGAAATAGACTCACAGACATAGAAAACAAATTTATGGTTACCAAGGGGGAAAGGGCTGGGGGGAGGTAGGGATAAATTAGGAGTCTGGGATTAATAGATACACACTACTATGTATAACATAGATAAACAAAAAGGCCCTACTGTGTAACACAGGGAACTATATTCAGTATCTTGTAATAGCCTATAATGGAAAAGAATCTGAAAAAGAATATATATAGATATATATACATAGATATATAGATATATAGATATATGTTCAGATATATATATATATATATATCTCTGATCACTTACTCTACACCTGAAACAAGCACAACATTGTAAATCAACTATACTTCAATTTTTAAAACGTAAAAAATAAATAAATAATAATAAAGTACTTTTTTTCAAATATGAGGGCAAGAAGAATGATAAGGAAGAAAATGACTGAGCCATTTAACATGAGGCTGTTTCCTCACTGTGTATTCTAACCACTCCACATCAACAGGGAAATCTGCAGTTTTCGGACAATTGTTGCAATCATTCTGAACACTGATTACACTTGTTCAAAATTAAGAAGACTATTAAGAAATAACATATATATTTTAGTGGTGACCATTTAGCTATGTGAAGACATTGTGATTCAGCAGCAGTTAAGCACTAAATATTCCCTTTTAGATTTTTTAATTACACTCACAAATTATAATCCTTCACAAAGATAAATAGATGAAACGAGTCAAAAAGAAAATTTATCTCATTGATCTTTGCGGCCCCCCAAAATAGAAAGCTCCAGAGCTCTTATGGGCAACCTGGTTTGGGTGTACATGTCAAAATCAAAAGTACAGTTGAGCCTTGAAAGAAAACATCCAAGTATAACTCACATTTGGCCCTCCATGTCCACAGTTCCTCTGTATCTGTGGTTCCACATCTGTAGATTGAACCAACTGCGGATGGTATATTACCGTAGTATTTATTATTGAAAAAAATCGTGTATTAAGTGGAACCAAGTTAAGTTCAAGCCCATGTTATCAAGGGCCAACTGAAAAAGAAAAAAAAAAGTAAAGAAACTTTTCAAGATAGCTGTCTGTTGTGACCATGTTTACTATGTGATAAGCAAACCAAAACAGATTAAAGACACATCCCTGTCTTCAAATCACCCATAAACTAAGGGAAAGGACACACACAGAAGAAAAATATCAATTGACAATATGCATTTGTGTACCAAATGCTAGAGGACCAAACAGAGGAGGTGATTAAATCTTTCTGAGTCAGAGGAGGGCCACAGGTGATCTTTGAGCTGGACCTTGAGGACTGAATTAGGGCTCAGACTGAAGGAGGTCTATGTACGGGGGTGGAGGGGCGGGTGGTACTGGGAAACAAGAGGGTCATGCAGATGGAAAAGCATCAGCAAAATCTAGAGGAATAAATACACAGGACATTTAGGTTAATTGTGAAGGGAGAGGTGTGGTTTACAAGGAGAAACAATGGATGATAAAATTTGTGAAATGAAATTAAAACTGTAGCTTTGTAAGTAATTTACTCTTAAAATAGTTAAGTAGTCTGTTAGACTAAGCACTGTTTTTACTCCTGGTAAGTAGTTACTTGCCAAAGTGTGTTCCACAAACACTAGTTTGATGGGATGTTGTTGGATATTACACAAGAAAGAAAGCTCTCTCATCAAATACACTTAAACAAAATTTAAAGGATTTATTTAGTCTAGACATCTCTGCATTTCTTAATCTACCAACACATATTGTGCATCTCAAAAGGAAAAGAGAATACACAACTTTACAAACTAATTTGACTACAGAATTCCCCTTCTGTTAAGGAGCACATTAGAAGAATGGTATTTGGTGGGAATATATTCTGAAAAATGCTACCAGGCCGATGGGGAGATCATTGCTATATAAACTGGTTTCCTACCACATGATATCATATATATTTATTTCTCACCCAATAGACATGTATTTAGTACCTTCTACATGCTAAGCCTAATTGTGCAGAAAAATACATGAGCCTTATAAATTCAAATTATGGCCACAGGAGTAAAAATATTAGATTCTCACTGGGCTTATCTGAACAAGACAAATATGAGCTTGAATTCTTATTGTGAAGGATACAAAGTCATCAGGGTAAGGTAGCAGGCAGGACTGTCTGAATTTTTTTTTTTTTTTTTTAGTTTTAAAGATTTTTAATCATTTTCTTTTTTTTTTACAATTTTTATTGATTCATAATCATTTTACAGTGTTGTGTCAAATTCCAGTGTTCAGCACAATTTTTCAGTCATTCATGGACATATACACACTCTTTGTCACATTTTTTTCTCTGTGATTTATCATAACATTTTGTGTATATTTCCCTGTGCTATACAGTGTAATCTTGTTTATCTATTCTACAATTTTGAAATCCCAGTCTATCCCTTCCCACCCTCTACCCACCGCCCCCCCCGGTAACCACAAGTCTGTATTCTCTGTCCATGAGTCTATTTCTGTCCTGTATTTATGCTTTGTTTTTGTTTTTTAGATTCCACATATGAGCGATCTCATATGGTATTTTTCTTTCTCTTTCTGGCTTACTTCACTTAGAATGACATTCTCTAGGATCATCCATGTTGCTGCAAATGGCATTATGTTGTCGGTTTTTATGGCTGAGTAGTATTCCATTGTATAAATATACCACCTCTTCTTTATCCAGTCACCTGTTGATGGACATTTAGGTTGTTTCCATGTTTTGGCAATTGTAAATAGTGCTGCTATGAACATTGGGGTGCAGGTGTCATCCTGAAGTAGATTTCCTTCTGGGTACAAGCCCAGGAGTGGGATTCCTGGGTCATATGGTAAGTCTATTCCTAGTCTTTTGAGGAATCTCCACACTGTTTTCCATAGTGGCTGCACCAAACTGCATTCCCACCAGCAGTGTAGGAGGGTTCCCCTTTCTCCACAGTCTCTCCAGCATTTGTCATTTTTGGATTTTTGAATGACGGCCATTCTGACTGGTGTGAGGTGATACCTCATTGTAGTTTTGATTTGCTTTTCTCTGATAATTAGTGATATTGAACATTTTTTCATGTGCTTTTTGATCATTTGTATGTCTTCCTTGGAGAGTTGCTTGTTTAGGTCTTCTGCCCATTTTTGGATTGGGTTGTTTATTTTTTCCTTATTGAGTCGTATGAGCTGCTTATATATTTTGGAGATCAAGCCTTTGTCGGTTTCACTTGCAAAAATTTTCTCCCATTCCGTAGGTTTTCTTCTTGTTTTATTTCTGGTAGGACTGTCTGAATTTAAATCCTACTTAATTCACTTACTAGCTGTATGACTTTGGGCAACCTATTTAACCAATTTGTGCTGATTTTCTCCTCTGTAAAATAGAAACTATGACACTGCCTAACTCAAAAGTTGTTCTGATTATTAGATACATTTAGTAATTTCATATTTATAAAGTGCTTAGAACAATGCTAGGTCTATAATAAGCAAAATGCGGTTTTTTGTTAAGTAAATAAAATAAATATGCCAGGGTCAGAGGGAGTGTTTTTCTTTCCTCTCCCAAAGTATTTTATTGCACATTTATTCTGGGAAATTTTGGTAATAAATCAGCCTGTTTAGACATTGGTGAAAATGAGATAAAACAAGGCCATTCGGGCTCTTCCCTTCAGTAGGAAACTTCACTGAAGCATCTATCTTTACCCCAGGTAGCGAGCCATGGCCTCCTAGCGCTCACTAGTGTCTCCTCACACCTGGGTGAAAAAGCCAGGGTATGAAAATGTAGCAGAAGGATGAAGGAATAAAGTCGATTGTTCGTTTCTTCATAGTACTTCTTCCTAATTTTCAAATTGTCCAAAATCAGTATGCATTATTTTTATATGCAGAAAAAAATATTACTTTCAAAATTCAGCTTTCAAGTTAGAAACAAAAATAAATGACATATAGTAACTTCTTCCCAATCCAAAATATGGTGATGAGCAATAATTGGGAGATCAAGAAAGGATTAAGCATTATGTTTCAAATTAGAAACCATTGTGAATTTACCAAAGAGATTCCCAAATGCTTAATAGAATAAAAAAATTTCATAAGCATTAATGTATTTTAAAGAAAACAGTATGATTCACATTGAATTCATAGCTGCTTGAAAATTCAGATTATATCTTCTTTCCAAAAAAAGGTATTCAGAGTTACTTTAAAATTAAAATTGTAGGAAAGAGTTTAAAAATTCAAAATCTGAGGATTAAAACTGAGAAGGCTTTGTATAGACATTTGATAACAGCAAGGTCTATAAAGCTTCCCCCACCAGATTGAATAAAACATATTCCCCACGTCAGCAAAAGTTGGATGGCTCATTCTGATTGCTCAGGTCAAAAGCCTTGGAGTCATTTTTCTCACATCCCGCATCCAATTGTCTAATAGATCCTCTCTGCTCCTCTTCAATACATACCCTGAATCTGACCACTGACCACCTCTACCCACAACCACCTTGGTCCAAGCCACCATCCTAATTGACCTCCTGGCTATCATCCTCCCCTTTAGTCTATACTCAAAACAGCATGCAAAGGAGGGACCCCATTACGATGGAAGTCAGGTGGTCTCACTCCACTGTCCAAAACCCTCAGTGCTCGTTTGAAGTAAGAGCTAAAGTCCTTGCCAAGTCTTCCATGATCTGGTCCATGTTACCCCTCTGAACACACTCTTCCTCCCATTCCATTTGTTTCCTTACTGTTTCCAGAACAAGCCAGCCAGGCCTTTGCACATGCTGTTCTTTCTGCCTGGAATATTCTTCCTCCAGATTTTCATATGGCTCAAATGTCACCTTATCAATAAGGTTTTCCCTGACCACCCCTTCTATAATTGCAAACCACCCCATACAAATATTTTCTATCATCCCTTCCGGAATTTTCTCTAATAGCACTTAACACCATCTAGCATCCCATTTATTTTCTTTCTTTCATTGTCTCTCCTCAATAGAAAGAAAGTTTCATGAAGGCAGGATTTGTCCCTGTTTCGTTCCCTGGTATATTATTCCTAGAGGCTAGAAGAGTAATTAGCACACAATAGCTGCTCAATAAACATTTGGTGAATATTCAATAAAGTGGAGGGGTATTGGAGAGGCTACTGGATATACTCTTCTGGAATTTAGAGAGAGGCCTGAGCTAGACATACAATTTTAGGAGTCATCAGTGAAGATGGCATCAAAAATTAAGCCTGCATAGATTCAGGAAAAAGGAAACTTTCAAGAGAATTCATTTTTCATAATATTTGTTGGAAAAGGAAAATAATAAAAAATAATGCACTTTTTACATATTTCAAATTAGCAAAATTTACAAAACTGAAGGCAATTCAAATGGTACAAAATATGTAACTAATTGCAGGAGTCTGAGTCAATAATTTTTAATTGCTTTATTTATGTATTTTGTGGGGGGAGATAATTAGGTATGTATGTATGTATGCATTTATTTATTTATTTTTAATGGAGGTGCTAAGGATTGAATCCAGGACCTCGGGCATGCAAAGAACCCGCTCTACTGCTGAGCTATACCCTCCCCCTTTTAATTGCTTTCTAATTGCATTTTGCCTCATTCATAGTCAAGGTTATCTTACTTTCTCAGTAAATGAAGAAACTAGATGTCTTCTCATCCTTCTGTTTACTATCTGATCTTAAACAACAACCATGGAACACTAATAAGGAAACGAAACACATGTAATGAGTTCTTAAAGAATTCCCATTCTAGCCTGCATCTTCTGTGACCATGTCAATTGTACTGGAGACTGGCAGGACATCTGGGAACTGAAAGCAATATACACGGAAGGAAGTGGAGATTATAATTCTCTTTCCAATAATTTGAAACTTTTTCTGAAACTTCTTCAAAATATAAAGGCAGAGTCCAAGGTCAAACGACACTTTACTGTGAGAATCAGCCATTAGAATGCAGAATGGTCCCCTCAAAGACTCTGCTGTCTGCATTTTGTGGAAACAGATGCATAAAGTCGGGAAAGTATTATAAAATCACCACCACCACTGCTCGGTAATTTGTGTTAATTATATGTATGAAGTTGTCAGCCCATTGTACTTCTTAAATGACATCACTCATCAATCCCTGCAATTTGCTTCAACATGATGCAAATACATTTGGGCTGGAAGTTGCCTTACTGCAGAATAACCTAAAAGCTTTTCCAAACACCTTTAATGCATATTCACAACTACCACTTTCCAAAATGTAGTATTTCATCACCTACTATATTTAAATTTCAAAAATCTGCATTATCTATTTCAAGTATGTTTTAAATCAAAGTTAAAGTATTGGAAAAGCCTACATAATTTAACAAGTAATATGTATTAGAAGGCGCTGACTCAGCAGATGGTCAGCAATCCACAGGCCAACCTTAACTGTATAAAAACTGCAAATAACTGCAGGTGTCAAGTTATGAACACGAAGACGCTGTGAAAGAAATTAAAATTCTATACAGGAAATAGACAAGGGAAATCAAGTGAAAATAAAAATGTATAAAGGTAAGAAAATCGAAAATATAAAAACAACCTGAAATCAAGTAAATGAAATGGGTTCAGGCTCTAACTAAGCTAAAAAGAAAATGGTATGATTCAATCATCATATTAAACTCACATTTCAAAAAATAGAAATTATTATAACTGAGGGGAGTAAATGAAGCCAGAGAATCCTGGAATATTGAGGGAACTGATATTAAATAGGTTATCACTGTCAACTTTTCTTAGTCTCCTTTCCAATAAAATTTCTAGAACCTTCTCTTCTCCACCACATCTCTCCAGCTCTTCTCATTGCATCCAGCATTACACTTCCTTCCTTACCACAACACACAGACTTTTCAAGAGATTTATATGGAGCACAGAAGTCAAGAAAATGGCAAAATTTGAGACCCTTTAGGTTGACCCATTATAAGTCATATTTAGCACTTATTAAATATCAGCATTATAGAAGCATAGACTATTAAGGTCAAAAGAGATTTTAAAGGTCTTCCAGTCCAACCAAGCATCCATTCTCGAATTCCCTCTGTAACATTCCTGCCAAGCAGCTGTATTGTTTTTATGGAAACATGTTGATTGATAGAGAATCCACTGTCTCCTAAAATGGTCCATTTCACCTTCAGGCTGTTATTCATGCCATTCTTGTGTCACCCAAACTAAACATTTTACCTGGGACATTTATTGATAAGAAAACATTTTTAAAAATCACACTGACTGGCATCTACCCTAGAGAGACTCTGATTTTACTGATATGATTGGAGTTTCCCTAAAAATCAGTATATTTTCAAAGCTCCCAATGTAATTCTAATATGCAGCCAGGATTGAGAAACATTGCACTGAACCAAGTTCACTCCACACCACGATGATTATACATGTTGATATACAGACGACTATACAATCCTTGATGGTTATATGGAAAAAATAGGGAACATAATAATATGGAAAGAGTACAAGATTTAAATTCAGACAGACCTGGCCCAACCACTTCCTAAGTGTGTGACCTCAGCCAAGTTGCCTAACTGTCCTGAGTCTCAGTTTCCACATCTGTAAATAAAGGATAATAATGACTCAGGGGGAGTTTGAGGAGATAATACACTCCACAGGACCAGTGCAGTACTATCACATCCACCTGAGACCTCTCCAGGTAAATACAGCAGACAGACCCCAATGTAGCGCCATGATTCCCACTCCCTGGTGTTTAAGCCCTGTAAAACGCTCTCCCTTTGTTTTTGTGGGACATGTGAGTTGTTTCTAACTAGCATAACAAGGCAAAGATGAGGTGATTTTGCAGATGTAACTAAGGTTCCAAATGAGCTGATTTTTTTAGTTAATCAGAAGGATAAGTACCCTGGGTGGGCCTGGCTTAATCAGGTGAAGGCCCTTAAAGAAGGTAACCGGATTCTCCCTGAAGTCAGAGACTTCAAGCAGGAGAGACACTCACAAAGCAAGGTACTGTGCATGGCTACTAGAAACTGCAGGTGCCTCTAGAGCCTGAGGACATCCTCCAGCCAATAGCCAGTGAAAAATCAGGGCTCTCAGCCATACAGCTTCACAGAAACGAATTCTGCCCACAACCTGAGTCAACTCAGAAGCAGATCCTCACTCCACCAAGCCTCTAAATAAAAATGCAACCCATGAGACCCTGGGCAGATGACTCAATTAAGCTGTGCCCAGACTACTGAGCCGTGGAAACTCTGAGATAATTAATACTGTGTCGTTTTGAGCCACTAAGTTTGTAGTAATTTGGTCTGCAGTAGTATGAAAACCAACACCATCTTGTTTGAATGTTTCAAGTTCTTTCATGGTCCTGGTCACTCTGCCCCAAACAGCTTCACTTTAGCTACATATCCCTTGAAGTGTGGCTTGCAAACCTGGAGGCAACCATCCCAATAAAAATTAATTCAGGCAGAAAATTTTAGTGGATGCTAAATCTAGAGTGGTGGTAGTGGCATACATTTAATGAGAAACATGACATTTACAATTAAATTCGATTCTGCCCTATTGTTCATCCTAAGGTCCAGATCCCCTCTGTTGAATTAGTCTCAGATCTACCGTGAAGAGAAAAGGACTCTTTTGTTAGCACATTTGTTTTGCTGAGTCTCTCTTTTTCTATCTGGAGAGTAACCCATTATACCCAAAGCTTGTATTAACTCCCACGTTTGCAAAATAGGTTTTGGAGCATTTCATAAAGTCAAACATTTCTATTGTAGATTATATTCATATATTATAATTTGTATTAATCACTTGAGTTGCATAATGACCTCACTAGCCTTATGTTAATTTGGCATACATCCACGTATGCACATCTGCACACACACACACACACAGTCACACACACACACGTGTAGATTCTCCTGCCAATCAGGAAAACCTCAGAACCTTAGTATTCCTCTATTCATATCTGTGCACTCAAAGTACATTTAGAAGTACTTCTAGCCACTGCGTACCTAAACACATCATGAAGCCTCATTCCTCTACCCTTGCTAACCAATGATTTTATGTCAGACTAAATGAATTACCTATCTGTAACTTCCAAAAGGAGCCTTTCTATTAATAGCCTTTGTAATGGTGGCACGCAGAGATGACCAACAGCATCTCTCCAATGACAGACACTACCGGACAGTCATTCACCACTTCCCTTTCCCCCTGCGGGCAGTCCTGATTCCCAGTGTAGATAGTGTTAAGACCACATATATAGTTTTCCACCCTCCTTATTGAGATCATGAGCATATGACCCTCAACAGACCTGACAAAGACAGTCAACATCCTGAGAATGACCCAGTGAAAAGATAGAAACAGCTTGAGTTCTCAAGACTTCCCAGCCAACGAATTAACCAGAACTTCAACCACCCTACTGCCAGATCGCTTTGTACGTGAAAAAAATTAATGCTTTGGGTAAACCACGTTGAGGGTATTCAGTTACTTGTAGCCACAAACATCCTAAATGATACACTTGCCTATCTTTTACAGTTTTTTAACCTTTCTAATCCTCAGTTTTTTCAGCAATGGAAAAAGGAAATATGGAAATACAGTCTTTGCAGACAATCAAGTTAAGATGAGATAAACAGATCCTGGTACCAATTCCAATGTGTGGAGGGTGGGGGCCGGGGGGAAGTGTTCCCCATATCAGTAAGCAATTCTCGGGACACCAGGTGACTGTCCTACAACTCAGCTCAGTTCTTACACCATCTACCCAGAGATAGCGCCATATGCCACAGGCTAAGGGTTCAGTCCTACAAGACCCCACCACCACTTCAGATGCCTGTCACAAGGCCAAGTTGTTACCTGGGCTTCTGACCAAATGGCTATAAATGAGAGAGTCCCAAGACAACACACACCCCCCCCTCTATTTTATTTACTAGATTGCCTGTTTATTATAAAACAATATAATTCCAGAAGGGCCAGACAGAAGAGATGCACAGGGCGAGGGATGGGGAAAAGGGATGAGGTTTCCATGCCCTTGCCAGGAGCACTACTTTCCCAGCATCTCCCTGCGTTCACCCACCCAAAGCTCTCCAAACCCAAAGCTCTCCAAACCTGGTACGTATACTTCAGGGTTTTATAGAGGCTTATTACGTGGGCCTGGCTGATTAACTCATTGGTCATCAGTGATTGATTCAGCCCCCAGCCCCAACTCTGCTCCCTGGTAGTTGAGGGGTGGGACTGAAAGTTCCAACCTCTAATCACATGTTTGGCTCCACCGGCAAGGGGCCCCCATCCTTAGATGCTTTCCAAAAGTCACCTCATTAACATAACAAAAGCCATCTTTATTACACTTAGGAAATTCCAAGGATTTTAGGAGATCTGTACCGAAATCAGAGACAAAGACCAAATGCATATTTCTTATTATACATCACAATATCACATGAGGTCAGTATGGTGAGCCATAATCCAGTATGACTGTATCATTACAAAAAGGTGAAATTTGGACAGAGACACACACGGAGGAAAAAACACCACGTGTATGTAAAGGTGAGATAGACTGGGACCTCGGACCCTTTACTGGAGTGCTTGTACCTGGACAAATGTCTCCTCAAGCAACAGAATACAGAAAAACTATAAGGGACTAGAATTAACTGCATGCATTCGTAGATGGGGCAGATTATGAAAAATAAGATACCAAAAGGCCAAAAACAACTGTCACTTCTGAGGTGCCAGGAGCAAAAGCAGGGTCCCGCGTATGATCCCTGCACATAGCACCACCAAGGGGGTGGGCAGACCCCCTCCAGCCAGACCCACCCATCCATCCTTACCCTCACCCCATTCAAGGGACCTGCTCACCCCCTCTTAGGAAGCAAGCAAGAGAAATTGTTACTTGTTTTCACTCCCTTGTGCTGCAGCATGAGTCCCAATGAAGCCTTGCCTGAATTTCTAGTCTGGCCCCTTATTAATTTCTATTGACCGAAGAGTCCAAGAACCCATGACAGAAACGTAGGCAGAGATCAGGGTGATGTGTACACAAGCCAAGAAACACCAAAGACGGCCAGCAAACCGTCGGAGGTGAGAGGAGAGAGGCTTGGAACAGCCCTCAGAGGAAACCAGTTCTGCCAGCGCCTTGGTTTCAGACATCTAGCCTCCAGAACTATGAGACAATAAATTGTCCTACTGTAAGAACATCCAGTTTTTGGTACTTTGTTACAGCAGCCTATTAAAAAAGAGACAACAGGCCCAAAATGGAGTCACTTTGCTAAGCCCTAGGCAGTGAACCAAGACTTAAAAACCAAACCTGACCACAGATTCAGCCTCTTCTGGGGATGTAATCTTACCCAGTCATCCTGGAACTGCCTGGGCACTAGTGAGATAGTCTGCCTGAAAGACCCCTGCCTTCCCCAACTGGAAGGTGACCTTGTCTGAAATAATCCTTTCTTTTATTTATGATTTCCTTACCCTCCCCTCCCATGTCTAACTTTAAAAGCCTTTCCTCTTCTGCAGCTCTTCAGAGCTCCTTTCTATTTGCAGATGGGATGTTGCCTGATTCATGAATCATTGAATAAAGCCAATTAGATCTTCAAATTTACTCAGTTGAATTTTGTTTTTTAACAAGCCATAGCAAACTAATACATAATTCAGTGTTAAAAATAAACCCAAATTCCAAAACCAAAAAAAAAAAAATCCAGAAAATGAATGTTTACTTTTTTCATCGTCATACATTCATAAGCTTATGTTTATTTTCATGGATAATTGATGGTAGTACCAAAAAAAGTGATTCTCAAAGTAAAGTCTTTACACATGGATTAACCTTAGGTCAGAAACTGAAGAGCTTCTTACAAGAAAGAGGAACATTCTACAGAGAAAGAAAAAGGAATCATTTAGAGATTATGTATTTTAATAGGAACTAAGGGAGAATTTTCAAATATACAAATGGAAAGAACAATAAAAAGGGTTAAGAGACAAGTGTACTTTCTTAATAAAACGATGAAATCACAAATGCTAGAATAGATTAAGGTGGTAATGAGATGTCTAAGAGAATCCATTTGGACATATTTTTTAAATTTTCATTCTTTACAAAGAACTATAAATTGTTATATTTGCATATTTAATCATTACTTTTTAAGTCTTTCAGTTCCTTGAAATTTCTTACTAAAGAATTGTCAGTAAAAAAGATGTGGAAGAAGATGTTTTGTATTGAATTTGAATATATTATTCCATAATTACAACCTTCTTGTAACAAAGGTTTCCTAATGTAGTCTCATCTAAAATTAATAGATAAATACTCAGTGAATCCAAATGTTTAATGAGCTACAAGGTTTATTGACATTCCCATTTTATTTATTTTTAGCTTTACTAAAGCTCATCTACTGCCCACAGGCTTGTGATGTACATATCATATAATAAAAAAGCAAAATTAAATTTAAATTCTGATGTGGCAGAAATTCCAACAAGCAAATGAATACCAACATGGCTACATGTTAAAACTCCCACATTTAAAATTAAAGATTAAAGTTTTTATTTGCTATTGATATTATATTTATACATAGTGCAAACAAGCATGAAAGTTTCAAAAGACTTATAAAATAATATTTTACATAAAAATGGGTATAATTTCTGTAGCCTAGGGATAGCGCTCCTGTTCAAGTAAATACCTCCCTCACCTATTGACTGATGGTAGAAATTATTAAAGTGATTAATTCTAGAATAATATAAATATTTTTAAAGAGGGTAACTTTTTAAGCTATATTTACATGTTTAAATGTTTTAAGCTACATTTAAATACACTTAAATGTGAAAACGCTTGAGATCCCAACCTAAGTGCACAATTTTATAGCTGGCAGGAGAGGACTCGGGGTTAGGAAGTGAAGAGGAGAAGCACCCAGGATGAAGGCTGGAAGCACCCAAATGGGCATTTGTCAGTTTCCTTATTTTATTTATGTATATTCAGGATTCTATTTTTCCAAATGAACATCTTCTTGTGTAATTACATTTTGGAAGTCAGAGCCCCAGACACTGAAGAAACTTGTGCAAACCATCATCTAACTTTCCATTTCTTTGCAAGCATTTATTGAGTGTATCGATTACGCACAAGATACTAAGCTAGGTTTGGGGGCAGATACAAATATAAGAAAGACATAGTGACCAAGTTCTCAGAAGATTCCTTGCAATCTGGCAGGGTATAAAATAAGTTCAAAATTCACTAACTACACAGGCAGTATAACATGATGGGCGCATGAGTTAGACTGGGTTGAACTGTGGCTCCAGCTCACGAGTCCTGTAAACTCTGTGTGCTTCAGCTCCTCAGCTGTGCAATGGGAATAGACTGTTACGAAGACTAATTGAGTTAATAAATGTAAAGCACTCAGAACAGTGTAAGCAATAAGTATGCGGTAAGGGTCATTTGAGAAAACTAAAAACAAGAGTGCTAATGGAATTCAATGGAGGGCAAGATGGCATTTGGTGGGAAAATCAGGAATACTTTCCTAAGATAGGAAGCATAAAGCAGATAATATTAGTCACTCCCCTACCCCCATCGTACACAAAAGAACTTCTCCACCTTTTCAGAAAGCACCTCTGTCATTCTGTTGCCTGACAGGTTCACTTCACATGTGGGTAGTACTGTAACATACTCTTTTTGTTTGCTCTTTCTCCTTGGTCCCAATAAAAACAACTTGCACTAAAACTGTCATTTTATAACAAAAATATGTCAACATTCCACACATAGTCTTTGCAAAAATGTCATGATGAGTTTTTATGATGCGAGTGTTACGAATATCCTTCTACATTCATTTATTTTTAACATAGGAAGAAGTAAGTGCTTGTCTGCTGAGAAAACAGAACACAAGACAAATTTGGTTCATATCATGGTATTGATTTTTTTAGGATGGCACGGATATTGGTGTGGTTAGGATTCAACTAAACAGTCCAGAACAAAACAAAAATAATTTATCCTGCTCACCCAGTAAAACAGTAACACCTTTTCAAATATGTGTACATCACATACAACTTAAAAATAAGTTTTAAAAGCTACACTTTTAAACTTTTAAAATATCAACTTCTTAAAATACACTTTTAAACTTCTAAAACATCAACTTTTCAATTTTCTTTTAACTTAGAGATGTAGGTATTGTGGGTCGTCGCCCCGAAAGACGTGTGTCCCACCCCCACACCTATAAATGTGACCTTACTTGGAAGTAGGGTCTTTGCAGACGTTTATCAAGTGATGAGGTCATACTGGGTTACACTGGACGCTGATCAAATTACTGGTATCCTTACAAAAAGAGGGAAATTTAGACACTGAGATAGAGCAGACAGACTCAATGAGAAGAAGGTCATGTAATGAAGAAGGAAGAAATGGAGTGATGACCTTTAAGCCAAGGAAGGCCAAGGACTGACAGCAAACACCAGAAATTAGGAAGAGGTGAGAAAGGATTCTTTCCCAGAAACTTCTGAGAAAGCAAGACTTGCTGACACCTTGATTTCTGGCTTCCAGCCTCCAGGACTGTGACTGAATAAATATCTACTGTTTTAAGCCACCCAGTTTGTGTACCTTGATATGGAAGCCCTACAAAACTAACATAGTAGGTCAGTTCATTCACTCAGTGATACTTATTGAGTCTGCCATATGCCGGGCACCATACCAAGTGGTGAGGACGCTGCGAGCAAGGGCAACAAAGTCCCGGTTCTTGGGCACTTGTGTTCTTGCAGAGAAGACAAACATTAAACAAGCTACCATCCATTAAATTTAATGCAAACATCCTACCCAAAGTACCTCTCTCAAGTCATTCTCTAACACAATAGTTTAATTTTCTTTATAATCTTCATCAAGATAAAGAAATTAACTTGTTTTGTCCCTATGATTGTTATCAGCCTCCTCTCATTCCACCTCCAGCTTTTGGAAGAGTACATGACATTGTGGACACTCAACAATTGGTGAAAGAATGAATGACTGAATGAGTGAATGAGAAAAAGTACAAAATAAGGGTGTTTATTAAGGAGATGTGATCTTTACTAAAAGATCAAAACAGGCTTCCCTGTGGAAATGATACTTGGGCAAGAGTTATAAATAGAAGTTAACTGCTCACCAGGGACTAATGAGAATTAATTTGAAGAACAGACAGGAAAGAGTGTTTTAAGCAAAGAAAATAGCACTTATGAAGGCCCTGTGGCTTTAGAGAAAAGAACATAATACATCTGAGAAATTCATAATTGAAGGTGGCGAGGGCCCAAAAAGTGAAGGGAAGGCTACATCAGGGTGAAGCAGACAGGGGCCAGACCACTGACACCAGGTTAATCATTTTGACCTTCTACTAGTAGACAATGGGAAATCTTTTCAGGGTCTCCAGAAGAAGAATGAATAATCATATTTGCCTTTTAAAATTTTCCCTCTGGTTCCTGACTCTGTATTGGAGGAAGACAAGAGAGGACATAGAGGGAAAGTCTGCATGAGAGATAAGGGTAGCTCAGAGAAGGAAACTATCCATGGAGAAAAACACAGATTCAAAGATTGTATATGTATTAAAAAAAAAAAAAAACAAGCAGAAGATTGTGGTGGATTAGATGCAAAGGAGCAGAGGATGAGGACAAGGTTTCCGGCTTGTGCTGCTGGGTGAACGAGGTATCATTTCTTCTGATAAGGAACCGGAAGAGAATCGAGTAACAAAGGATGGGTAAGTTTAGTTCTGACCAAGTTGAACTGAGGTTGCAATGACATATCCACACGCAGATGCTCAGTGGGCAGGGTCACAGATGAGTCTAGATCTTGGCCAAGAGGGCTGGGCCAGAGACATCAGCATAAGGAATCACAGACCTAGAGATGGTAGTTGATTAAAGAATTCAGAGAGAAGAGAGAAAGGTCTTGGATTATGTCTTGAGAAACAAAAGCACTTAACTGTATGCTTAATTTCTTTACAATCCAGAGGAAATATTTTTTGTTTTCTTTTTTGTTTGTTTGTTTTGTTTCATTTTTGTTTTGGGGTGGGAAGTAATTAGGTTTATTTATTTGCTTATTTTAATAGAGGTACTGGGGATTGAACCCAGGACCTTGTGTTTGCTAAGCACACACTCATCAGTGAGCTATACCCTCCCCCTTACTTTCTTGAATATAAGCTCTCCACTGCCTAATTTGTTTTTTAAAAAAATTAAACACATACTGAAAAACATTAAATCTTATGAATTTTATTCTTAACATTGAGATCCTAAATTTCATTTAATGGTGATTATAAAATTTAATTTGCTTCTGGTATCTATCAGTGATAAACTTACAGCAGTTAAAGCACTTGGCATTTATTCTGTACACACGTCAACTCCACGTAAGTTTTGGATAAATATTCTTCATACAGGAAATCAACCTGCCTTGCAGTATTCAAGCTTCCAGTATAAACATCTTACATACAAACCCAACCCAAGAGAAGTTATTGTCACCAGAATGAATTCTCATTCCCTTCTCAGCTTTGAACTACTCTTTCATACTTGATATGCCTTTGGATTATTGAGAACTTCATAAATAGAAGAAAGGCAAGAAACAGAGCAATGACTTAATACCATGACTAACTCACAAAACTAACTTTGAGTTATAAGAGCGTGAAAACTCATGCAGGAGGCAGTAACACATACAGAGTTTTCTTTCCAGAAACTGCTTTTGAAATGGGCAACATTAGGGAATGTTTGTGGAAACCAATTTCCACTTAATTCAGAGGAAAAAAATGCAAATTTTAAGATGTCTTATTATTCAGAAAACAAAAGCTTATTTATAACCAACCCATCCTTGAAGAGCCTTTCATCTGAAAATGTATATATTCTGTTCCCTTCCATTATCTCTGATTCAAAAATTGATCATAAACACTCTCTCCTCCTCTCTCCTTACTGTTTACAAAATTAACTTATCAGTGTCAATTGCACAGAATCAGAGGAATTTTGGAATGCTAAGCCTCTTTAGAAGTCATTTGGTTCAATTTTATTTTCAGAGGTGAGGAAACTGAAACTCAGACATTAACTGACTTTACCAAAAACACATACTACCTTTGCTTTTCTTTGGTCAAACCAGTACATTACCATTTACATGTAATAATTCATCTTCCATATTTTGGAGGGAAGAGTTGTGCTGAACTAGACACTATCATTCTACACGAGTTTTACCCCACTACCAGTGAGCTTCACATTAATAATAGATGTCAACCAACTTCCTAATTATCATTTAATATTTACTGCCTTCCCAAATTATATATAACTCTGATGAAAGGATATCAATGCACTTTAGTTTGAATTTTCCTTCTTCCTTTTGCTTAATGAGGTGGTATCTAGACTGTTCCTTTACCCCAGGATAAAGTAAAATCTGTATTTTCATGATGAGTCTATCTGTACTCTAATTCATAATATAAAGGGGACTCTGGAGGGAAAATCATAAATCCTAACTCCTTATCACAAAAAATAGGAATTAGACTGCCACTGTTCCAGAAATCTCACTGAATTAAAAGGGTTTGTAAATGATGAAGTTTCTAAAAACTGATTACAAAGATATATTTCTTCTCCTCTTGAAGTTTATTCCTGTTTACTTCTCATGTCTCACAGTGGCTTTTGGAAATATTGCAATCCTCACTTCATGAACAGGGAAAGACATTCATTCCTGCTTTAATGAAGGAATTTCAGACATGAGTTTCTAAAGACAGTAATAGGGTATCACTATGGATACAAGGGAGGAACAGAAAATTTTCATTTAAGTATAATTCAACATCCACAAGCTCAGAATACGCATTTATATAAGGGGAGAATTAGGTATATATTTAAGACTTTCCCACGTTCTCATTCCAACTGAAGAAAATCCAAACTCTTTACTAAGTCCTAGTAGACCTGTCCCCATCTCGACACTGCCTAACTCCAGCCGCATCTCAGACCACCTCCTTGTTCATTACCCATCCGCCATGTACCCCTCAAAGATGACAGCTGACATCTGACTTCAAGACCCTTGCTTTAGCTTTTCCCAATGCCTGCAATATGCTTACTCTTTTTAAAAAAATAAAAAATTAATGAAGTATAGTCAGTTTACAATATTGCATCAGTTTCTGGCATACAGCATAATGTTCCAGTCATACATATACATACATATATTCAATTTCATATTCTTTTTCATTATAGGTTACCAGGAGATACTGAATACAGTTCCCTGTGCTGTACAGTAGAAACTTGCTGTTTATCTATCTTATGTCTACCAGTTAGTATCTGCAATGGAATATTCTTACTCTTGACCATCACATAGCAGGATGGCCTTCTTTGACCATCCTGTCTATACACACCTGCCCACCTCAAGTCTTTTCCCTTACCTTCAGGACATTTGTTACCATCCCAAATCACTGTTATTTTACATGTTTATTACCCATCCTTCCCTACTATATTGTAAACTAAATGAGAAAAGGGACTTAAATCCTGATTTTCTGTGTGATTCCCAGGCATGCAGATCAGTGTCCAGCACATAGCTGATGCTCAATTAATAGGTATTAAATGAATGTAAAGTTGATATTGGTCTAATGCTACCTTTTATTCACTCAACTACATTTACTGTCTACAATGTGTAAGAGAACTTGCGAAGCATTTCCTAACAGTAAAATCTTAAAATAGAATTCTTCATATTTCTAAAATCAGGAGGAAGATCAAATCCTAAAATTACAAAGCTTTAGTATTGAGCCTCAACTTAGAGATCATCTGGTACAGCTTCTTTATCCTTTATTCCCCACTAAGGAAACCAAGAGACAGAGATGACGGTGTCTTGCCCAAGAAAATACATTTCCTCTGTGTTTCTTGAAAAGAAGTTACTAAGTCAGATCCTCAGTGGAATATTTATAGCACTAACATATGAAGTTTGCTCCCCACCAATGAAGTAAAATTTACTATTCTAATTATAAACAGTATTACTATAATTACTATAATCACTTCTACAAAACCGTGGTGTAACGTAATATAGCATTTCATTTCCCAAATATGTGAATCACTAGGTCTAAAACACATACCGAATCCTTTAAACACCAAACAGATCAGTTCAGTCACCCAAATCCATAAACTCCATCAACTCTTTATCAGTTGACAGACTATCGCCTGCTTCAACAAACTGACAATAAAAATCCAGGACTACAGCCCCAAACGATTGAATCAGCAGTCCCGTAAAAGATATTAGTGCATACTGAGGCAAACATAATGGATTGATGATTTAATTCTGTGTGTAAGTTAAGGCTTGCAGCACCTCACCTCGCGCCTGTAGCAGCGGGTCGATAACTACTGAATCGAATATGTTACAAACACTAAGTAACCGACAAATGGCAGCTGGACAGATGGATGAAGGGCAGAACGACTGGATTCATGAAATCTTCTATCACCAGGCATGTGATGCTCTGCTTCTTAGCTCTCATTGTGCCTTGTGCAACTGACCCTTCTGGCCTCACATAGGGAGGCAATGAACCCTTAGAGTTGGGGTTAATTTAAGGTTAGAATACACTTTCTTAAGGCTTATTTTCTCTATGAAGATTTCAGTTTACCCAAGTCTGTATCGTCCACATGACCAGCTAGCTACTTTTAAAAGATATTTACAACTGGGCTTCCTTTAATAACTTGTACATACTTTGCAACAGAATATGCACAAAATCTCCATCAATAAATGGCACAAAAAGCCCTTCAGTGGTCATTTTAGTTTACCAAGTGTTTTTTAAAACTCGTATCTATTAAAAAGATAATATTTTGAAATAGAAACGTTTCATCTTTTGCCTGTCTGTTGGAAGGTAATGAATTTGGTGGGTTTTCAGTATTTTTGAAATTAATACAATCAGGTCTGCCCAGTAGAGCCATGGAAGCTTGTACTCTGTACACTGACAAAGTGACATAGGGGGAAGTTAGGGAGTGGGAGGAAGAAGGAAAAAGGAGCTTCCTCTTCTCCTGAGAGATGCTCTGCTTACTGCCTGTACCATAATAACTTAACTAATCCCCTTTGCACAAGCCCTTATATTGTGCCCTGAATAGACAACATTGAAATCCTAAGTTATTCCTTACATATTAAGAACAGTAAGTTTCATATTCAATGTGCAGACCTCACCAAGAGCTATATAACATGGTAACGACACACACGATATAAGTAAGAGGCTGTAATGGTTAAGACTCTGGAGTCATAGAAACCTGCATTCACGTGCTGGCCCCCACTCACCAGCCTCCTGGCCCCTGGAATATTATCTAATTTCCCTAAGCCTCAGTGTTTTCATCTGTGAAAGCAGAATAATGGTACTTGTTCCATACCATTATTGTGTGAATTAAATAAATGCTTGACGTGCCTGACTCACAGTAGACCTTCAAAAAAAGTAATCAGTAGTAGCAATAATGAGACTAGAAAAGGCTTAAATACTTCAGTCAGCAACTAAAAGCACAAACATATCTACTACTGTGAATTCAGCCCTTTGAAACTTAACCATGGCATTTCCACCCCCTCAACACTATAATATCCAAATAGGATTGAACGGATAAAAGGGACCCACAACCTGTCTTCTATTATTACAAGAGTTTTCTAATTAGCACATTGACTAATTCACTCCTTACAAATGTGCAATTCGTAAACACAAACTGTTGTCTCATTGATAACGTCAGTGATTTTATAAATGTAAATGCATTACAAACTCATTGCAACTAGACATAAGAGTCAGACACAGCAATGTACCTGTTTTCTCTTCATGTTGGACTTATTTAATTTAATAAATTTATGATTCTAACAAGACTATGTTAGGCATTAATTAAAATCTTTAGTTTACGGGGTCTACATGTAACTTTAATCCAGTATTGTCAAAGAAAATCTCAAAAATAAATCACTCTCCACATATTTTAAATCTGTCTTCTGAACACATTTTTTAGCAGTAACCATTTTTCCTTTTCATATTTAGTAGATTACAGGAAAGTAGCAGTGAAAGTTTGCCTTCCTGAGTAGATCCAGCCGAAACTGTGCTTTTGCACATAAAAGGGGTTCAGAATCGTTATTATAAATGGGATTTAACTTCAAATTTATACATAAATTTGGGGAAGTCTCAACTTTGAAACAATCATAAAATATTAAGAACAAACCTGAGAATTCGATTAAACACCAAAATATTTAGTTAAAAAAAAAATTAGTCCTTATATCTAGGATGTTTTTCTACATGAGGATAAACCAAAAAAAAAAAAAAAAAAGGCCCAGTGAATTCAACAACTTGCTTATTCTGAATACCCAAACTACAAATAGTATTAAGGAGCATAAAAATTTTATCCATAATGCTTAAAAAATAAATTCCTAATTCATATTTGAGTTAGATTATGTTTAACAATTTTTCTTTCTCTTGATAAACAATTGTTTAAATTGCAAAAATACACCCTATGATATCTCATTTCTGGTCATTATTCATTGGGTACTAATGCCTGTTATTGGCTAATTTATGGTTATCCCTATAGACCTCTTTAAAGTCAGACAGTAAATATGGCCTTTTATGAGGTGACAGTCTTATATTATTTCTTATAGGTCATTTTTACATGTAAAGAAATAGGGGGATGGGGGAGAGACTTAAAAAAAATAAAACCATGGGCTGCTAGACTCCAAATAATTGGAAGGACTGCAGCACCATCTTGTGGAATAAAGTGTATAATTAGTAAACCGCTTTGATTCCTTTAGGAAAAAAATGTGATAGAATTTCTTGGCCACCAACTGTAGTGTCTTTTAATAATTTATTATTTTAAATGCTTTAGTCTGGAATGTCTGTCAAACAGCAATGGATGGAATTAGCCTAGAGAAATAACATATATAATACAGAAACCAGGTGATTTATATCTACTTTACGGATTTCTAAAAAAATACAAGGTTAATATCTTTATTAGAGGTTGCTCTGAAACGAAAGAAGAAATCTGAAAAGAGTGGGAAAGGGGGTAAAGGGGTGGGAAAGGAATAAAGCTGGAGGTCTTGGCTTTTCTATCCTTTTCTTCAAATTAAAAGGAAATAGGGAAACCCTTAACACGGCTGCAGCACAGTTTCTGAAGGAATTACTAAGGGAGCATTTTCTTTAATATCTATAATCGGAAACAAGGGGATTAGTCAAGGAGGTGGGAGGGGAAATAAGGTTGATTGAGTTAAGATCAGAGCAGCACGTATGTCTTTCTTTCTTCCTTTTAGTTCAATTAACCAAAATATACTGAGTGACCACAGGATGCCCAGCACTTGCTAGGCAGGGGCAGTAAAACGGTGACTGATACACATTGTCCCTCCCTACGTGCACTTATGAGACTAGTGAAGTACACGGATCATTTCACGGTGAAGGGAGTGCTCAGGAAGGTCATCACGGAAGTTATGTTGTCTGTAGGACATTGAACAGAAAGGGGTAAAAGGGATAAGAGAAAGGGGAGAATATTTTTCACTCATTCTCCCAAATCAGTGGGTAGAGCCAAATGCCGAAACGCTGGGTGAACGCTATACTCAAACGTACTTTGCAAAGACTACAGACTTTCACAGACTGCCATGTACCCCATATAAACCCTAAAAAGCACAGAGCATGGTCCAGCCCTTCTGGGAATTAAACCACCTCTCCTTCCTTGGTGCTCATAACCTTATATGGAACTTAACTCCTTATGACTAATTCTGAACAGTATTTACCTGCCTGCTTCTCTTAAGGCTGTGAGCTCTTGGAAAATCAAGGTTGTCTTACTCATCCTATTACATTTAACACCAACCCCAGTGCACGTTCGGCACTCAACACGTTTGTTGAATTGAATCAATTCTATTTTACGGTAGTATTTGCGTTTGGCCACAGTGATAATCTCCGGGGGAAGAATGATGTAGGTATTCCTTAAGATACCGAGACCAGCACTAACCAATAACGGTGCTGATTCATTTCTAAGACTGTCACTTACCAAGCTCTTGTTTGGGGGTTTTCAGCCCCGAATCTATTTTAACAACTCCATCTCCTGAACAAACAAGGGCAGTGGATACAAGAAAAATTGTCTCTGTATCTATATTTGTGTTTTAAATTTAGGGGAGGGGGACTTGAGGATGATTTTTTTCTAAAATTTTCTAAATTTTCTTTATGTAATCAAATAAAAATTTTAAAATGTAGCCTGTTTAGTTGCTAAAGAACTAAACAAAAAAAAAAGTAGGGAAAATTAATATCATCCAAAAAGATGACAAATCTCTCAGTGTGGTACATTTCCCTCCTCCTCGCCTCTCTTCTCTCTCAACTCTTGACTCCCGCTGTTCCCAACCTATTTTTTAACTAAAATATGAACACCTTATTACAGAAGAGTTGGGAGCCACCACAGAAGAATTTGTTAAAAATCATTAACAAAGAGCAATCTGGAGTCCAGTTTGTCTTATTTGACTAACTTGTGTTTCTGTTTGATTTGGCCACATTTAAGCATTCACCTCAAGCTATCCACGTCCGCCTGCTTGACAGCAGAAAGCAAGGAAACTCACTGATCAACTTTTAACCAGCAAATGGAAGTAAAGCTCTCGAGAGAAACCACTATTAAACAAGAAGTTCAGCTTCTTTCAGGAGTGTCCTACACTTGCTGTGGTTGGGTGCTCAAACAGGGACGGCTGTCCATATGATTGTACTCTATGTATGCAGACCTAATTCCCAGCAACTTCACTTTTAAGCAAGGGAACAGTTTTATAAGCTGGTTTGCAAAGTAAAAATGTTTCGGCAATCATTAAATGAGAGGAAAAAAACCTTGATGTGAAATAATTCTATAGCTCTCTACAGGGTCAAGAATTTTGGCATCTGCTCTTAAAATGCATTGCCGAAATGAGGAACAGTCATGACTCACAGCAAATCTAATTTAAAATGCCATTCAAAGTGTACCTTGTAACACAAAGTGCTAAGTACAAAGCTCATATTACAATCTATTTTTTAACTCCTACTTTTGATTAAACAAGGGAGTTACACAAAAGGTCCAGGTGTGATACCTGGTACTTAACTGTTTCCTTCTCTTTCTCTTTGGAAGTAAGAGGCTGAGAGCATGTTTTTCATTTCCTTGGGAAAATTATCAAAGCTCTCTGAATTTCAGTGTCTTCCTGGGAAGGATAATAACATTACCTCATCCAGTCACTTTAAGGGATACAAGATGTAACAGAAGCCTAATAGTTAATTGTAAGTCGTTGCTCAGTAGAAAGTCACTATCACTATTAACACTGGAATTATTTTTTCAAATGGTTTGTTATAAACTGCATGTCCAAACTTCTAATCTTTACAATATTCAACAAAACCCAAATCTAAATAGACAAACTGCTCAAATCTCTCAGGTGTCATACAGAAAACCTCAAGGGTGGTTAAGCACCTTTATTATTACATGTTTCTAAAACATGTATTTGTTCAAAACATTAGCTTTGGGACTTTAATAATAAAATAGAATTACCCATCTTTATTCTAGTTCATCCTTCATCAAAAATCAGTTTCCAAAAAGAAAACCCAATTGTACCAATACAAAAATCCTAGTAGTGGCTGGTTGAAAAATCTGAGATCTTGTTGAAAAAGAGGAGAATATGTTTTTTAGCAGCTCAGGGGTAGTTAAGCTGAAAATGCCAAGGGAATTTATATCTTTGTGGTTGTTATTTCATTACTTTTTCCAGCAATTTTCCACTTGAATACGTTTTAAACTTGTAATTTAACTACACTTTATTCTTTATTGTATTTCAATCTGGGAGGCAGATTGAAAGTAATCAACCTAATCAAAGACCTGGAACCACCAAGAATTCTGGTCCTAGTTCTAGTATTGATTTAGCTCTTAAATTCCCGTTAATTAAATCAGGATAACAGCCTAACTGCTTTCAGGACAGTGTTGGCAAGGGCTCATCTACTTAATCTTGGAGTCTCCCTTCCCCTTTCCACTGCCAGCGCTCAGAAGACATTTGTGGGACTGAATTTATCACTGTAAGATTGCTTCCATCAAACAATCTGATATTAATAAAATTCACCATAAAAATAATCATAATTGACCTTCCTCTTTCCTACAAGCCGTGCCTATTCCCTTTTCCACAATGCAGTTCTAATTGCTTCATTTGAAGCCTATGGAATTAATTTAGCCTGGTTTTAAGTCACTCCAATCACTTCGGGAAGCCCAAGAGAGCCAAGGGTTGAGCTCTGAGTGCACTCTGTTATTTAAGACATAGTTAGAGACCCAAAGAAGAATCCAGTCAAGGAGCCTGAGAAGAAAGATGGACGATAAATCAAAACAGTTTGGTGTCCCAAAACCAAGTTTAAAAAAAGTTTCAAGAAGGTGGAAGTGATTGCTTGTGTTAAACACTGGGGACAAGCAGAGTAAGATGAGGACTGAGCATGGATCATCCAATTTGACAAGCTGGAAGTTGCTATTGGCCCTCCCAGGTGTGTGTTTTGGTGGAACAGTGGAATAAAAGCCTGATTAGAATTGTCCTGAGGGTGGGAGCTGAAACTGTCAAGACATTGTTTGCTATAAATGGTAAGTAAGTCGGTAGCCATTAAGAGATACAGGGCAGAGAAGCCAGGGAGCTTTCTTTTCTCTTTTTATTTAAGATTGATGCTTAATAATATAGCACTTTATAGCAGAGAAGAAAGAAGTCACGTAATGATGCAAGACAAAAAAGAGATAATTATGGAAATAAAGCTCTTGAGAATGTGAAGAGATGGACTCCAGTGCACAAGCAAAGGATTTTCCCAAAATGGGGAAAGAGACACTCATTGTAACAGACGGTCACAGATGGGGTAGGCTGGGTGGTGGAAAAACAGCTTTACCTTCTGTTTGCTTCTGCTTTCTCAGTGAGATAAGAAACAAAGTCATCCACGGAGAGTGAGGAGCCGGGAGGAGGAGTTGGAATTTGAGAAGGTGTGAAACAGTAATCTCTGAGAGAAAATGAATCAAGAAGGAAATGGGAACTGAATTGCAGAGACTGCATTAAGGCCCACTTAAGACGCACAGTCATAAAATTTAAGAGATCACTGAGAATAGTTAGATGTTTTTCTCCAGCCATCATCTGCAAGCTTGGGAAACGCTTATTGAATGTTTATTATGTGCCAAATGCTGTCTAAGCATTTTACTTTTATTAATACATTGAGCCCACAAGTACCCTAGACACACACAAGGAAACTGAGGCATAGAGATGTTAAGAAACTTTTCCGAGGCCACATAGCTAATAAATATTGGACCCAAGATTCAAGGAGTGCAGGTCCAGAGCTCACACCTGTAGCCATTAAGCTATCCTACCTTTCTGCAGTTATGATTAATTAGTATTGATTTCTGTCATCTGAGTAAGGCAGCGAGACAAGGAAGGCATGGATTGGAAGCCCCAGTTTAACAGAAGAATGATCATAGAGGCAGTGACCTGAAAAGAGAGGAGAGGTGGCTAGTGACTTGGATGTTAGAAATTGATGTTTTGAGGGCAGTAGAGTTATTCATAATGACAAAATTTAAGGTTTGACCATGAGAGCCGGCAGCTAAGGTCCAGGGGAAGGTGAGGAAAAGACTCTAAGAGAAAAGGTCAAGGAACTAAAAAAAAACAAGGCATTGGATGGATTTTCCACATGAACAGGAGCAGTGATGGAGAGAAAAATGTAAACTGAATGTAAAAATCTTCACCAAATGAGCAAGACTGACCAGGAGATTGAGAGATTACTGCAGGAAGTAAGCACGTACATAGTCAGGTTGCTTTGCTCCAAACAGAGGTTAACAATCTGCCCTAGTTTACCCAGAAATTTCCCAGTTTTAGCACTGAAAGTCCTACATTCAGGTCTTCCATGAGCTAAAGATTTTGAGAGAAGAGAAAGCATGAGATAGTTTCTGAAAGATACAATAAAAAGATAATACCTGCTCCATCCCCAGGCACTGGGTGATAAGGATGTTATAAATGTCAAACTTTATAAAACCATCATGTGGCAGGTACTGTTGCTCTAACTCCTCGTCTCAGAATAGAATGCTTTGCTCATATTAGTGGACTTGTTCGAGGCAAATTTCCAACACATTTTCCTTCCATTTTGTCTGACTTGTGCCCTTAGGAGTGGGGACCATGTTTCTTATCTCACTAAACCTAATACGCTCTGAAAGCTACACGTAATTCTCTATGGTCAATAAGTGTTGTAAGTGCCCGAATGGGCCCAATGGAAAACACCGCTTAGCTGAGAAAGTCATATCCCACTAAAGAGCCGAGCACTCAGGAGGTGACTGGTTTTTCAGTATCACCCTAATCTCACATCTGAAATGAGAAATACCTCGGCCCCAGAAACAGCTACATCTCCCACCCAACTATTTCAAAGACTTCTGCGCTAGGATTTGGAGAATCATAGTATTTCACAGATAGGAGAAACCTTAAAGATACGTTAGAAATTATTCAATAATGAAAAAGAATACATATATATATATGTATTTGTATAACTGAATTGCTTTCCTGTACCCCCTGAAACTAACAGTGTACATTAAACTACACTTCAACAAAAAACAAAATTTAAAAATTAAAAATCAAAAAAATTTTTAAAGAAATTATTCAGAGTCATGGAAACCATCTTCTCGATTGAATCCTTGCATAATCTCTCCATTCAGGTGATGTACTCAGTGTAGTTGCTGTGTATTTCTAGTTTCACGTGAGAGCAAATGCTGCATGATTTTTTCCGACTCGTTTTAGTACATGGGCAAAGTCTGTGTCATACTAAATGATTCCAAAACAGTGTGTGCATAGAGAAAGGCTGAAAGAGTAACTGAAGTATAATCCAAAAGCTGCAATGAGACCATCAGACCGGTCTGAGCTGTCTTCCAGCTCTTTCTTGCCTTCTTAACCGTACTTGTCTCTCTCCTGGCTCTTATCACTAAATTCCTGGAAAGCAAAGTATATTTCTTCAATTCCAGTTCTCCTTGGCTTGGAATCTGATCTCGGCTCACATTCTCCTAGAAGGTCACTAATTACCACTTGGATAATCATTTCTACACTTTTATTTTGAGCATAGAAAGAGTGAACTGTGTAACTAAATACACAGCTGATTTTTGCAGTACATTTGTTAGTCACACAAATTTATAAATCAGAAAAAAAAAATCCTTTGATGGAAACCACATATCCCAGTTTAGGGTTCAAACTTTGACCTGTCCAAATTCAGTACCCATCCTCCCTTGAAACTTCAGCAATATTTAAAATCATTTGCTATCTCCTCTTCCTGAAATTATCTCACCCCTGTTCTACTTTTTAAACATTTATTTCCTTATTTTTTTCTTCCTTCTACCTTCAAAATTAGTTCATTATTTTATACAATTCTTTTTTTAATTTTTATTTATTTTTTGTTTTATTTGGAGGGGGGAGGTCATTAGGTCTATTTATTTATTATTAGTTGTTTTTTTTAATGGAGATACTGAGGATTGAACCCAGGACTTCATGCATGCTAAGCATGAGCTTTACCCCTTGAGCTATACCCTCTCCCCTTATTTTACATAATTCTTGAACTTTTAGTAACAGTTTAGTAACATCTCCATCTGGATGCCCCACAGTCATCTCACACTCCATCTAAAATCACACTCATCTTTCTTAAATAAGACCAGCTCTTCTGAATTCCCTAATTTTGGTTAAGGAAGTGTGAACGAAAAATACTGCAAACCATATAAGTAAACAAAGAATGCTGAAACCATCAAGTTATCAGTGGCTGCCACCCCCCCCCCCCCAGTGAAGACAAGCCTGCAGCCTGCCCTCTGCAGCCACTCACAATGGTGCACCCTGAGGGCACTCAGAATAAGAAAGGACAGGATTCTGGCCCTAGATAGCTAGGTGCTTGTCAAAGGAATGAATTCAATGAGCCCAAATGTTTGCTTCCTCCCATACATAGAAAAGCGCTAAATTCTTTAACTCTAGATGCCTGGTTTTCTTTAGAGAGCAAGTATTCTTTTATTGTTCCAACTACCTGGTCTTTGTTGTAAAACTCCTATATATCCTGGCTCCTCCCCTACCCTCTGGAGCAGTTACTCCTAGCAATGTGGGAGGCTGTCATCCTGGGCTCGAACGGGTTCAAGTCCTCAGAAATGTCCACCAAATAAAACATAACTCTCAACTTTTAGGTTGTGCGTTTATTTCAGTCGACAGAAGCCACCAATGTTATGGCCACCCAAACTTAAAAGCTGTGTTTTTAATCCATCCTCATCAGTTAAAACGGACAACTTATTCCACCTCCATCATAGGTCTGACAGTCACTCCTCATTCACTTCTACAATCATAATTGCCTCAACTGCCACCTTCCAATTCATCTAGAATATTATTGCCTAATTAATCTTTCAAATCCAATGTCACGTCATCCTTTATCCAGAAACGTTTAAGAGCCTCCTACTGTATAAAATAAACTCAAACTACCTAACCTGGCACCCGAGCCCCTCTACTGTATATATTTCTCTGATAATACTTATCTTACAACTGAATCACGCCTCTTAGATTCTAACATCGGAAATAAGGAAGTCATAAATAATCAAAATTACCCTGGAAAAGTCCTTCGACAGGCGCTCCACTGAAGACAGCGAGTTGGTTCAGCACAGCCAATTTTCCCTCCAGCATTGGAACAGAGTCCTGTTTCTTTGGTTGAGCACCAGATGAAGTAGTGTGCTTGCTTTTAGGGTCCATTTTATATGAAAAATGCATATATGCATATCTTTAAAAATTAGAATCACACTCAGCTCAGTGCTATGCTTGAACTTGAGATGCCCCCAGAACAGAGACAAGAGAGGAAACCACAGATTCACGTCTTTCCTGCCATACTTACTCTAGGTAATGACTGAAAGGAATGCTGGGCAGTATTCAAATTCTAATTTTCTTTCTCTTCTCTTTCTGGGATTGCTTAGTTTGCTTTTGTTTTGCTAAGATGATGAAATTCCACTGTTACATCTTTTTCAAACGTTATTTCCTCACCCTGAACTCTAAGGTTAGGAATCCTGTCATACTCCTATTTACATTTTCTATAGCACTTAACACTGTTAATTGGTCTATTTTAAATATCATAATAAAATAATATCAATAAACTCAACTGGAGGCAGTGAAACAAACTTAAAATTGCTATTGATATTTGATATCCAAATACACATGTTAAAGTGTATATATATATATATTTATATACAGACATACATTTTTGTTCCAAAATAATAAGAATAATCTAGTTATTATATTAAATTAATAACAAGGAAATTACTGTAATGTCATTATGATTATGTTAAAATCAAAATGAAAGACTGATATCCCTACATTAGAACATGCCAGTAATATTTGCCAGTGTTATTTAAATATACCCCATAAATATACCCCAAAACATCCCAGAAAATAAGAATTGTACTACCCCATGTAATCTGAGTGTTTCTAGAGCTCTTTAAATATTTACCTTGGGGAAGTATAAGCTTTCCAGAGCTGCTTCTGGGGGTCAATTTAAATAAACTACCCTGTGCATTTTGAGGGACATACGGAAACAAATTTTGGCCTTGCTGCCACATCCTCTAGATACCTGTATTTGATTCTTCCTGAAATTTAGTGATAGAATCTACTCTGTAGCATCCGAGAGTGCACACTTGGCAGGTTTGAGGAGTCATCGTGAGTCGGGGCAGTGCTAGCGGACACGCCCCAGAAGCACCTGAAGGGAAGCTACGGGGGTGGCTCGAGGTGGTGTCACACCGCCTTGCTTCCCGGGGCAACACCCGCGGGGCTTTGACAGTGTTCCTGGGAGCGTTGGTCCCGGGGTTGACCGCTAGAGGGCTCGGGGGCTCTTCCTGCAGGCCGCCCCCTGGGGGCCGCGGGAGGAAACGGTCCGGGCGTGCGGTGACGTTTGCAGGCGGGACACCGACCAGGACCCGGCGCTGAGGCTGAAATAGGTGAACGCAGGCGGCGGACCTCGGGTATTTGGAGCCAGATGAGGATGCCTTCTGGGTCACTGATGCCTGGCATGCTTCGTAGAGAAAGACCTTCCCAGCTAGAAGCCTCTAGGTTTTCACACATACCCAGAGATGTTGCCCCGAAGGAGAAAAGTTGTACGTCGGAATTAGAAAGTAATAAAATATATACAGACTTTCGGATCTCGCAGGCGTGTTCAAATTCCAGCTTTGCCATTTACTAGCCTCATATGATGAGTAGTATATTTCAGCTTTCTAATCTCCAGTTTCCTTATCTGGAAAATGTAAAAGTACTTGTTACAGGCGATGCTTAAAAACAGAATACAGTCAATAAAAGGAATTTGTTCTTGTTGTCTTGTTATTTTTATTTAACCTCATAAGATTGGAATCTCGGAGACTCTGCGTATATCATCCAGTGCTGTTCCAAGCTACCTTTAATAAAATCTGGCATCTCTATCAGGATCCATCCAGACTCCAGACCAGTAAGAGTCAGACCTGCTGAAACATGAGGTGCCCCAGAAAAGTCCGCTCTCCTAAACCTGCCGTGTTTTGTACTTTGGGCATAGATTTTTAATAGTTCTGTTGAACATCAGGCTATAGCCTATCTACCTAACCTCCTACCTGGTGTAACCAGTTTATCTACACGGAACTTTCACCTGCATGTCTGGTACCTTTGGTTTCCAGAGGGACCAGTAGCCTCATCCTGAATTACAGTCACCAGAATAAGCAGGATGGGGAGGAAATGTGGGAGGGGCCAACTTACCAAATTAACCTCTGCCAGGCCTTTTACCTGGTGTTGGTCTCTACACTCCCCCTGAGCTCCATTCCAACATCAGGCATAAGGACTCCGTTTAATGATTCTAATCCCATCTAATGCTCCCACACATACATTTCTCCCACCCCATCTGTCTTTGCATTAGACCCTTGGACACTGACTTCAGCCTAGTTTTAAATTGTTAATTTAGACTTTAAACTTCAGGTCTCTTTAGAGTCAGTTTTCCCTAGGCTTCATCGCTCAAATACCCCACCTTAATTCCAAATTGTTTTGCTCTCCCTAACAGCTCTCAACAGACCAGATAGTTATGGCTGCATTTTTTATTAGGAGAAGATAAGGGCTGTAGTTACTGTCTGGAAACACTGAACCAGCACTGAGATTCTTAACAGAAGATGTGGCTATAGAAATAAGGTCAGTTGATTCCATTAGTTAGTTTCTGTTAGTTTATATTCTTAACTAGAGAAAACCCAGAAACACACAGAAATGACTATATTAACTAATGTCTTGGCTTTTGTCTAAATCGCTTTACTAAGGACATGTGCTTGGAGTTTTGCACTTGGATTTTCTTCTTTCATCTCGTTTTTTTCCGTAATAATGATGGATTTCCACTGATCCGTTTGTTTTTCTCCTCTGAAATCCCTAATAACCAGGAGTATGTATTTTCAGAATAGCAAGATGGGAGATGAGTGGCGCAGGAGTTAGTCACCCAAGAATTGGAATGAATAATAAGTGATCTACGCAGATATTACACTAGAATTTAGACCTCGTTAGCTCTCAGTGTATCTATTAGATGAGCACTGATATTCATTTAAGTACTATAAAATACCTCTTATCTCCTCTCTGATCTCGGTATAGTACTCTACCTTTCATGTTTTTATTGATTTGTAAATTAATGAATTCATGTTGGAGGAAAAGTTAGTTTATTTGACTAGATGTTTGTCAATATTGCTATGAAATACTATTCAAATGCTGTACTGGTACATTCTGTCCTACAAAACCAAGCACTGTCTCTATTCATTCACGAAATAGAGAATTTGCCATAGCAGTCAATTACAATAACTAATCCCTGAATTACTTCGAATTAAACATCAAAGGATTAGATGCCAGAAAAGGTAACAACACGTTTTTTTTTCACATCCACATTATAAAACTGCAACTCTGAAAAGATGTTTTTCTAGGAGTTTCCTGCTTTCTAGAGTCACTGTCATCAGATTTTGACACAAACTATTTCAAGCACCCAATTTAGAAAACAAACAGCTATTAAATGTCTATCGCCATAGATGTTTTTAATAACAGAATAACGTTAATGTGTTTCTCTCTGCCTCCTTCTCTAAAAGTAGGCAGTTCAAGGTGTGTTTATTCATTCTTACAAATATATTTCCCCACTCTGTCAAAAACAGAAGCATAATTCAATTGAAGTATATCAGAACTGTGCTTCCTTATACCACATTATGTGACAAGCTGTAAATAAAATGAACTTTTTATGAATACATTATGCATGGGATATGTTCCCAGGGTTGCATATAAAGAGTATTTTAATGACATCCATTTTTCTAGGTAACCAAAAGCAAGCTATTTCAACAACCCATGGACTGAATATAAAGCAATTTCAAAGTGTCCTAGCAGAAACTCAGTAGTCCTGGCACCTGAAATATTGACATGCCAACACTGTAAACTTCATCTAGAAAATTATTCCCTTAGGAAATAATGTTGGCCACCGTGAACTTTTTTTTTTAATAGCTCCAGTATTTATTATCATGTGAATAGAATGTCTATTTTAAATTTCTTCACCTGATGTCTATCACTGCATATCCTTTAGACATAAATGAACATATACAATGATTATTTTATTAACTTATATGAACAATTGGGAAACACAGAGTAGTACTGAAAATTGTATAATTTAGCAGGGAAAATCACAAGCCCAAAAGCAGACATAGTGTAAAAATGCTCACAATATGCTTATTAAAAGGCTGGATATAAACTTTACATAAAGAATAATCTTGATTGCACAAAAGGAAAAAACATATTTTAGAAAAACCTGGAAGTCATTCAGTAAAGTGTTAATAATAGATATCTTTGGGGGAGGAAATAAATGTTCTTTCTTTGTATCTTTCTGTATTTTTCCAATCTCTACAATAAACATTAGTCATTTTTAGAAGAAAAAAATTCTTTATTAAACAAGCGTTTATTGAGCAAATGCCAGGCACCGTTCTAGGCACTGGATGTAGAGCAGGAAACAAAGGTAAGTAAGTCGGTCTCCACCCTCACAGAGCTTGTGCTGGTCAAGAAGGCATGGGGGTAGGGCAGGGAGTGACCGCCAATAACCAAATAAGTGTGTAAATGAATAAAATGCTGGAAGTTGGCAAGTGTTATGGAGGGGAAAAACAGGTTAAGGCGGTAGGGAAACACAGGGAATGGGGAGGTCCGGGAAGGCGTTACTGACGAGTCAACCGGCAGGGAAGGAAAGAGGGGCAGGAAGCGAAAGAGTGAAGAGCGATCCAGGCAGAAGGAACAGCGAGTGAAACTGCCGGATGCAGAAGCGCGCCCGCCGCGTTTGAGGAAGGGTGAGGGCCGGAGCTCCGAGGGAGCCGGGGGCTCATGGTCTGGGATGAGCTCAGAGAACGAGCCCAGAATCAGGTCTTGAGACACTGACGGGACATCAGCTTAGGGAGAGCACTGGGTGGCTTTAAGGAGAGGGGTGCCGTGGTCTGACTTACATTGGAAAGGGGGCTCCCCGGCTGCTGTGGGCAGAACAGGCCGCAGAGGGCAGAGGTGGGAGCTGGGAGATAAGTCAGGAATTGAGAGATGAAGGTGTTTGGATCACAACAGCACTGGCACCCGCAGGGTGGTGAGAGCTAATCGGAGACCAAAGAGCACTCTACACTAAAGGTGAATGAGTGAGAGACTTGGGGATTGTTCACAATAAACTTAAAGGGTGTATTTGCCTATGTGATGGTTAATTTTATGTGTCAATTTAGCTAGGCTAAGGGATGCCCAGATAGCTGGTTAAACACTATTTCTGGGTGCGTCTGTGAGGGTGTTTCCAGAAGAGACTGGCATTTGAATCAGCAGACTGAGTAAAGTAAATGGCTCTCGCCAGTGCCGGTGGGCACCATCCAATCTACTGTAAGAATAGAACAAAAGACAGAGGAAAGGGGACTTCGTTGTCCCTGCTTGAACTGGGATTATCCATCTTTTCCAGCCCTTGGTCATCAGTGCTTCTGGTTCTCAGGGCTTTGGACTCAACTCAATACACCACTGGCTTTTCTGGTTCTCCAGCTTCAGACTACAGATCGAGAGACTTCTTGGTTTCCATTAATGCATGAGCCTATATATATATATAGGCGCTCTCTCTCTCTCTTTACATGTATATATATTCTATTGAGTCTCTTTCTCTGGGGAAACCTCAACTAATACAGCATATTTCTTTTTATGAAAAGTCTAACATTTAATAAGTAAATGTCTCAGCTTTTCTATGTCTTAGAGGTCTTAGTTTTAACAACTTTCTACAAAAAAATACATTGAGTTTTTATTTTAGCACAGAAAGAATTAGTACAATTTTAATTTTTAAAAATTATGCATAGAAAAATGTTAGCCAGGTGCAGTTAATTTTCCATACTATCAATATCCTTGCTAGCACCTCCACAATTTCCTCCTAGCTTCCTGCCCCATAACCTGGGCCAATGTCTGAACCGGTCCCATCCACCCATCGGGGCATAATATCTCAAAGGCTACCACCACCACAAAACAGTATCTTCCTCCTCTCAGCTTTCTTGGAACTTCCTCTGTATCTCTCTCATGGCATATCACATCCTCTGTTGCATTTTTATTATACGAATATATCCCACCATCTCAGCCAGATTGTAAACTCATTCAGAGAAGAAAGGGAAGAGGTTACATCTGATGAATATTGTCATTCCCTAAAGTACGTAGGACAGCCCCTGTACCGCACTGCCTGACAATCAGAATCTGTTAATGTCACTTAATCTGCTAATTCGTTAGGAGATAAAGAGGACAAAGGCCATTTGAGGCAACAAGGGAAAAGAAGCAAGGAAGGAAATCAACACATGCACTTATTCATTCAATGTATACTGAGTTCCTACTGTGTGTCAATTACAGTGAGAAAAAAAAAAAGACCTCAAGGGATGGAAATCGTGGGACAAAGATATGGTGGTCGTGGAGGCCAGAGGGTCGCCAAAGATCAGGCTGAGGAGAGGAATTTCAGACTAGAGGTGATAAGGAGCCAGTATAATGATTCATAATTATTTGTGATTTCTTTTATCATTAATGAGTTATTACTTACAATGATTCATTATTTATTATGTCTGTTTATACACATTATTTTATGTATCATAATACTCGTGATATTTGCAGATGAAGAAATGAGTTTAAAGAGATTAAGAAACTTGCCTAAGGTTAATACTTGCTGCAGTTAATACAGGGCAGGGCTGGGATTCAAACCTGGGGCAGTGGGCTCTTAGGTGGAGAAAAGACTGGATGAAAGAGTGTAATTGTAGGAAAATTCCTATGACAGTGACCTGTTGAATTAACAGAGCTCGGGAACCAAGGAGACATACTGAAGATACATCCCCGTGATTCCGCACCCTCATCCTCTGAGCCAGGTTCTCAAGTGTCTCGAGAAGATATAGCGCTAATCCACTAGATCTGTTGTAGACGATGTGCAACATCAGAAACGTGCAGGTGGCTATAAAGTCTTCACGCAAAGGCTTATTTTTTTTTTTTTTCAGAAAAGGTACCTAATTAACTAGCATTGTTTAGGGTGAAAAGACCATTACTCTACCAGATGGAGGGACATACTCCAAGACCACAGATCTTGACTCTTCAAAAATGTCGAGAGAATGAAATTCAAAACAAAGGGAATTCCTTTAGATTAAAGAGATTCAAGAGACAAGACAACTAAATGAAACATATCACCCTTGACTGGATCTTGGATTTTTTTTAAAAGGGGATGTAAGGAACATCATCAACACAACTGAGGAAATTTTAGTGCTGACTGTATATTAGATAATAATATTTTATCAGTGTTAAATCTGTGAGTGTAATAATGGCATTGCAGTATACATATTGCAATACCATTCCTTTTAGGAAGCAATGCTGACAAAGCATTGACTGCATTGAAATGCAGTGGTGTGGTGCTGCAATTTATTGTTAAGTAATTCTTAAAAATAAATACACATATGCATAAATGAAATGAAAGAGAAAATAAAAGTAGCAATGCTGACAACTGCTACACCTACAAGATGTTCTATAGGTGTTCATTCTTTCCACTTTGAAATTTTTCAAAATAAAAAGTTTAAAGAAAATCCTGTTATTATTCTAGAAAAGTTGGGAGCCATTTCCACATCTATATGACTTTTAAAATCTAAACAGACTAACACTAAGGGGAATCTCTATTTGCTAAATTATCATCAAATGGGAAAATCTTTGCAAACAGTATGGAAATAACCAACACCATCACTGGCACTCGTAAATCTTGAGGCAAATTGTATCCTTTAATATTTGTGTGAACTTTCAAAGCAGAAGTAAACCTCGGTTCAATTTGCAAACTGAAATAATTAGGGAACTAAAAACAGTGAATGTTCAAAGCAGTCTAACAGTTTCCTGAATTCTTGGAAGAGCTTTGAAATGCTTAGCTGTAATTTTCCTGTGGCTTTTTACAAGGATTCAAGTTTTTTTAAAAAAAAAAAATTTCTTTCAGTAATCTCTGCAGCAGTGGCGTGAGAGGGGTAATTTGTATAAAAATCATTAAGCAGAAAATCTTCAAGCATTACAGTCTTTGGAAATTCATTTCTGTTAGTTTTCTCCCTACAGCTCTCCTGCACAAGAAAGGACTGAGGTGGTGCCAGGAATTTTTTACTACAAAACGTTATGATGCCCGTGTGAGTTAGACATCCAGGCCACATCTGGCACATCCAGTAAAGAGGACCACAATTAGTGGAGAGCCTGCTAAAGATATGACATGTTTAATAGTTAAATCATGATCTCTTTTAATGATGACGAGCTCAGTTTGGAGACAGGAAATTACCATTTCTTTCAGGCCTTTATTCCTTATATTCTCTGATGAGTGGAGAGAGGAATCCTCTAAATCATTATCAAATTTCTATTTTATTGCGTGACCTCAAAATATGTCTACAAGCTTGTTTTGCTCAATTGCTGTTTATGCTTTTATAGTAATTTCTATAGATCTTCACGTGGTAGAAACGTTTTTCAAAATCCTTCAATATATGATACTCCTCTGAAGTATCTGCTTATATCTAGAGTGACCAGAAAATTTTTCAAGATGTAGCTTTCACAGTGCTAAATGCATGCTAGGTTTTGGAGGGGAGGAAAAAGTCATTTAATCACATCTCCTTTGAATTTGTGTTTCTTTTTGACCATAGCTGCTAGCAATAGCCACCATCTTGATGACTTCACCCCTCATAGTTTTAGGTTTAATATTTAGATCTGTGATCCATTTGAGCTACTTTTATATACTGTGCATGGAGTGAATCAAAGTTACTATTTTTTTCGCATGTTGATACATGATTGTTCAAGCGTAATTTATTGAAAAGACTATCTTTTCTCCACTTAAATGCTTTCACATCTTGGTAAAAAAATAAGTTGTGTGTATATGTGGCTCTATTTCTGGGCTCTGTAATATTTTCCATTGATCCGCTTTTCTATCTTGACATCAATTTCACATTTTCTCGATTACTCCAGTTTTGTGGGCCTGGAATTAGCTACTGCTTATCTTCCAACTTTGGTATTCTATTTCAGAACTATTTTTACTACACTAGGTCCTTTGCCTTTCCATGTGAATTTTGGAACTAGTTTGTCAATTTCTGCATTAAAACCTTCTGGGATTTTGACTGAACTTGCTTTGACTCTAAAAATTAATTTGAGTCAAATTTATGTCTTCTATCTATGAACATGTATATTTTTTCCATTTATTGAGGTCTTTTAAAATTTCTGTCAGCAATTTTTACATTTTTTAGTGTAGAGATCTTTCTCATATTTTTATCAGATTTATCCCTGTGATGTTGTGATTTATATTAAGAACTTTATATTTAGTCTTTGTCCTTTAGTGTTAAAACCCTTAGAATTTCCTAAGTAATAAGAGTGATAAAGTTATCTTGATAGTCATAAAAAACTCCTTTCAACCACACCTGAGTTTATGTTAATGAGGTGACTTTTGAGAAGCACTTAGGAATGGTGGCTGGTTACCAAGGGAATCAACCATGTGATTGGAGAATTAGAACTTTTAGTCCCACCCCCTTGACCTCCAGGGACAGGAGAAGGGCTGGAGGTTGAATTGGTGACCAATGGCCAATAACTTAATCAATTGTGTTTATGTAATGAAGCCTCCATAACCCCACCCCACCCCCCAACAGTGGGGTTTGGAGAACTATTGGGTTGATAAACACATGGAGATCTTGGGACAGTGGTGCCCTCAGAGAGGGCATGGGTGCTCCCCCCCTTTCCCCATACTTTGCCCTGTGCATCTCTTCCATCTGGCTGTTCCTCAGTCATATCCTTTTATAGTAAACCAGTGATCCCATTAAGCAAAATGTTTCTCTGAGTTTTGTGAGCTGCTCTTGCAAATTAATCAAACCCAAGGAAGGGGTCAAAGGAACCTCCTGTCTAAAGCCAGTCAATCAGAAGCATAGGTAACAACCTGGCCTTGCACCTGGCGTCTAAAGTTGGGTGGGGTGGGCAGTCTTTTATGATTGAGCCCTTAACGTGTGAGATCTGATGCTTTCTGCAGGTAGATAGTGGCAGAATTAATTTGCATTGTAGGACATAAATGAATGCTATATGATAATTGCTTGGTGGTGTGGGGTAATAGATTTATCTTAATGTCTAAGTTTTTAATAATTTTAGATAATGTTGTAAATGGTATTTTTTTAAAACTTCAATTTCTGATTATTTGATACTACTATATAGAAATACAGTTTTTTTGTGTATGGACCTTGTATCTGAAATCTTATTAAACTAATTTATGTTCTAATAGATTTTTGCACATTCAATTGAATTTTCTATATGAATGATAATGTCTTTTGTAAACTAGACAGTTTTACTTTTTCCTTCCCAATCTGGATGCCTTTTATTTCTTTTTCTTGCTGTATTGAATAAGCTAGAACCTCCAGTATAATGATGAAGAGAAGTGCTGTGATTCAGCCATTCTGCAACTAGGTATTTATTCAAGAAAAATTAAAGTACATATTCATATGAACATTTGAATACACCAGTGCTTTAGCAGCTTTATTTGTCATAGCTAAAAAAGTGAAACAATACAAATACCTATCAAGAGATCAATAAGTAATAATTAACAAACTGTAGTCTCTCCATACACTGGAATATTACACAGCGATATAAAAGAACGAACTGTTGATTTGTTACATGGATGGATGTCAGAATAATTATGGTGACTGAAAGAAGCCAGACAGAAGAGTACAGACTGTAGTTTCAGTTATCTGAAATTCTGGGGAATGAAAATGCAAATGAAAGGAAAGCAAAACAGTGGTTGTTTAAGGCACGGGGTTGAGAGACAACAGAGAGAAAATGCAAGGGATTACAAATGGGCATGAGGAAACTTTGGGAGCAGATGATGTATATTTTAATTATCTTGATTGTGATTATGTTTTCATGGGTGTGTAAATATGCCAAAATGTGTCATTTTATACATTTTAAATATGTGTAGTTTATTATATATAAATTAAACCTTAATAAACCTTTTAAAAATAACATTTTGGTTATTAAAAAAAAAAACACTGCAGACAGCGAATGAAATCAGGTCAAGGATTATCTGGCAAGAAGCAGATATAAAACGTTAAGTCGGCTGTGTAACTCCACTGCCAGAAACTCCCTAAATATAGACCAAACTCTGAGATACCTAAAGAACAACAAGGCCTAATTACATTAGGTGGTTGAGTGGCAAATACGGATCTACTATCAACTGAAGTATGAAATAAGTATCTTGGAGAGGCAGTTCTCAGAAAAGGACCTAATATTTCTATTGGATTTAAACCGGGTGTGGGGCTAAATTTAAGGTATTTAGAGCATAGGATACCAATAGCTGTCATGATTATTTTAGGAATAATATGCCATTGGCATGCAGCATGGTTTGGGGATGGAATAAATGAGAAAAAAAAAATTGAATATAATTAGCGTACAATTAGTACTAAGCACATATTACCAACTGCTTAGCTACTGGTAATAAGCAGAGGAAACTTCTGCTCTTTTTCCAGGAAAACTAAAAAATCTTCCATAGGTGACCTCTCACTTTCAATTATAAAGCCACATTCTCTGATTTCATGGAAACGTTCTTGAACCCCTTTGTGCGGATCTTTCAGTCCTACTAAGACCCTGGGCTATTTGTTCAATTGCTCACACTTGCATCAACAGTCCTTTGATAGGTTTTACCCAATGCTCACCCTGCTGTGCATCTTGGAAGGCAATGATTTCATGCAAATATGGCTCAGCCTCCATCGCTGTCTCCATCTGCTGCTTTATCCCACAGTATCACCAATTTATTAATTCAGTATCCCAAGCTGATCCCTCACCAGTCTTTGTGATTTCTGAAGTTTCCACAAGCTTTCTTGTTCATGGAATACTATTATTTTATTTGCCATTAGTAAAAATGTTGATCTGTGATTCCAAACCTGAATACTGTAAGCTACTTCTCATAAACCTGTTTCTATCAAGCTTCTAATATATCTGAATTGCTGTATTTCCCTTGGAAAATTGTGTTACAAGTAGCCTCAAAAACTCTCAGAAACATTAAGTAGAATGCCAGCATTCTATTTAAAAGCAAAATTTTACTACCATGTCCTGCATGACTTGGGAATTTTGAAGTGCAGTATCTTTCCTTGAAATAGAAGTAGGTAGTTAACTAAGACAGCCAATATTTTGCATTTTTGCCTATGTATTCTTAATTGTTTGAGTTCAGTAAGTTTTGGGTTCACCAACTCAGCATTTTATAGTCAAGGTACAATGAAGGATACAAAAGCAATCAATGTCATGTCATTTCTACTTGTCAGGATTCTTTCAATTGCTAGTGATCAAACCCCATCTCAAACCAAGTTGAACTATAATAGAGATCTCATTTGCTTATATAAACGAAAAGCTGATAGGTTTCTGGCTTCAGGTATAGTGGGATCCAGGCGCTCATATAAGGCTCTCACTCTTCCTATCTTGGACAGCTCTTCTAGGCACGATGAATAGCTGCAGTCCCAAAGACCCACATCAGGCTATCTCAGTAACCCCCACAGAAAGAAGGCAACTTTCCCAATAGTTCTAGCAGAAATTTACCAGGGACAACTCTTCCCGAACTAAGCACAATGGTCAGAGGACTGGGGTGCTCATATTAGGCCTAGGATATGTGTCTTCTTCTGCATCTGCAAGGCGGAGACATCCAGGGCTAAATCATATGGAATGGGTTCTTCTCTGCAAAGGCGGGTTTTTGTAAATGGATATGATCAACAGAACTTTTCTACAGTTTTCAAGAAGATGATAATGCCCTCAAAGACATATCCACAAGGTCTTATAAAATAAAGTATACAATTAAATATAATCAAATGCCACATGTTTTGGTGCCATAGATCCTCAGACATCTCCCTTGGAGAGTCATCAAGAAAAGTATTTGGAGGCATTGAGGTTACAGGAGCCTTAATACCATCCTGCTATTCATGCTGCACATCGTGCCAAATCACACTTCCTAAAGCGCTGCCAAAGAGCCTTTGGTGGCTCCTCAACACTTACACAATAAGGCATCTTAGTCTGAAGACAAACTATTCAAATTCACTCAACAGCACATAGAGCCTATGACCTTCAGTGAAATATCTAGTCTCTTTAAGCCACAGTTTACTCATTTTATAGAATGCCTACTTCAATGGATGACAGAGAATTAAACGAGCTCATCACAGCAGCCGGCACGTAGTAGACACAAGGAGAGGAGGTGTGTCATTAGCGTGACTGCTCATATTCCTCCGTAGGAACAGCCTTCTTCTGGTTATCCCCCCGTCAGATCTTCCCAGTGCTTTCCTCACTCAGTGTAAGCTTGTTAAAGACAGGGACTCTGGCCGTTTCCTTTGCTGATGGTTCCTCCAGGGTTTAGAACTGTACCTGTAACACAGGAAGTGCTCAGGAAGTGTTTGTTGAATGAATAAATGAATGGATGCCCTCCTTTATCTCCCTGCCTCAAACAATCAACCCAGGTAGGAGATGATCCCTGTTCACTGCGTTTTCATATTACCCCAACTTCCTAGTTCAGAGCCTGGAACAAATAAATGTTTATAAATGAATGACTGAATGGGTGAAAACTAAACAATTGCTTCGATCCTCCCTATGAACATCTCAAACACTCATATAGTCAGTGAACATTTTAAAATGCAATCGTAATTATCATCTCTAGCATTTTGAGCTCCATATTCAGAGAGGAAAAAAATGCTAAAAATAATATGCCTTCTTGTTCAAACAGACATACAAGCTAGAGTTCAAAGGATTAGGAGTGACATTTATGTTGCTCAATGGCATTGAAAATGTAAAGATTGCTCAGTGATTTGGAGTGCTTTTTTTTCTTAAATCTGTCTGCTTTTCAACCCTGGACCATGAACAGTAAATAGCATGTATTTAATACAACACTTCTGAAGTCAGAGAGTGTTATTATTGAATGGGCAATAAAACATGCCTTTTAATATATATGCAGGGTCGATATAATCAGCTTTGTAATAAATCCCTAGACTGCAACAGAAAGTTTTATAAATTCCAAAGAGTGAGATTTTTATGAAAGTTATTAGCACACTTGTTCACCAAAGAACTTGACGCCATTTCCTGCGATTTTTAACTGTTTTAATGAGGCAACAGTTACAAAGAGACTAAAAGCCTCAACTTCATTGGCAATATAATAGAACAAAGATCCATTTAGCCATCACTGAAGTCATTCCCCAAGCACTTGCACGTAGGATAAGCATGATTAAAAAAAAAAAAAAAAGAAGAAGAGATGATTTGCTTTTTCCAAATCCTACTGAGACTGTGTGCTCGAACATGATTTGAACCCATGTTGTGAATTTTCTAATGGAAAAACATGACCTCCTACTTTTAAAAAATTAAATGACCCTTTAGAGACTTACTAAAAAGGAAGCTCACGCAACTTTGCTAACATTAAATGTCCCACACAAAACATCTTGATGTATTAATATAGGAATCAAAAACACCTGTATCATGTTTGGCTTAAAATATACAATGATCTGAAAATACAGTGGAAAGTTTTTGTTAAAATGTGTACTTTATTTCAAAGAATGTAAACCTTTAAACACATTTTTGATGCTGTTCTAAAATTTAATTCACTTGTTTGAAACAAAGCTCAGAGAAGTTTATCTTTCTTCCTGATACGGGACTACACAGAAACTTCCAGAACCAGGATGTGACCTGAGATCGGTTAACTCAGAGTTGGTCGAATGATAGACTTCAGGAAGTCCCTGAAATCCCTGAAACTGTGTTCAAATTCTGTGTATAGATGCAGACATGTCTTTATTTGAATTCTGCTCAATGTTTTGTGTGTCTATGCAGACTTATCTTTTTCTAGGGTGGAATTTCTCAGTCATGGCATTACTGACATTTTGGGACAGATAATTCTTTGTTGTGAGAGCTGTCCTATGCACTGCAGGCTCTTTAGCCTTACTCCTAACCTCTACCCACAAGACGCCACCAGCACAGCCCCAATCATGACAATCAAAAATGCCTCCAGACATTACAATGTCAATGTCCCTGGAGAACCACTGATTTAAAGGGTCCGCTGCTCTTAGCATATTCCCAGACATGTTAAGAGCCATGCTTTAGCATGCAGAACAAGAGTCCCAGTCACTTCCCCCGTGGGCCCCAGAGATAAGCATTCCGGTCTTAAGTATGATTCTCCCCAAAATGAAACCATTGCTATTTATTACTCTTGTGGCAGGCAGAGTGATGGGCTCCCCCATGACTATTCTTTCCCCTGTGAATTACCATCACCTACAGATTAATTTTTCCCAGAAACCTTTGACTAAGGTCTCCCAATTGCTGGATGTCTGCAGAAAGTCCAAGGATGATGCTTAAAAAGTCATAAACCTCCTAGGTTTGTTGAGGTGCACTGCTCACCTGATTTTGACTCCCCACCACAGAACCCAGTGCCTGACTCGGGCAATCAATACATATTTGGTTAAAGATTGGATAACCAAATTGTGAAATTCATGGCATCTATTCGAGTTTATCCTTAATTAAAAGAATTATAGTACAAGGAAGTTCTGGAGTCACTTCCTCCCAAAGTTCTGATTTTCTGCCTGCTTCCTGTAAACGTGTTGCCTCTGAGGTTCACAGCAGAGAGAACAGAACCCAGTGAACCCAGTCCACACCATTAACTTGGGCTAGTTGGCAGTGGAGTCTCTCTCTGCGCCACATAGATTTGGCCCCATGTGCAGGTCACAGGTGTCCCTGCAGGCGTATAACATCCAAAGTATCCTTATCACCTCGACTGGAATCCTTGTGGGGTACAGAATAATTCTCATGTTCTGCTGTCCATTTGCCAACAAGTGCATGAATTTTAGCCTGCTTTCCTCATCTCTTTAAGGAGTTACCAGCAGGGGAGGGTGTATAGCTCAGTGGTCGGGTGCATGCTTAGCACACACGATGTCCTGGGTTCAATCCCCAGTACCTCTGTTTTAAAATAAGTAAATGAATAAAAATCAACCAATAACCTACCTTCCCCTCAATTTTTTTAAAAGGCTACCAGCACCCACTGTTTTGATGTTCTTTTCCAAATTTAGTTCTGAAGTGGAATACAATCTCTCTAGCACCCCTCGCCCGCCACCCACACACACAACTCTCTTGCCTACTCCACACAGATTGTATTAAACCAAACAAAATTCAGCTACATGCTGTTTCAGGAGACACCCTGAAACACCAGGATATAAAAGGCTAAAATGACAAGTGTGGAATATCACCCACAGGAAAGCTAATAGAACAAAAGAAACTCCAAGCACAATAGCATTGCCAAAGGTAAAGAGGTTTGCGACAGGACAGATGGTTTGATTCACTGAGAATGTAAATCTAAACTTATACGTACGAATAAAATAACTTCAAAATCTGTGAAGCAAAATTCAACAGACCAGCATGAGCAACTTGACATGTCCTCTATTACAATGAGATTTTAATCATAACATTCTCAGTAATTGAATCAAACAAACCCGAAATTATTAAGTATATAAAGATTTGGCAATATGACTACCAGCCTGATGTAACATACATGTGTATTTCAAACCTTGTCATGTAATCTACTGTCCAATAAGATATTTCACACCGAGTTCTCCACATAAATCTCCACTGTCTCCTTCCTATCCTGTCTCTCAGCTGATTCCTTGGCTACTACTCCAAGAAATTTTAAGCAGTAAGAATTTCTCCCTCTACTGTACACTTACCAGTATCCGCACCCTTATTCTATCTTCTCTGTTTGCTACAGATGAAGTATTTGTGCTCCTATGTAAAGCCGGTGCCTGCCCTTGGGTGGTTTTTTTCTTTTAATTAAAAAAAAAAATTGAGGTTGGGAGGTAATCAGGTTTAATTTATCTTTTAATGGAGGTTCTGGGGATTGAACTCAGGACCTTGTGCATGCTAAGCACATGCTCTACTGCTGAGCTAAACCCTCCCCTTCCCTGCTCTTGTGCTTTAGACTCCTATTCCCTCTCGCTTCCTTTCTCCAACAGTCTTCCTTTCTCTCCTGTTTCATTCTGCTGGATCATTCCTATTAGCAATGACCCCATCTCCCCCTGAGAATACTGCCCCTTTCTTGGCTCCCGTTTGCTGGTAACTGCTCTCTCCCAACACCTCTCCTCTGATCCTCTCAAATCCACTCTAGTCCGCTTTCATAGCCATCACTCCACTGCAGCTGCTCTTGTTAACATCTCACTGCCATATCCAGTGGTCCTTTCCAAGATCGCATCTAACTATGCTATTGTCAGCATTGATCCAGTTGATGTAACATGCATATGTATTTCAAACTGAATAAAGAAGGAGAGAATTTATTCAGTTTCTTCATTAGCTTCTAGGACACCCATCCCCTTGGCTTTCCTCCCACCCTCCAGAAAGGCTTTTGTTCTTTACACTCGTACCTAAGAGAGTACACTTGAGTTGATTTTTCATCCTTAACTCAACACTGCCCATATTGTATTTCCCTCCACACCTCCATCTACCCCATTCTCAAAATAATGCTGTAAAAACATTATTGGATGCTTCTGTCAAAAACAATCCCTAGTTTCTTAACCACAATATAGTACCAAGTTCACTCTGTTTTTTGATTACCGGCTAGCTGCATCTCTGAGAAAATGTACACTATGCTAATTTGTCTTTCTTTAAAATTTCAAAGAACTTCCCACATGGGTCCCAGATGTTGACCATTTAATGCAAGAAGGTGTTTCCTCATTATACAAATATGGTACGTGTCCAAAATATTGGCATTGTTTAGTTTATGAATCACTTAAAATAACAACATCACAAAAAACAATGGTTCACGTGTGAGTCATAAATTAAACAATGCCAATTTTTTGATGTGCACCACATTTGTATAATAAGGAAACACCTTCTTGCATTAAATGGTCAACATCTGGAATCCATGTGAGGGCTTTAGAAAAAATTAGTGCGGCATTTTCTGAAATTTTCCCAGTATAGACAGAAATTCGAAATGGAGGCGATTTGTAGGAAAATTTCCCTGCCACAAATATTTTTGCAAGTAGTGCATCACTTGGTTGGCACAAAAGCTTAAGTCAAAGCAATAGAAGTCAAATTCCATTACAGGTAATGCCACACACGCCATGGGAGTCTAAGTCTGCTGGTTTTATTTATTCAAGTCTTCTGCTCTGATATTGTAGAATACAGTTGGGGTGGGTTGTGTAGTGGTTCCTAAAAAAGCTATGCCCATGTCCTAACTCCTGAAACCTGTAAACGCAAACTTACTTGAAAAAAAAAAAAAAAAAGAAAGAGCCTTTGCAGATGCAATTAAGTCAAGGATCTTGAGATGTGACATTCCTGGACTTCAGCCCTAAATCCAATGACAAGTGTCCTTATAAAAGAAAGGCAGAGGGAAATTTGTGACACAGACACACAGGAGAGAAAATCATAAGAAGTCATAATTTCTGTTGTTCAAGTGAATTTGAGGGACTATCCACAGAGGTCTGAGAGCCGGGGAATTCTAGATGAAGTGGGCAGAAGAGCCTTATCATCTAAGCCTTCGAAATGGTGACACACGTCAGATACCCAGTAGTTAAGTAACTTGACTTTTGCTTACATTGCGAACAATAATAGGGACTTGAAAAAGCTAAATAATGTGTCAAAGTGACCCTCAAGCACAATTAAAGGCAGGAAGACTATTACCTTACATTAGTATGTTTGCTGCTGGCTAAGTGCTGAAATCTAAGTGTACACATGCCCTTGGACTTTGAATGGATGGGGTATGTTCTGGTAAACTCGTGGTGGCTTTTTGCAAGAGGCTTGCCCTTTGGTTCACTTGTTACGTGTTGATATTCCATGCCACTGACAGTCTAAGCCCAAATGTCCTCAACTTTCATTCTACATCTTATGTTGGCTGAGCGTTTGTTTAGTTAAAAGAAATGATAAACATCAGGTTGTTTTTCTTAAGTAAATGTTTGCTCCAGGAGCCCAAGGTCATGACCTGCCACCTCCTGGCACCAACCCCTGGTCCACATCAAGAAGTGAAGGAGGGACAAAGGAATGATATGACACGGTTGCCGTAAATAGTTTAAAGAGTGTTTAATGCCATGGGAAAATATTCTCTATAAAGTTGAGTTTAAAAAAGCAGGGTAAACTGGATATACACTATGATGCAAATTTATTTAGACACACGCATTTTCATGTACATACATTCGAAAGTGAAAATTTTTCACAGAAGAGCTAAATTGGCTATCTCCAGATGGCGGAATCACACGTGAATTTTTGTCAGCTGTATTTTCAAGTGTGTTTCTTTATAATGAGCGTGTATAACTTTTATAACCAAAAATAATAACGTAATAGAACCCAGCAAACAGCTGCAAGCTAACAACCATCTTCGGGGGACTGGACTTTGTCCTTAAGGTAGTTGCTTATTTCAGCAGTGGTTAATAAAGGGCATAAATTAATTCCGCGAGGTCTTCCCTATATATTTAAGAGAAGAGTCATCATCCTGCTTTCCCCTGACACTTGTGTTACTTGCTTTTTCTTCACTCTTCCCACCCACCATGGGAGCAGGTTGATCTCAGACTGGGAAGGTGGGAAGAAGAAAGGAGAGGGTACTGCTATACATGAAAAAATTACCGTTATTTTCCTTGGACTGACTCCTCTCTGAACCAATGTGGTCTAAATGGAGAAGAGAGAGCATAGAATATAAACAATGCTATGTAGATTGTATTTTTCTGAAATTGGAGCAATCAATAACCACACCCCCGCCCTGCCACCATCACCACTGCAAATGGAGAGATGGGGTTTTGGAGGATGTTAGAAGACTATTTTTTTTTACCCCAAATTTACTGGATTCATTTACTGGTAGCATGGAATATTTCAAAAGTTGTTTGGCAAGAAGACTAGATTATAAATTCCTTGAGGGCAAGGACCATGCTCTCCCTTGTATTTGTTTACATAGAGCTCAGGACAGCCTCACACATGAAGTGCTGAGACCCAGAAAAAAAAATATTTTGTGTGAATTTCAAGAGTGCCGAGGAGGGCCTCACAAGCTTATGAATGCAACGGAATTAGCTTTGCTGTATTAAAGGCCAGCAGAACTCGACAGAATCACTGGTCATCAAGGGATGGGTCCTGGAGCAATTTGTGGGGTATGCATCATTGAAAAGGATGCATCGAATGGGGAGTGAAGGGAGCCCAAAGACACATGTGCAGTTTACATTTAATCATGATTTTGTACCTGAAAAGTGAAAAAAGTACACGTATAAAGATTCTCGGCAGGGTGGGGTGGGAGGTGTGGCTATTGTGGACTCTGTACTAAGTGTGTGTCCAAATCTGAGCACACACCCAGAACCGGTTGGAAGGTACGGCGTGTTCATGGTATGGACACAGTTTGTGAACCACTGAAGTGAATAACTGGGTTCCCCACTCAAACCACCTTATCACTAAGAACACAGAGTTGCCTCTTAAAGATCAATGATCATGGCCTTCTCTGGCTCCAGATTCCTAACCTGCTTATATACTTCCAGTCCTTTATCTTTAGTTTTATAAAAGCTCAAGGATGGTGTTCACCGTTTTTTTTTTTCCTTCTCTTCCACTTAAGATCATTTGACAATTTGTTTTAAAATATCTTAAATAGTTTTGCCTCCAGGCTACTAAGGTCCTGGTGCTCACTAGAGCAGTGTTTCTCTGGAGAGCAAACAGCAAATATACTAGTATGTGATCACTTGGGGAAAAGGAGTCTGCATTTAGATCACCAAGGAAAATACATGTGCTAAGTCCACCGCAGGTGGAGGGAGGGTTAGTAAAGCACAAATGAAGGGAGAAAGGAGGTCCTTGCTAAACAGAGCATGAAGCTCAGAGCTCCTCTCCAGCAGTTCAGGTAAATGGAGACAGAGTAACTGCACAACAGGCACATTCACGTGCACCGCGTGTGTGTATGTGTGCGCGCGCGCGCTTCCTAAATGCCCCTAATACATTCATCCGAGATGTACTTTTCCTCAGCCTCAACACCAAAGTGGAAACCAATGAAAACATTTATCTGCATATATGCACATCAAGCCAATCACACAGAGAGGAGTCTCTGCTGGCTCAGAGCTCCAGGTGAAACCCGGGGTGGGGGTGGGGGTTAGATCATTTAAGCACCAATTAGCTCACTTCTAAAGCCTGAGCAATCAGATGGCCAAGACGCAGGTTTCTCTCATTTGATTTTCAAGTTATTCTCAAGAAACATTGACCATAGATAAGCACTGTATGATTTCCAGCGATGAGTGATAAAAAAAAAAAATTCCACTTCACACTTAAAACATTCCTATGGGACTATTCACTACAGAGGCTTCACAGTTGAAGGCTGTTGTGATTCTTTACTTTCCCTAAACCAAAATTAATGGAGAAAAGAATACTAGAGAGAAAACCATTCCCCAAGTAAGAGACTGTGAAGTACACGGTGCTTCTGAATTTCTTTAATAAATTTCGCGGCAATAGCCAAAATGGATGTCTTACAATGCATCCCACAGTGAACGGACTTCAGTGGGGTGTACACCTGCACGTGGTTGCTTAGATTTCAAGATCTGAAACCTGACTGCCAGGAACCAAATGCCACTGATTAACCTCACGACCTTGGGCAATCACCCTCATCATTCTGCCCCGGGGCCCCTGTCTGAGCAACAAGAATCCTAATAGTCACAGTCCCTACATCATAGGGTTACTGTCAGGAGGATTAAACGAGCTAATCCACCCTAAGGGCTCAGCACGGTCCCTAGGACCTAGGAAGAACCCAATAAACGTAAATGAGGTTAACACTATACAAAGAAAAGAAACGGTACCATCAATCATTTGAAGACAGGTTTTAAAATTTAAATTGTTGTCAGCAGATCCCTGCCTCTACTTCCTGCAAAGAGGCACCAAGACAAGTTGCTTCTGAGATGATTTTGAAGTAAGACCTTGTGATAAAGACACAGACTGGCGTACACCAATTCAAGTTCCATTCACACAAAATAACTTCCTGCTGTTGACAAAAACCATTATCTTCCAAAATATTATCTTTTCTAAAACACCCTAAACCCTCTATAGCTAAGAATGTCAGCAAATTAGAAGCCACTCTCTTTACGCAGCTTTCTTACTAACAAAATTCCACATCATGAACTTCTAATCATGTTGCTTGTCCACAGATTAATAATAACCCTCGTTCAAAACCACATCATTTCCCTTTTCTGCCTCATTTCCTTCAGAGTGAAAAATAATTTCTTCTTGGACCTGGAATAGAAATTTCTAGGTTAACTAAGCAAATCGTTACCAGAAATGCAATTTTATAATACTACTATTTCAGAGCATTCACAAGGCATAAAACATCTGTATGGTGTTTGTTAATTTATAAAAATAACCTAATATATAGTATACACCACCTAAGTGGAAAACTGAGTCTATAACTAGAGGTGTAAACAGAAATCATGATAGATTCCATCAGTATTGGGTTTTGAAGTCCAGTTGGGAACATTTTAAGAGCTGTGACCCTTCTTTAAGTCTTGGCCAGAGGTCACAAATTACTTGACACAGATGTTGGGTTCAGCCAACACGGGATTTGAAAGATTATTAAACTCGAATATCTTTAGGTGGGCCATGACCTCTATTTACCTGACGGGCCCTTAAAGGCATTTTATTTTGCAAACCCTGACTACAGCCCATCCTTACCGAGAAGAGATCAAAAGATAATCATTAGTTAAATAGACACTTTCCTCACTGACGGCCTGATAAAGTCCAGAGCCTTGGAAATCAGAGATACTAACAGTTACATTCAGAAATTCTTCTAGTGTGCTTGTTGGGTTAATTTTGAATATATACTTTCAGTGTAGATATCTAACAGTGGCTCATTTGATTAGGACTGCTGAGCTGAGTTGTTAAAAATCATTTACAGCTGGGGATACCAAAAGAAACCAGAAAATAGAGCATTTTTAAAAACATGTTCTTTTGATATGAAAAATCTGAACTCAAGTCCAAATTTTGTATCCTTTTCAAAAAAACCCACAGTTGGTCCTTCTTCACATAAAAGGAAGTGAATCTGCTCAATGCACTATTTAAAGAGGAACTAGTTTCCGCTAATGTATTTTAATGAATATTTATATATATACACACACACATAGAGACACACGCATATACACACATACTCAGAGCGGGGACTGAACCAACTATCATTCTCATTCTTTTCGGTTCGTTGTACTTCCTGGGAGATTCTGTTCAACTTACAAATTAAGTCTGAGTCTAGGAGAGGGTTTCCTAAAACATTAGTGCACGGTTCAGTCCACAGGCGTTAGGTTTTAGGCACTGATGAGACGCGAGCTAGCGGGCTCAGAGTCCAGACATTATTAGTTCAGCGTTCCTTTAAGTTAACGGGGCAGAGCGCTGCCATTCACACCGCGCCAGTGAGTACGCCCTTGTCTCCGGCTTCCTCTTCGGAACACAAACACAAGGCACCTTGCAGGGAAGTTGCTTCTGGGGGCAGCGCCCCTGGACTCTCCTGGGTTAGTCTCTCCGAAGGCTCTGGGGAATTCTCCCTCCATCCTGGACTTGAGTGCTGCTGGGAGACTTCCCAGAGCGAAGGGCACGGGGAAGGGAACACCAGAGCGGATCGTGACAGGGGATCCTCTTGAAGGCCCCCTTCTTGGATACACCTGCTGGAAAGCACCTCTTTTTCTTTGGAGTTCCGCCATTTCATCCTCCTGTTCTGAAACCAGATTTTCACCTATTGATAAAGTAATGGGATAAAATGATCACTTATGCCAGGTTACTTCACGTCAGCATTTTAAACTGTAGTTTCTCCGACCGGGCCTTCCACAGAATACCTTATCATGAGAGCCAGCCTAGCGAGGTCCCTGCAGTTTTTCACCTGGGCACCTCCAGAAATACCTGAGAAATTACTTTAGCATAATATCTCCACACACACTTTTGAAACAAAACAACTGTGGTAAGCTGATTACATCCTGTAAGCCAGACATCTTTCAAGACTGATTTAACTCTCTTCGATATTTTAAAACCTGATCTAGTCTGTGCTAAATTATTTATTCGAAGGAAATGTTACTGACTAGTAATAGCATCTGAGTGCTTATTTTGTGCCAGGTGTCAGGCCAGGCACTCAACATGGATTATATAATTTGATCCTCACAATGAATGCAAGAAATCCTTATTTCATACATAAGAAAACTGGGGTTCAAAGCAACGAACCAGTTCAAGGTCACACAGCTAGTAAAACGCAAGTACTTAGACTAGAATCCATGACTGTCCCCCTCCAGTGCCCAGGCTCTTATCAACATTCAGATCTCATCAGGAACTTTTGGAGACTAAATTAAGAATACGTTTCATAGCGCTTTGCTAAATTGCAGGCTTTATGCAATTTCCAAGTTTGATTACTTCCAGGATTTATCAAACTCGAAGAATTAGACTCACTAAGTAACGATTGTAATTAACCTAAAAGCGCTCATGATGGTGGTTTCCAATCTGAGCCATACCTTTTCCCCACGTCTCTCTTTACTATGAACCTCCTTCATCATCTACTGTGTAGTCCGCTGTGCCTGAGCAGAACACTTCACATTTGGTTTCCTGACAGCATAAAAGCCAATCACATCACTCTCCTGTGAATTATATTGCATCCTTCCAAATAGATTTCTAGTTTTAAAATAAAAACTGGACATTTTTTACCTACAGAAATAATTATTGAAGTGTACCAACCAAATATTCCTCCCAATGAAGGAAAAAAAATTCTACCTGAGATGGTCTTTCTAGATTGGCAAAAATTCCATTCCTTCAGCTTGATTGGCCATGTTCAAAATGGCTACGAAAGAAACCTACCCCAGGCAATTGAGCTCGAAAGACTGCCATCTCAGTTACAGTCCTGTGATGGAGGCTTTTCATAAGAAAACAGTACCAGTGTGTACATACCAGAGCATCTGGTTCTGTTCATAAACTCACTTATGATTTGCACGAGGCATTTACTCCTAGCAAGCCTGCCAAGTATTTCTAATGGGTTTTCACTAAGACAGTTGTTTGTTCCCATTAGTGATTCTTGTCTTTCTCATCTTCATCATATGAATTATTTTCTTCTCCTTTTAGCTTTTCTGCATGTCTAGAAATTGTTTGGAGTGACATCTCAATTAGAAAAAAAAAAAGTCATGAAAGGAGTTTCTTCATAATCAGCAGTACTGGGACAAGTGTACATATTTGGGGAGAATCATAAAATAAAAGTTCTACCTCTCAAAAAACAGGAAAACAAATTCCAGATGGATTAAACATAAATATCAAAGTTCTAGAAGAAACTATAAGAGATTATCATTAAAATCCGGGGAACATGACATGAAACAATAAGGCTACAAAGGGAAAGACAGATCTGACTGCATAAGAATGAGAAATTTCTGTACAAATAAAGACAGCATAAACATACGAAAAAGCCATGAACTACCCCAAAGAATTAAAAGCAGGGGGTCAAAGAGATATTTCGCACACAATGTTCATAGCAGTATTATTCATATTAGCCAAAAGGTGGAAGCAACCCAAGTGTCCACTGATGGATGAATGCATAAACAAAATGTGGTCTATACAGCCAACTGAATATTATTCAGCCTTAAAAAGGAAGGCGATTCTGCTACAACATGGATGAAACTTGAAGACATTATGCCTTGTGAAATACACCAGTCAAAAGAGGACACATACAGTGTGATTCCACTCATATGGCTCCCTAAAGTAGTCTAATTCACAGAGAAAGGAAGTAGGATGGTGGTTGCTAAGAGCCTGCGGTAAGGAAGAATGGGGAGTCACTGGTTAAGGGGTACAGAGCTTCAGTTTTACAAGATGAAAAAAGTTCTAGATGTGGATGGTTGCACAGCAATGTGAATGCACTTAATGCCACTGAATTGTAAACTTCAAAAAGGTTAAAATGATACATTTTATGTTATGTAAATTTTACCACAATTTTAAAAAGCCACAAATTTGGAGAGGATGTTTGCAAAAGCTGTTAACAGGAAAATGTTACTAACCGTAATCTTCCAAATACTTTGAGTGACAGCCAAAACAATTGCTGCATATCAACAAAAAGACAATACGACAGAAAAAAATGGTGCAGTCATGAAAAGGCCAATTCACAGATTAAAAATGACCAAGAAAGTGATTAAAAGATTCTCAAGTTCTGATAATTAGGAAAACTCAAATTAAAAAATAACAAATACCATTGCCGATGAGGTTGGCAGCATTTTCGAAAATTTAAATAGTGGAGGGTTTGCAAAAAAGGGATTGTTTATTAGCAAAGGGTGAAAATTTGATATAATTTAGGATCTTGATACAATATTATATTTGGAAGCTATCACAATTTAAAACACACCTAAAATTTAACATATAAATCTCACTCCTAGTTCCCCATCTTACAGAAATATTTTTAAAGTCCATCACCCGATTCCCAGGGGTATAAGGACCAGCCTGATGGCTGTCCTTTCCAGAGGTGGGCATTAGCACGCGGCTGCAGAGAGACACGAAGTTCCAGGAGAAGCACCGATCTAGCTTCCTTATTTGGTAACACACCTAACCCACCTGCGGCTGCCTCCTGCATCACTGTCTTCCATTGTTATCTAACTGCTCATGAGCTTCGGCTTTGTTTTCCCAGTCGGCTGTATCAATTCCTGGGGTCCAAGGAGGGATCCTCAGTACTTATCAATATCACCCCTTCCTGCCTACCTAGCACAGTGTCTGGCATGAAGATACAGCTACTGGTTTATCTGTCGTACACAAAAAATTGCTCTGTGACATAGACAGAATTCCTATATTTGTCTCTGTTTTTAGGTGAGAAACTGAGGCCCACAGCAGTCAGTTAAGGTTATGGGCCGGTTCGTACCACGCACGAGGAGAGGACAGGCGGGCTGATCTAGGCCAATTACCCTCCACCACACCTCATACTGCTTCCTACGACTATAAAAAGTTGGGGGGCAGGGGGACAGGTCACTTCCCCAGGGAAAGGAAGCAAGGTTAAGAAGGGTTTCATCCAAAAATAACTGGTTTAATAACATCCAAAGTTAGAAACCAGGTCATTTGTATTGAGGGAAATACAGTAGAGCGTGGCAGGTAAACACAGCCTCGGCTAGCCCTTCAGTGCCTTCACGCTGATTCAAAAAAATCCAGGTGTTTGTAGTCCTGCACCGGGAAAGCCAGTTTGACAAGCAGAGTACCTGCTGCACTTCCACTGCTGCCATACCCCTTAGCCAAATGGCCTTGTGCAGTGAACATCCTGCACAACTGTACAGGGTGGCTCTAGGTTGCTTAACAGGAGAACGCCAGCTCCAGAGTCAGGTTGCCTGGGGTGGGAGCCCAGCTCCAAAGCAACTTCACTCTGTGACACTGGATCTCTGTTTACTTCTCTCCATTTCCTCATCTAGAAAATGGGGATGATTATAGTGTTTATTTCACATGGTGATTATAAGAAGGATTACATAGGAAAATGCCAGTGCCTTGTACTGTTAATTATTTATAACAAATAGGCCAGTCTTTAAATGGAGTATGCTGCACTTCCCAAAAGGCCAAAAAGTCTCTTTCAAAATTATATGAAACATCACTGTACAAGGAAGGTTTGCGAGAGTTGCAAATGTGAAATTACTTAACTCTATTTGACATAAGCCCACAATGCAAAATAAGGAAATCTATTAAGAGGTATTTGTGAGAGGTATTTGTGAAGAAAAAGACAGGAAAATTGGTTCCTGCTTTTGCAGGCCAATTATGTAGCCTGTTGCTCTGAAAACAGAGCAAACAATGTAATGATGTAAAAGCCACAGTCTTCTCTTTTCTCTTCATGTGGGAAGAATTAATCAGGCAAAAACCTAGACCGCTCAGCAAAAGGATGTTCCCAAATAGGAACTATGACATATATTTCCACCCCCTAAAAAAATTATGAAAATCATTTCAGTAATGCTTCAGGGTCCAGTACCATGCCTAGTCCAACAAATCTTTGCCAAATGAATGGATTTCATTGGATTCCTTTAAAATAGGAGCAGTGGACATCTTCCCGCTCCTTAGTACCTGTGATTCCTTTAGACCCAAGCTGATGGCAAGTTTCTTTCGGTCTGTTTTGCTGATGTATTTCTGCTTCTGAAACATTTTTTCCAGAGCCTTTCTCTGGTCCTCAGAAAAGACTGCTCTTCTTAAAATACCCCTCCGAGCTTTGGAATTAGAGTCCTGTGTCAGGAGAGGCAGCACACTCTCTTCTCCTAGAGAGGAAAAAAGATAGATGAAGTCCCATTAGCTGTAGGGAAGAGAATTCAATCTGTCTTTCCCAGGACAGCATCCTCCTTCTCTGTACCATGGCCAAATTGTATCATCTCTGGACTCTGCACACACAGAGAGGTGCTTTTTAACCTCATGTTGGTCATGGATTCCACCAAGGATCTGATAAATGCTCTTTGCTCCCCAGTGATTAAAAAAATACATGTGCTTTCCCTCCCAATTTTGCATGCCATGTCGGAAAGTCCATGATCTCAGGTTACAAAGTTCCAATGGAGAACAAGAAGCAGGTGGATTAAACACTCAATTTTTCTCTAGTTCTTCATTCATTCATCCATTCTCTCAAATTTTTGAACACTCACCAGGCACTCTGCTCAATGCTACACACGAGAAATCAGACGTATGCTTTATCACACTCATTACCTGTAAGATCTAGTGGAAGGCATTTACTGAACTGTAATCACAAGGGTGACGAAGTATTCTTAAGGAGGGTGCCTCTGGAGCACAAAACCAGGGGTCTAATCTTAATCTGGGATGTCAGGAAAGTTTACAAAACTCAGAGATGTGTAATCTGAGAAGGAAGGTTTGGAAGACTCCCCCCCCATTCACCACCACCCCAATTCAGGTGATCATCAACTCCTTCAGGGCAGAGACATCATTACTCTTTCTGTCTTTTCATGGCTAGCACAACACTGGTTCCCACCCTCTGTGAGTTTCACTCATCATTCACCATTCATTCATTCATTCATTCAGCTTCCCAGTTGTGGGAGGCAGAACGACACTGCTCCCAAAGACGCCCATGTCCGAAGCCCCAGAACCTGTGAATACGTTACATTACATGGCAAGGGGGAATTAAGGTTGCAAATGATGTTATGGCTGCTAGTCAGCTGACCTTGAGATTAGGACAGTATCCCGGAGTACTCAGACGGGCCTGCGTCCTCGTAAGTCGAAGAGGGGGATAAAAAAGGAAGTCATACTGAGAGAGTGTTGAAGAGGCTACACTTCTTCCTCTGAAGATGGAGAAAGGGGTCATGAGCCAAGAAATGCAGGTAGTCATTAGAAATGAGAAAGGCAAGAACAGATTCTCCCCTGGAGCCTCCAGAACAAATGCAGTCCTGCTGACACCTTGATTTTAGTCCAGCGAGACCCATTTCAGGATTCTGACAACCACGACTGTAAGATCACAAGCTGGTACGGTTTTATGACACTAGGTTTGTGGAAATTTATTACAGCAGCAAGAGGACACTCACACACTGAATATCAGGCTCACCGGGCTAACTGCTGAGGAAACTGCACAAACAGCATGAGGTCCCTGCCCTTAAGGACTCACCTTCTCGTGGAAGGACCGACACACGGACATCACGCCACAAAACAGGCACCAAGGGAGAGGGAGCAGGGGCTCCATTTTACAGCTGTAGCTGGTATGCATTTTGGTGCTTAGTAATTATTTTTAAATAAAGAAGTAATGAGTATCTTACATATTCAAGAAGAGAATGATCTCTAAAATTCTCTGGAATCACAAAAAAGGAAATAATGCGTTAAGAGAAAATCCGCTGAGCCAAGTCTAAAAGAACAATTCAGATCAACAGAGAAAGAACTAAGGCCAGTCCAGACAGAGGGACTAGCATGTCTCAAAGCACTAAGGCACAAAGGGACAAACTCTCTCCAAGGGGAAGCAAGCAGTCTGCAAGGCCGGGGAGGGGCGTGAACAGCCGAGGGTGCAAGCCAGCCCCAGTATCCAGCCGGCAGGTGGGCTTTGCTTGGTCTTGGAGTGTTGGTTAAAAATTCTGATTTAGTTGTTCACATGTAACAACTGGAAAGTTCTATGTGAAGCCCAGGTTTCCAATGTCTCTTCAAAGGTAACCACACTGGGCTCACCTTCCCACAAAGCAAAGAGCTCGGAGAGGGAGCGGCAGGTGCCCCCTTCAGATGGAGCATGTGGTTCCCAGTTGGCCGCAGCCTCACCTCGCTCGCTTTTTACCTGCCGGGTTCTTGAAGACACGAGAACCTCTGGCACAGAGATTACGGAATGGAAGGGAGCCAGACCGCAGCGGACTACAAACGTGTGGGACATTATCCAACAGGCAGTGAAGATCGACAGGGTACGTTTAAGCAGAGCGTGACGTGGTAATAAGAGCAGACACTGCGCACTTACTCTGCACTCTTACACCTTCTCTGGGTTAAGTTGCTGACGTGCATTATTTCATTTAATCCTCCCAACCAATCTACGCCATGAGCGCGACTGTTACTCTCCCCATTTTTTTCAGATGAATCAAAAGAAGCTTGGGAAGCTTATGTAGCTCTGTCCAAAGTCACGTGGCTAGCGCCTCAAACCCAGTAAGACTCCAGATTCCAAAACAAAAACAAATGCTCTCAATCCTACACAGTAGTGACACAATCTGACTCGTATTTTAGAAGAAAAATATCACGAAATGGATGAATCTTGTCAATTCTACCTCTGTAATACAATAGCTTTCTTTCCTATTTAGTTAAATGCTTGCACACCTGTCCTAGCTAGTCTCTCAGCCCCGGGTTGTACCTCATTCTGGTTCATCCTGACATTGTCCGAAGCAGCAATGGCCTCTGCCTCTTCCTTCTAGCTCTGTTAACATTCCATCTCCATAGAAACGCCATAGCCTCCGGGGGTGTAATCAAGACCAATTCTTTACAAAGGTCTAATGCCCTTCCCATTCCTCTTCTCAGGGGATCCTGGTTAATTCTCCATCTATAGAACAGTTATTTTTGCCTGTCTCAAGCCAACGTCATATCTTGAATTCAGCTGGATTCACAGTTTCTTTATCAGAGATTTAAACAGTTTGATGCAATATTGGTCAATAATAAAAAATAGTCTAAATATTTCAAAATGCTCATATTTTTCTAAATGCTTTTCTTCTCTAAACCATCCCTCATATGGAGTCCATGGAATTGGCCCTTCTGTTTTGTATCAGGGCACAGATTTATCTGTTGAGACAGTGTCTCTCCAGGAAGCCTCAGGACAAACGTCTGTGGAGGATGAAGAATCGGGTTTGGATCTCGGCACTGACTTGTGTGACTTGGAACGAGTTACTCTTTCAGCTTATTTCACAGAGTTTCTCTAAAGATTTGATGAAATAGCACAAATTTTTTTTTCAGCACCTGGCCCACCATAAAGATCCTACAAATATGTTTTATATCCCCCTGTTGGGTTTTATTTTGTTCTTATAAGAATCACATGCCATGGACATCCTCTGAACAGAGGAAAACATGTTCAGAGCAGTTAAGGTTCAAAGCTGCACAACGGACGGTTGGTAGCAAGACCTTCCGTATCCAAATTCTTGCTCCTTTCTCTGCCCTCCCCGACTGTTTCTTGGTTGGTCAAGAATGGGAAGGAGGAACATTTATAGACACAACCAGAGCTCCTGTGTCTGACTACGGGCTCCTACACCGTTCTGAGTCCCTCTGTGAGCCTGGACTATGCGGCATCTCCTATGCAGCCTGGTAACAGTGTCCTCAAATTCCAGAGTGCCCTTCTCACTTCATATCTTGACTCTGGCATTCTTAATTTGTTAATGTATCCAGTTTAGCATTATTACAGCCATGTGGATTAAAAGTTCATCACCACATCACCCAAATCTGGGTGATAGTTGTGTTTTCTCAGGGGCACCAGATCCACAGTGGGCGATCAACGTGTTAAAAATTAGGGAAAGAAACTTAAATATCCAAAGGTAGAGAAATGCATGAGCACAGTGTCTTATAGCCACTCAGTGAAATTTTAAAGAACCCTTAAAGATGGCGGCGGCAGCCAAGAGAATACACTATATAATGCATATGATATAGAAGATACACACTGTGCTCACAGCTAAGTAGAAATGCAGAGAAAAAAGACTGAAAAGGCAAAAATAAACACTGAGGCTACTGCTGTATTGTTATAGACAGACGATGCATCTCCACTCTCCATGCTAAGTCTGGTTCGGTTCTCTAAGGAAAGTGGGCAAGTGTTGTAGCAACCTTTTCGGGGAATACTCTGCAGGGACTGGGTTGTTGCTGAGTGACAATGGAAAATGAATCCACACCATCCTTCAGATGCTCAGAGCTGATAAGGAGAGGTTGAAGAAGAGCAGAGACAGCCACAGTAGAATCAGATCAACACCTGCAGAGCACAGCAGGGAAAGGCTGTAAGCATCCCATGAGAAGCGACTTGGTCTTGGAGGCCAAGGGTCTGTCTTGAGACGAACAGTGCCTCCTGCTGGCACCCTCTGCACAGGTGGGCAGAGACTGTGAACTGGGTGAGGACAAGTGTGAAACACGGTGGATCTAGGAATCCCACGAGGCTTGGCATTTCCAGACTGGAGGATCTCTGTGGGAAGGACCCACGACATACGCTGGGAAGTAGATGAGGGCCAGGGGTGACTGCTACAAGTTGAGGGTGTGACTTGCCACAGAGGAAAAGCCCTTCAACAGGACCTGACTGACTTAGCATCTTAGAAAGGCCAATATTTTTTGAGTTAATGCAACTTTTTAAATCTATATAGAAATACCAAAAAAGTTTATGGACCAATAAAGCTAGCTTTAAAAAAAAATCTTCCTATAGCTTTTTCCAAGTAGAAGTTTTATAAGTAGGGGCCATGATTCAACTCATTTTAGCCTCTTCTCCAAGATCTCCATGTTTACATAAAACACTGGGTAACACATTTCAGCATCCCTAAAAATTTTTAACAGGTTTCTCTATTGAGCTATTTTTAAGTAAAGAGAAGGAAGAGTCCCATCAAGGTAATCTACAACTAAATTATTCTCACCCATGGGGCAAACACTAACACTTACAGGGTCACGGACACAAACCAGCCCTCACTCTCTCAAAGAGACCTGACGCAGTTGTGAGGGTTGGCGGGTTAACTCCTGGGTCTGGTCCTCGGGTTTCAGAGCCCTACAACCAACACGAATACAAGCAATGAACAAGCAAAAAATACGGCAAAGATAAGAGTAGTATGTTCTCCTTTTCTCTGCTAGCGCCGTGTTCAATACACAGATCATAATTGTTTTCATATGCGGACAAGATGCTGCTTCTACCACTGACGCCTGTCTCCACGGTCCCCCCGTGAGTCTTTCGTGGGCTGGCTATCTGGGGATGAACCCACACCATTTTCCTACCTTCTCGACCTGGGGATACATGCTCAAATTTACAGCTGTAGAACAAACATACAGACTTCAAGAACTTGGTGATTCAAAGAGCTCTCAGGAGCTACTGAAGAGTTCTAAGCAACGAATACTGTTGCTTATTCCTAAACTCATGACAAATGCCTGATTTATATGGAAACTTACAGGTGACCAAAAATAAATAAATAAATGAATACTATAAAAGTAACAATGGATACAGAGTTTAAGGCATGTGGTAGAAAAGAGGCTTCCAAAGCCAGGGCCACCAATTCAAGGTGCTGTCGGCTCTACCAATTTGGGAACATCATTGTTACTATTTTTAAAGTGTGGCTTCCGTATATATTGTGGGCTCAACTTGTGCTGCTGTGTGTGCCATCGACAGGCAGCACATTGTGTAATCTTTACAACAATGCCCAGCGGTAGATGTCATCGTCCCCATTGTCCATCGGAAAAAGCTGGGGCTGCGGAAAGTTAAGTTGGGCAATGAGAGGTCACACATCCAAGGAGAGTGAGGCCAATCAGTGCTCTTTAAAATTATACCGAAGACCGTCAGTTACCAGTGGGCAGGAAAGAGGTGGGGAGGTGGGGAGAGTCGTATCAAAATGGCAGCATGCGCTAGGCTAGAAGAGTTTTCAAAGACAAAATTCCCCGCATCCTGGGATGGCGCCTACACACCATGCTCCCGGGAATCTCAGCGTGCAGTGAGCCTTGTGAGGGGAACTTTCATTGGAGGTGTGCTGTGTGTGAAGGATACCGGGGTGGGTGAGCCATAGAGAAACACAGCATTAGATGAATTGGTGGAGGCCTCTGTCTGTCCTGGGGAATTGATCTCCAGGAAACGTGTCTTAACTCTGAAGACAGGACCAGCAAGCCTTAGAGAACAAAGTAGGACTCAATACAGTCACTTTCTAGACATCAGCCCACGAGCAAACAGCTGTAGCCCTGCCCTGCCTGTCGCCCCTGCCACCTAACAGAGTCCCGACCCATCAACAGTGTGCTGGCACTCCGTGTGGCGTGGAGACTCGCCATGACTCCTCCGAATCTCTGGATGACTGGTCCCATCTGGGGCAGCTTCCTCTGTCCTGCATCCTTTCACCCTCTCACTTCAGGAAGCCTTGGAAAGAGTTTGGGACCCTTCATGCCCACTGCTGTTTTCTGCTCCTTTGTAAGCGTCTGGACCCTACTGTGCCACTGGCCTTGCTCACGCCTGTTCTCCTGGTCCAGCCCCTCCTCCCAATCCGGGCCCAATCACAGCAACCCAAAGAGTGCCGTGTGACGGCCCCTCCTAAGAAGGCTTGTTGTTTCAGGCTTTCTGTCTGAGGTTACACAGGCGTCGTGTATTAAAAACTGACAACCCAATGTCCTCCTGACTTTGCAAGGGAAGTTACAGCTCAAACCTATGAAGCAACACTGCATCCAGACCTCTCAAGGCTTTTAGTAAAAAGTAATACATATATATAAGATTATTTCAGGATTGTTCAAGTTGGAGATTACCACCAAACCTTTCAGAAACAGGATTCCTTCATCCTGTTCTACACAGTTCATAGTGGCTTCTCGGAGCTAGAAGAGACAAGAGGTGACTTAGATCCAGGCCTTGCCACCAGGCCAGCTGAGATGCCATCAGCCTCCATTAACTAGTCCTCAAATGCAAGTTATTTTAAACCTTGAGTCTGTGTTTCTCCTTCCTGGACTCAGCTTTCCTCAAACAGAGGATGGTTTCTGTCTGTGGGCCCATTTTTCTCTGCAACAACACCCATCCAGGTGTAACTTCCCGTCTCCCATCCTTCCTGGATTTCTCAATTTCATCCCAGGAAGAGCTTCCTCACCCTTCCTATTTGCAGGTGTGGGGATGTGTGTGTGTGTGTGGCAGAGGTTGTTTGTGTATGTGTGTGTTTTATGTAGTTCCTGTAGATTTGAGGTTTAGAAAGAAGAGATAGAGCATTGGCCTGGCCTGCCCTATTTAAACTAGAAGTCCATCTTTCACCCTCTATATGATCTAGTAGTTGGGACAACACTTAGTATTTATGACAACACTTCATTATTATACAATTCGATTTGCTAAAAATGTTTCCCTTATATTAAGTCCAAATTCAGCTTCCGCTAAACTCCACTTATTGGCCCCAATTCTGTCCTTCAGATCAACACTGAACAAAGTGTATCTAATTTGAAGATAACTCTCATGTTCTCATTATTTCTTGTCTTCAGGACAAACATATTCAATTGCCTTAAAAAAAAAATCTCTGACCAGCCATTTAGACCCTTCACTGCTGTAGTTGCTGACACCTCCTGACCTGGCTTTTTATTGGCAAATTTGTCAACGAGTCTTTTAAAGTGGGCCTCTGAAACTGAACCGATGTGGATAGTCTGACCACTACAAAGTCCAGCAGGACTCCTGTCTCCCATGCTCTGGGTACTCTATTTCTAAAAGCACAATTCAACATCCCCAGGTCGCTCTGTAGAGGACCGAGCTAACAGGACACCTTTCCTTCTTTGCCCCATCCGGCGATTCTTCCCCTCCCCTACACTGTACGTGTGCACCTGCTTTGGAGAATCTAAAATCGGGACTGTATCAGCTGCTCTCTTCGATCTCATGTTGTGTTCAGGCAAGGGCTGTGGACAGGATCAGGGACAAGCGCCTTATATCACCAAGCAGCTCCCCTCCCCACCCCCTCCCCCACCGCCTGTGACTTGGGGAGGAAGCGAACTCCACTGCAGGAGCGTTACTCGAACACTTTCACTGCCACTGTGGAACTGCTGAATAGAGCCATCAACTTGGAAAAATCTCTTGTCTTCAAGTCTCTGACTCCTTTAAGCCTTCCTCCTGGCTGACCGAGGGTCATTTATCTAGAGGGCACTCCACCCTTCACTACCGAGAGGTCAAAACCTATATTCTGCTTATCACACAAAACTCAGTTATGTTTTCAATGAAATAACTAGGCTTCTTTCTCTGTTAGAACAAAATGTTGCATCCTTTTGAAGATCTTAGAGGGCTAAAGAGAAATCCTTATAAAAGAAGCCCTCGGGCAGCCTTCTGTGGATTTCCACGGGTCTTGGTCAGTTTCCTAAACCCACTCACCACTCTGGCTGGGAACAGGGCACAGCCAGGCCAGGTGGCACGAAGACCTGTCAGAGTTTTGCCACCTTTGACAGTGTCACTCACAGGAGCAACCTACAATATTAAAAATGCCTCTTCCCTGTTGCCTTCAACAAAATCCTAAATTCAGTATATTACGTTTTTTTAAGTTTTAACAAGAAAGGGAATATAGTAAAATGATCTCAAAATGCAAAAGGTAAGTTCATCTCCCAAGAAAAAGGCAGAGCACTGAATAGCAGAATATGTCCTTTTATAACGCAGCTCCAAATTTAAACTTTGTCTTTTAATGGATAAAAATTCTTGAAAGGCCAAATTCGAGTTGGGGAATCAAAGACAAAAGGAAATAATGGTCTGATTAATTCAGTGAGCTAGTCTACATAATTAAGACTCCTATACTTTTTCAGGTTGTCTTTTTTTAAGGTCATCCTCTGCATAATTTCTACAACTTTTCATTTTATTTTAGCCGAACAATGTGTTCGTTTGAAAAGAACCTTCTGGATATAATATCAAAGATTTTCCTACCCTGCTTGGGGGAAGGAGAGAGCTTTTACCACTGCTTTTTAATTTTCCCCCACAGTAAGGACTGTGCTTAAATAGCTCATTAAACTATTTATTATTTGTGAGAAGGACACTGGATGAATGACTGTCTCCACATTGCAACAAGTCAATCATAAATCTAAAAGGTTAACAAGAAAAACTTAATCAATTTTAAACAAGTGAATCATGTTAAGATTCAAAATGCTGTTTTGCTTGCTAGTTACCGACATGTTGATCTGATTCGACGCTTTTAGAAAGAGTGAGGTCAATATTGTGAAACAATGATGAGGGCCACTGATTTTATAGCTTGTTAAAATTTTTAGTATAAACCTAAATTTTGACTGTCCACACTGAAACCTAATACAAAATTACTTGGACAGTTCATTTTCCTTATTTTGTACAATGGAAAAAAAACTTAAATGCTTGGGTGTAAAATCATTCTTATTATTAAAAAAAGAAGAAGAAAAGAAAATCTAGTAAATGCCTTAAATACAAAAGATTACTGTGCAGATCTAAGCCTTAGGAACTGTTTCTTGGTATCATGGTTATTTACATAAAATTCTTTATTGACAGCATAAATTCACCATTTCATTTATTATTAGCTGCCAATGCAATGAACACTGTAAATAAGAAAATAGGAAATTAATTTCAGATTTATAACTAATGAGATGCCAGTGTCTCTTAAGAACACTTGTGGCATCTCTAAGCTGTCTTAAAATGCCAACTTAGAAATGGAGGCAAACCAGGCACAGCATTCTCCATCCTTCCTCTGAGCTCTGCTGCTTCTCCCCTTGTCTGTTTAATTAAACAAAAAAGATAAATACAGGACTTTGGAAGCCTCCAGGGATAGACACCACAAGTGACAAGAGTTATGGTCAAAGGCATAAAGTGGGAAGGGCTGAGAAGCCGGCGGAGAAAAACGAGACTTGCTTAGAGTGATTTTCTTCAAGTAAATGAGAAGATGAAGTTATCTAGGAAATGACTTTGGAATTGCTTTTATGTACTCTTATTTATTAAACTGCCCTGGGCATTTGTATCCTTTTAAGGCTTAGAAGCTCTTATTAAAACCCTAGTTTAAAATGAACACACACACACACACACACACATACATGAATGTCCACCTCGTAACACGGAATTTTTTGGTCCACTGCCACTTACCTAATCTCCATCGCCAGAGATTTTCTAAAGTAAAAGACCAGTATTAAACAAGGTGCGATAACTGAAATTAGGCATGGATGGGACCTCTTTCAATCTCCACCCCTGGAATACCACATTAAAGATTTAATTCCACAGAGATGCCGCCACACTGAGGTATCAGATGCTTGGCTTCTAAGTCTCTTCTCCTGCAGTCTTTTCCTGCTGCTCTCATATAGGGTGATAAATGTCTCCTTAATTTGCACAACAGTTTTCAATTACCCTCACAGGAGACCACCTTGAAGGGGCGAGTAACAGGTTTAGTCATGGTTTCTATTTTTCTATTTGAATCAATACATTCTAGTTAAACGGACAATTAATAGGTCACTTTCGAAATAGTGGTGTGTCCGTCCTGGTTAATACACAACCCCCACAGTGGATAAAGGGCCCTATGTATTCAGCCAGTCCTGTATACACTCCGCTCGTCCACTAAACCCCCTTTTCAGGTGGACAGGGTTATATGGGAAGATGAGCTAGAATGAGTCTATAAAAGTCAGTTTCATTCACTGCTTTATTTTTCTGTCAAGTGCTTTAAAGGGTGTCCAGAAATTCACTTGGAATGTGAGACAGGAGAAAAGACCGACACACAGGGCTGCGCTTTATGACCATACAAAAGGGCGACTGACCCTTGCCCAGGCCTTCTCCCTGTGAAATGGTTCCTAAAGTTCACCCGCACAGTGAAAAATCGTGGTGAGGTCGCGTGTGGATGAGTCAAGTGAAAGTGACGATTGGTCACGGGCCTGTCACCCATTGTGGCCGGCCCCAGCCGTGTAAAGTGCTCTGTGGGAAAGTACCGGCCCCCTAAAGAGATGCCCAGAAGCTTGCAGCTCATTAAACGGCCAGCATTTGCTGCCTCACTTGTCAGGAATCATTCTGGTGAGCAACTGCTCTCCCGGAGCATTCATAAAACGCACGGCGAGAGGCAGCAGGGATCTGAATTCAGCAGTGCCAGCACCCCAGACTTTGGCCTGACTCTCCTGTTTCACTCCTCACCTGACAGAGCTGTTAACACAAATCAATGTTTTCTCTCGGGGAAGCTGAAATGCATGTACCCCTCCACTGGGCTTCTTTATCATAAACTCGAATCCCCTGCCTGCAGATTCTCATTTGACCTAGAAATCTCAAGATCAAGGGGGATTCTATTTTTATTTTCAGTTAGACATTTTTTCCTTTTGCTGGTGTGTGCGCGCGCACACTCCGCAAGTTTTTGAAAAGTCTCGTCCTCCCTCTTCCCCGGGCACTATTCAAATTGTGTAATGTTTGAAGAAAAGCTCTCTTGAAAATATTTCCTACAACCTCGGTTGGCTTTCTTCAAGATCAGAAGAGAAGGTATTTATCTCCTTTTCCAATCGTGACAATTTTTAATCATTTTCTGTGGACACCTGGTGACTTTCTGTGTCGCATTTTCAGCTGAATGGAAATTCTACAGAGCACCATCTCTTATCCTGCCTTCTTTTCTTTTTCCTTCTTTAATTGAGTATAGCCACACATTTCAGAAAGAGCCAAACTGGTCCCTCTGAGATCTTTTATATCCAGTGGAAAACAAGTCGCCTTCCGTGGTGTGTCAGCCCTGGGTTTCAATGCCATCAGAAAGGGCTCACAATCGCTCAGTGTGCTGAGGTTTGATAAATCTCTGGAAACCTCCTGAATAGGACCGCTGTGATTTTTAGTGAGGAATTAGCTCTTTGCCATTGCATTACCAAATCAGTTTTCCAGAGCCCATTAAATCCTGCTGCTTTGGTTTACAGAATAACTGAGGCATTGCTGATGAAGCATTAAAAACTTACTTGGAAAAGCAGTGGGGGCCGCAGGGCGCCGACAGGACCCCCCGCAGCACGCCGAGCAGAACGGCGGGGCGCTCAGAAAGGGAGGTTTGGGAGGCACTGCAGAGAAAAGCATTGATGTCATTGATTAGCCGTTTCTTTCAGACAGTCTTCAAAATTCCAGCTTCCCCACAGTCACGGAGTTAAAGCACTACACCTTCTGAGCCTTGAGTTAAGTTACAGCTTTTACTGAAATCAAAGTCATTTTAAAGTAGTCTTTATCCGTAAAAGAGCTTGCTGGATAGTTTAACCAAGATTTGGACACACTGTGGTGGTAAACACTCAAATGATCAAAACCAAACGTAATAGTTCATTTTCTGTGTGGTTATTAGTCGTAAATACCCAATACTCCTTTATTTAAAACATCCTAGGGCAACACTGTCCAGGAGGACCATCTGTGGTGGTGGAGACGTCCTACATCTGCACGGTCCTATATGGTATCTACCTGCCACACCACCGAGCACCACCAAGCACTTAAAATGTGGCTAGTATGTCTGGGTAACTGAATTCTTAAGTTATTTTGAATTTAAATAGACTCGTGTGTCTAGAGGCACGAAACAGCACAGCTCTAGAGATAATACTTAACAAGAAACAATTTGGATGTTACGTGCAGAATTTTCCTTTTTTTCAGATTATATTACTCTACTGTTTATTCTCAGAAGGTTCTTTGAAATCCATAGGTAAGTTGGGTCTCAAAATTGATAACAGTTAATTTACTGAGAAGTTACATGATACAAAGTGTTTTTTTCTGATCACTTTTACATGTTTAAAGGTATTTGAGAATAGTAATAACATTTTACCTCAAGTGATACCTAGTTAATTGGAACTCATTTGTGTTTATAGTATTCAGAGTTGCCATGTAATTCTGCTTTGCTCATTTTATTAAAATATGCTATTTAGAATATTTTCAATACATAGACATGGAATAGTTATCACTACTCTTGAAAATAAAATTTAAACTCTGTTCCTCAGTACATGAAAAATAGCTATAAAAGATTTCAGCAGAACATTACTGGCTCTTTTTATTCACCATTTACTATATGCCAGGCTTTGGACCATGTCCTTCAGTATAGTGGGGTTTAATACAATGTAAACATGGGTGAGATTTTTCTGAAAGTGGGTAACTTGCTTTTACCATGGCATACCCAGCAAAGCAGCTGGCACATTCTTAACAGTCAATAAATTTTCAATAAATGAATGAATGATCTTAAAACTAAGAAACAGGAAACCAGGAATCAACCCCTTCTCTGCCCACTGAGACACCTTAAAACATAGGATCTTCTGTAACAGATGACCTTGAAATCTAGAACGTAACTTGAAAATAAATATTCTTATTACTCTCCCTTCATTTTCAGTGGCAACTTCTTTCTTTTCTTAGTCACATACAGTGAATATTATTTTCACACAAATACATGACTTTTTCAACAACACAGTAATTTCAGACTCATATATTAACCAATTGATAAGCACATGTTTATTTTACCAATATATTTGAAGGGTTTATCAAAATAAGTATATTGCCCAATAAGAACTTTATGGTCTCAGGGTCCTTAATGCCTTCAAATTGTAAATTAATCATAATGCAGGGTCTTTTCTATAATACAATAGAAAGTTGTAAACATCAATGCATTTAGCTTTTTAATATCTGGATTTTCAAATAATAAACTGTCTTAATGCTATTTTGAAAATACGGCAAAGTATGAAAAGGAGCCCCACGCTGGTGTTCAATAAGTTCTATTAAACTTTTTGAAAAGTTTCATTGTTATCATAAGTTGTTCTAATATTGACTAAAACCCCCTTAGAAATGATCGGTCATTTTATTTGCATTCAGCATCTTAAATGACATGACAAGTGTATGGCATTCTTCAGGCAGAGTTATATTTTCCAATATTTCTATGAATATATGAAGCACTTTGAAAAATGGAAAGATATTTCCATGTATAAAAGTTGCCTCATTAGGTTCACTCTCAAGCATCTCTGTCAACTAACTCATTTCACTTCCAAAACAGACACTCTGTGGATAATTAAGTTACGGCTATTGTGCTGTTTGGCACTTTTTAAACTGAGGTAAAAGAAAAAGGCTCAGCAAGGTTGTGTTTACACGCATACATTTAAACATGTCTCACGATAGTTGGAAACAGACACAAAAAGAAACGTTTTAATCCATGTCAAGCATAGAAAATAAATATGCTAGGGATACTATTAAAATAACAATGACGGTTATGTACAAATTACAGGTTTTACCATTCTAGCCAAAATGTTTCTCAGGCTAACCCTAAAACCCAAAAAATGAAAAAAAAAAAAAAAGGATAAAAAAGTGAATGGTTCACTTGCAACAAATGTTCAATTAAATTCATTTGTGATAAATGAGGTTCTGAGAAATATGATGATCTTAGGGTTAAACTTAACCAGGAAATGCTTTAATTGAGCGGCGTGTTATATTGCTAAATACTACCCTGTCTTAATAGAATAAAGCTGTAATTAAAATGCCATGCTGTCTACAGTAGCAACTCTCATGGCTGAAGAACTACACGTGTGTGACATGACCAGGCTTAAAAGTTCTGTGGAGCATTTCTTCACCTCATTGACACAACGTGGATTTACACAGATTAGTCAATTCCTAATTTCTATACATAAATACACCTTGTTTAAGCTGGTTTATGTGGAAATCACTGTGAAATTCCAATTAAGTGCTCCATTTTTCCTATGTGCTCCTGCAACGTAAGTCAAATGCTAATCCTGCTGAGCGGGTGATTGCAGGGGTGTTGGTGTGAGGAAACAGCCATTTAAAAGAAGGCAAGGCCTTAAAAATATATATATATATATATATATATATATATATATATATATATATATAACACTTTAAAATGTTTGTCAACCACTTTTTAAAGCAATGAGCAAAAATGGAAACTCAAGTGTGATAAAAGCCAAGTGACAAGCTAACAGATGTGTTAGAACTTTTGTAAGCCATTAAGAACCACTTTGAAGACTTTGAAAAGGGCAGAAAACAAGGCAATTTCAAGCCAATGATATGCGTTTCAAAGCCCATCAGCGCAATCAAGATGCAGTCCCTTTCGCATTTACCGTGTTAGGAACAGTTCAGCGCAGGCTTACGGAACAGTGTTTATGATACCATTTAAGGAGTGCCTACTATACACCAGGCTCTGGACTGGCTAGGAATTTCGCACCTGCCATTTCATTCATTCATCAACATTCCAATCTCAAGAATGGGTATGCGCCTGGAATGTGACGATGACTGTTTTCAGCACATTTTTTAAAAGAGAAAAAACATAAATATTTTAGCATCATATTTAGTTATTGGCCATGAGGGGTAAGGATTTCAGGCACACAGACTGCCAGTTATTCAGGGATGGAGCCTAGAAAATGGATATCTCCACATCGCCCCAGCTTTCCATAAGAGAAAAACAAATGATTTTCCCTATGGAAGAGAAAACACACACTGTCAGGTTCCACAGCGTGATGACCCGTTCTCAGCACAACACTTCAGGATACTCCAAATTTCATATCCCGCCAACAAACCTAACTTCCAGTTCCTGTGGGAATCTGTTTCAAGTTACAAACAGATGAATTAAAATTTTTGGAACAAAACTATCTGACTCCGAGTGACTAAAATCGCTTATTCGCAGAAAACTTCATGAACTTTTCACTTCATCAGATGTTCTGACTTATCTGAAGATACAGAATCAAACTAGCTATTCATCATTCTGAATGTTTAATTAAGATGGGAACTTAGAGTCAACTCAATAGTGCACTGGTCTGATTTTTTTTTTAAACTTAACTAGATGGTTCTGTGACAAAAAGTTTCCCAGTCAAGGCTGGTTACCAGCCTAGCTACAGAGAAATTATTTTTAAAATGCCACAAGCTAGAAAGCAAGCAAAACATTTAAAAATGTTTTTATTATTATTTTTCAGTCTTCTTTACTGATGGAGAAGAACAGCAGGTATCTAAGAGGGGTTTGCTGTCATAGCAAACTGTGGCACTAACTGACTCGAGCTGAAACTTTAAAGGAAGAATACTAAAAACCACTAATAAAACCTCCAAATAAATTTCAGGAGCCACTGTGATGCTATGCTGACCGGGCAGCAGATTTTAAGAAGGATGAGGAGAACTGAGAAGAGGTTCCAAGAAGTCTTACAAAGGCAACCAAAGGGGCAAAAAAAAAAACCTCTGGGAAAGAATAAAATGGAACGACTTCAAAAGGATGGTTTTAATGACCTCCTACAAGTGCAGGGTACACGGGCACCCGGAATAGAGAAATCAAAACTTCTGACCTTTAAATACGACACAATTGAACACATTATCTGGAGTACAGTGGACACCCAAAAAAAGACTCTGAAGAATGACAACCACCTGTCTTGAGTAGTAAGACTTAAGAAATATCACTTATGTAATAAGGTGTGTTTGTCACACAGCCTGGAAGTAATTCATTTATGTGATCCACATGCAAACTTCCCTTCAGTCACAAGGGAAAGCAAGTCAGGTCATCCTTTACCTTCCTGCTCCCTGGAAAACAACAGAAGTCTGCATTTTTTTTTTGTCTTGAATATTTCAGAGACAGAAGAACAGAGGCCTTAATGTTCCGGTACAGCTCATGAGAAGATAAATCAGGAGCAGTGTCTACTTACTTGATTCTGTCCTTTTAACTCCGTGCATATAACATTTACTGCATATCTATCAAGTGTCACATAACACCCTGCATGCTGGGACAACAAGGATGAAGACGGAAAGCTTCCCTCCCTGGAAGAATTTCTATTTTTAAATGTTCCTTAACTTCCAGATTTGAATCGGCAGATCAAAGAAATGAAATGCAAATATCTCCACACTCCGAATACAGTTTTGTTCCATAAAATCTGAGGCATTCCCCAAGGACATGAGATCTAAAAAAATTCGTACTATGTGTTTCCCTTACCAATGTTTCTCAACCCTGAATACACATCAGAATTATCTGAGGTGCTTCTCAAAGATGCTCGGGCCCCACACTAATTGGGTTAAATCAGGCTGGCTAGGAGTGGGCCCCTAGAATAGCATTTTTTCAAAAGCTGCACATGTGATTATGATGTACAGTCAAGATGAGACCACTGGAAACACAAAACAATGCCTGACATGTAGAAGGCATACAGTAATGTCAGCCTTTACGCCTGCCATTACTATGTAATTTGGAATCAATTCTAAGACGACATGAAAAAGAAGCAGCATGGTCCAGACTTCCACTGAAATACACAAGCCAGTACAAAGAAAAGAGTATAGTTAGGAAGCTGTTGTCAAAGAAGGCTTTAAGCAGGAAAAACGTCCCCATCTGGACTTTGATTTGGAAGGTGTTTAGATGGCCAAAGAAGAGAGAGAAGGCACTCTAGGAAGGACAGGTGGCCTGAACAAAAGGAAAGGAGGCAAGGATGGTGGTGACACGTGGGGCAGGTTAAGGGGACCAGCCTGACTGCTGGGACAAGGCCAAAGGTGTGAACATTAGGAATGTGGTTAGAGCTAAACGCCGTTGATGGAATGAAGGTCTTGAAGGACAAACTGAGTATTTTTATTTGATCTGCTAGTCAAATGGGGATAATGAAGGTTTTCCTGAATAACTTGATGAAAGCTCTGTTTTTTAAAAACTCACCTAGCAGGAGAGGATGAGAGGTGGTGGGACAATGGGGGACTTGCTGAAAGGCTCCTACTGCAGTGAGAGGCTATGTAGCAAGAGGTAATGATAACCGATCGTTTGGACACTCCCATGAGCATCTTCTCCTCTGTCCTCACAACACCAAGTGGGTAGAATCTGGCTTCTCCTCCAGCTGTGGGGCCCTGGTTCATTGCTATCATCAAAGGCGGTTCCTTCCTCTGCTGCCTGTCTCTTCAAGGGGTCTCCATCAGTGCCGAAAAATGAGCTAAATGTGAGGAAACCCCTTGCTCTTTGTATCATAAAGTCAATGTCACAGAAGAGAATAGCATCACAGAACCGTACCCGTACTTCTCAAAACTCCGAAATCCTCAACGTAGGCTCCTTGAGTTCCCAGCTGTACCACAGTATGTGATTCACTCCTGCGCTGGTTTACTCCAGCCCGAGACAGACCTGGCGGGAATTGTGTCTCATGATGGTTATCCTGATTTTACCTCATGGCAGATTTTAAATGGCTGCAAATTACTTGGCACTCCTCCCTTTGAGGGCCACCTGTGTTTCCCCTTCTCTTGTATTTGGGACGCTCCTGCTGCCTTGCTTGACCGAGGGATAGGGAAGAAGTGACATTCCGGAACTTGCAAGGCTAGGTTATAAGAAGACTTGCAGCTATCGCCTGGGTTTCTTGGAATGTTTGCTCTTAGAACTCTTCCTTTCAGAGCCCAGGCTCCACACTCCAGACACCTGGGAAGTCCAAGGCTGGATGCTGGCACAGCTCTAAGTGAGCTCCCAGACAACAGCCAGCATCACGGTCAGCCATGTGAGTCCCATGGACGTCTATCTTCTCAAAGAATAACTAATTCCTTCACATATTTTAATTTAAAAAGTATTAGGGATTTAAAATTTTAAACAACAAAAAATTCTGAGTCTTCTCAAGAGGACCAGCAGAAGTGTATGTACTGTATATTCTATTTCTGATGGCCGCTTAAAATGAATAAAATCAAGGTCATTACGGCATGGTGCCTGAACATGTGAAAGAAAAGGGAAAAACTGAATTCATCTTCGGAATATTTATAAACAAGAAGGCAATTAAATATTCAGCAATACATAGAAAAGGACCTGAATTTTTTTTTCCTTTCCTTTTCCCAGATGCTTTGATTCTGAAACAAAAGTCTAAAAACTTACAGAGGCTTTTTGATCTTTGACTTCAGAGAGAATTTTAGTGCCTTAAGTTTACTGTTCACATAACTCACAAAAATAAAAAAGTGTGCCCCTGAAATATTCCCAACTATTAGCCGGTTGACAAAATGAATAATGCTATTAAAAATAAAATCAGTTATGGGAACCTTATATAAAGTGATGAATCACTCAGCATTGCCAAATGAAGTACTGACTGGAGGCTAAAAAGAATGAAAGGGAGGGATTTCATTAAAAGTGGAAACATTACTGAAAGTAAAATAAAATATTTTGGAATGAAAAATACAAGGATCTGGTGAGCATGTTATATGTTAAGGCAAAAATCAGATTTCTTACTGAAAGAGTATAAAATGGAAGCACAATCTAATGAAGTCTTAAGGATTCTAACAAGCATTTCTAGATAAAAATCATATTGTTCCTTTGTACAATTGGCCTTTTTATTCCTGACAGACTCCAGGTGTATTTGAACGAAAACAAAGTCATTTAACTGATTTAAAAATTGTGCATCTTCACTACGCAAAAAGAATAAATAAATAACACTGTAATTAAGAAAAAAAACACCTTTATTTAGAGCCTCTGTTATCCCAAGATTAAAGGGATGTACACTATATTAAGAACTACATATCAAATCCCCTCCAAAGATATAATAAAATGGACTCTAACGTTATGGGCGATCAGCAAGAGAAATGGGGTGGTGGAGAGCAGATTGAGGAGTAAAGGAAGCATTTCCCATCCCTCACCCTAACATAAGGACACATTTGTTTAACTATTGGAAAGACGATATTTCACTTCTGTGCAAACTCTCATAGCCAAGAATCGCAAAGTATTTTAGGAACACAGCGACTACCTATGTTCCTTCCCTTACTTTCAAGTTGCTACCACTTCTATCCTTGTTCAGCAGCTAAACTAACCATTGGATGTCTTCTGACAGCAAAAAGAGACTTTTTTTTCCTGGTGGGCACAAGAACAGGAAAGAGGAGGCTCACTCAAAGGGAATAAATACACCAGAGCCTAAGGCACAGCATTGGTAGAACATCTGAGCCACATTGATGGCAAACAAGTGTAGCGAAAAACCACTGTTGACAATTTTAATGTTCCTTTTAAAAGTAATTTTAATTGAAGTATAGTTGATTAACAATGTTGTGCTAGTTTTTGGTGTAGAGCATAGTGATTCAGTTATACATGTATACATTCTTTTTCATAGTCTTTTTTATTATGGGTTATTATAAGGTACTGAATATAGATAGCTCCCTGTGCTACACAGTAGAACCTTGTTGTTTATCTATTTTATATATAGTAGTCTGTATCTGCTAATCCCAAACTCCTAATTTATCTCCCCCACCTGTCCCCTTTAGTAATCATTAGTAAACAGACTCACAGACGTAGAAGACAATTCTTTTAAATTGCCCACAACATACAGCATCCTTTGGCTTCCTACATGTAACCCTCAACTCTCTGTATCCTATGTTTTTTTCCTGCATAAATCCGTACACAATTTTCTGGGCATTCAAACCAACATACCTCTTAAAATAACGCTTAAATCCCTAAACTGAGTAAGTGTTAAGGGAAAAGTTCTAAAATGTTCCTACTTGCCTGCTAGATTTGTTCCTGTTTTATTATTAAACCTCAATAAATAAAGCTTCAATACATGTTAACAGATTAAGACTTTTTGCTGTTAAAACAAAGTAGAGAAGCATACTTTAGGGATGGAGAAATAGATAAGTGCTAAAGTCAGAGGCAAATTAAATGTACGGAAATTGCTACCCTTTTGTAATTTCAACTTAGACATTATTTGGTTGGGAGTGTGGCTGACTCATTCTGTACCAGAAGTAAAAGGACTGTCTATCAGTCCTACCGGTTCTCTTCGCTGCAAGAAGTTCTTGAACCTGAAGAAGTTGAGTAACTTGGGGACCATATAACAATTTGTTCAGAGCTGACTCCTTATGAACTATGTAAACATTATTAGTATGTTAATATAAATCTAGAGCTATGTTAAGCAGATTACAAAAAAAAAAAGATGTAGTAAGACTATTGTTTCATATTATCTACAAATTCCATCAAAGGATGTGTGGGGTGATGGCCTGAGCACAAAACTGCTAGAATGGGTCCCAGCATTATCTTTTTCTGGATCCCCCATTCTCTCTGCCCTAGTTCTGAATGCGCATCAAAGTCAAGATCCTGTGATTTTAATTAGCCAAAACAAACCTAGAGCATAGCCTTAGCAAAAACAAATGACCAACTCTGGCTTATTAAATCAGGTCACAGTCTTCAGCTGAACTTGAAACCCCACTTGGAGCACAGATCCATCTTCTCCTCCCTCCCCAAAATGCCTAATATGTAAGAGAAGCTATTTCATTGCATGGTTTCAGTGCATCTCAGGGAAAGCGGGGGGGGGGGGGGGGGGGGGACCAAAACTCTGCCAGTTGGAACAGGAAAACATAAGTGCAAGCAGTTTAAGAGAGTCGAGGATTAACAGGTCAATAGTAAGCAGGACTGGGAGGCGGACAAGGAAATTAGAGCGCACATTAAGTATTAGGGGTAAGAGACAATCCTTTCAGGGCACCAGAAGAAAATACTACAAATCTGGTTCCACTACGGTACACCTTCCTTGACAAAAGTACTTTAAAAAGAGAACAGTTTAACTCACCTATCCAGAATAAACATTTGCTTCCTAATCCTTTTATATGCAGCGCATGGACTAGATTTAATAATCAGTAAATTGCTGAACACTGGAATTTGACACAACATTGTAAAATGATTATAAATCAATAAAAAATGTTTAAAAAATCAATAAATTATATTCAGGAAGTTACCTTTATTTCAAACATTTTCTAAAATGTTTAAAATAACAAATGTTATTGAAAATCAAGACTATCTGTTCCACTTCTTTGGAAGAAAATTGGTGGCCTAACCAAGAGAAATTTAAATTGTTCCATTCTTTACATTTTAAGACCCTCTTTTATATACAAAAACATGAATATTTTAGCCTAGTGTAATAGTCACCAAATAATAACTTTAATGAACTTCTAGGGAAGGATCTCCGACAATTAGGATTCCTGGTTCCCACTAATAAACTGTAACAGATTCAAGATTATAGGGTGAAGCACTGACAGCCATACTTTCACCCATAATCTGTAAATTTGTCACCACTTTTTGGACATAGAACAAGATGAAGGGAAAGGCCGATTTCTTCCCTTTTGGGTTCAGGTCTAACATCACAATCTGATTTGTTATCATGATACATGGCACTGGTTACCCCATCAGCCCTCATTTGTTTTCTTATAACCAATGAAAGTCTGATCTAAGGAATATGAAGATTTGGGGCAATTTTTTTTCGTCTTTCACAAGACCATGGATGTGTAAACCGATACTTCAGATAGAAACAAAACTGGCAAGTGGACTTATTGCAGGAAAAAAATTGGCCTGTTAGGATTAAAAATGAGGATTAAAGCAGCTAACAATTATGAAAATGCTTGGTAAGCCATGAAGTTGGACAGAACGTGGACTGTAAGCTCCACAGGGGCCGAGGCAGTCATTATCCCAGTGGCCTGGAACAGAGCCTGACACATGGGAGACAGTCAGTAAGCATTTGCTGAATGAATGAAGTATCTGGTGTAATTAATAGTGGGTAACAAAAATAATGAAGCAGAAATGCATGCAGGGGCATAAATCCCCTAGTTAAATGGTGCTGTATTTCACCAATGCACTTTAAAACTCTGCAGTTTTCTTATTCAACATTGAGACTGGTGCACGTCATAAACTAAGGTTGAGAAAAAAGGGGGTAATCAATACAATGAAATGATTAAAAAATCAAATTTTGGAATCCACTCCTAAGTTTTGTCTGAAGGATCAGAACTGGTTGTTCACTGACATTTCAGAAAGAAATACTGTTATTTTTCTGAAAACAGTAGCTTTTCTATATCTCTCTTATACTCTTTACAGAACATCAATCACTATTTCAACCTCATCTAATTTTCAGGTGATAGCTAACAATATCAGCACTCATTATAACTTCATAATTCTACACAGTATAAAAGAATTCCCAAAATACTTGGTAAGGCAAGAATCTCTCATTTAAATAAAACCGGAGCACTGTTCACAAGCTACATTCTCTGTCAAATGATAAAAGTAAATAGATGTAAATGCTGCATGTTTGTGGGTACAAATATACAGGGTTTTAATCTTTTGAAGATATTTTTCAGGTTTCAAAAATTAGATGCACTCTTTAGAAGAATGATTTTTTTAAAATAAAAAGTTATTTGTTCAAATAAAAATTAACCTAGGAGAACATCAAATGTTCAATGAAGACTAAATAAAATATTAGGAAAAATATGTGGTTAAGCTGTATTAGAATACTTCAAAGTTAAATATGAATTCTTATACTTTCTTAATTACTCCAAAAAGCATTTTTTGCATTTTGATACTTTAATAAGTGTACAAGACTGAATATACTCTTGAAAATAAAAAGAATGTAGTAAGGAAAACCTTTACTCAAAAACTGCAATATTTTGAATAAAAATAGTTGTAAAAAGTTATTTTTCAGAGTTATTAAAATATCTGCATTTGATTTGCATTTAGTTTATTTAAATTTAATCTGGAAAATCTACAAAGGTTAAAATTAACTTTTTTGAGTAGCCAATCATGTTCAAGAGAAATTTAAGAATTCTTGAAATATACTTCTCTGAATACAATGCCAAATCGCCAAAAGTTATGAAAATCACCAAATTTTTTTAAATGTTATTTTTATTAGACATTATTTACTAGCTCTTGTCTAAATGAACCTGCTTTATAATGTTTCTAATCTTCCTAGTACTTCAAAAAGAACAGAGTGGCCCAGATTTCCAAGGCACATAAACTTTGCTATAACTGTATTCGTTCCTCTCCCAGGGTGCAAAAAGGCTGCCTAGCATTTAGGTTTTACACTATGTGAAAGAGACCGGTGCTCATATAATTATATTTGTTCCATTCTGTTAGTAACTATTTCAAACTGAAACACCAGGACAGGTTCTAAACATGTTAAATTCTATAAAGCCATTAGCAATACATTTGATCCGGCAGTTTGCTGGGACAATGGAATCTGCTGAAAAAGCGTCTATTAGTCATTCTGGACAAACCCACAGGGATTAAAAGAATGAGTTAAGATCGTCTAAGGACGCAGTAAAAAATAAATAATTAATCCAACTGGATCTCAGCTTCTGAGACTCTTAAGAGACTTCTTCCCTTTCTCACTGCCAATTTCAGCTGCCCCTACTTAAGCTTTAGCTAATATTTGACCAAACTGTCCGCATCCTCTTCCTAGTTACATCACTTAGGTTTTATGCGGGAATTCAAACAAACCAAAATTGCCGTTCTTTTGGTAAATTCTCATTTATTGATGAACTTCCTACTCCAAGTGCCAATTCAGCTTTCGGCTCAGCACGAAGACAAAGTCGCCCTCGATTTCCTTGCGCCTTAGTGACCCAAAATACAAGAGTGCAGAAAGCCAAAACTTTGCGCAACTCTCCTTCCGAAGGTCTTTTCGAGCGATCTCCAACAGCCCCGACCGTCGCCAACAGTTTGAGAGGCAGAAGCTCCCGAAACCGGCCGCGCGGGGCTCTCCAAGCCAAGAACTTTCCAGCAAGCGGGTGCCACGCGGCCTCCGGGACAGGAGCGGGCGGGCAGAAACGCTGAACTTGGGAAACCCCGTGAAACTGGTTCAGCGAGCCGGGAGGTCTCAGGAGGGGGCTGCCCTTTCCGCTAACACAAGGAGGTGCCCTCGGGGTTTCTCCGGAAAGGCCCGAAAATCAAGGTAGCCCTGCCACTTGTTGAAAGAAGGGGACAGAGGAGAAGCTGGTGGGATGGGATGAGGGGGAGGTCACCGTTAGTGGCAGTACTCTCCTTACCCCGGAGGCGGCATCTCCGTTGGAGCTCGAGATGCCCTCGCACGGTCCCAGGCCAGGGCGGATGGGTTCCTGCACACGCGGGGGGGCGCGCCCAGGTCGCGGGACCCGCGAGCCAAGAGGCACAGCGCGCGGCTGGGGAGGGGAGAGCAAGCTCACCTGGGGCTGATGGCTGGAAGGTACAGTCTCGGTCCCCCGGAGTCCGGCCCGGCAGCCTGGCGCCGTCCGCCGAGGGGCTGAACACCTGAAACGCCCACCGCGTGCCGTAGGGCGCCCCGCCCGGGCTGACCGGCTCGGCCGCGGGGCACAGCTTGAGGGGAACCGGGCTGGCGGGCAGGGGCCGGACCTGCGCGCCCGCGGCGAGGGTGGCGGCCGGGCCGTGGGGCGGGGGCGGGGGCAGCCCGTGCGGCTGGGCGCCTCCAGCCCGCAGCAAGTTCTCGATCAGGAAACTCTTGCCCAGGTTGCCGAAGCCCGGCGCGGCGGGGAAGTTCAGGAGCGCGGAGGAAGCTACCACGTCCCAGTAGGCGCCGGCGTGGGCCGCCACGGCGCTGGGGAGCATAGTGCGGCGTCCGGGCCGGCTGCACGCCCGCCTCCAGCCCGCGCCCCGCGCGCCGCCTCCCGCCGCCGCCGCCGCCGCCGCCCGCAGCGCTGGAGCGCGCTCAGCCTGGAGAGGAGGCGAGGACACCGCGGACGCCCGCAGGCTTGCAACGGTATTATTTGTTTGGGCTGGGCGGTTTTTTAAAGGAGGGGAGGAGTGAGTGTGGGAGGGGGGAGCTGTGCGTTTCAGTGCAGGCTCTGGGGGCGCCGGGGGAGTTCCTCCAGCTCTCTTTGCAGAACCGTACGGGTTTTTTTTTTTTTTCTAGAAGGCTGGAAGGTGTGTCCAACCCATCCATTCCTGTCACCCAGCCCGCAAAGTGACAGACGCGGCCAACAATAAGGGCAACCCCGAGAGTCCAAGCTTTGGCAAGGGGAGGGGACGCGTAGCGGGAGGAGGTGGGCGTGGAGGCGACGCGAAGCCGGCGGTCGCCCCCCTCCCAGCGGCCCTGCCGACCCGGCCCTCGCTCGGGAGCCGGCGCAGCCCCCGGGGCGCCGGGGCGCGTGGACGCCGGCCAGGAGCGCCCGGAGCGCGGGCGGCGCTCGCATCTGGGGAGCGCTGGGCGCACCACCTGTTGCGCGCGACCCCTGGCTCTCCAGTGTTGATGTCGCTTCAAGAGTGGATGGCATCCGAGGGAAGTGAATGGGAATCACTAGTGTCTTGAAGGGCCATAGTCATCGGAGAAAGTCACACGTCTTGCTGAGACTGTGGTGGTGGTACGAATGAAACGTTACCTTTTCAAGAGTGGGGTATTTGCGTATTGGGTAGCCCATGGGGCTTCGTTGTTTTTGTTTTGTTTTGTTTTTAAGAGGAAAGGAAATGAGTTTTTCTTGACGATCTTTTAAGAAATTTCTCAGTTTTCATTTCTCAGCTTACAGCAGTTCATTTCCGGTCGCTTTTTAGTAAGATTTGACTTAGGAATCACTCCAGAAGAGGTGATCTAATGCATTTTGATCTAGAAAAGGGGGTCCTGGAGCTGGTTAAATGGCAAATGACGGCAAGAAAGCCGCCACCAAATCAAAGGTGTTTGAGTTCTCTGCAGAGAAACCAGAGTGAGAACACTGAACTCTTTAGGATTATAGTTGCTCTTTTTTGTTTTTCGGTTTTCCCTAGAAATGTGTATATTTTTCAATTTATTAACAGTCTAAATAGGGACTAGACAGGTGGAAAAAAGCATGTGTGTCATTAAAAGTTCCGTTAACCACAAGGCAACCGCAAAGCTCCTTATTTTGGAAACTGTCAATGGAGTGTTTAAACTGTGAGTCCTCTGTCAATTAACACTTACTATTGCCACTCTCTTGTGCAAATTTAGATGAATTTATTTAGAATACAGTTTTTAAAGGATGTCTGCAAAGTTTGGGAGTCACATGTGTAGTTTTACTCTTTGCCCTAAGAATAATTTTGTCCCTAGCTTCAATTTACTTAAAACCTGGCTAGAGTTGCCAGGTTAATGAGATAAAGTCAAAAAGTCACTTGGTTGATTTGTGTTTCATTGGCACTTGGTCTGCCTAAAACTTTTTAAAGTTCCATCTTCCCCACCGGCTAGTAAATAGGGACGAACAAGGGAGGCAGAAACCAGTTCGTGGATGTTAGAAGGTCAGTAGAAGGTGAGAGATTGAAGAGACAGTGGGGGGAGAACTAAAGGGTCATAGGTTAAAAGAAGAGGTGATACAGTGGTACGATGAGAAAAAAAAGACGTACCACAGACAGAAGGCTGAAGGTCAAAAAGAGATGGGGGTCCAATGGAGTGAAGAGCTGATGAGCCCGCACAGGCTGGGTGGGCTGTTTCTTGGTAAGGGAGTGGTCCAGGCCCAAGACCCATTTTCATACTGCCGAGTGGGAGATGAAAAACTGCCTTTCCCAACAGTTCTCTTTATCTTCAATTAACATCAGTTTTTGAGTGAGTAAATGGACATTAAAAATTAATTTTTCAGTAGATAAGTAGGTGGTGTTTCAGATGTGGAGGAAAGCATCCCCACCTTCACATGGAAGCCTGTAACCTCCAGAAAGGAGCCAAAGGCTTCATTCTGAACCAGTCCTGCATTCAGTCACTGACTTAGAGAACTCATTGCCCAGAGCCAGCTAGAGGGTTAGCAGTATCCGGGGCTGGAACGCTGTCACATTTCCTCCAGCGAACCTTTCTTATAAAATGGGAACTTGAAAGGGCCGAGAGCAGGACATCATTGAGCTTCCAAAACCTATCATAGGACCGTCTCTGTCCCTGCTTGCGCATATATGTTTAAATGTGTGGTGGGATTCAGTCTGACACTTGCTTTCACATCCGGTGCTAGTAGGGTTATGGGGATGGCTCTCTATCCCTTAAAGTGCTTAATTAGCTGCTGGGAGCTATTGCTATTTCTGCAGAAGAACGTAATAATTGAGAATGCACAAAGAGGCTTAGGCCACTTTGCCACAGTGTTTTCATTCCTTGAAGGACCACTTTGGCCTATGCGGAGATCTGGTCCCCCGGCAACCATCATCACAAACTCAAATGCCTTCAAGGTCAGATGGGGAGAACCTCTGGGACAGCCAAGTGTAAAATAATAGTGCAAGTTAGCTATTAAAGAAGGCAGGGAGTGGGAGAGGAGGAGGGGAGCCCACCAAGCAAAGTGTATGCCTAGACCTATGTTGTCATTAGGCTAGAGAAGTAGGCTGGGGCCAGGTTGTGCCTTGCGTGTAGCACTCAGGACTTTGGACTTTGTCCTTAAAGCAATGAGAATGGGCATAAGGGAAAAAAGACTGTAACTGTGTGTGGTGACGGATGTTAACCAAACTTATCATGGTAATCATTTTGCAGTATGTATACCTAAAACTAATAGAATGTTGTATGTCAGTCATATCTCAATTTTTCAAAAGCCATGAGATGTGATCTCATTTTTGCGTTTTAAAAGACCATGCCTGGGATATGGAGACTGAAGACTCTAATTGGAGACCATTAACGTAATCCAGATGAGAGGTCCTGAGAGTTTGGGCTGGGTTTGTGGTAGTGATGATGGAAAGAAGCTGGAGGATTTGAGAGCTATCTAGAAGGCATCTGTGAATTTAGAGTCTCTCCTACGGAACCAGCATGCTTAGTTTTATCAGACTGTGAGGACTATAGATCCATCGTGTTTCCTGATGTGTTTTGAAAGCCAAGAAGTTGAGCTAATTTTAGAGTTCAATTGCAGTAACTCCCTTAGCCTGTGTTTCCTTCATCTCCATCCTCTCCTCGGTTCACATTAGATTTTTTATGTTGATTTTGATGTTTCTGTCATGTGTGCGTCCATCTAGCATGTCTCCTCAAATCCTGTAAGTAATAAACAAATGAACGCACGTGCTCACAGTAGTTCCGCTAAGAATTCCGTCTGGAATGGGAGTCTGAAGAAGCTTTCCATTCCTCCAGAATCAGCAGAACTCTTCCCTTTGGGCAGGAAGGTCTCTGTGCTTGGTGGAGAGAGAAGCGTTCTCAGAGCCTCAGTAATACAGACACTGGATGGTGAACTCCAGGGGGGATTGCTGATCTCTCATTGGCAGGCTCTGAGCACCGGCTCCAACAATCAGACAGCTTTGAAAAGGAGATGAGATCCTGAGGAAAGAGGAGGTTCTGTTCTCAACTGAGAGGAGGAGACTCAGGGACCCACTGTAGCCCTTTCGTAACCTGGAAATCTGGCTGGGGCAGGGACACATATTTCCCAAGAACTGCTGAGTGTGTTGACTCTCTCTGCAGCCCAGCACCTACTCACGACTCAGAGCTTTGGACCGATTACATCCTCATGCTTGAGTTAGGGGGGAAATAATCTTTTTTAAAAAGCACAGGAGTATGTTAAGAGTTAGTTATATTCAGCCTCCTCAATAATCATCCCTCAAATGAATTCCATGCAGTTGTATTCTTTCTTAAATTTTCTCCCATCCCGTCCGCCCCATCTCACCCCCACGTACTCTGGGATCTTTGAAATAAATTCTAAAACTCTGGCTCAGCGCTGAAGGACACTTATAAATATGTTTTCAGTTTTGATCTGGCAGGACTCACGCTCCTATTGTCCTGCTCTCCCCGCACGTGTCTTTCCTGGCTGGCCCTGTTGGCGAGGGCGCCTTACTTTGCCGTGCCTCGGGCAGTGTTCCTCTCCGTGCCCTGCATGCGGTCTTCAAGCTCTATTTTTCCGACTTTCTTCCGTAACTGGGAGGCTTCCCAGTTTCCTTCCAGGCCATTCAGTTTCCCTGGCATTCCTTGCTCATTGATCATTTCGAACCCCTTCTCCACTTGTCCTGCTTGGCCCGAAGTGAAATGGGAGAACGACTGAAAGATTTTGAGGAAATTACTCTGGACGCTGCCGAGCAGCGGCCTTTTCAAGCGTTTCTCATGAGCTCAGTGTCCTGACAGTCACAGGTGCCTCTCATTCATATTGAAATCCTGCCGAGTTTTCTGGTGGGCCCTGAATTGCCACTTTGGACAGAAGGAAGGATGCACAGTGCACTGTGAATTTTGTCACTTTCCCCCATGTTTACACCAAAGCAGTCCTTTCAGATGAACGTTAAGTTGTTTACATTTACTGCCAAAATTATGAAGTACACTAAAAGAGTTAATCCTCCATGAAGCTCTGCCCTAAGGCTGTGAGTCCAGGCTCTCTAAACCGAATTTAGATGTGTTAATCTGCTTGCTGCAGAGTGTCATGTCTCTGGTGAGAATTGCTTCATGTGAAGTATAATAAGCATTTTAGGCAAATAAACAAAAATTAATCCCTAGAGGTTTTTCCCTAAGTCCCCCGTCCTCTGTTGAGTGCCAGAGCTTTGATTTATTTGGAAACTAGAGTAATATGACAAAGCTTCTGAAGTAAGCATTGCTGGAAAGTCAACTATTTAAATTGTGTGGCGTCATTCTCCAGTGACCTTCCTTATGGTCCTCAAATGCCCTCCCTTTTTTCAAGTTCATACATGTATTTCACTCTCTCCACCATTCCGTCTGCTGATCACCCCCAGCCCCAATCCAACACTTCTGCCCTGGCTACACTGTCTTTCTTTAGCCCGCACCACGTGACCAGCCATCCAGCTGTGACCTTGTTAAATGGCCACCACTTAAATGAATGACACACCAACATCTTCATTTCTTCTCACACTGCGATCGTGCAGTGTTTAATTAGCTAGGTTGTCCCAATGTCTCACCTTTCTAATAGAGTGTAACGACTGATTAGTCCTCTGATTAGGATTCTTATTCTATCTGGAAATAATAAGCTTTGATCTCTTTAAAATATGCTACACCTCTGACTTCTTAAGAATTCAGAATGGCTCCTCCTAGGCAACACTCTGTGAATGTAAGGTTTTACTAGACTTGTTCCAAGTGGATACACTGTTCAAAGATAGGGATAGGCTATGTCATGCCCTGGTAACAAAATCCAGAATGGCTTAAAACAATAAAAGTTCATGTCCATCTTTGGTGGACTCACCTCAACGTAGAATTTATTCCTGGACTCAAGTCGTGGAGTCACCTCTGTCTGAAATAATTCTGGCCTTTTTGGTAGAAGGAAAAGAAAATATAGCAAAGCACATACTGACTCTTAAAATTTCTGCCCAAAAGGGGCACGTTTACCTTCTGCTCACATGTCACTGGCCAAAGCAAGTCACATAACCATGCTTGACTTCAGTAGGGTGAGGAAATAAATCTTCCCATAGGGACAGGCACTGTATATCTGTGAATGTAATAAAATATACTAACTACAGTATCCTAATCACGTAATATACTGTGTCAACTAGAAATCGAAACATACTTACAGTACTGCTGGATTATAAAAACCAAAGGAAAATAAGATGATATAAAACAGTAAACTCAGTTTATCATATAAGGAATTATCTTTGGTTTTGGTAGGTAGTAACAAAACCTCATAATAATGCAATTAAATACCTATTTCACTTTTTTTCATTTATTTCTATTAATTATCTGGATTTTTCTTACTTTGCCTAAGATAACTGTTACATTGAGACAGCACTGAAAAATTTCTAGTGGTATTTTTGTGTAGTATAGATCACTTATGTCAGATTTTTAGACGTTTTAAACTGTAGCTTAAATTTTTCTGTACAAACCACAGTCTTTATTTCTTCAGTCATTAAAGTGACATAACTATTTATTCTCTAAAAATACATAGTTTAGTGAAATATGCTAGTTAAAAATTGAGGAACTAACATTTCCCCTCAACACCCATTTTTTAAGAGTTGAAGTATTTGCTTGCTTCTATTAAATGTAGTTGCAGTTACCAAAAGATAAATACAACTTTTTAAAGGTGAATTAATGCTATCGCTGAGCGATAGCTACTACTTGCTATGCCAAGCATCTCCCAGTTTATTTATTCACAAATATTTACCAACTGCCCCGGTACTTACAGTGGGCAGGGCACTGGGGATGCTATGGTGAGTGAGACAGGGCTGATCTCTGTCCCCATGGAGTTCATTCTAGTTACAGAGATAGAAAATACACTATCAGGTAAAATAATTGTGATAAATGTGAGAAAGAGGAAATGGAACTGACTGAGATGGATTGAATGTAATCCGAAATACATTTTGGGTATAAAATGCATAAATCTTCCTGATGGATTGTATGTATAGGGTGAGCAGCAGGGAGAAGGCCAGGTCTGGCTGGATCAGCAGGGCAGATCGTGGTATCACCAACTGAGCTGGAAAAGAATAGAGGAAAATTGGGGTTTGGTGGTAACTGGAAGCAGAAGGCTTCAGTCTGTTAAGTTTGAGAAGCTTATTAAATATAGAAGCACAAACATCAAACAGAAAGGGAATAACATATATAACATCTGATACATTTATATGTTATACAAAATATGTTATTATATGATAGCATGTGCATAATGTTACATATATATGTATAGAAAGAGAGACTGAGACAGTCAGCATTTAGAGATAGAACAGACGAGGTGGAGCCATCAAAGAAGAAGAAAGAGTGGACAGCGTTTCCTGTAAAAGGGTCAGAGAGTAAACAGTTTAGGCTCTGCAAGCCGTACGTTCTCTGCCACAACTCCTCACCTCCGTGGTCGCAGTACAAAAGCAACCGTAGATAATACAGAAACGAATGCATGTGGCTATGTTCCAATAAAGCTTTATTTATGGACACATTTGAATTTCACAGAACTTTTACATTTTATGAACTATTATTATCATTTATACTCTCTTTCAACCATTTAAAAATGTGAAAACCTTCCTTAGCTCACAAGCAGGACACAAGGAAGCAGTGGGCTAGATTGGGCCCACGGGCTGCGGTCTGCTGACCTCGGAGGGCAACCCCTGTGTGTTAGTTACATATGACTGTGTAACGAGTAACCCTAAATTTTAGTGGCTTAAGACAAGTGGGTCAGGAATCCGGGCTCAGTCCAAGGTCCCTGCAGTTGAGGGGTTGGCTGGGGCCTGAGTCACTGCAAAGCTCGACTGGGGAGGGTCTGCTTCCAGGCTCCCCCGGTGGTAGCTGCCCAGATTCAGTTCTTTGCTGCCTGTTGTCCTGAGACCCTTTTGGTTTTTTTTTTTTTTTTTTACCATGTGGTCCTTTCCATAGGGAAGTTCATAACATGGCAGCCGGCTTCTGTCAAAATGAAGAAGCATGAGCAAGGCAGAGTGGGCAAGATGGAAGCCCCAGCCTTTGAAATCTAATCAGGTATCACCCATCACTCTTGCCCTATTCTGTTCATTTAGAAGTGAGTTGCTATGTCCAGCCCACACTCAAGGTGAGGGAGTTACACAGGGGCATGACTACCAGGAGGAGCCATCTTAGAAGCTGCCCTCTACTGGGAGACCGTGGTGTTACACACAGAGGCCGAGAGAGGAGAGTGGTTCCAGAATCAGGAGTGGTCATCTGTAGTAAATGTTGCTTAAAGGGTTGGAAAGGTAAGAATGGAAAAGTATTTACTAGGTATAAGGGGCTGATGTGAAGGATGAATTGCGGGAGAGTTAAAGACTTTATGAAGTCCACTTTAAAGAATTTTTGCTGTAAAACAGAGTAGAAATGAAGCAGTTGCTAGAAAGGGATATGAAATAAGGGGGAGGGGCTAAGGAAAAAAAAAAAAGAGAAGTCCGGCAACTCTAGAGCCTGCTTGTATGCTGGTAGGAATAGTCTAGTAGAAGAAGAGAAATTCTTGGTGCAAGGAAGAAGAAAAACTGAAGGACTGTCCTTAACAGAAGTGATGGGATCCAGATAACTCATGGAAGGATGGTTCTCTGACGGGAGGAAGGATGCACCCTCTGTTGTAACTGCACCGAGGAACATGGGAAGAGATATCAATGTGCAAGCAGCTTGTCAACTGGGTAGTGGAAAAATAGAGGAGTTCCTGGGTAGTTTTTTATATACTCAGGAAAGTATGAGGTGGCTCAAACTGGTATAAAAGATTTGAAGATAGAGGTGTAGATATGAAAAAGAACACTATTTTTCTGGAAAATAAGGAACTAAACTCACTGGGAACACAATTTGAGAACGCCTGGCATGACTGAGCTTTGCGTTCCTGTTTTTAGTATCAGTCACTCAGCCTGATGACTTGAGTTTCTGTAGCACCTCTCAGCTGCTCAAGCTTGTGTGTGGAAAAAATGGATAGCTTGAGGTTTTGCCGACATGTACAGTGAGGAGGAGGAGCAGGAAAGGCACTGGATTGTATTTTTTTTCTTTTTTTCACTGGATTGTATTTTAAAAGGAGTAAATGGACCAGAGAATCAGGGTAAGTCCACAGGGAAGTGAAGCCAGTCCAGTAGATGCTTCTTTATAGAAAAATGAGATTCAAATGAGAAGTTGACCATTTAAAAATGCCTCTCAGAGTCTTCTTAAATAAGATGGTATTTGACATGTGAAATCCATGTTCAGCTTTGAATTAATTTGATATGATGGTTTTAAATTACTCAGAAAGAAGGGGGCTTTCTCCTTTAAGAAATATGGTACTAAAATGCAGTGTTTCACAGCAAGGGAAGAATCATGAAGTTGAAAAGGAAATTGGTGATCTTTAAAAGGAAAGGGAGGTTTGATGAGAAAGGGTAGGAGAGGGTTGATGCTGAGAACCAACTGGGGCAATCAGCGTTTCTCCTCTAGCTTCCTAAGCCTGTAATTTCAAAGTCTGGATGTGCGGAAGCACCACCTGTGTAGCGCTCGCTAAAAATCAGATGCCAGGCACCACTCAACACTTTCTGAATCAGAATTGGCATCAGCTGACCTTTAGCAATCACCCCAGGTGTTGCTGATAGACAGTGGGGCTAAGTGTAGCCCTTAATTGGCTGGAAACTTCTACTTCCTGCTTCCTGGAAGCAGGTCACTGTAGAAGTGTGTCTATCCAAAGACCATCATGCCGACAGAAGCCCAACCACATGAAGAGGCTCCAGAAAATGAGATGTCACTTAGAGAGAGCGGGACAGACAGAGGGAGGGGTATCAGAGAGAGACAGTCTAAGCCTGAGACACATAAAGGCAATAGATGTGTGAATGAGCCAGCCTGGATGTCCAAGGCATATGTCCCTCTCTTTTGGGTCTTCCCTGTCTGCATTTAAACATGCTCCAGTTTCTCCCATCTAACAAGGCAAAACGTCCTTTAACTCTAGAGATTCTTCACTAGCATTTGTTAGCACTCTTTTTATCTTGAAGTTTATCCTTCCAGAAAGTGTTGTCCACTTCATCAGTAATTATTTTTGCTAAATCCAACAGTCACTGTTGGTCCTTCTTGAAATCTTGATTTCTCTTAAGCTGCTGATGCTGATAACCATTTACTCCTCCTTGAAACAGTTCCTTCTTTGACATTTTAACCTCAGTCTCTTCTAATTTTCCTCCTACTTTTGAACATCTTCTATTTATCAACGTCCCTTCCCCTGCCTGTCTCTTAAATTTCAGTGTTCCTTTGGAACTTCTTTTCTAATGTTTTACACACTCTCATTGATTGCTCTAAATATCCATCCCTGTGGCTTCAACACTGCCTCCATGATGAGAATTTTCAAATGTCTGTCTCTAGCCAAGATTTCTGTTTGGACTAGAATTCTTAACCTGGGTGCAGAATTCAGAACAACTTACATGGGAAAAAAGTCATATTTTTCTTTTCATTATTCTTTAACTGAAGTTTAGCATTTCCTCCAATTATGAACGTTGGCAACAAACCACAGTGGAATTATCAGTACCTGTACCCAATAGAAGTCACAGATATTTTTATATGAAAATGCAGTTGTTGCAGATCTTGAAATGTCATTTACACTTACTACTACCTCAAAATTGTGTCAGTTACTAAACCCACCACTGGGTCCTTGTATTTAATAACATTATTTCTATAATTCACATATTACTATATCACAAATTAACATTTCTGTATTTGATAACTGCTTTTCAGTATAATTATCTTCCCTTTTTCTACTCTCTATATTTTATGATTTTAAAACATTTTTCTGAGAAAGGGTCTATAGGTTCTTTACCAATGATAAATTGATAAAGAGATCCAGGGTAGCTCACAGCGAAAAAAAAATGTGACAATGAATATATGTATGTTCATGTATAACTGAAAAATTGTGTCCTACACTGGAATTTGACACAACATTGTAAAATGACTGTAACTCAATTAAAAAAAGTTTTAAAAAAATTGAAAAAAAAAAAAAAAAAGATGCTCCTAAGACCTGGAAAAAAAAAAAAAGAGAGATCCAGGAGACTGAAACCACATTTATTTCCTGGGATAAGCTCAGCTCTGTTGTATACATGGCTAGATTTAATTTGCAAATGCTTTGTTTAGAATTTCTGCGTCTATGCTCATGAGTCAGACTGGCCCATGATTTTGCCTTCCAGTGCTGTCCCTTTTAGACTCTCTCTTCTTTTTTCTATTTTCTGGAGACTATATGAAATGGAAATTATGTTTTAGGAAAGTTTGGTGAAGACTTTTCTGTGTAACTTATTAGATCAGGTGTTGGTGTTCTTTGGGGGAGGGAAATTTTAACTACAGATTCAGTTTCTTTAAAGATGAAAGATTACACTGGTTTTGCATATTTTTCTCGAGTCACTTTTGGCATTTCCTAGAAATGTATTAATTACAAACTTATAGGCAGAAACCATAATATACTTTTTCTGTTTATGCTCTGCAGAATTTTTAATTATATCGCTTTTTTGTTCATTATATCATTTATTTGTTAGTTTATTTGTTCTTTTTTCTTTTGATTAGTCTTACTAAAGGTTGGTTAGTGAATTTTATTAATTTTCACAGAATATCAAATTGGCATTTTTGATCCTAGCTTTTTTATGTGTTTTTGATTTTCTTTTTTAAAAAGTATAGATACTTTTATTTGCCTATATAATTAACATTTTTCTAGTGGAGGTACTGGGGATTAAACCCAGGACGTCATGTATGCTCAGCACACACTCTACCACTGAGCCATACCCTGACTCCCTTGATTTTCTGCTAGTTACATTTTTATAACCGCTAGTTTTATTTTTATCCTTTCCTAATTTCTATCTTCTTTGGGCTTATTCTGATGTACTTTTTTTCTAAATCTGAGAGTTAAGGGCTTAGCCAATTAACTTTTTATTCTTTCTGATGTATGTGTTTAAGACTAGACTACAGTACAGGTTATAAATCACATTAATATTGGCAGGCAGTGTTTCACATTTCAGGACGTGGCACCGCCATCCACCCCCATTCAGGGTAAATCTTTAAGTCGTATTTCCCACTCTTGCATACCCATGTCCATTGAGTCTCTAAATTTTGTTGATTTTCAACTTTTAACTATTTCCTTGATTTGTTGATTGTATCTTATCACCATCTGACAACATTCTAATCCAAGCCTTGGTTATTTTTGCTGATTCAGCTGAGGTAACCACTATAATTTGTGTTCCACAAGGAAAGACTGTCTCTTGTTCACTGTTATATCCACAGAGACTAGAACAGTGCCTTGTACATAAAGGTACCCAGTAACTACTTGTTGAATGAATGAACGAGAACCATTCTAACTACGCTTCTCCTATTTACCTTTGGCTCTTAAAGATGTTTCCTTTTCTTCTTAATAATGAAATACTTTAGGCTTAATGTCAGGGCAGGGAGAGATCGAGATGGCAGAGTTAGGAGAACACTGAGCTTACCTCCCTCTGTGAGCACATCAAAAGTACAACTACATATGGAACAATTCTTGCTGGAAACAACCTGGAAACTGGCAGAAGGGCTCTTCTACAGCCAAGGCTGTAAAGAAGACATACATGCAGTCTGGTAGGAAGGGAAGAGAAGCAGTCTGGTTGGGACCTGCTCGCCTGATGGGGAACCCAGGAGAGAAGGGGGAATCTCATGGGCTCAGGGATCTTCCCTGGAGAGTGAGAGGTTGAAGCCGCATATCAGGCACCCCAGCACTGGGGTCCAACGCCGGGAAGAGGAGTCCCCTATACCGAGACTCTGCTCTTGAGGAGCATTCACATACTTGCTTACTCCTGGTTACAGTGCAGAGGCAGCAGATTGAAAACAGCCCTGGGCTCTAGCTGGCTTGCCAGGACCATCCCAGCACGCACCCCCGCCCCCAGCCTGCACCAGGCCCCTGCTGCTGTCCATCTTGCTTCGGTGCTGCTCTCCACTGGGGCAGAGGCCGCCATTGCCCATGACGGTCCACACACATTGAGAGAACAGAGCCAGGTTGGACATGAGAGCCTGAGAGAAGGTAGCCATTGCCAGCACACGCATCCCTATCTGCATTTGGGAGGAATGAAACTAGCCCGAGACAGGAACGAAACCATCTCAGTAGCATGACACCAACCCCTCTGGCCCTCATGCAGCTGCTAACAAAGGCATGCACAACAAGGACAAAGTGAAACCAGCACAGAAGTCGTGCCCCAAGCTCTCAGGCCCCTGCCACTAAGCCAACGAGGGTGGAGGCTGCCGTCACACACACACGAGAGAGACCCAGCTCCCTCAGGAGTTCTGCTCCGGCACTTTGAGCCCTGCCCCCACACCCAATAGGGTGGTGATAGCCATTGATCATAGGATGACTCACAACTGGCTACCGCTCCAGCCCCTCCATCTCTAGCCCTGCCTCCCACCGAGGTAGTAGCTGACAGCTCACCCCGAGGGAAGATGTGACCTGTGCTCACTTCTGACCCAGCTCCCCCAGCAAAGTCCCTGGGCATGTGCCGACTGTGTAGGGGTGGTTCCACACAGGGACACTCCTTCATGACAAGCACAGGTAAGTGTTTCACCCACTTCCATAGAGACAGGGAAAGTTTAAAAAATGAGAAGACAGAGGAATACATTTCAAACAAAAGAACGTGAGAAAAAAAAAAGAACCCCAAAAAACCCCTAATGAAATAGAGATAAATACTTTACCAGATAGAGTTGAAAGCAATAGTAGTAAGAAAGCTAACTGAACTTGGGAAAAGAATAGATGATCATAGTGAGAATTTTAACAAAGAACTAGAAAAAAATTTTTTTAAAGCTGAAGAATATAATAACTGAAATGAGAAATGCACTAGGAGAATTAATATCAGATGAGGTGATACAGAAGAATGCATAAATGATCTGGAAGATAGAATAATGGAAATCACCCAATCAGAACAGCAAAAAGAAAAACAATTTTTTTAATTAAAAAAAATTGAAGTGTAGTTGATTTACAATATTAGTTTTCGGTGGACAGCAAAGCAATTCAGTTATAGATACATATACATATATATTTTTTCTTTTCAGAAATGCAGCTGGGTTACATGAATGAACAGCTCCAAGTGTGTGAGGCTGGGTCAGTCAGTTCAGTTCATTCCTAGTGGTTAGTACATTGCCTGTGTTGAAGAATGAAACCAAGTTTACCACTTTGAAACAGACATACACGTTTTTATTTAGCATAAACTTGCTGCAAAAAGCTGTATCAGGAAATCAAACTGCTATTTCAGATACAAGGAATTGTACTGAAGTTTTTCGAGAGTTGGAGACCAAAGAGCTTAATTTCAGGCAGGAAAATAATTTTTATAAAGTAATTTATGTTTCTGAAGTAATCATTAGTAAGTATAATTTATAGACAATTACTATTGCCCACATTAGCAATTATTACTTTTTTTTCCATTTATGTTTTTCACATCTTGGTATCAATTAAAAAACTGAGAAATACAGTTTACAGGGGGAGGGTATAGCTCAAGTGGTAGAGCACATGCTTAGCATGCATGAGGTCCTGTGTTCAATCCCCAGTACCTCCTCTGAAAATAAATAAGTCTAATTACTGCTCCCCCCCAAAAAAAAAACACCTAGAAATACAGTTTGCAAAAGACAAGTTCTGTTATAATGATGATAACATCTAATTTGAAAAAGTTCCTTTTTCTTTACATTGAATGGCAGGAAATTCAACAAAGAAGTCACTTATGATAAAGCACAGAGTATTCAAATTTGATCTTAAATGTGATCACTTAGCTAACCTAGTTCAGCCTCCTTCATACATAGACATTTTACAAGAATGTATCTGAATAAACAAAGTACTCATTGATTCAAGTAATTCTTTTCATCATCTCCCTTTAATTAAAGCTGATTTGGTTCTTAAAGGGAGACTCAGATTTCTGGTTTCATATTTTTTCCTTCTCAGAGAGGGAACTTAGATTATTTTATCTCCATATGGACCACATTACAGATGGCAATAATGGCAACAAATATATATTGAATAAAATGGTCAACAACTTGAATGCCATTTTATCATAATTGATTGGACCTCATTCTATTTGTTGCTCCCAAGAGGGCATCAGAATGACTCGCCTTAGGCTTTTTGGCTGATATCTTTTTTCCTGCTTCCTTCTGAAAACTATTTCCAAGGCATTGGTCTAGCACTGATACTCATCCCTGACCTGAATCATTGCAGAAAGCATCCCAGCCACATTCCTCGCTTCTTGTCTCTGTTTTCTCCAACCACACCACCATGTCAGTATATCATATACATTGCCAACATGTCTTCATCCAAACGTTAATTAAATGAACATTTACTGAGCATTTTTATCCCTGGTATTGTTCTAGTTACTAAAGATGCAGAAGTGAACAAATAAGTGCTCCCTGTGTCTCATAGAACTTAACTTTCTCCAGGGGAGGCAGACAACAAAGAATAAATAGAAATTGTGTTAGCAGGCAAAAGTAACTGCTAAGAAAATAAAGCAGAGTGAGGGGGTAGAGTGTCAAGTAAAGTTATTTTGGTTGGGATTTTCAAAACGATCTTTCTAAGGAGGTAATAATATTTGGGCCAAACTCTGAATGAAGTAAGAACGCATGTCATGAAAATACTGAAGGAAAAGGATGAGCAGCTGAGGAACAGTGAGTACAAAGGCCCAAAGTGAGTGCTCACTTGGTGGTTTTGAAGAACACTAAGGAAGCTAGTATGGATGGAACACAGTGAGGTGGGGACGACCTCCAGGAACCAAATCTCGGGAATATTTGTAGGTTGTGTGTTCACAGTGGTTAGGACAATAGTTAAAAAGCATGCAGTGGGGACTCTAGCAATTAGAGGTCAAGAAGTAGAAGAGGATTTAGCAAAAGAGACTGACCAGGAGTTGCAGGTAAGGTAAGAGGGAAACCAGAACCATGTGTCATCCCAGAGGCCAAGTAAAGAAAGTGATTCAAGAAGGAGGGAGAATCAACTAGTCAACTGCTTCAGCAAGACTGAATAAGATGAGGATCAAGAATTGACTTTTAGGGGCCCCTCTTACACTGTTGGTGGGAATGTAGTTTGGTGGAGCCATATGGAAAACAGTAGGGAGATTCCTCAAAAAATGACAATAGACTTACCATATGATCCAACAATTCCACTCCTGGGCTTATATCTGGAGTGAACTCTAATTCGAAAAGATACATGCCACTCCAATGTACATAGCAGCTTTAGTTACAATAGCAAGGACATGGAAACAACTTAAATGTCCATCAATAGATGGCTGGATAAAGAAGTTGTGGTATATATACATACATACACACGCACACGTGTGCACGCATACACACACACACACACACACACACACACACACACACAGGAATATTACTCAGCCATAAAAAAGAATAAAATAATGCCATTTGCAACAACATAGAAGTAAGCCAGAAAAAGAAGTGAAGTAAGCAAGAAAAATACCATATGATATCACTTATGTGTGAAATCTAAAAAAAAAAAAAAGACCCAGATGAACTTATTTACAAAACAGAAACAGATTCACAGACATGAAAAACAAATTTACAGTTACCATAGGGTAAAGAGTATGGGTAGGGATAAATTGGGAGTTTGGGATTTGCAAATACTAATTACTGTATATAAAGAAAATAGACAACAAGTTCCTACTGTATAGCATAGGGAACTATATTCAATATCTTGTAGTAACCTATAATGAAAAAGAATCTGAAAAGGAATATATATGTATAACTGAAACATTATTCTGTGTACCAGAAATTGACACAACATTGTAAACTGCCTATACTTCAATTAAAAGAAGGAAAGAAATTTTAAAATTAAAAAAGGTAAAAAAAAAAAATGGAGGTGGGAAGAGCCATTACTTGAGAAAGCTCAGATGTTGCTCTGATTTTGGTTAGGGCAAGTAGGTGGTGGGAGCCTTCAGAGAAAGAATTTGAGGGTGGAGGTGACTTTGCTGATGACAGTGGCAAGTTCCAAAGGGCCTAGTGGAAAAAGTTGGGAGCCAAGGAGGGGTGGAATTTGGGTTAGATTATTGGATGTTCAGTGACAGCAAGGGTCCAGGCAACAAAGAAAGACCTTAAGAGCCTAGAGTTCTTGTGATGACTTCAAGGGGGAAATATGGCCTAGGAGCGACTTGGTAGGGAATTTGGCCCCTACCTTTCCAGTGTCTGATCTCAACCATACTTCCCTGAAATCCTGTACCCATTCATCTTAAAATCCTCCACACACAGATATACCTCTTGCTCCAAACTGGTCCTTGTGCATGATACAGCTTTATCACGACTCTCTCCTGCTTGCTCTAGGAAATTCCCCCATATTCTTACCTAGTCAGGATTCATCTCTTCACATACCTCTGTAACAGTCTACCCTAATCTGCCGTTTATAATCCTTTCTCTCACAGTAGATTTGAGCCTCTGAATTGCAAATATGGGATGGTTTATATTCTCCACAGTACCTAGAACTGTTTTCAAAGGTCAGGAGAACTGTAATTAATTGACCTCTCCCCTTTATTCACCCTGAGGCCTCCAGACTTCAGCATTATATCCATGATGGTGGAAAATTCCCTATGGACGACCCAGGGGGAGGTGATCTTGCTCTCTGTGCCTCATTCTCCTCAATCCCAAACGAGCCTGGCCAGTGCCTTTTTGGGGATACACAGCACAGGGCTGTGAGTAGTCATTTTTGATTTGTAAACCATGGAAATACTCACACAAGATATGAAAATAAAATACTGCCCAAGTTGGACTGGAAACTGGAAAAAATTAGCATTTACATGGTCTTGTTTCAACATAAAAACACAACTATGAAGTATGGAGGCCGAACAACTCTAGTATCAGAGTGATGTTTAGGGCCAAGAGTAACTTAATTCACAAAGTTATTTTGTTTACCAATTTTAAATATTCACATGCACACACATGCTTATGAAAATTCATTTTTGTTTGTGTAATTAAAACTACTGCAGGACATTTAAAATCAATTAACTATATCTGCTTTTATTACCATAGGTGATAAATTGGTATAATTGTTCTGGTAGAATGTAATTTAATAGTATTCCTATTACTTTAAGTGCACTGTGAAGTGAAAACACGATGATTTCACAATTTTAAAACTTTTTTCCTACATATGCGTATTCTACTATTTTAACTTTGCTGAAAAGATTTATTTTAAGAGGTACCCATTTTATTTTTAAATGTGTCCTTGTATTTTGTGTTTCTTTTTCTGCTTAGTGATACTTAATCTTCTTCTTATAAACCTTTTATGTGATTTGTATGCATATTGCTGCTTTTCAAAGTTGATGAGCTGTTCTCACATTCTTTCAAAGACACATAATAGATGTATTTTAAAATTCCCAAATGTTATAAATAATTATTTCTTAAAAAAATTCTATGTGAAATTAAAACTTTTCTGTGGAAAAACAGATGAATTTTAGCTTATTTAAGCTTTTCAATGATTGTCAATTAATTGCTGTGAATACTGTAAAAGAGTACTACAGAGACTTTGAGGGTGGCAGGGAGGGTCATTGTATCCAGATCACTTTATGGGTTCTGCTTGGAGAATTAAGTTATAATTAAAAAGCATTGCTTTCAAAGTCCAACACTAGGCTGAGAATGGATAGGCTTTCAGAATGTGGTCTCTGTGCAGTCAGACTGCCTCGGTTCAAATCCGAGCTCTACCACTTACTAGCAGTGTGACCTTGGGTGAGTTACTTAAGCTATCTCTGGCAGACATTATTGTTCCTTGCACAAAGGACGTTCTCTACCTATTCTCCTCTGCCTTTTTCCGGTTGACAGAGTCTTCACACCCCTGTAGAGGCTAAAAATACCAATGATTCTTCTGGCTTCCCTTGAAGTTAGGTACTGGCCTGTGATCCAATCCTATCCAGTGGGATGTAAAGGAAGCCTGCCAGAGATATTCTAGGACAGGTTTCCCTCCCTGTTAACTTGAGAATAGGAGGCAATTCAGTTCTTCTTTGGCCCAATATTGCTCTGTCTCCCTGATGCCTGAGCTGTGGCAGCCATCTTGTGAGCTAGGAAAGGACCAGCCAAAGAGCCAGCCTGAGGGCCACAAAGGAGAAGGAGCTTGGGTTCTTGATGACATCACTAAGCCGCTGGGCAAATCCAGGAGTTTTTTGCCAGAGTTCCTATTGTGTTACATAAAACAAAAAAATTGCTATTGCTTAATCCATATTTTATAGGGCATTCTGTTATATGCGCATTAAAGTATCTAAATATACTCTCCGGTTCAATGCCAGATGGATAAAATGATATTGGATACCCTTGTCTTGTTTTATATTTCAAGAGAAAGCTTTCAACATTTCACCATCAATATCATGATTTCTATAGGAGTTTTTAGAAACCCTTTATTAGTAAACTATTCCTAGTTTACTAAAAGTGTTTTTTAGAATTATAAATAGAGGTTGAATATTTCTGCATATACTGAAATGATCATTTTTTTCTCCTTTACTTTGTTAATGTGACAAATTATATTAATTTATTTGCCAATTGGATCTAACCTAGAATTTCTGAAACTCAGCTTGTTTATGATATAATTAATCTATCACCCATTTTGAGTATTATTGTTGGATTTGATTTACTGTGTTGATCTAAGTTTATAAGTAAGATTGACCTTTGATTTTCCTTTTTCATAATGTCCTTGTCAGATTTTTGGATTGAAGATATGCTGACTTGTTACAATGAGTTCATTAAAGTCTTTTTTCAAATTTTCTAGAAGAGTTTTTCAAGAGTGGACATATTGATTTTTTAAATAGATTTTAGAATTTGATTTGTTAGTTATACTATGTGGGCCTGAGCATTCTTTGTAGTATAAATTTAAATTTCAAATTTCAGATTTTCTATTTCTTTTTGGGTCAGTATTGGACCAAATATGTTTGTTAAGAAAGTATCTGTTTCACCTCATTTATTACTATATTAGCATGAAATTATCTACAGTACCTTCATACTATCTTTTTAATACCAGCATGATTTGCAAAAATGTGCTCTATTTTATTCTGAACATATTTTTGTCTTCTATATTTTTCCTTGATCATTCTTTTTGCTTTAATTCCATTAGTTTCTGATTTTATATTTATTATTCCCTGCTAGTCACTTTCTTTGGGTTTATTTTGCCATTCTTTTTCTGACTTCTTGAGATGGATACTTAGATCATTAATTTCAGACTCCCCCCCCCCATGTTTTCATTTAAGGCCGCATATTTTTGAAGCACTGCTTTTACTGCATTTTACATTTGTATTATTTTTATTTTCAGTTAGTTCAGAATATTTTCTCATTTCCAATGTAATCTCTTCTTTGACCCATGGATATTTACAAGTATATTTTTAATTGTCTGATAGGCTGGGATTTTCAGGTTATCTTTATATCATGATTTTAGCTTACTTGGATTTTGGTCTGAAGACATTCTTTGAAATTTGTTGAGACTTGCTTTATGGCCCAGTATATATGGTCAATTTTTGTAAATATTCTGTACATAATTAAAAATAATGTGCATTCTGCACTTGTTGGGTAGAATGTTTCATCTATTTACATTATGTCTAGATTGTTAATTGTGTCGTTCAATTCTTCTATATCTGTTTTGGTTTATGTTTGGTTTGCTCTTTTTTTATAATACTCATTATAATTGTGGCTTTGTCTCTTATTTTCTTGGTAGTTTTGTCAATTTTTTTTCTTTGTACATTTTGAGGTCACGTTATTCATTTCATTCGTTTTTATAATTGTTTTATCTTTCTGTAAAAATGAGCCTTTTCTATCCTTTTACTTTTAACTTTTCTTATTATATAGCATATGTTTTCTGTATATATAGCTTACATGTGTTTCTTATAAAGATATATAGTTATATATTTTAATCCAGCCTGACAGTCTTTGTCTTTATATTGGAATACTTAATCCATTAACATTTAGTGTAAACATTGGTTTACATGAATAAAAATATACCCTTTTATTCAGTTTCTCTATTTGTCTCATCTCTTTTATGTTCCCTTTTCTTTCCCTTCTTCCCTTATCTTGGATCAGTTGTGTATTTTTATTTCATGTTTTTCCTCAGCTAGCTTGGAAATTAGTTATACTCTCTTTTATTATTCTTTAGTGATTATCCAGCAGTTTCAACATGCATACTTAATTTATCAAAGTCTAATCTTAGTTGAAGCTTTTACTCTTTTCTGAGACAATGAAAGAACCTTGGAATACTTTAATATCATTAACTCTCCTCCTGACGTACTTGCTATCATTGTAATATATTTCAATTCTACATTAATTTTAACTACATAAATCATGATAGCTATTGTTTTATACAGTTAATAGTTACTGATATTGACCCAATTTTTTTTTTTTACCATTTTTTATTCTTTTTCTTCCCTTCCTTATTTAGCGTCATTTTCCTCCTTCCTGAAGAAAGGCTCAGGTTTCATTTACTATGGATCTGCTGGTAATAAGTTGTCTTCATTTTTGCCTATTTTATCTTTACTCTGGAAGGATATTTTGATTGGGTAAATAATAATTCTAGTTGACATATTAGAAATTTTATACCATTACCTTCTGGCTTTCATTGTTTCTAATGAGAAATCATCTCAGGCTATTACTACTTTAAGGGTAATTCCTTTTTCTCTTGGGTGTTTTTTTTTTTTCTTTTTAAGATTTTTTTTCCCAGCTTTACTATGATGTATCCAGATGGGGATATCATTTTATTTATCCTGAATCCTGTTATACAGTTTCTTAACCCTGTGATTTGTTGTCTTTCAGAAATTTCTGGAAGAATTCAGTCATTATCTCTTTAAATATTGCTTATCTTCATTTTCTTTGTTATCTCTTTCTGCTACTCCAACTAAATGTAGATTAGACCCTTTCCTTATGTTTCTTATCACCTTTTTTCCTCCCTCATATTTTGTTTATAAAAATTTGTTTGTGAAAAGTCTTGAAGCCAGGATACAATAGGTTTCATTTGGTTTTCCCAGGCACCTAGGGATTTTAGCAATCTAGAATTACCTTTAATCAATTTCAAGAACTGAGATTTTCTAGGACATACAGATGTGAGCACTGGACTACTTATGGTTCACCTTTATTAGTCAAGTGTAGCCCTTCAGGATCCCTAGCCAGAGTGTTCACCTGAGCTGTCAACCTTAACAGGTCCTTGACTCCAACTTTTGTTGCCCTAGCCTTGCGAACCTGCCACAAGCACCCCTCTCAGCTGTCTTTTTCAAACAGTCAAGTTCCAACAGAGAAAATGTTCCCCTCTTCCTGTAAACCCTCCCCTCAATACTAAACTCACATTTTTCTATTTCTGTATTCTTCTGAATTGGGGGCTATAATTATTCACTACCTCAAGGGCAGTCTGGTATGTTTGAGCCAACATTTCTGGCATTCCCCTCAACTTTTCTAGTTGTCTGTGGTAAGTCTAAACTGCCTTATCTTCCATTTCCTAAAGCCACTGATACATCTTCTGGGCTTTGCTCTCCTTATCTGTAAAATGAGGATAATAATTATATCTCTGTCTTATAGATGGAAGAATTAAAGTTACATAGGTAAAGTGCTTAGCAAAGTGTTTCCACCTAATAAGCGCTCAAAAAATATTGGCAATAATAATAATAAGATAACCATGATATTATCCTGATTAATGTATTTACAAAATAAAGCTATGAGCAGTCCAAAAACAAACTCTTAAGGCAAACAGGATTTTGAAGAAAATTTTTGTACTGACCATGTCAAATCCCCAACACGTTCCCCATATGTCTGGCAGCATTCAGTTCAAAGCCTTATGCCGATAATCCCATATGGTTTGCTAATCCATGATTTTTACCATAGGCCATAGGGAGAATTTATCCAAATCATAAATTGATTTATAGGTTCAAACAGATACTTAGCTATCAAAGCACATATGCAAAAGGAGAATTACTGTGTATAAAAATTCCTTCTGAGTTAAGCTGTCTCTTTATTCTTGTGATCTTTTTTTTTAGAATAGTTGAATAAGATTTTGCTAATCATATCAAAATTTGCATTAAAAAAATTTTCCCATACTTTAGTCAGCTGCATCCATTAGGATTACTTCAGTTGTGTGTAGCAGAGAAACCTAACATTGTCCACGACTGGAATCATGGCTCCATAAAATTACCCAAGACTCAGGATCCTTCCTGTTCACTGCTCTGCCACCTATGGGATGTGACTCTGATCCTCAAGGTCCATATGGCTGCTGGAGCTCCAACATCACATGTATAATCCAGGCAGTTGGATTTAGGGGCGAGCCAGGGGATGAGAGGGAGAGAACGCCTTCCTTTTAGGAAGACTTCTTGGAGGACCCACACTGTACATCTGTTTACATTTTATTGGCTGGGCCACAGTCACATTCTCACACCTAGCCACAACAAGATGAAATGTGGTCCTTTACCTATGCAGAAGTGTGTTCACTCACTGAAGAAAAAGGAGTCAGCATTAAGAGTCAACAGACAGTCTGTGCCTCAAATTTCTATGGAGTAAGAAGTAAAGAGAATCGTAGTTAATTTACTGAAAAACTAAATTCAGTTGTTATGAAAAGGTACCATTTTCCAGGTTATTTTATCCCTAATGCATCCAATAGAAAGGGGGGCTTCCTGAGGAGAGGAATCAAAGCTTGAGAACCTGGACTGGAGAAAAAAAATTATGAAAAAAAAGGAATTAAAATTATAGGCAAAAAGAAATAGGTCAAGAGTGGAACTTCTTGGCACTTTGATACAATTTAGAAAATTTTTAAATTAAATGCTAAGCTTATAGTTTTCAGGCAGAATATTTTTGTACTATACCATCGGGTATGCAGGAATTAAAATCAGAACACCTCCAAAAGCACATCTATCACTTTCATGATTAATACTTTTGGAAAAGGTCCTCAAACCCTTTATTCTACCTCTTAATTAAACATATGGCAATTTGATTTCTCACTCACGAGATAGTCCCTACAGGCCACATCCAAAACAGCATTTTGGCTGGCTGGGTTTGTGAGGAGCTTTGCGAAAGACATGCCTCTGCTGAATTCCACGGGACTCCAGAGGATTTTATACAGCGATGTCAAAGGGTGATTCAAGATATTTTGCAAAGTAGGTTAGCATCGACATTTCCAAATAATTACTTGGTTGGGGACCATCTATTCACTTAAAAATGTTTTCCGATCATTTCTCTTGTTGATGAACTCTCCTCCTGAACCTCCCCTTGTAATACATGTTTATGCTGTTAATTTTCCAGTGACTGTCCTGAAGTACATCCGTGTTGATCATTGGATGTAAATTCTAAGTGCTGTCTTGTTTTAAAATTCAAATCTACATGGTACAATGCTCTTTGCCTTCTTTTTCCTTCAGAGCATTCTTACCTCTAGCCTGGGCTTTAAAATATTATAGCTTATAATAATCTGTCTTTGATGCTGGAAACCAAAGTTAAGATTTAACCCATTTAATTCTAAACAACGACAACAAATTCTTGGAGGGAAGTCCGTACTTTTGTCTTAGTTTGTTTGAAAGCAAATGAAAGTTTAGCTTTAAGGAGGGAAGAGAGGTCAAACTTTTTTCTTTTGCCTGCTTGCCACATGATGTTAAGTAGTCATTGTCTTTTCTCACTCAGGCATAACGGCCTGAAAACTCCTTTTTCTTCTGCTCACCCTTGCCTAAACTGGTAATACTCTTCTCAGACAGCAAGATACCTGAATGTCTGAACATTTATCTGTACTAAGAGTACAGGCTCACTCCATGTGAATGTCTGCCAGGCAGGAACTGGGCTGTCAGCTTCATCCCATCAAAAAGACTTTCAGTCCCAGGACTGATGGCAGGTTCCAATTGTTAAGTCATTCTTGCTTGAACTGAATTTTAAAGTCAGGCTCCTACTGTTAAAGAGTGGAGCTCAAAGAGGGTATTTAGCCAGAGATGTTGCAATTCTAAAAATAATACTCTTGGCTATGGGTTTTGTTCTTGTTGTCCCTATTTTTTAAATTTGGGGACTGAGCAAAAACTCCAGGGCAGCAACTAATGTGTAAGGGCAACCAATACTGCATAATAGTTCTTGTTTTGGTACATTCGCTTTGTAGTGATTTATTAAGGGAGGCTGAAAAAGCCTGATTAAAATGCATAAACAGTGCTGAACAGTAAACAACCATGTCTAAGGATGAAAAAATGGGACCCACATGCTGTGCATGGAAATTGCCCTCAACAACATGGCCTATTGTTGAACAGATAGGAAGCCAAAGGTTGCTTGTAATCAAATTTGAAGTTTCCCATCACTTATAAAAGCAACACTTCCTCATGCAAACGTTTCAATTTGTTGTAGTTAAAAACTGCTTCCTGACTTAATCCTTATAGAAACCAGGAGTTCTTTTGACTGTCAGGTAGATGGAAAAATTTAGACAGAGAGCCCAATAGACTCAAAAAGGCTAAATGAAACTGAGTTTGTATATTGAGGGAGAAATAAAACTGAAGAATCAACAGGAGAAAATTAAAGCAGCGTAGAGCTGAAGATAGGTTTGTCTGCCTTTCTTTCTTTCTTTCTTTCTTTCTTTCTTTCTTTCTTTCTTTCTTTCTTTCTTTCTTTCTTTCTTCCTTCCTTCCTTCCTTCCTTCCTTCCTTCCTTCCTTCCTTCCTTTCTTTGTATTTCTTTTAAACAGGGGGAAAAAGAGTTTGATGGGTTGGCTAGGTGCTCAAATCTCTTCTCTTCTGTCATTCAAAAATAAAACAAATTTTAACAAAAAAAATTTTTAAAAACCTGGCTCACTACAGCCTCACTACAGCTCACTACAGGAAAAGACTCAAAGAGAAAAAAATTGTTAGTAATATGACAAGACTTATCTGATGGGCTGAATTACATTAGTACAAACAATATATAATAATCGTTCCTAAAATTTAAGGTTTTGAAGAATACGGATTGCTAATTGAAAAGCCAAAAAAATTCACTGCTCAACTTTTAAGCCATATTTATTCTTCCACTGTACAGATATAGTAGAGTGTAAAGTGAAATAAGTTAAGGAAATTTAAATAATTTCTTTCAAATACTATTTGTATTATCATCTGTAGTGTTTTAGTTAACATGGAGAGCATTTTTTAATGTTTTAATACCTTTTCCAAAGAAATTTAAAGAAAGAACAAAAAAGCCATCACCTTCGATGCTCCTAACCAAGTATCCTTGTAGCAACAATTGAAAAAACAATTCACAAATCTCTTATTGTGAAGCAATCTGGTGTTTTTCATTTCCTGGTGCTAACACTGTAATGAACATCCTCACAGCATGATCTTTGTACACATTTCTAATTATGTCTTTGGCACAAATTCCCTCACATATAATTTCTAGATCATGGGGCACAAAAAAATTTCACTTACTGGAAAATAGCTTTCCAGAAAAGTCTTACCAATTTTCATCCTACCAATGATACATGAGACTATATCAAAACCAGCATTTGGTGTTTTTTCTTCTTAACCTTTACCAAATTAGGTAAGTGAAAATGGCATCTTTTAAAAATAGTTTTCATGTTTTGACACACCTTTTATAATTTTAATAATATTTATAATTCTTTCATTGTTCTTATATGAATTGCCTCTTAATGACATTTTGATCCTTTCATAGGGCTAGTGGGGAAATTAAATTAAATAATTCATATAAAGCACTTAATACAGTGACTAGAACATCTTAAGTGTTTAATAATTGTTAGTAAGTTTTAATTATAATTATAGGTATTGATTTGTTTTATTACAGGTATACAAGTGGTCAGTACAGAAACTCAACTTAAATGGAGAGAGCATCACCATTACTCTGAAGATACATGCTTAATTGTAAAATAAAATTACTCCTTCTATAAAGAACCTGAAATCAGGAACTGATGAAGAGAAGACGTTCTTGGTAAGTAATCCATCCATGCCTCTTCCGTTCCCTGTAACCATCTCAAGCACTTCCCTTTACGTAGGAACAGAGTGATGAGTCCTTAGAGGTCCAGGGGTATTTGTTACCCCAGGAACTGGCCTGTGCATCACTTAGATGTGGAGGGGATGTTGCAGCCTGCAGTCCACAGAGATGCCAGCTACAGGGAGAGAAATGCCAGTCGGCCAAGTGGGACCTCACAGGCCAGGCTCAACAACAGAAGGGACATTGAAGGGGCTCTTACCCTGCTTCAAAACCAGAAAGCAGGCTTTTCAGTATGTTAAAGAGAGACTAGCTACTTTTTACTAAAGTCACAAGTATAATTCCTCACTGGATGACAATTGTAATCATCCTGTGAAGCTGTCTCCCTGCTTCTAAACTCTTGCCTTGCCAAAGCATCATTACATTGCTACAGATTCGTCATCCTAAAGTACAGGCTGGACTATGTGCTTCCCATGTTGGAATAAATACTTGGATTCCTCCTACGCCTCCATACCTTTGCCATGAAAGAAAATCTTAACTGTTAGCATAACATTCGAGAACCTTCTCCATCCAACCCTAACCTACCTTTCTCAGCATCAACTCCATCTCATTTCTCTGTCTATGCTGCACTCTGGATACTAGCCAACTTGCCCCTTCTCAAACATGGACTGAACTATTCATTATTGCAAGCTTCTGCTCATATTTACTGTTCCTTGAGCCTGGAATACCCTTCCTTCCTTCTCTGTGCACAGAGGTCCTGCCTGTTCTTCAAAGTCCCATCCAGATTCTGCCCATCAGATTTAATCATTCCTTCCTCAGTAGTCTTAATACACTCTGTTTGGCACATTGCCTTCTGCCTTGTAATATGGACAGTTATTCACACACACGTTTTTCCCCTTAGATTATAGCATATGAGAAACAGTGGCCGTATTTTAATTATGTCTGATTTCCCCACAGCCCACCTAGCACAATAAATACTTTGTAAAAAAGGAAGTGCCTGCTAGTCATTGTTTCGTGAGTTGAATTGAATCTTTAATTACCAGTGTTAGTTGCTTTCTACAGAAATATGACAAGTTTATGAGAAAAAGACACTCCTCATTAGTTCCAAAGTAGAGTTGCGAGGTAAGGTGCAGAACATGCAGTTAAAGTTGAAATTCAAATTAAACTAGATATCCTGTATTTTTATTTGCTAAATCTTGGCATCTCTAGTTAGAAGACATGCCGGTTTCACCATTGTCAGGGTTGACCTGGGCAGCAGTGGATTAGTGTGGGCGTAAATCTGTTCCCAGCCAATTCTGTACATGGCCACCATGAATCCTCTTCGCGTAAGGGGAAGGTAATCTTTTTAGAGAAAAAAAAGAGCAGAAGAACAAAAGTAGTCATTTATAACTTGATCTTTATATTCTCACAATTATATTGGATATCTGAGGAACCCAGGAGAGTAATTCCATGTATTAATACACATTCTTCAAATAGCCAGTGGTTCTGATCAGCAAGATAGCCAAGGTAACCCTTTGGGGTCTTTGAGACATTCTGCTTTTGTGCCCTCACCCAGGACATTTCTTCACGCTGCCCTTGGTCTCTCTAGCATCCCAACCACAATGGGGCCATTGTGTGGGCTCTGCTTGTGCCAACCTTTCGTGCTCAGCCCTGAGGATCCATGTCTACCCCAAGTTATTTGATAACATCCTCTAACCTTATTCCTCACCCGCAGTTTTCACCCCACCTCTTCTCTTTTCTAGTTTCCTAGGCAACAGTTTGTTAGTCTAATAATAAACCAATGCTCACCATTGTACAATGAGCGGAGATCAATAGAACCCCCAGGATTCTCCTTTGCTCCCAGATAACATCTGCAGTTTAACACTAACCTTCTGGGGACAATTCCTGGCTCCCCTTAAATTGTCTGAACAAAGAGGTTTGGAATTTCCTGTAGGGGTGGGTGATGTCCTCTGCAAGGAAATTAGTTTTGGGAGAGAGAAACCTTGCTATATCCTTCGGATCAGATTGGGTGAGCAGCTGTCTGCTGATGAGTTAAGCAGAATTTCTTATCTGCAGAGAGTGTAACTCGTATGCTCAGACCTCACCATTCTGACTACAAAGTAATTTCCTATTGATCCAAATCACACCTAAGTTGGGCTCCCAGTTGCCCGTAAGGAACTTATTGCTGCTCAGAAATATGTGCTCATCACCATCTGATGGGCCATTAGAGAATAAACTCTTACAATTTTCAAGCCTGGCCACTGTCAAATCCCTATTCCTCTACTTCTGCAGAAAAAAGCTCCCAGGAGCCCACGGCTTCGCTGGAAAAGTACTCCCACAGACCCGCAGATACACTCCAAGTGGCACAGCTGGTTAATTGTAGAGAGTAAGTTTCTGGCCGTACAATATACTGAAAAGTAACTGTCATTAGAGGAAAGCCAGTGACTTTGGCCTCTTTAGCACCGCAGTCAGTCCATCGCACAGACCATGAGCAGATACGTGAAGGAAGCTGTAGGGAAGTGGTGACTGCTGGATTAAGCAGGTCAGAAGCCACCCTGGGCTTTTCAGCATGCCTTCTGATAGAAGACTGAACAGCCTTCCTTCTGCCAACACGTTGCCCCACCCTCTAAAGTTGCGAAGTCCAAGATGTAAGTAGTGTATTCACTAGGACTCTGGGTGATGGGATCTGAAGCCAATCTTAGCTAGCTTTTAAAAAACAAAAAGAAAAATGAATTACAGGCACTTAATGATTCAAGGGAATTCAGAGGAATTCAAGGGAATTCTTAGAATTCCAGGGAAAACGAGGCTCTTGGGTACTGAAAATGGGAATCTCCAGAAAGTCCATAATCCTGCCCCTCAGCTCTCCATGTCTCTGTGTGTTATTTCTTTCCTTTGTCTCTTTTGCCATGACTTTCCCCTGCTCCCTTAATCTTCATGGAGGAATATGGCTTCCCACCATGTTGTGGTCAACACCATAAAGAAAACAAAAGCTTTTCTTGGAGAATAGGTCGTATTTCTTGCTGTGGCTGCAGGGGCCTGGCCTCTGTGGGATGGGAGTGCCATAAAGCAGTTGCTGTGAGCTGAGCAGATGCTACAAAGGGGACAGGCTCAAAGCGTCGCAGCCATCGCTTCCCTAGTGTCTGACAGACTCGAAAGGGGGAATACAGAGATGTTGGGTATCTGTTATGTGATGATGTTAGATTTGTGATGACCCACACATCTATGGTCAATCGGTCTTTGAGAAAGGAGGCAAGAACATACGATGGAGACAAGACTGTCTCTATGGCAAGTGGTTTTCGGAAACCTGGACAGCTGTGTGTAAACCAGTGAAGTTAGAGCACTCCCTCACGCCATACAGAAAAATAAACTCAAATGGCTTCAAGATTTACATAAGACAAAAAAAAAACGATTTACATAAGACAAGATACCGTAAACCTCCTAGAAGAAAACATAGGCAAAACATTCTGTGACAGATCGTAACAATGTTCTCCTAGGTCAGTCTACCAAGGCAGTAAGAAATAAAAGCCAGAAGAAACAAGTGAGATTTAATTAAACGTATAAGCTTTTGCACAGCAAAGGAAAATATAAACAAAACAAACAGACAACACATGGACTAGGGTGAAATACTTGCAAATGATGCGACTGACAAGGGCTTCATTTCCAGAATATAGAATTGTGACAGAACAAATTTGAAATGGTAAAAAAAAAAAATGTAGTTCACAAAACGCAGTGTACTTAGTATACGTCAGAAACTCCTATCCTGCAAAGCCTAACTGTTCATTTGTCTTCCTTAACTGCTGAGCAGGACACTTCTTAGAAATAAAACTTCATTGGATTGGTTTAAAATAATATCATTCCGTCTGGGTTCAGAAAGGGGTTTTGCTCTAAAGTTACTGATGGCTCACCATTAGTAAGGTCCCGAGTAAATTTCCTCAGTGCAGTCAGATTTCATTCAACTACTCTCAAAAGAAGTGAAAAATAATCTTACGATAGTAACTTTTGGATACCATTCGGCTCTGCAACAGACGACTAACAGATGTGGATGAAGCCCTACTTGGTGCCACTCCCAATTTTTACTCTTTTTTTCCGTGCCCCTTTCACTCAATCGTTATACTTTCCAGTCATTTCCAAGGCATTTTTGTGCACCCTTATCATAAAAAAGTACAGTCTTCTAATTGATGTTTATTTACAAAAATATTATATACATTATAAAGTGAATAAATAATAACTTTAAAATGTGACCTACAGTAAATGTAAGTAGAAGTTTTCGTATTTTCTTCCCACATCTCAGCGATCAAATTGTACTCTGGTCTGTTGTCACAGGGTCAGTTTGTCTGAGCTGAGTTGTTCTTAGTGCATCAATTTTAGTGTCCTCGAGGGCTGTCCTGAACTTTAGCTATAAGGTGTTCTTGGTAACCATATCTTAAAATGAATTCTCCAAGGCTCAACTTTCCATTGTGTAAGTGCCACGAATATTGGTCTGCAACGCCAAAAAACTGAATGGGTGTAAAAATGACCAGAATCAAACAAGCAAAGTGAATTCTCTACAAAATGAAAAATTGAGGCAAGACATCCTAGCCCAGCTGGGCTTGACAGTCAGGCTACACACACCGAAGCAGGTAGAGCAGACTTCCGTCTACCGGTGACTGAAACAAACAAAACCCTAGCAGGGAAGAAGGGAAGCCATTTGGATAACGTTGCTCACCAGTGATCACTTCCTCTTGCTTTTTCTCTGCATCCATTCCTTTTGTCTTCTCCCCTAATACCAAGGCCCTGAGGGGATGCTGACCCTGCACTTCAGGCCAAAGGAAATCCTAAGATACAGTAACAAATAAACCAGCAATCTTATTCTTTAATAAAGCCCCTCTCATGAAAGGAACAACCAAAATTTAACAGTAAACTGAAGATAATATTTATTAAAAGAATGCCAGGTGAAGGATTCATATCTCTGACTCATAAGCGCATAGAAATAAATAAGAACAGTAAGACCTTCCACTAAATAAATCAGCAAAGGCTAGTCACAAAAGAATAAATGATTGACCAGCAAATATGTGGGGAAATGTTCAATTTTTATTTTTTAAAAAGTCAAAACTCATAACAAGATATTCTCTTTCCTCTGCTAAATTAGCAAAGATTTCAAGCTGTCATAAAGATATTGGCCAGAGTGATTAAATGAGCACTTAAATTCATCACAGGTGGACATATATGTGAACCTAATCCTCTGGAAATCAGTTTTTACTACAGAGCAAAGGCCATAAGATATCTATTTCCTTTGATCTAGTAACTCTGTTTCTATGAATTTATCTTAGGATGTTCAACAACAAAGTTTTAGAGACCAGCTGTTTGTTGTTTACTAATACGTGATATAAAACATGGGAACATTTAAAGCAGTAGATTATTTGACAATATGAAAATCGGTAAAGGAATTATGATATATCTACACAATATGCCATTGTTCAGCTTTTTCAATTTATGTTTATTAGGAGAGTCTGGAGTATGATGGATGCTTGTGTTAAACTCACCAGTGAAAACAGTAGGCTATGCAGTTGTCCCAGGTATTGACAACAACCGGGGGAAAAAATTACACAGAAGTAAAGGCTCTAAGTAGAAGTGGACAGAAACTCTGAGTTGTTTTTATTGGTCAGTGGACTTATAAATTATTTCCATTTCTTTCTATCATTTAGTTTCTATATGTATATGCCTTTTCAAATTTATATTCATGTAACAAATATTTATTGAGGGCCTGCCTAGCACATCCCAGACGCTGTCCTGAGTGCTTGGAATAAAGCAATGACAAAAACAAATTCACCACTCTCAACAGGGTTGCCAGATTTAGCAAACCAGAAATATACAGGACATCCGATTAAAATTGAATTTCAGATAAACAGAGAATAATTTTTTAGTATAAGTATAGTATTTTATCTGGCAACTCTAACGCTCAAAGAATTTAATTTAGTGAGGGGTAAATTTTTCACTAAGAGCACGAATTAACTCATTTATTTATTTATTTTTAGTAAAGTAGATGTAACATAAAATTAACATTTTAACCATTTTAAAGTCTACAATTCAGTGGTAGTAAGTTCATTCACAATGTTATGCAACTGTCACTACCGTCCAGTTCCAGAACTTCCTCATTGCCTCAAAGGGGAAAAATTCTGTGCTTAGTAAGCATTCACTCCCCACAACCTACTCTCCATAGTGCCTGACAACCACTAATCTGCTTTCTGTCTCTGTAGATTTGCCTGTTCTGGATATTTCATAAACACGGAGTCACACAAGACGTGGCCTTTTGTGTCTGACGTCTTTCAGTTAGCATGATGTTTTCAAGGTTCATCCATGTTATAGCATGTATCACAATGTCATTCCCTTGTATGGCTGGATAATATTCCATTGTGTGTCTATACCCCATTTTGTTTATCCATTCATCTGTTGATGGACATTTGGGTCATTTCCACCTTTTGGCTATTGTGAAGTAGGCATTAATTTTATACTGTTAAAATGTAAGTTTTATCTAAACCATTAAAAGCCTTAAGGGATAATGAAAATCCTTCTCAGAGCTCTCTTTATCTCAATGTTACGTGTTTAGAAGACTGAGGAAAGTAAGGGCCAGGCAATATTCCACCAACAGAATAATGTGTTAAGCAACAGAAAATGTGGCAGATATAAAGAAGCATAAAATAAAGATCTTGCTGTCAAGGAGTTTATACCAAATTCTGGGAAATGGAAGTCAAAAGTCCAGCATTTAATCACAGCAAAGCTATTCTGTCTCTCGGTTAGAAACAGCCAAGTTTAGACTGCCAATTCAGGGCTGCTCCTAGAACAGTAAATAGAATGCATCACATCTGCCTGATTAAAAAGCTTTAAAAAAAACAAACAAACCTGTGCTTCCCAGAAAAAGAAACAAAAAACAAAAAACCTGGGACCTTTATCCAAAGACAAATCATATTTTCCAACAGTGAAAACTACAAAAGTTCAGAAATATTGGTGTCCCTCCTCCAGCACCTCCTCACAGCACATGCAAAATAACTGATGCCTGCCTTCCCACTTGAGTGTGCTTTTGTTTTAGGTCCTCTGAGGTTTTTCAGGCTTGCATCAGTAAATTCTTCCTTCCAACAGCTGGGGGAAGCTGGCTTGCAAAACCTTGTGCCGTCATCGCAGCAGAGCATCACAAAGTGTGAGAGGTGGAAGCCAGCATGGCGGCACCTTGGCACCTCTTCCTCCTTTGGCGGGACCCCAGGCAGCCAATGTCTGACCCAAAGCCAAAGGAAACACCAAGGGTGAGCTGAGTAAGATGAGGAGGTGAAGAGCGCTGTCCAAGATTCATCAGGTGTCTAGCTCAATGGGTTCATTCCCTCTTCCAGAACTTGCTGGACTTTTCTTCCTTTGCCCTTACTCAAGTTACCTGCCTGGCTTTACCTTCTGCCACCCAAAGACTAAAATTTTATGTGTTTTTCCTTTAAGACTCAATGCAAATCCTACATTCGTCAAAGAAACTTGAGATCATCTTCCTTTCTGCAATAAAGCAGATGTGATTTCTTTCTTCTTTGGACTTTATCTCACCATATGTATTATAATTGCTGAATAGTCTAGTTATTTGTGTCTTTGTGTTGGCATTTGCTGTCCGTACCCTACTACAATCCAGCGGAGGTAATACAATCCCAAAATGTTGTCTCCTCATGGTAGCAACTACATTTAGAAACACCTGTTTCTAAATCCCCCCATCCTTTTGTTTACCCTGTACACAATCATAACTGGTTGACCAGTTTCCTACATAGGTTTGATACTCTGAATTATTGAATGGACGAATGGTTAATTATTTTTAGACTCTAATTTCAGAGGCAAAATCTCTTTAGATAAAAACCACCTGTCCAACTCCTGGGCATGTATCTGGAGGGAACTCTTAATTTGAAAAGATACATGCACCCCAATGTTCATAGCAGCACTATATGCAATAGCCAAGACATGGAAGCAACCTAAATGTCCATCAACAGATGAGTAGATAAAGACGCTGTGATATATTTATACAATGGAATACTACTCAGCCATAAAAAGTGAAAAAATAATGCCATTTGCAGCAACATGGATGGACCTAGAGATTGTCATTCTAAGTGAAGTTAGCTAGAAAGAGAAAGAAAAATGCCATATGATATCACTCATATGTGGAATCTAAAAAAAGGATAAAAAGAGGACACTAATGACATCATCTACAAAACAGAAACAGACTCGCAGACATAATAAACAATCTAATGGTTTCCTGGGGAAAGGGAGTGGGAAGGGATAAATTTGGGAGTTTGAGATTTGCAAATGTTAGCCGCTATATATAAAAATAGATTAAAAAAACAAATTTCTTCTGTATAGCACAGGGAACTGTATTCACTATCTTGTAATAACCTTTAATGAAAAAGAATATGAAAATGAATATACGTGTGTATATGCATGGCTGGGACACTCTGCTGTACACCAGAAATTGACACATTGTAACTGACTATACTTCAATTAAAAAAAAAACAAAAACCACCTAAATGGCAGAGTGGTGGTGGTTACCTGACCACTGCAGGTAGACTATTTGATTGAGTCTCTACATTATCCAGGTAGATGGAGCATTTTCTTTTTCTTCTTGAAAAAATTTGCCT